>NC_066630.1:27299926-27919926 GCF_025201925.1 Gopherus flavomarginatus | reverse complement strand
TCTACAGCCTTGCTACAATAAAATACTTTACATTTACACAGCATCTTTCAGCAAAGGATCCCCAAGTGATTTACAAACATTGGTGAATTAAGGCTCACAATCCTGGCCCCTGTGATTTTACCCAATCTGTAAAATGCGTAAACAGAGATACAAAAGAAATGTATAGGCGCAATCCTGCAGAGTGCTCAGCAGTCTGGTCCTAATCCAGCAAAGCACTCAAGTATGTGCTTAATTTTGGCATTATTCATGTGATTACAATTTAGCATATTCTTAGCTGGACTATCATACCATGGTATCCCATCATACCATGCCTTCCATAAACCTATCAAGCTTATTCTTAAAGCCAGATATGTCTTTTGCCCCCACTACTCCCCTTGGAAGGCTGTTCCAGAACTTCACTCCTCTAATGGTTAGAAACCTTCGTCTAATTTCAAGTCTAAATTGCGGCCACACTAACCCTAATTCGACATGGCAATACCAATTTCAGCACTACTTCCCTCGTTAGGGAGGAGAACAGAAATCAGTTTAAAGAGCCCTTTATATCGATATAAAGGGCTTCGTTGTGTGGACGGGTGCAGGGTTAATTCGGTTTAATGCTGCTAAATTCGGTTTAAACGCGTAGTGTAGATCAGGCCTAAGTCAGCACCAGAGCAAGGAGTAGAACTCTCAATACCTGGGAAAAAATTTTCATAAGCACCTAGATAGACTTAATGCCACTAAATTTCAATGAGACTTAAGCTCCTAATTCATTTAAGCATTTTTGAAAATTGTACCCTCTGGCGGCTGCTCCTCTTTCCCAATTACTAAACCTGTGCTTCTTTGTTTTTTTAAGCCAAGTAAACTTGAGACAAGAATACCAGCAAGTTTGGGAAGAAAAAAATCTCATTTCTCAAAGGATAATATTAATTTAGGGAACAGTTAACTATTTTTTTTCCAATCACTGGCATACAGAGATTTAGAATGCACAAAGGCATTTCAGCATGCTAATACACTGGAAATTTGGTATTTTCTCACTAATTATTTAATTCAAAATCCTTAAGCAATGCATGTTACTTTAAGCTGTAGTACAGACAGCACATAGCGCAAACAAATGTAATTTAATCTCACATCTTTGTAGTGCTGCTTAGGGACTGTTCACACTGAATATAATTTTCTAATCACCCTTTCACTGAAAAAGATTTAGGCACTGTTCTGACACAGTATAGGATACCACAATGTATCTTGATCCCCACTTACTGGATTTACTCAGCAATTTTTTGAGTAGGCAGTCATGACACAGAGACCTCGGTTACCTTCTCCATTCAGAGAACTGTAGCAGGAAATAATATTAATGGAGGAGATTTAAGGTCCAGAGTGGAGTTAGGCACCCAACTCCCATTGAAAGTCAGGGCTAGTTCAGCACCTCCGAACTGCCCTTTGTGCCTTTGAAAATCCTTCCTTCATATATGTTATTACACAAATCAATGGTAGTCCATCATGTGAGACCATGTTCAGTTATGGTCTCAAAGAATATATAGCAGAGGTAGAAGGAATGCAATGATGAAAAGTGACGAGAGTCAAAGGCAGGCTTGCTTAGGAGGAAAGACTGAGACTGTTTAGTTTTGAGAGACAATAAATATGGAGTAACAGGAGTGAGGAGTATAAAGTAGTGAATGTTAAGGAGGAAGTAAGTCAGGTGTCCATTTACCAAATACAAGAACAACAGAACATTCAATGGATTGGAAAGGCACCATATTGAAACCTGTTAAAGGGTTACACTCTTTGTACATATAGTGTTCCAAAATTCTGGATAATTTGTTTAAAAAAAAAAAGATGAAAAGGACAGAATTTTAATTAATGCCATTCAACATGCTTTCATGGAAATTCTAATAATGTGTGTAACTGTAGCACCTAGGAATCTGAGGCATGGAACAGGACCCCCCTGGGCTAGGTGCTGTACAAACACAGAACAAAGAGATGGTCTCTGCCTCAAAGAGCTTCCAATCTACTTATCAGACAAGAGATAATAGATGGATACAGATAGACAGTGCAAGGAAACAATGAGTGGTTATTGATCAGCACGATAGGGAGTGTATCAGCTTACCAGCAGCCAGGGTGTAAAAGTTTTTGTAGGCATGACAGCAAAAGGAAAGTTTCAAGTAGGGATTTGAAGGAAGATAATGAGGTAGGTTTTCATATGTTTCAGGGGAGCTCCTCCCAAGCACGAGGGACAGCATGGGAGAAAGCATTAAAGTCCTGCCAAATTAACTTGATATTGTTCTTTGGTGAAATTACAAGTTTGGTTGATCGAGTGTTGATATAATACTCTCAGATTTCTTTAAGGTGTTTGATTCAGTACCGCAGAACATTCTGATTTTTAAAAGTAGCACTATACCAAAAATAAATAAATAAAAAAGTCAGGATGCACATATTAAATGGATTAAAAACTAAATGACTGATAGAAAAAGAGAAGTTCTCAGCCCAGTGCTATTCAATATTTTTATAAATGACAGAAAAAATATAAAATAAGTGATAGTAAATTTTGTACATAACACAGAGATTGGAGAAGAAATCAATCATAAGGTTAGGTCACTTGTACACAGCATTCTACACTAGTTTTGCTGGACACAATCAAACAATACACATTAATACAGACAAATGCACAGTCTTAGGTCTAGGAACAGAAAATGTAGGTCAAACTTACAGGATGGAGACTGTATCCTGGAAAGCTGAGACTTTGGAAAGAACATGAGCTCCTAGTGTGAGGCTGTGGCTAAAAGGGCTAATGAGATCTTTGGAGGTACACACACGGGAATATTGAGTAGGAACCAGGAGGTGATGATATCTCTTTTTATACTGCTGGTGAGACCAATACTGTGACCAATTTTGGTAACCACACTTTAAAATGGATTCTGTAGTTGTGCTTGTTTTGTTTTTTAGCATCTTCAAAAGGCCAATTAATTTATTAGTCACCTGTGGTGAATACAGGAAAATCTGCACAAGAATACCTAGAACAAAAGTAGTACATGTAACCATCCTCACCCCTCAAAAAGCCTGTAGTATTACTATTAGCAGCTGTAGTATTTGAATAATTACTGTGGAATTCTGAAGGATTTTTAATAAATGGAAACATTTTGGTAGTGAAACTGACAAGGCAGAAATCAGGATTCACGCTACTGCCTTGAAAACCTGCTACTTCTCATATCTACAATGCTTTTACACAACAGAGTGGAAAACAGTGAAAACCAGAAAAGGTTTAACAATTTGTTGGCTGCTCACTGAACTGACACACATCTCTAAGGTACACATGTCTAATGATCCTCTACCATACATGGCGTTAGATCAGGAGTAGGCAACCTGCAGAATGCAAGCTGATTTTCAGTGGCACTCACACTGCCCGGGTCCTGGCCACCGGTCTGGGGGGCTCTGTATTTTAATTTAATGTTAAATGAAGCCTCTTAAAATATTTAAACAACTTTTTTTACTTTACATACAACAATAGTTTAGTTATATATTATAGACTTATAGAAAGAGACTTTCTAAAAAGATTAAAATGTATGACTGGCACGCGAAACCTTAAATTAGAGTGATAAATGAAGACTTGATACACCTCTTGTGAAAGGTTGCCGACCCCTGCGCTAGATGGCTCCTTGTTGTCAGGCAGAGTGTTGTTGAGAACTTTGGGATGCATACAGTAGTTAATTAAAGAGGAGGCACTGGGAGCACTTCAAGGCTATAAATTCCCCTTAATACCTTATGGAGCTCAGTGCTGGATCTTTCCATGTGTCAGCTTCTAACTGACAAACTCTTTTTGACCTTAACCAGCCTTTTGGACTAACTTTCTGTGGTGGGAAAGAAGGGGTTCCTCTATTAGTCACAGAGACTTGCTTTGAGATGCGTCATGGGAAAATCAGGACTCTTCCTCTATCCATTGGTGTTTTAAAGGACTCAATGCAAAGACGACACATGGCGTTTTATAATCCAAGTGCTCTACAAGAACATAAATTAACATAATTTTCCAATCAAACTGGCAACCATTTAAATCAGAAGTTTCGCTGTATCTATGGGTATCAGATATCAGAAAATATATGTATTAGTGGGTCTTGTAGATTATTAAATGACAGTTGAGATGTCAACTTTCCTTTTTTATCTTGGAAGATATTCCCAGGAACTGTGACATCTGCGGTGACTAATCCCTCATAAAGAAACTGACATTAAAAGGAATTCACACTATGGTAAACCATACTTCCATTACAATGGCAGCTATGAGTTTCCAAAGCTCTCTTGGATTCTGGGCTGTAGAACATGAGTGAAGAATGATAAGGTTGGTTTCCAGATTAACAAAGCAGACAAATAGATTATAGATTGTGACTTCGGAACAGCTATTGACAGTGGATGAAATCTTTCCTGTAAAGTATTGATAGTTTCCACACAATATAGTCCTCACTGCCAAGCCGTGCACATGATATAATACAAGTAATAATTATTTTTAATTCCTGTCCATGACATTTTCAGCATGCAGCTTAAACACGTTATATTTGGAAAGCAAAATGTGTAGTGGCATTCTTTCCAAACATTCACTGTAATTTATACAATAATGGGTAATTCATAATATTTTCTCGTGAGCAAAAACTAAATGAGAAAAAGGAATGTACACATATTTTACTGTACTGCTTTACTCTGGGTGGCTAATTATTTCAGTCTTGCTCTCTCTTTATGTTCTTAGTACATTTTCTGAACTCTCACTCCAAAGTTCTAGAGCAAAAGTCTGGGATCTTCTGCTCTCTTTCTTCTGACCGTTACCAGAAATGGGGGGGGGGGGGGAGGAGTGGTTATAAAGAGTGTACCACTTCTCCTCCTCCATGGAAGGCCACAAGGTTTTATCTTTGATGCAGTTCTTTCCTTTTTCTATCTTCTTCTTTTGACATGCAAACTTTAATGTCAGACACCACCACTGTGCAGGTGACACATTGGATTACATTGTCGGATCCCCTTCACCCTTGTTTTGACTTCATCAGCTTCTTGCTGCACCATACCTTCTTACTAAGGAATGGTTGAAAGACTGAAGTTCTCCTTCTGGATAGAAGGTTCATTTCACTCCACATCTCTGGTTCCACCATCATCCTACAGTCAGTATTGCCAGTGATTGATTTATTGCAATGAACATAAAATGCTGTTTTCCACCATCACTGGATTGAGAGACGAGACCCAGAAATTGGAAGATCTCTAGATACAAGGCCATTGTGCTGGCCTGCAATTTCTCTAGTGAGCTCATAGTTTCCCTAACACTGTGTGAAGATGTTAGATATTCTGACTGACTAATTCTCATATTAGATCATTTGATGTTACTATTCTAGCTGCCCACCTATAATTTACACTGTAAACAGTTGCAAATTTGTACATAATTGTAAATAGCAGCTACGCATGGAGAAGAGTACCTTTGAGAAAATTGCATCAGCAGCAGGGAAGCTAGTGTGTGGAAGCCAACGACATTTGCTTTCAACATTTGGTCCTTCTGGAAAGATTTCAAACAGGGAGCGGTGTTGGATCCATTATTGTTAGAAATTGTCAATTCCTCCCTTTGGGAGAGCAAGATTAAAATCTCTCAAATAAGGAATTGATAGGTCCTTGTTCAAGCTCAATCACAACCAAAGAAAGATTGACTCTAGCTCTTTATAGCTGTGCAGCATTTGGATCTAGCTTTACTTCTAGAACAATCATATTTTCCACTGGGTTGAGACATATGACTTTTCTTACTCAAATTATCAAGCCATCTTTAGAGTATATACTGTATTTATTTGCATAGTTTCTATGTTGAAAACTAGGAATGGTTATTATTGTATATAGTTTCCATTTATTTCAGTCAACACTACTAGATCTTTTAAAAATAAAGCCTTTTATGCATCCTTGCATGACAGTAATCAAGATATGAGTGAGTACTCTGCGTCAACATAACTATGTATCAATTTGCACAGGGACATGTAACAAGATACACTATTGCTATAATGCATTGATTTCATAGGTCAATTACCACTTTATCTTTATTCTCTTCAGAACATTCTTCTACTAGTTACATATTCTTTGTATTAGGGTCAGTGCTGCTTCTGCATTTAGAATACAGCAGATCGACCAACTAGCAGAGCATGCTTTCCATGAGTTCTTAGCCAAAACACTACAATGACCATAATAGAATAAGTTAATAACTGCAGGTCAGAATTAGTGAAAAGCCTGAAAGATTAAAAGAACTGAATTACATCAGTGCAACCTCATTCAGAGAAGGGGTTGAATCACTGATGATTCAACACTCTAAAAGAATATGACCAGTGCAAATATTAATATACATATATGTTTTCCCCCCAGAAAGTGGTTGTCCACATTTTCATTATTTATTTATTATATATGTGTCATGAGTCATTTAAGTACAATAAGCAATTAAGAAATGAAGCAATGAGAAATTTAGTCTGAACTGCAAGAAAATCCCTTAACCATGGATCCTATTAGAATAAGTCTCCCCAAGAGACGATGCAAGTTGTTGTAGAGCCAATCTGGGTTGTCTTAAAAGGTAAACTCTTTGGAAGAGGAACCATCTGTTTATGTTTATACAGTAGCCAGCACAATGATGTCATGGCTTCCGGGCACTAAGCAACACAAACAAACAAGGAGGGTACACACTAGATGAACACGCAGGTCTTTCTTTGTGACATTCTGCAATACCTATTGTAGCACAGCGCAGATTCACCCCTGTGGCGCCTCCTGCTGGTCGTCCTCAGGAATTAGCTCTTCGACCCATCCTCTGCAGGCAGGTGATACGCTTGCTATTGGCCCCCATTTCCCTCCCAGGACCCCGATGCCCTTATCTCAGGGTTCTGCCTCCTGCAGTACCCCACAGTCTCTCTCTGTGTTTCCCCACGCCAGGGGACCCCCCACCCCCTATCCCAACGTCGTCTCAGTCGTGGCTACTGCCAGTCTCTGTTTAGCCCCCACGCCCTCGGGCAGACTCCAGTCTATCAGCCAATCATCACAGGCAATAAGGGGTTTGGACTGGCTGCCTTTACCCACCCTCCGGCTGCCCCTCTGCAAGCCCAATACCTGGGAGGCCTAGAACTAGGCCTTGCAGTCTGGGGAGTTGCTGGGCTTCCCAGCTCCTAAGGCCTTTCCCCAGTCCTGCTTCCCTCTAGGTCCCCTGGTGAGTTCCCCAGCAGCCAGGCCTGTCTCCCTCTCCAGTCAGAGAGAGACTGCTCCCTCTGGCTTCCCTGGCCTTCTTATAAGGCCCAGTTGCTTAGGTTGGGACGTGGCCCCAGAGGCAGCCACTTTCCCCAGTCAGCTGGGGTTTTACTCCCTTGCCCAGCCCCAGCCCTCTGCAGGGCTTTTCCAACCCCTTCCAGGCTGGAGCAGGTGTTCACCCCGCTACACCTATGAAAACAGTGAGATATAATAAAAAACAGCCATTCGCTGTCAGATTCTGGGAGTTGTGCAACTGCAGCAGGTAAGTGTGGATCCCATGTGAATTAGATGTCTAAAATAGATGTATTGGGATGTTAACATCATTGTGGAATCAGCACGTAAGTTTAGGGAACTCTTGTAACTTTTGTGTGATGGTTTCAGGGTTTGTTCCATAGGGCCAATGCATTCTGGCATCGTGCACAACTTGTACTATCTACACAGTAGTTTCTGCTGGGCGTCAAGCAAATCATAACTGATTGAAGGAACAAAAACAATGAAATGTTGGACTTAAACATGGAGTTTTTATATTATTGCGAAGTTGTGTCCCATATTGCTGCATTTATATCTAAATCTCAGTGTTTTTTAAAAAATGAATTTCATTTCAAAGGTAGCAGCTTTACATCATGAATGCAGAGGGATGTTGTATTCTACCAAAGTAAATGTTCAAATTGGCCCCAAGCAATGAAACTATAAGCGATTTATCTTAAAGTTACTGTGTACAAAAAACTCCCCTTGTCTTTCAGTGGACATAATGTGCATGCAAGAGCTGTGGGTTTAGAACATAACATGATTAATGTTATGTGGAAGGCTGGGCAGTTCCTAAGGAGTAGGTCTTTGAGACTGGTGGGCATTATAGACATCTTTCTTTGAGGCTAAATGAGGAAGCTGTTAAATGCCCCTTTGTTTAGTAATGCCTGTAACAATAGAAGCCACCACCCAAATCACAGACCAGCATGACAAGGCTGTGCATGTTCCCTCACCCCTGAGAATACAGGCCCATGTGGGCAGAAGGAGTATGTTGGGGGTGGACAGGGATTCTAGATAGCTCTGCCACCCACAGAAAAGGCTGGACTAGGAGTTGAGTCATGCAGTCCGAGTTTTATGTAAATGCTGGAAGCTGGGGTTTATGGTGCAGCTGTGTGTGTTTGTGAGCAAGAAGCAGCCAGAGGCACATAGGCGCAGAGAAGGCAGCAAGAAGCCAATGGAACAACAAGAAAAGTACTGGTAACGTGGTCCTGAGAGAAAGCAAAGAGAGCTTTTTGGGTAGTGTGGTGGCTGGAAAGAGGCTTGGAACTGCGAGCAAAGAAACTACCTCCCGTAGGTTGATTCATACTGCGTTCAGGGAAACAAGACTTTATACTTTTTTTTGTAAGTGAACCAAATTGCACCAAAGAAATATCTGACTGCATCATCAATTTCTCCCCCTGCCAGGAACAACCTGCAAGACCCTGAATATTGGCTGCCCGCCTGGACTATACAGGAGTAACATGAACATCTTGCATTTACATAGTGCCTGTCATCCTGAAGGAGTCCCAAAATACCACACCCCTCACTGAAAGGCACCCAACTCTGGAATGAAAAATTGCAGTAAGTGGCTAGCAGTTTGAAATGGAAAGTGAAGCAGAAAGTTATATTCAGTTAAAAATACAAAAGGGAAATAGGCTAGAAAGACAATAGTTAACAACACTGGAATTTGATAAGGACACCAGAGCTAACACTTCAGGTTATCAAACTCTTCCTTTGGATGATCCTTTTTGTATGTAGCCATGCAGAAGCTCAAGAATCCATCTGATCATTTGAGTAGTTTACTAAACCACCCAGGATGAGATTTTTGTACTGTGCTTCCAAGTGGCACAGCACAGAACTCACAGTCGAAGGGGAAGCAAAGGTAGCTTTGCACACTGCTGATTCTGGGCTACTCTGGGGGCTGAAATGGCATTGTGTAATTCAGACATCCCCAGCAGCTTGTCTCTGGCCAACTATGGATGGTGCTACCCAGAATCCTATGGTACTGCATTATGTGTCCACCCCCCAACACATCCCTCCTGTCTTGGACCCCTTATTCTGAGGGATGGGGAACATGTGTCCCTAAGAGCACTTCTGTTCTTTGTCAATTAACTTAATCTTGTTTTATTTCACAACCATCTCAAGTCAGCGTTTCAAACTCACAGGAGTGAAATCCTCAGCCAAACTAACAAGCTGGTGCTTTGTACTGTCTCTTTAAAGGAGTAGCAAACTGGATAATGTGTTGCAAGTGCCACAGTGACAGGGTCTGAACACTGCAGAGGTGATAGTTTGCAGGAGACTTGGGCCTTGAAGGGCTTTTGGGGTCACCCCGCAATGAAGTGGTAGAAGCCAGAGTGAGGTCTTTGTGCTCTGAGCAGGCTGCTGGGGTCAGGGCTCTGAGCCACAGCTGCAAGCACAGGCGCTCCCAGAGTTACAGGGCAGGCAGTGACAACCCCTTACTGGTCTAGGTGAACCTCCAAAGCATCACACATGTACACCGGTTTACAGTGGCTCTGTGCTATCAGGTATGCGTCAGGTGAATTCTCCCCTGGCTGGCTGCAGGGCACTTGTAGCTCTCGTACTCCACCACCACAATATATAGAGGGCATAGCAGAGAATCGCTCTATGGTATCAGGATTTGGTTGTTTGGGTTTTTTTAAGATTTATCATCAAGTGCATTTGGAATTTATTTAAATGTTGGGAACGTTTCTGAGAATAAACGTACTTAGAGCTGGTGATATGAAATCAAAGTGGCAGATTCTTCCACCTTTAGTCCTGCTGTGCAGTACTTCAATCCTCAAGTAGTCCCAATGAAGTCAATTTGCTTCCCTCCCAAATTAATGGGACTTCTTGAGGAGGGAGTGCTACCCACTGGAGGCTGGCACAATCTATCCCAAAATAAAAAATTCCAGAGGTCCAAGGAGTTACCAATCTTCTTCCTTGCCAAAAAACCCAAACCCAAGTGTTCAAGAAACCATGACATGAACTAAGGAGTCCTATTTGTCTGAAGTGATTCAAAATGCTGTCCTGAAAAGAACCCTCTATTCACCTCTGTTCCAGCCTGCTGCTAAATTTCTCAGTTTAAAATCCATGCAAATCTAATGCAATGAAGAAGTTTGATGAAAATGAAATTAATGTAATTTTGTACATTTGAGGATTTGGAAGAATCCTCCTTTCTTTTGAACATATAAAATGAAAAGATCCACCACCCCCAGAAGGCTGTGAATAATTATTTTTACTAACAGGATGGCCAGAAATTTTTAAACACTTACTTAGCACAGGATTTCAGGATAAAAAAAAATTAACTTTTAAGTTCTTCCCCAGATTCCTTCCCCCAGCAGATTTCACAAAGAACTTTTTTTTAATTTTCCCCCCATTAAAAATAAATGAAATTAATAAAATCAGTGAGGCAGCATTTTTATTAATTTAAATTTCATATGGGTACATGTTTATGAACACAGATGTGGGAGTTCAAAATACAAGTCATTAGGAAAGCTTATTGCAGTTCATTCACTTTGTTAACTTGTAGAGAATGGCACCAGGCTTGACTCTGCCAGGTTTACTCATTGACTCTTATTTGACCAGCTGAGCTGTAGCCATTTGAGTAACATTTTTGCAGTCAATCTCCAGACATCATATCCGTTTACACCAGCTGCAGAGCTGACCTAATGTGAACAAGGTGTTGGAATGATAAAAGCCAAAATAGAGGCCAGATTTTCAGTGACATTGCTATACGTCCAGAGCAATGCCATTACAATCAACAGAGCTTCTGAGCACTATTTCCATGAGGTTATTCAAGAATTACATTTGTATAACAACTGAGAACAAATTTTGGCCCAGACTCACTAGGATTTATGTGAACAAATTGTAATAAACCTTATTTTTTTCTCTACAAGCTATTTAAAGAGAACATGAAGTAGAAGAACCTTTAGGTTGCTGCAAATACACAAATTTCTTGTAAACGTCTCTCTTCTGGGTTATATTCCACCTACTTGAATCCCGCTGCAGTTGGATGAATGACTCTTCTTCACTTCCTGACCTGTTGTGCCATGTGCTATCCTGTTCAACAGTTGGCATGTTTCATCCTAGAAGTGACTGCACTCCTGCAACGACTGAAGTGATTCTGGCCTAGATGGAGCCTTCAGGAGCAGGAAGAAATGGTCACTCTGGGCAAAAAGTAAGTAACTGTTGCCCTTGAAAATCTGCAGCTTGGTTCCCCTCTCATGCCTGGTCAAGTAATCTGGACAGAAACTGGAGAGAGCAGGGATGAGGCCATGGTTCAAAGTCCAAAGAGCAGGGGTTGCACTACTTCAGCAGATCCAAAGAGAAGGCCCAGGTAGGCTCCTCAATGGTGCTGGGGCTGGTCAGAGGTTTCACACACCCATTCAGCACCTGATCCACAGGAGGTGAGAGTCTGTTACAGACCCTGACGTGTTGTGCATGCTTCAGCAATTCATGTTTTTAAGTTCTGGAGGTCTCCACTTCAAAGTTCAAACCTCAGTATGTTAGCCAAGATGGCAGCCATCACAAAAGTTTGGGGTCTGGTTTAGGATTCAAACTGCTTTGAGTTTCACACTTCAGGCGAGCCTCCTTTGTCTAAAGGAAGTACATAACCTACTGGCCAATGTGTATTACAAAAGCTTCATCTCTGTGCTGGATCCTCAGGGGCTGTGAGGATGTCATAGTTGTCAGCTCCAAAGCCTGGCTCTTGAGCTCAAGCTGTAGAGAGCTTTTGGTTCGAGAGGTTTCTGGGCCAACATGCTGCCCATTGAACAAGATGATTGTTCTCACACTTAGACCCCCTTATTGTTCTGGTCAGCAGAATATGATAAGAGCACATTCTAGCCTTGTATGCACTTGTTTCTCTTACAGAGTATGTATAAAGTGGGACAGATTCCCAGCTGGTGCAAATCAGCAAAGCCAGTGGAGCGATGCCATTTTACACCAGCTGAGGATCCACACTAAAATATTTTAAAGCACCTATGTGTTTTAGGAGTCTATCCCATTGGCTTTCTATGAAATATAGGTGCCTCAGTCACTTAGGCATTTTTGACTAGCACGTTTATAAGTACTTTGGGATTCTTCAGGATAAAATTATATACTATTTGCATAGATTCTCTCAGTCTCCCTCCATTACCATCACTGCCACCTACTTTATTTGTTAGGCAAAGTCAAAACAGGAAATCCCACATTCAATTAAAGTTTCATGCTGCACTCAGTGGGTGGAAACAGACTGACCCAATCTGCAAAGAGCCGCAGTGTGAAAATGCAACAGCATCGGCCAACCCTCAGATCACATTACTGCAGCTAAGACTTACTCTCATGGATCATAGGAAAGAGCAGCCCATGCAACTCTTATTGTAGTACTAATGTGTGTTGGATACGGCTCAGGCCATCAGCTGGTCTGTGCAAATCAGCCATTACCATGAAATGCCTGCACCATGGCCATCTGGATTGTTTTTCTAAAATGACTGTAAAAAACAATAAATGTGTTTTCTATACATTTGTGACTCAAGGTATTTAAATAAAGCAATCCTAGAGCCTGCCCCTCTTCTGTCCCCAGGGCCGGATTAACATTCCTGTGGGCCCGGTGCTATTAGATTTCGTGCGGGCCCTGTATACAAGGCTCTTTCCTAATTTAAAACAAAATGATCAAAATTATGGCATCGAGGCTATTAACGTATAATAAACTTGCCTTTTAATTAATATAAAGCTGTTCTATGGTTACAATTCAGTCTTCAAACATGTAGAATATAGTTAAATTAATTCAAAATAGCTTACTTCTTACCTTAAGAACAGCTGTTATATTAGTTTCTTTCTGAGAGGGAGTTTGGGTGCAGGAGGGGGCTCCAGGCTGGGGCAGGGTGTTGGGGTGCAGGAGAGGGTGAGGGGTGTGGGCTCTGGGAAGGAGTTTGGGTGCAGGAGGGGATTCTGACCTGGGGCTGGGGTACAGGAGGGATGTAAGGTGCAGGCTCCAGCCAGAAGGTGCTTACCAGAAGCTGCTCCTGGCTGGTGGCACAGCAGAGCTCAGGCAGGCTGCCTGCCTGTCATAGCGCCACGCAGCTCCCAGAAGCGCTGCCAGCATGTCTCTGCATGCCCCTGGGGGAGGGGGACAGCATGTCTCCATGAGCTTCCTGTGCCTGCAAGCACTGCCCCTGTAGCTCCCACTGGCCAGTTCCTGGCCAATGGGAGCTACGGGGACAGTGCTGGGGTCTGGGATGGAATCAGCACGCAGAGCCACCTCCCCCATCAGGGGCCGCAGAGGCGTGCCAGCAGCCAACTGCTTCCAGGAGCTGCGTAGGGCCCTCGCATGCAGGCAGCCTGCCTGAGCCCTGCTGTGACGGGGCCCTCTTTAGCTCGAGGCCCTGGGCCACAGCCTCTAAGCCCCTGCGTTAATCCAGCCCTGCCTGTCCCTCCTTAACAGTATGGTACTGTGTTAAAGCAAATATGGAGCAGGCAGGGGAGGGTATTGGAATATGTATTGTGCTAAAGGATCACTTTTTGATTGTGAGGCACTCAGATACTAGAGTGATGGGGACACATAATAATTTAAGTACAGGCTCCCTTTGGAGAGGGCTAACTCTGTTCATTTCCAGTGTTTTCTTTGTCCTTGGCAAGGAACTCTGATCCACGGCAAGTGTGGGAAGTCCGTCTCATTCAAAAATAAGGCTTAGTCCATTCGCTTTGGCAGAAGAGGTTTAGTGCCCACTGAAACCTCACAGACTTCTCCACACCTGCCGAATCCTGCATTCCGGTTAGGTCAGGATCAGACATCAACAAGCAGCCTTGAGAACACCCGTGGTTGTGCTGGGACTACCACACCCATCTGGGGCTATCACAGTGAGAGAACATGAACAAATGCAGGCTGAGCAAAATTGTAGTTTTAAAGACCTGAGGCCAGATATGTACACTATGCAGAGCTTTTAAAATGCTTTATATCAAGAATAGGAAAATCAAGCATTTGTTGACCCAAGTATATCAACGTATTTTTCTAATGACATTTCTGTATCACTCTCTGCCACAGTATCGTATCAAGTGTGACACAATAGTAATGAAAAAAATGAATAAAGTAATCTAAAAAACATTGCTGCTGTCTTCTAGTACTTAGTGAGAGTACTAGTCTATGGTGGGCTAGCACAGAGATTCCCTTACACTTCCACTTTGCCCACAGCTCCTCTCTTTAACCCCACTGTGGAACTTATGAGATATGGAGGACATTAATGGAACCTCTTCCCAAGGGCAAATTTCACCATTATTGTATATTCATTTTAATCTAAAAATTAGAAACTATGGAATAGATATTTTTGTGTAAAACAGCATTAAGATTTCTAGCATATAGAATATATTTGAATCATAATGAAATACTCCATGCAAAAAGCCCTTTTAGTATTTCACAATGAAGCACTGAAAAGTCAGATAACACCATAGTTAAAATGACATGTGCAACTCTGCACCCTTGTACATATGCAATCTTGAGTTACATGATCACATACCGTTCCTCAAATAATAAAATAGATCATTTTGTCCAACAACCTTAGATTGCTTAAACCTGTGCTTAAGACTCATTGAAGTTGGTGCATAAGCTTTAATTAGGGCCTAATTTAGATATTATGTGTCAGCATCTCTACAATTTTTTCTCCTCACCCAGCAGCAGATCAGTCTTTAGGTGCAGGTCTGGGGATAAGGCAGTTAACTATGTTAAGACAGAAACTGTTACACAACCTTAACTAGAGCAGTCACTGCTGCTCCCACCAGGATATTGAAAAATAGACATGATAACTTGCTACCAGCCAGATTAAAAAACATACGTAACTTCTGCTCTCCTCTTTTCTGTGTTTGAGTAAGGAATTTACTGTGGAGAGCTTACTGCTAGCCATTCCTCTTCAGATATACTAGATTAGTAGGTCTGTTTCTTGGAAAATGTCATAATCTTTCATTTTTCTTCCAAGATTGTGCATTGCTATATTACAATTATTTTCTTCTTTTGTGTTACATTCTTATCCTGACATCATTTGTTATACATCAAATCCAAACACAGTGATAGTCTGTTTACCAGATATCAAAACACTTCTTATGAGATTCTGTTTGGGCTTTTTCGCAAGTATGATTTCATGCATAATACATCATTCATTTATATGTGTGGTAGCCTTTCATGAATTATACTTGAAAAAGTGCAAGTACACATTATAATGCAGAGTATTTCAACATAGAATGAAACAATGTGGTACATGCTAGAAATTCAGATGATCAGACAAAAGTTTCCCCAAACCATTGATGTCTTATGCCATTAGTTAGAACCATAATGATTTTCCCTCCCCCCACCAACTCTGCCTGCTGATTCTCACACCTAACATAGATATTCCTAATCCCTGATGTTTTCTCTTCTCTTCCCTACTTTTCAATCAGTTCCTTCCTGTCCAAAGTAAAAAATTTGCAGCCTCTCCTTATTCACGTGCCTCCTCCCTAAACAGTTCCTGCTTGATTCTCTCCTGTTTACTTCAGTTCCTCCTTAGCTAAAATAAATTTACTAAAGACATTCTAAGCACATGAAACTACTAGTTAAAACAGCATGTTCAAGTTCTTACAACCATTCAGATAAATTCTATTTGTGGCCTTAATCAAGACTCAAACATTTCTATAAACTAATGCAGATTGATGAGAATTGGATATAATCTTTCAGGTTACTGGGCAGTTCAAATTATGTGGCTAAATTCATGTTAATTATGATCTCATTGATTTTTTAATTTTTCCACTGAAAAAATTAAGTATATTTGGTTGGGGGGGGGGGAGGAAAACAAGCCTCATGCGGATAACCAAGAGGGTACAATAAATATGGTTTCCCCAATTTATATGCCTGCATTTTAAGTAGAATGTTTTCCCCCTTTGTGAATAACAATATATAATCATTTCTCGTCTTGTTCAACTTCTCCTGTTGATGTGTAAAATCAAAAATGTTGATCCTCTGTCTTCTTATACTTGTGTGTGTGGTCGTAGAACAGACATAAGCAAATGAGCAGTACTAATTTGAAATAAGTATTGGCAGACTTCGTTAATCATTACTTTTGCTTATCCTTCTGGTTTTCTGAAGCATTTAAGTGGTACTGTAATCAACACATTAAACAGAGTAATGAAGAACACAGCAAAAACCTCATCTCACTTTTTCCTCTGGTTCTTGAACATAATGTTTGGTGATAGCTAGTTCTATTGTAAACATGTGTCAAACAAACAGCAATTTTTGAAATTTACAAAATGTCTTCAATTTTCTCTAAAGTGATCACACTTATGGAAAAGATATTTGCTAACAATTTGAAAGCCATATTATACTACACTTATGAGTAATACTGTAACAATTTATATTTATACATGACCTTGCATCACAAAGCAATTTACAGCTCACACACAGATCATCATTACATCCCCAGTGAAATCCAGATACCTTTCAGATAAAATTTGGCAACTGAGAGTCTGTGCTGCTCTGTGCTATTAAACAAGAATTCTGGGCAAGTAATAATAGAAGAAAATCTCCTTATGGTTTCATTTGAGTAAATATAATGGCCCAATCCTGCTGCCATTGAATTCAAGGGAGTTTAATCAATGTCTTCATTAGAACCAGGATTATGTTCTTTAAGACTGTAACTACCTGTTGGGCTAGGACCCATTCTTTTGGGAAATTACATATGGGTTTTCTAATGAGCAAAAAAGTGTTTGAGATAGTGATTTACAATTAATCTAAAATACATACCTCAACAGCAGTGTCAAACAATAAAATTGAGCATTGACTTCTAAAGTGAAACCTACTGTATAATCAGACAGGTGTTTCTTGAGAGGTCTCCCATACGGGCTTTTACTCGGAACAACCACGCTTTTAGTAAACTGAGATCAGTTACTTCACCACTGCATAGGAGGTATGTTTGGAGGCAGCTCACATTCATTTATTTCAATGGAAGTAGGAAAAGATACCAAAAAGAAATAGTCAATATTGTCACTGTCATGAGCCAGGATCCCAAAAATAAGGAGACTAGTTTAATAAATACATTTAGGGTTCTTTTAATTTCATGTTGATTTTTTAGTCTCTTGGGTTCATATTTTCAAGCTCTGCTCTGAAACCATGAAGGCTAGAAATTACTTTCTTAGAAAAATTAAAGCTAAGATTCTGACAATCATAGGACTCCAAGAGCTGGAGATTTGAGGAAAAAAGCACCAAATACTGCAGTATTCACTATAAAGTCATACGTGTTGGAAACACTGATTGAGCTACCTCTTTTACACTCTAAAAGAATGGAATTTACTGTTATGTAGCACTAGTATAAATTTGACTGAAATTCACCCTCTTTCATAACACAAGACCAAGGGAACATTCAATGAAACTGAAAGGGGGATAAATTCAAAACAGATAAAAAGGAAATACATTATCATATATTGCACAAACAGCCTATGGAACTCATCACTACAAGATAGCATCAAGGCCAAGAGCTTAGCAGGATTCAAATAAATATTGGCTGTTTATATAGATAATAAGTATGCCTTAGGTAATAACAGTAAATATTAAGAGACAAAAAAAATTTAAGGAATGTAAATCTTCATGCATTTGGGCATAAGCTAACCTCCAACTACTGAGGATTAGCAGGAAACTGTCCCTAGGAGCATGTTACCCTGTAACTGTCTACTGCATGGTTTCTCGCACCTTCCTCTGATCTTTGACTGTCAGATACATTATGATCAACTAGATGAACTCCTGGATTGATCCAGTGGCAATTCCAATATACGTGAAATATAAACATTTAAATGCTGGAGAAGTCTGTATGCTTTAGTTTTCATGTTTTAAGGAAAAAAAGAAGGAAAGCCCTAGCTGACCAACATTGAAAAATATTGAGTAATACTTAAAGAAGCAATGTGAGTATCCTGTCAGAACAAATCAGAAAGCATATTTTAGACTGTATTCCTCATGCAGTCTGACAAGGCCCTTTTGAGTTGTTCAGATCTAGATCTTCTCAGACATTCAGGCATTAAATACTTTGGCACAACAACATTAACCAGCAATGACATAAGGAATTTAGGTCTAACCAAACAGATTTCATAAACCCATCTCAACAGTGTTATGTCTTCTAAACAGACTCAATCTTATTTGTGGGAGGAGGGTTGACTTTTTCCCCAAAATATTGCCAAATAAAATCTGTCACATGCTTATTATTATTTAGTACAGTTCTTTTGACAGTCCTTATCACAACCAAGCGTGGGCACAGCAAAAGTGACTTTGCTTTCCTGGTCAGAACAAGGGTACCGCAATGCTAAAGATCACAGACTGCAGTGAGCCTGTCAATAGAAAAAACCACAAAGTAGCATTGTAAGATCAATATAGCCCTATTACTTCCCGTATAGACTAAATGTATCTCCCTACCAGCCCATACCAGACAAGTTATCCTTGGATATCTTGGGGAGCAGAAATCAAAAGGGTGTTTTGGAAGGCAAGTCTGCCAGTCATCTCTCATCGTTTCTTCTTATTTAGTGCCTGCAACTACCTGCCAATTCCCAGTCTCACCCAATTCACAATAACAAATGCAGTTGGTTCCAAATGATAAACACAGATCCAAGGATAGACAAATTTGGAGAGTGTTTTATATAATAGTATTTTTATAATAGTATTTTACATTTCTGCTGCACCTCCCAGACAAGGATTTTGAAGTGCTGTACTATTCTATATAAACACAAACAGCAAAGACTTGAATATCAAAATCATCTTTGTTTTACAGATAAGGAAACTGAGGCATGGAGAAGCGATATGCCCAGGCTAACACTGAAATGTTGGCAAACATAGGCCAGAACCCATATATCTTGTACTTTAAACTACTAGGCCTTCCTGGCTCCTTTCCCTTAATCCTATTAGTTATATTCAGCATTACAAAAAGAGAGACATAGGGCCCAATTTCCAAATGTCGGTGCCTTAAAAGGACATTCTACTCCCATATTTGCAAGCTCACCTCAAGTCCTGGACATATGAAATAGATATTTGGGGCACAAATCCAGCCCACCTCAACTCTTGCAACATCTCTGAGCTTGATGCAGGGGAACTCCATTTTCACAGCTGCTTGACTACAGGATATGCCTTTATTTGCAATGAGAGTCTCCAGGGCCAATATAAACCCTTAACGGAGAGGTGCTAAATAAAATAGTTCATGGAATCAGAACCCCAAGATATGATAAAAAAACTTGAATAAATCTGTAATGTGTATAGGGTAACAGAGAGAAAGCACTGGAGACAGAAAATTCCAAGGCACTCTACAGAGCCACAGCATTCCAATACATTTGGGTACAACACTAAAGGAAAAGCATATCTGTTCCAAGACTCATCTTCAGGCAAAATCCTGCTACAACACAAGACCCACATTAAACGATGAAAGCCCCATCTACGCTACAATTACAAGTGGGTCAGAGGACCCAATTACAATACCACTCCATTCTGTAGAATAGAAAGCAGTTTATCTCAAGCAACCTAAAACACATAGGCAGAGAACAAACACTTACTTCTGCAAACTAGGCCAAACTTTCCGCTCAGATACATATGCACAATTCCTATTTTAGTCAAGAGATATATACACACACATCTGTGTGAGGGAAGAATTTGGCCCATTACGGTGAGTATTGCAAACAATATTGTTCCTAGCCAGGCATACTCAGCCACTCAAGTGAGCTTAGCACCCCTACAAAACATTGTATTACATGGTTTTTGTCTCAAATTGTTTACAAACACTCACAGATTAGAGCTGTAGGGAGGTTTCCTGGGATTTAGGAAAATAGGCTACAAAATTGCTGCTCTTCCCTTCCACACACCCTTCTGGCTTCAACTTTGTTCTTCTCTGTAGTCATTGCATGACACAGATGAGTGAGAGGATGGTCTTAATTTCCTGACCTTAATCACCTGACCTGAGTTAACATTACAAACGGGTAGTACTTACTATCACATGATAGTGGTTACTACCCAGTCATTTCAGTGACTATTGGTAGACTTGTTACTTCCATTAGTAAAGGGAAACTGAGAGACCAAAGTGGGTAAACTTTACTGTTTGTCATAAGGACTCAAGAACTAGCCATCATTATTAAGGACAGAAGAAAGTCATGCAGTTGAAGATTCAGAGAACTCACAATGTACCAAATGACAGATCATAGTTTGATCTTTAATCTTACCTCAACTGTATGTTGCTTTTGAATTAACTCAAAGCTAATGATCTCTCCTGCCCAAACAATTGTTTGTACAAGCACCATATCCTTTGTAAATCAAGGTAACAATATTATTGTACGAGTTAAAAGAAAGAAAAAGCCAAGTTTCTCATCTACATTTCATTAACTTGGTTTATGCTGCACATGACAAATCCATTTTCCTTTGCATATTACACCACCAAGTGGCCTAATAGCTCTTCGTGTTTCCTTCTGTTTACCATGTGTTTTCTCTGGGTACATGAGTTCACTTTCCTCCTTTAATGACAGAATGAAAATATAAATAAAGAAGAGAGCTGAACGGTTATCTTTCTAAGATAATAACATACATCCAAATGGTCCATGAGCCTGGAGGTCCATCTAGAGCAGGGGTCGGCAACCTTTCAGAAGTGGTGTGCCGAGTCTTCATTCATTCACTCTAATTTAAGGTTTCGCATGCCGGTCATACATTTTAACGTTTTTAGAAGGTCTCTTTCTATAAGTCTACAATATATAGCTAAACTATTGTTGTATGTAAAGTAAATAAGGTTTTTAAAATGTTTAAGAAGCTTCATTTAAAAATTAAATAAAATGCAGAGCCCTCCGGACCAGGACCCAGGTAGTGTGAGTGCCACTGAAAATCAGCTCGCGTGCCGCCTTCGGCACCTGTGCCGTATGCTGCCTACCCCTGATCTAGAGGTTCTTATCACTGCATAAAACAATAAGCTCACTGGAGAGAGGCATGGTTTTTTAAAAAAAAATAATTAATCCTCTATTCATATGCTTTTTCCTGGAAAATGTGAGTAACATACTTTGAACAATTTTAGAATTATTTGAGCATGAGGAGAAATATAATAGGCCCATTTCTCAGCTGGTATAAATAGACATTGAGCAATGGAACTATGACTATTTGCACTAACTGAGGTTCTAGACTGGTACTTCCATATGTCTGGATCAGAATTTTTGTATTTTAAAAACAGCTAAAATGTCATGTTTGAAGATCTCACTGAAAGTTAAATATCAAGCCAAGTTTGAGGAATTTGTTATCATGATTATTACAGTAGCGACTAGGGGCCAACTGAGATTGGGAACCCATTGTGCCATGCATTGTACAAACATAAAACAAGAGTTTACAATCCAAACAGACAAGACAGACAGTGGTTAGGGGGAAAGGCTATCATAAAGCAAAGCGAACAATGCAATGGAGTTCCAATTTTGTTTCCTTTGTTATTCAAATCCTTTCACTGGGGCTATGTTAAAGAGGATTAGCGAGATGGAGAGACAAGGCAGGGATGGGGCAGGGGACAGACAGAGTGAGGGAGGAGTTGGAGCAAAGAGCCAATCAGCACAGAGGATGGAATGTTCAGAGTACAAACTGCAGAAAGCAGTCTGATGACTGCATCGGTATCCCTTGGTCCATATTTGAACTGCTGTCTGCAACTGCTCTACCAGCTTCAGTCTCTGGCTTACTTCTCACTGCAGTTTCTTTCCCAAGGCCACGTGGCTGGAGGGAGCTGGGATGCTACCTGAATTCTAGTACCCTGGAAAGAGATTCCCCTGAATACTTCTGGGCCTGAGGGAATGCTAGAAGAGAGGTGTGAACTCCATTGAATTCCCTGTCCTCTCCCGTGCCCTAGTACTTGGTATAGCTGGGCAAACAACTGATTTTTTGGTTTGATGCCAATTCCAAAAAAGGAAAAACGTTATTTGGGGTAAAATTAAATCTGATGGGATTTTTCAGTGAATCAAATAAGCCCCTTTCAGGTCTGTTCCAGAGTAGGAATTCAACTTGAATGGCCTAATCACTCAGCTAAAGGTTATCAGAGGATGGGGCAGAGAACAGCCATGCCTAGTGTACAAATTTTGTTCCCCCATGTAGTTCAAGGGGATTTTATTAGGTCTATTTGTGAAAGTACGGCAAAGGTAACTTTGGTAAAGTTGTTCACATCTGTACTAACTCATAAAATTACATTGGCTACCTTCCATGCACTGACCAGTGACTCAAACTGCTGGACCACTGGGTTTGTTTCCCTCTTGATTTAGAAGACTTAAGACCAATTTAAAGTGTGTTTAATGATTAATTAAACCCATATAATATGCATTATCTGATGTCTAGCTAAATAAATATATACCGAAATATATAAAACAGTTAAGGTTATCCATATTTTTAAATGCAAAATAATCTCACTTAATTCAAGGGGAAAAAGAGGCTGCCCAAGGATACACCCGGATTTTATTTAATATTTTCAAACATCAGCTCTATTTATAGAAGGATAATGACTCATTTATTATCTAGCACTCTTACACTAGCTGCTATGACACCGACTAAACTAAAGAACACAAAGCTCTGTAAAATATGCATCAGACTGAAATTATTGCCACAACATACTAAAACTAACAAGAATGAGAGCTCACATTAGTTACGGAGCTCATTAGTAGTAAGCGGGTTAATATAAATATATGTTTTCTATTGGGCAGGTGGAAAAGACACACTACATATTTCAAGGGCAGGAGGATGCACAGGCTCACCTTTACTCATTTAAAATGCAGTAGTTTGACCCCTTAGATCATTTCACTTTATTGGGTATTGTCTAAATAGAAAGTTGTACCACTTTGACTATACTGCTATAGTTTGGTACTAGTATGGTTAACGTGGTACAGTTGCCATAGTGTGGGCACAGTTATATTGGCATAAATGTGCTTACATTGGCATAACATTCTAGTTTGGGAAAGAAACTATAAACAAGCTATACCAGTATAACAACATTTACACACTTATAACTGCTTCCACGCTAAGGGTTATACCATTATAACTATATTGGATAACAAAAAAAAAACCAAACCACTCTCAATTTACATAGTTAGACTGTGTGTAAATCAAGCCTTGAAGTAACAAAGAACAATGCTTAGGAGCCCTACTAAATTCCCCACCCCTAGGCCCCTCAACCAGACTCTGAGACATCAAGACCTCAAAGATCTCTCTTTTTCCCTTTTAGTTGAATTTCATGTCCCCTTATGAAGGCCAAAAACCTACATTTGTTAGATGCACTTTTACTTTTCCATAAAATTTGTCTCAGAATTCTGCAATCAAGTTCTTATACCCAGGTTATGTAATATGCATAGTCATTCTTTCACCAGCTAGTTAACAGACATCTGGCTTGTTATAAACAATTTAGTCAATAGTCTGTGTGAAGGTTCTTCTGTAATCAAGGTTGTGACAGGTTATGCCCCACTGAGCTTGCCCGTTCCACCAGCCTGGGCTCCCTCACCCTGTCCAACTGCGCCAGCTCCTCCAGCCTCCTCCAGCACACACACAGGTAGAGAAACACACAGCTGCAGAAAGACACAGACACTGAGATCAGCTCTGTGTGGGAAGACTCAGCTCAGGGATTGCCCAACACTCAAGTGCACACCCCCTCTGGAGCGTAAACCCAAATTTGTATTGTCTTGTGTGGCACAGAAATCTGTACAGCAAAAACTCATGAACATTGCCCCCTCCCTCAATGTGGAGGAAGATATGTGCACCTTTTTGCTCCCCTCACTCCCGGTTAAGAATTGCACAAACTGGGTTTTAGAAAACAAAACAAGTTTATTAACTACAAAGGATAGATTTTAAGTGATCATAAGTAAAGCTGCATGTCTGTCATGGAGGGTCATGGAAGTCACTGATTCCGTGACTTTCCGTGACCTCTGTGACTTGTGGAGCGGCCGGCGCTGGCTCAGAGGCTGCCTGAGCCAGGCAGCCCCTGGGCCAGCAGCAGCAGTTTGTGTGTGTGTGAGGGGGCTCAGGGCTGGGGCAGGGGTTAGGGTGCATGGTGGGAGTGGGGGCTTCCTGGCTCCTACTGGCACATCCCTGCAGTTCCTGGCCAATGGGAGCTGCGGGGCTGTTGCTTGTGGCAGATGGAGCACACGGAACCCCCCTAGGCGCTACAGTGACATGTGGGTCAGAGCTGGGTAGGGATGTGCTAAAGATTCATATGTCCCTTCATGCTTCAACCACCATCCAGGGGACATGCATCCATGCTGATGACAGGTTCTGCTTGATAACAATCCAAAGCAGTGCAGACTGAAACATGTTCATTTTCGACAAAGAGTCCTGTGGCACCTTAGAGACTAACAGAAGTATTGGAGCATAACTTCTGTTAGTCTATAAGGCGCCACAGGACTCTGTGTCACTTTTTACAGATCCAGACTAACACGGCTACCCCTCTGATACTTGATGTTTATTTTCATTATCTGAGTCAGATGCCACAGAAGATGGATAATTTTCTTTTCTGGTGGTTTGGGTTCTGTAGTTTCTGCATCAGAGTGTTGCTCTTTTAAAACTACTGAAAGCATGGTCCACATCTCATCCCTCTCAGCTTTTGGAAAGCACTTCAGATTCTTAAACCTTGGGTTGAGTGCTGCAGCTATCTTGAGAAATCTCACATTGGTACCTTCTTTGTGTTTTGTGAAATCTGCAGTGAAAGTGTTCTTAAAATGAACAACATGTGCTGTGTCATCATCCAAGACTGCTATAACATGAAATATATGGCAGAATATGGGTAAAACAGAGCAGGAGACATACAATTCTCCCCCAAGGAGTTCGGACACAAATTTAATTAACACATTTTTTTTTAATGAGCATCATCAGCATGGAAGCATGTCCTCTGGAATGGTGGCTGAAGCATCAAGGGGTATAAGAATATTTAGCATATCTGGCACATAAATACCTTGCAATGCCAGCTACAGAAGTGCCATGCAAATACCTGTTCTTATTTTCTGGTGACATGGTAAATGAGAAGAGGGCAGCATTATCGCCTGCAAATGTAAACAAACGTGTTTGTCTTAACGATTGGTTGAACAAGAAGTAGGACTGAGTGGACTTGTAGGCTCTGAAGTTTCACATTGTTTTATTTTTGAGTGCAGTTATGAAATTAAAAAATCTACACTTCCAAGTTGCACTTTCACGACAAAGAGATTGCACTACAGTATTTATATGAGATTAATTGAAAAATACATTTCTTTTGTTTATCATCTTTACAGTGCAAATATTTGTAATAAAAAATAATATACACTTTCATTTCAGTGACAACACAAAATACAAGACATATGAAAATGTGGAAAAACAACCAAAATATTTAATAAATTTCAGTTGGTATTCTGTTTAACAGTGCAATTAAAACTGTGATTAATCACGATTAATTTTTTTGAGTTAATTGCGTGAGCTAACTGCAATGAATTGACAACCCTACTTCTTAGTTATGCCATATTCATATTGTAATAATATTTCTATGAAGAGTATGGGGAATAGAGACACAAAGGTCTTTGGAATAAGTCCCAATATGGCTCTTGTACAATCTTGTATCTGGTTGTTTTGATGACTTTTGATACAAATTTGAAAATCCTTTCTAATAGTGTCTTCATTGTATACAATTTAACATTACATACATCAGCACTCTCATCCTAAATATTATGTTTATTACATATAGACATATGATTAATTTTTGGAGCATTAATATATTTGGCACAAAATTGTTCTAATTATAGTGTAATAATATACCTGTCTTAATTCTTTGTTTTTACTTCCCATTGTTCATCACTAGTTTTCAGCCAGATCTCACATTTGTGCACTCATTGTTGACAGCCATGTGCTCTTTTTACAGAACCTTTGAATGTTCAAGGAAACACTAAGCTGTACATAATTTAAGGTAAAAAAACACCATTGCTTATCCGGCGAGCCTTCTGTTTAAAATTAATGGGAGCTTTTCCTAAGAAAGAACTACAGGGCCTACGCCACACATTTTGTTCTTGGGAGTCCTGAAAAAAAAAATATTGTAACAGGGTGACACATACCTCTTGCGAGCGCCCTCTGGCCAGGTGTGTGTGCCTGCACACTTAGACTGCAGTGATCACTGTTGGTGGTTTCTCAGGTAGATTTCAATGACTGAGCTCTCCGACCAAGCCATGCACACAGTCTGTATGTGAAACAAAACAGACCCCTTCTGGGGTGACCTATCCCAGTACTCCTCTGTTGGTACCTCTGTAGCCCTCCTTGGGCTCAGTTTTTAAGTAGTCCTGCTCCTGGTACAGGGCCATAACATACTGGTCTTCATCCCTGAAGACACTGTCTCCACCTGCTCTGGGCCTTTCTGGTTCCAGCTCTCCAGCTGAGCCCTGAACCATCCGATCCCCTTCCAAGTTTGTTTCACAGTTCAATATTCAGCCCCTTGTCCGGGCCTTCTCAACTCCTTTCCTCAGGGCTTAAGCCACTTCCCTGGTGGCTGGTAGGGGGGACCCAGACCCACTCACTACTCCAGGTCCCAGCAGAAAGGACCCTATGAATAGCAGCCACATATTGCTTCCCCTTTAACTAGTCACTACACTCCTACAATTCCCTGGGCCACTTCGCCATGGCCCCAGCACCTTCACAAACACTTTCCCCTTCTCGTAGGGCTGAAGGCTTGTCCTCAGTCCCAGCAGCCAGATAAGAGCTATCTCTTGTTCCTACAGTCCCTGCCAGCAACTGATCTGTCCATCATCCTGCCACTGCTTCAGCTAGCTTCACAGACAGCTTCACAGTCCTTACTCCTCCAGTTCCTATGATACTGCAGCTCCTTTTAGATAGTCCTGATGGGCCTAATTGGCTGCTCCCTACAGCCTCCCTCCAACTGGCTGCTTCCACTGCAGCCACAATAGGCAGCCTGGAGGACTTCCCTACTGCTCCTTTCTGGGTCGGAGAGTGGTAGGACCCTGAGGCCTCCAGGAGGTGGCCTCCAGGCCTAGTACACCTGTCACACATATGTTGTAAATAGACACAATTGCTGAATAAATCACATCATGAGGAGTCAGGACTTTTACAACTTGAACCAAAGGAAAGTTTCTGTAGCTGGTAGGAACAGCAGTAGTTCCCCTAACCTCTTCATGAGGTAGTCACTAGAAAGCAATATTGTACAGTAACTCATGCATACCAAAGAAGTACACTCAAACATCCTTTACAGCCATTGAACCCATTTTGAAAGTAACAATTATCCTGTATGTGCTTGCATGCCTTGGAACACGGCATTTCAGTAATTTAATTTTGTAATTACTAGTCTCAGACACTTTGCATAAAAGTGAGGAATGCCACAGGACAAACATGTCACAACTACTTGCCAAAATGGGAGTAGGGCAAGCTTGGTGTTTGCAAGTATACTGCATCAATCATATAAAAAAATCTTAAAGTAATTAATAACTTATTGGTAAAAGGAGATTACTAGAAGAATCCATGACACCTGGCTAAGCAGAAAATAATGACTTAGCAAGTTACAGAATGGTATTTCTACTAGTAATAGAGAAGTGGCATGATAAAATATTACTATCCAGATTGCATTCAAGATTGATCAACGACAGTAGAGTCAAAAACTTCTCAGCACTAGATCTTACTGAATTTGGAGTCAAAGCGTGCTTCTCACCAAACAAAGCTGTTTTTCACTGTTAAGAAACTGTACAGTATAAATATCTTCAACCTCTCTCAGGTTTGCCAGTTTCAGTGCAAGTATAGATCAATAAATGTTTCTTTTTGAAAAACAAAATCAATGTGCGAACTCAAACACCTTGCCTGTAAAGCAAAGTTTGCTAGGAAGAATGAAAGTCCTTCAGCACTTGAACATGGATCTGCATCTGATCAAAACCAAGATTTTGACTCAAACCTTTGCGTGTTGACACAACTTAAATTGCAAAGTTCAGAGAACAAAGACTTGTGTTATGAACATCAGCAGAGATGTGCTGCAGAGATTAATACATTTTCCCTTTTGTGATTTTTTTGTTAACAAAAAAGATTCAGAGCAGTGTGCAGGGGAGGGAATATTTTTTCAAACTCAAAGTTCAGTTTGGACCAATACCCCAATATTCAAACATTTTCTAAAACTTTTAAACCCGCAAGGTTAGGATTCATTTCCTTTAGGGAACAGTCAGGTGAAAAAGGGAGTCCAGAAGAAGACCACCACAGAAGATGATGTCAGAGGTTTTGTACCTATACATATTCTTAACCCATATATTCTTGGCATGTGGGAATCTACTCAGGGCCGTCAAGCAAAGAATAAAAACGGAGTGCCCCATATTCTGAACTAATACAAACTTTAAGTGATTTCACTAGCTATGGGAATTTGAAGAGGCAGGATGGCAGGACACTTCAAGGATTATTGCTACATAAAGGAACTTTTTAACATACGTTGATTGTACAGGTGGCTCAAGTCAGATTGTGAACAATATTATCAACCCAAGTACTGAAAACTCATGAGGCAGACACCCTCCCCAAATCATTAGATTGGCTTAAAAAGCATGAGATTTAATAAAATAAAAATTGGATTATTTTTATTTGGCATCTGAGCCTCTAGAGTGCAGTTGGCTTGTGTTTTCAAGCTTTCCCCCACCACTATAAGGACTGTAAACATTTTTGTTTGTTTGTGTTTTAAATGAAAGCTGAAGTTCCAATGCAATCACATGAATGCAGCTGGGGCTTTAAGAAAAAATATCAGATAATGTGTTGGCATCCTTTTTTCTGTGAGAGATGGTGGGAATTGCAGCCTATGATGTACATGGTTTGCAATGTCTCATGTGACTGAATAGGCCAATCCAAGACTTGGATCATCTTTGGCAGTTATTGCAAATGTCTGTATCTTGGTTGGGAGTTGCTTGCTTCCGACAGGCTCTTTTCTCCTCAAACTGTAGGAGCCAGTTCCTGTCATGGTCTTCAATACCTGATGGAGACAATGACGCCACTTGTTACTATCACTTGCCAAGGTTTCTCATTGGTCAGGATCAATTCCAAGTTCCTTCATATCTTGCTTGCATGTGTCTTTATAGTGAAGATTGGGACGTCCTGTTGTTCTTGTTCCCTCTGATAGCTCCCCGTATAGCATGTCCTTGGGTATGCGTCTGCTACCTTCTATGTTGTGTCTATGTTGCCAGCAAGGATGGAGTGTCCTCTCCATGTGATGTGACTGC
This sequence comes from Gopherus flavomarginatus, assembly GCF_025201925.1. Taxonomy (NCBI): domain Eukaryota; kingdom Metazoa; phylum Chordata; order Testudines; family Testudinidae; genus Gopherus; species Gopherus flavomarginatus. The sequence continues at coordinate 27,890,559 of NC_066630.1, read as the reverse complement.
AATAGCCTGGGCAGTTGATATGCTTTACCCATGTGTCAGCGTCCCCCTCTTGACTTCACTGGTTTGGACCAAAGGACGGGAGTCAATACATTTGGAACCAGCTATGCTGAAGGAGTTGCCAGAGCAGAGAAGATCTTCCATCTGCCTGCCTTTTGGGGTTCCATTCCTAGACTGGTTATCAGCCACCGCTGAAGGACCCAATCTGTCCTGTGTGGATGTCATTGGCAAAAACACTGAGTGAATTTGCTCATCCACCTTTTCATGGCATTTCTTCCATCAAGGGTTCCACTACCCTTCTCAGGCGCTCATCAGCCCAAAGCCACTGGCGCTTCCTGAGGTTTCTGGGTTAATTAACCGTTGCCCAGCACCCAGATGTGAGACTTGCGATAAAACTGCAAGAGCTAGCAAAACTGTGAATACTGCAGAGTTTGAGACAGCGCTGAGTTAGGCCTGATTCTCCATTACCCAGCATCTTGTGTAGTCATTTACACCTATGCAGAGTGCATGTAACACTATCAAAGCAGAATTTAGCATTTTGTCCCCATTTTGCACTTGCGTGGTGGATAATAAGGAGCAGGTCAACAGAAAATCAGACTCCCAGAGTTTTGGATCTGTCTAGTATAAAGATAGAAATCCAGATCTGAATTTCCTATATGGTCTCTTAACACACCCAAAGTTTGGGAGATTCAGATCCAGAGTTTTTATTCGGGGACCATTTCTAATCATCTAGTTCAGTATGTTACGCTGGGCTATTAAACCTTACAGTCAATTTCAAAAGATCCTTTTAGATTTGTAGAAATCATTCCTCAAGTTGCTGCTCCATTTGTTCTGCAAAACCACCACAAAGAGTATTCTAAGCAAGCTATATCAGAATGCAGGCAGCTCTCCTGTAATGCCATGGCTTTCCGAAGGACAAGATGTTGAGGATGGAGTGGAAGAAAACGTGTCCCTTAAGACCCATTGACATAACAACTGTGCTACTCTGAGGGACTTTCCAATGAAACCCAAGGCTACATTAACCCTTTCCTTTCCCCAAAACAAGAGGTAATATAGATCCCTTCGTTCTTTTAAGTGTAAGAGATCTTTAGTCAGTCTCCTAACCATCTCCAATTGTCCAGCTCACCACGTGGCCTTCATTTCTCATTAGGGAAACCAAACGTACTTTTACAAACTATGTGATGGAACAGGAGGTGCTCAGCATCTCACAGCTTTGAGCCTTTAATATGACAGGCCTTCAGTTGGACAGACTCAATATTCAGTAGGACAGATGCTGATTCAATGAGAAAGGGCACATAAGATGAATCTCTTGTATGGAAGCTGGATTTGAAGTGTTCAGGTAGGGCCCTACTTCTCAAATACTTATAATGCCACCCTGTTAGCATTTTGTTGAATGCTTTGTTCCAGATCGTGCCCAGCCTCTGTGTTGGCATGCAGGGGTCAAGGAGCCTTTCCCCTTTCTCTCTGCAACACAACACACCAGCCGAGCACAACCATTTTCAGCAGAAGGCAAAGAGTGCAAGGACTGCTCCCTAGCTAGCAGTGCTGAAAAGGCATAGTGTATGGGAAGTATGCTGGACCATAACTCCTCTCCCTCGCTCCCCACTGCCTCCACACAACAGTTAGTGAGTTATGAAGGAGAGCACATTCTGCTTCCTGTAAATGGTTGGCACAAGGGATCTCTGAGACACATGCTCCAACCTGGAGCTCTCCCACATCCCCCCAAAGCAAGACTATACTTTAAAGGCACCACTGAGCTCTCAGTGTTTTGGAGAGGAAAGGAAATGTTACGCTGAGAGTGCGAAGGAGACCTGGAGATAAAGGGAAACAAAGGTGTATTCGGGCTGCGAGTATCTGTGTCAATGGATAAAATTTCTACTTGTAAGATGCAGGATGTGTCAATAAAACTGACAACTAAAAGGGTATATTGCACTCTCAAAGGCTGGCAACAAGTCAGACTTACTTGGCTATCCTATAATTCTCTCAAATTTAAGCAGATTCAGGACAGGGTTAGTCAGTGAAATTCAGAAGAACAATTGGACAAATGTTCTTGCCATGTAACATGAAAGAAACCTTAGAAAGTTTACCAGTCTCCTAGGGGGAATGGAGGATACAAACATATTTTTGTTTGCATTTTATGAAACATGTCCTTTAAACATCTACTAGACTTGTATTTTTACATATGGCCTTATACCCAGACAAAAACTCTCTTCCCTCCCACTGAAATATACTTAGGAACATATTGTTGTGTTTGTAATAAGAGTATTAAAAAGTCCAGATGTGAATTAGAAAAACAACTGCTTTTATTAGAGCTAAATTTCAAACTACTGGAATAAGATCAAGCAGGGAAGTTGTGGTTTATTCCAGGCCCCCACCCACACAATTCTCCTGGTAGAATATTGAATAACAACAAATCTAGCCAGTGAAACACAAAAGCATCATATCATCCAACCAAATTCTCATTGGCTCTGGCCAGGATTGTTAACTTATAACTCCTCAGAGCTGCTGGCTTTCAGAATTAACCATTTGCTGGTGCTCTGTCACCCACCCACAGATGTCTAATTAAAATCAAAATAAATAATCCCTTTGTCCATAAAAAGTTGTATATGAGCTAACAAATCTGACAAGCATTAATAGGACCAGTTTGTGATGTTCAGAATGAAAGTTTTTTCTTGGTAGAACAGAATCCATTTCTTAGCAACACCTTTATGATCACCTCCCTGTATCTTGCATAGCTCAAATTCCAGGTGGCACTGGAGAGTAGATCCAGCAACATAGATATGGGATCTGTGACAGGGTGAAATGCCAACAGCAATAAAAGTAGTGTAGAAAGGAATGGCTTAGAGAAGAACTTTATAATCTTTTTGGGAGAGGAACAGCAAAAAGAGAGACAGGAGTAGGAATTAGGAATCAATGAAGAAACAGACACTGTTGAACTCATATGAGCAGCAAGACCTGTCTCCTGATGGTCTGGAGCTCACTGGGAATACTCACCTGTGTAATTTCAGCACAAAGATAAATGTTGACAGGAGCCAAGCCACACTTTGGTCTTGTTTATTACAGCGGAACAGCTGCAGTGTAGACAGTATCAGTGGCAAAAGCAGGGGTTCTCTCCCCTTGGCATAGTTAATCCACCTCTCTGAGACAAGGGCCATCCCTAGTGGGGTGCACAGCCCGAGGCATTAGAAATTCGGCACCCAACTGCCGGAGGGTGCTCCCCCTGCCTCTGCCAAAGCCCCACCCCCAACCTGCTTCTTCCCTCCCCAGAGCATGTTGTGCCCCCATTCCTCCCCCTCCCCCTGCCCAGTGTCTCCTGGAGCTGCGAAACATTTGATCTGTGGCAGGCACTAGGCGCTGGGAAGGAGGCGAAGGTGCTGACCGGCGAGGCCCGCCTGTGGGCAGGAGACACTGAAGGGAGCGGGAGGTTCTGGTAGGGGACTCCTCCTTGCCCCCCCCGCCACCCGCCTGCTGCTCGTCTGCCTCCCCCCCACCCCACCTCCAAAGTGCAGAGGCAGGGGCAGTCCCCCAATCGGCTGTACCCAAGGAACAGGTCTGCTCGAGAGGCAGCAGCTATGTTGACAGAAGAGTTCTTCCACCACCCTAGTGCTATCTACAGGGGGATTGAGGTCGGCTTAACTATGTGTATGTTTCACACATGGGAGCCACAGGGGTTGCTCTAATTTACTGCTGCCCAGACCAGCCCTTTGTAAAGCAGCCAGCCAGAGAATTCAGGGGGCCTGGGGTCTTCGGCGGTGGGGGGCCCCCGCTTCGGCGGTAATTCGGAAGAGGGGGGGGTCCTTCTGCTCCGGGACCCACTGCTGAAGTGCCCCGAAGACCCCCCTCCGCCGAATTGCCACCGAAGACCCGGCACTTCGGCGGCGGTCCCGCTTCGGTGATAATCTGGCGGCGGGGGGGTTCTTCCGTCCTGGAGCAGAAGGACTCCCCGCAGCCGAATTGCCGCCGAAGACCCGGAGCGGAAGAAGCTCTGGGGGCCTGGGCCCAACGAGAGTTTTCCAGGGGTCCCAGAGCAAGTGAAGGACCCCGCTCCAGGGCCCCGAAAAACTCTCGTGGGGCCCCGGGGGCAAATTGCCCCACTTGCCCCCCCTCTGGGCGGCCCTGGCCAAAAGGCACCGGAGGGGCGCCGATCGCTCACCCTGTCTGTGGCCTGGCAGAGACGTGCCCCACCCTTCCTACGCCAGGGCCCGCCTACTGCCTCCCCCCCTTCAAACGGGAGTGCACCCCAGAGCCGGCGGGACCCGCTGCCTCCCACCCACGGGGCGGGCGGAGCACACAGAGCACCGGGAGGGCGCTGCGCCCTGCGGCCGCTTGGGGGCGCCGCTCGCGGTCGCTCGCAGGCTCTCCGCTGCCGGCTACCCTCTTGCCGCGGCGCGCGGGCGGGCCGACTCGGCCGCGTCCCCGGGGTGACGGAGGGAGCTGGCTGGGGAGCGGGCGCCGGGCCGGCCGCGGGGCGCCATGGGCAAGAAGCACAAGAAGCACAAGTCCGACAAGCACCCGTATGAAGGTGACGCGCCGCCTGGCTCCGGCGCGCGGGGAGCGAGAGAGACTGGGGGCGTCTAAGGGCGAAAGGAGCGTCCCCGTGTTCGGAGGGGGAGTGCGGGGGAAGGGGGTAGTAAGTTAGGGGGGAGGGAGATGGGGAGTGGGCGCTTGTAATTGGGGGGAGGGGAGATGGGGAGTTGGGGGGAAGGGAAGTAGGGGGTAGTAACTGGGGAATGGGGAGATGGGGAGTGTGTATGGGAGGGATAGTAAGTTGGGGGGGAAGGGAGATGGGGAGTAGGAGGTAGTAACTGGGGGGTGGGGAGATGGGGAGTGGGTTTGTAGGGGAGAGGGGGAGTGTGGGGAGGAGGGATAGTAAGTTGGGGGGAAGGGAGATGGGAGTGGGTTTGTGGGAAGTAGGGGATAGTAACGGGAGGAGGGGAGATGGGGAGTGTGTATGGGAGGGATAGTAAGTTGGGGGGGAAGGGAGATGGGGAGTAGGAGGTAGTAACTGGGGGGTGGGGAGATGGGGAGTGGGTTTGTAGGGGAGAGGGGGAGTGTGGGGAGGAGGGATAGTAAGTTGGGGGGAAGGGAGATGGGAGTGGGTTTGTGGGAAGTAGGGGATAGTAACGGGAGGAGGGGAGATGGGGAGTGTGTATGGGAGGGATAGTAAGTTGGGGGAAGGGAGGTGGGGAGTTTGGGGGGGAGATGAGAAATTGGTGGGGTAGTAAGAGGGGAGGTGGGGGAGTGTTTTTGCGAGGGGGGAGATACTGGGGTGGCTGCTCTGTTCTATATGGTCAGTGGATTCATTGAGGCTCCACGTTGCAGATACGTTTCAGATCCTGTGTTCAGCGCATCTTACCTCTGGAGTTCTGGGTGGCTGGGCTGGGTACAAAAGATCTGGATTTCTGTTAAAGGCCCTTGAAGAAATATCGGGAACAGACTATTCATGTGTTGTGTATTAGGTTAGACAGCTCAGAAGTGTAGATGGCCTGGTTTTGTTAAAGAGCAGACTGTTTATGCCACCAAGTTGTTCTGAGACATAGGAAGTTAGTTACCTACCCAGATTGAGAGCATGTACATCATAACCTTTTTGGAGGGTCGCAAACAGTTGGCATTGAATAGGGACAATATAGAAACTTTCTTCCATTGACCTAGTTAGTGCTGCTTGGGGAGGTGGATTACCTACACCAGCGAGAGAACCCTCTTATCCCCCCACCTTCCCACCCTCCCCACTGGTGTAGGTAGTGTCTATGCCTAAGCGGTACAGTGGTAGGTAATGTCTCTGTTGAAGCAGCTGCACCACTGTAGCTCAGATCAAGTGTACTATCTGTTCTTATCAGTTTAATTTCTTTTGATGGACATATGCAACACCTGCTCTGAAGATGGATTCTCTTGCTGCCATTTTTTGAAAAAATCGATGCTGCTTTGAAGATGTATTTCTCTGCTGACACTCTGGAAGAAAATTCTCTCTCTGCTCCTGAGACACTGCCAGCTGCACTTGTAATGCCTCTGTTGCTGCTCCACAGAAGGTATCTCAAACAAGGACTACAAAGAAGATCCTTGGCGCCTCCAGGACATCGCAGACCAGCAGCATGAAGAGAAAGAATGGTGCCTCTTCAAAGGATCTCGCCTGAAATGCTGCTCCAGAAAGATCCTGCATCCTGAGGCCCGTCTGTCGGGACATCACAACCAGAAGGAACATCCACCCTGTTCCCCAGCAGCAGCAGCCACCAATGGACAGCCCCCCCCTCTCCAGCAGCCACCAACAAACAGCCCCCCCAGCTGTCCAGCTGCAAGGTGCTCCAACACGACCACCGCCCCAGCTGCCCAGGACCCTGACGGTGGTGATGCATTCCCTGCTCTGCACACTATCCAGGGAGGAATCTCCACAGATGGGACCAGCATCTTTCCAGAGACCACCCAGAGGATCACCAGCACCTCGCAGGATGCCTGCCCGGCCTCAGACACCACCCAGAGGGACCCCAGTACCTTGCTGGATCTCTCGACCTCACCCGTCGACACCAGGGAGAACCAGCCAGCGATTCCGCTGAGGCTGCTGGATCTCTCCCACTGCAAGGTAATGAGGACACCATCTACCTGCAGTATCCCCTTGCTGCGGATGTGCTCATCTTCCCCATCTGCTCCCTGCCCCGAAGCTTCCACCTCCTCAGTTGTGTCACCAGGCACCTGAAGAGATGCCACAACAAGCAGGTCGCCTTCAGCTGTGCCCTCTGCAGCCTGCCCTTTGAGATGCAGAAGCAATGCAAGACGCACCAAGTTACCTGCAAGAAACGCCTCAAGGGAACAACACAGTCTCCTGCCCCGGCTCCCAGCCCTCCCGCTGCATGCCGTCCCGCTGCTCCTGAGCCTCAATGGAGAAAGCCGACCATGCAAGCTGCCATCTAGAAGCCTGCCCCCATCACCAGGCCAGTGGAACGAGATGCGATCGAGAAGGTACCTGCTGCCTCAGGGAACATCTCCCAGGTCCTCGCCAGCAGGAGGCCTGTCTCACCCTCACATATCGCCAAGCAGAATTCCATACTAAGACGTCTCAGTTCTGTCTCACCACCTGTCCTGCACGTCCCTGTCCCTAGAAGGATCAGCGCCCCCCCCCCCCCCTTGCATAAGTGCTCGAGATCCTGTTGCTGGAAGAGCCAGTGCTGCCCCCTCGGACCGTCCTGCCAGCTCCAGCAGCCAGAGGAGCCAGTGCCGCCCCCTTGAACCGCCCTGCCAGCTCCAGCCATCAGAAAAGCCAGCACCATGCCTTAGACTGCCCTGCGAACTCCAGCCACTGGAGGAGCCAGCGCCACACCCCAGACCACCCTACAAACTCCAGCCGTCACTGGAGGAACCAGCCCCGCCACTACACCAAAGCACCAGGCCTTCATCGCCAGACGGACCAGCACGGCCCCCAAGTCCATCCTGCGGGCACTGCCTGCGGAGAGATCTCACGCTCCAGCAGCAGCTGCCCAGGTAGCAGCCACTCATAGAAGGACCAGCGATGTCCTAGTAACCCCCGAGCCAGACATCTGTCCGACTACTAGCAACGCCACCATCCTGCCAGAGATCCTGCCCCAGTACCCAACCGAAGGGAATCCTGACTCATGAGAGAGACAGCAGGCCGACCACACAGCAGGCTCAAAGCCTGCACCAAATGAGGTCGAGGACCCTGAGGACCAGCAGCCGATGGTGAGGGTTGCCACGCCATGGCAGACTGCCTGGACTGAGGAGCTACAAGCAGCAGCTTCCTTTGATGACTGTGACTTCCTCGTAGACAGGCTCACCCGAGAGCTGTCTGTGGAAATTGCTCCCAGAAGGAGTTTGAACCAGGAGAACACCCCACCTGCCCACAGAACGCCTGCTCCAAATCACACCACCACCACTAGGGGAACCAGAAGTAGAAACGCCAGCCGCCGCTACAATCCAGCAGTGGCTTCCAGGATCCAAAAACTACCAGGCGAACCACTCCAAGGTCAGGAGGGAAATCCTAGCTGGGCCCTCACCTACTGCACAATCCCATCTGAGTGTCTCTACAGCTGCTTCCACGACGTATTTGACCGCATAGCCTGGAACGATGCACAGCTCCCAGAGTGCCTCCACCCCCTGTCCTGTGTCCGGGAGACTGACTATACGCCCAAGGAAGTGATGGCCAGACTCTCCAAAACAAAAAACACAGCTTCTGGGAAAGACGGCATCCCCTACAGCCTCCTGAAAAAGCAAGACCCTGGCTGCCTGGTCCTCGCCACACTCTTCAACCAGTGCAAGCGGTTCTGCTGGACTCCTGGAAGAAGGCCATGACTGTACGGGTGTACAAGGAGAGTGAGCGGGATGACCCCAGCTACTGGAGGCCCATCTCCCTCTGCTCCATGATGTACAAGCTGTATGCCAGCTGCCTGGCATCGAGGATCATGGAGTGGTCGGTGAGCGGGGGAGCCATCAGCTCCATCCAGAATGGCTTCATGTCCTGCAAAGGCTGCTATGAACACAACTTCGTCCTCCAAACCACCATCCAAACAGCCAGAAGGGCACGGAGGCAGTGATTGGTACTGTGGCTCGACCTGGCTAACGCCTTTGGGTCCATGTCCCACCACTACATCTTTGCCATGCTCCAGGAGTTCAGGATGCCAGAGAACTTCCTTCGTGTGATCCAAGAGCTGTACGAGGGGTGCAGCACCACCATCTGATCGATCAAAGAGTAGACTGTCAAGATCCCGATCCGGAGCGGAGTAAAGCAGGGCTGTCCCCCCAGCCCCATCATCTTTAAGCTCGCCATGGAGCCATTGCTGCGAGTTATCTCCAATGGCCCAGATTGCTCACCCTCTCACCGTGGAGGTTGAAACCTCCTGGCTTATGCGGACAACCTGGGTCCTGACTCTGAACAACCCAGAGAGCCTCCAAGGTATGCTAGACGTCACCAGTTGAGCTGCCGACTGGATGGGGCTCTGCTTCAGTGTGAAGAAGTGCAACTCTGCACATTGACGGCAGCAAAAGGTACTCGGTGCAGGCAACGGGGTTCCAGATCCAGGGTGAGCCCATCATCCCTCTGGCAGAGGGGCAGGCATACCAGCATCTGGGCACGCCAACAGGTTTCCGTGTCCGGCAGACACCCGAGGACACCATCCAGGAGATCTTGCAGGATGCCACCAAGATTGACGCCTCCCTGCTGGCACTGTGGCAGAAGATAAATGCTCTGAACACCTTCCTGATCCCACGCATCTCGTTCACCCTAAGGGGATCCGCCGTGGCAAAGGTGCCCCTCAACAAGGCAGACAAGATCATCCAGCAGCTGGTGAAGAAGTGGCTGTTCCTTCCCCAGAAAGCCAGCAATGAGCTGGTCTACATCGCCCACAGGCACGGCTGCCCCAGCATCCCCCGCGTGGGTGATCTGTGCTACGTCACGGTGATCACTCATGCCTTCTGCCTGCTGACATGTCCCGATGCCACAGTAAGGAACATGGCGGCTAACGCCCTGCATGACGTGACAGAGAAGCAGCTTGGCAGAGCCCACTCCAACCAAGACATCGCCACCTTCCTGAGCGGCTCCCTGGATGGGGAATTCGGACAGGACTGGCGTGACATCTCTTCACTGTGGTCTCGCACTCGCAGCACCATGCGTCACCTGGGGAAGCACATCGGTTGCTGCTGGGAGTGGTGCAAGGCACACCAGGAGCAGGGAGTCTGGGTGCCGCAGATCAGGCCCAGCGACACCACCATCGTCACCCTGAGTGCCAGGGGCTTGCTGGAGAGGACCTTGAAGCTGCCATCCACTTGCTGTACATAGAAATCCTGAAGCATAAACCGGACCAGGGTAAAGCCTTTGAATTGACCAGCAAGTGGAGCTGTGGGCGCCTGGGACCCCTGCAACGAGCATGTGCTGCAGACCTGCAGGATCGGTCAGTGCTACACACGGCTCATGCAGCGCCTCATGGTCTCAGACACCATCCGATGGTCCAGGGTCATCTACATCGAGCACATCACCGGCCACTGACAGTACCAGGAGGTGTGAGCCAGAGTGACATCGTTCTTCGACTACGAGAAAGGGACCAAGAGACTTTCTCTGTTGGATCATATGAGCTGTAACCATAAACTCCCTGAACATTAAAACTCACCAAATGAGGGTCAGTCCATCCTCATCATATCCACTCGTTATACTCCACACCCGAACATAGCCACTTTATGAACTTCATACCCATATATCTTAATGTCTGTACTTTGATCCATCAACCTTTTACCCCCAATTGGGAATGTTGTAGATTATGTATTCCTTATGCCACCCAATCTTAGCCCAAACCTTGCACCCTTGATAATCTGTACATTATTCCCTGATAACCAGAAACTTCTGTGCTTAAACTGTGTAGTGTTCACTTTTTTTAATCCTCAATAAAATTTTTAAGTTTTAAGGTTATGCCTCCACCATACTTCCATCCGTAAAACTTTTGTCGGTCAGAGGTGTGAAAAAACACACCCTGACCAACAAAAGTTTTACCAAGGAAAAGATGCTCTTCCTTCGACAAAGCTACTAACCCTCGTTGCAGGTGGTTTTATTTTGTTGTCAGGAGAGCTCTCTCCTGCTGACAAAGAGCAGCTACGGCACGTACCTGTCAATGGCACTGCTGTAGCGGCACTGTGCCGCTGTAGGGAGCGCAGTGGAGACATAACCTAAGTGTAGACGTACCGTTAGTTGTAGAGACTCACACTGAAGAGATAGGAAAGAAAACCACTTGGAAATAAGGTGAGAGAGGTGCTTGACTACTTTTGATCTGGGCCTAAGTGCCTTCACTCCAACTGAAATTGCGGGGAGGTCTGCTCTGGGACTTCAGTGGACTTAGACTCAGGACAAAACGCATTTTTGTTTTGGAACTTGTTATCTGATAATGATTCTACTTTAAAACACTGTAGTAAGTTTCATCTGGAACTATTTTTGATTTAGCCTAATTTGTATGAAATGTAACAATTTTAATAAAGACCGATAGGAGTGCCAGTTTTACCAAACTGGATCCGATCATCTGTTCCCCAGGATCTAGTTTGCCTTTATCAGTAGCCAACACCTAGTGAGTATGGGAAAGGGGAAAACATCCACAATGTCTTAGACAACTGTGCAATACTGGATGGGGAGGAGGTCATTCCTGGTGTAAACTGATTCTCATAGAAGTCATTGGATATGAGCTTTGATTAGCCTTGGTCCATATACTGAATTTGACAGATTCTAATTGTAATTTTATGTTGATTAATTATAGACCTGTTCAGGAGTAGTTTTGTAATGTCAGAAATAAATATTGGAACACTATCCAAATTGACTAAATAAGAGTATGTTCTCTGATTTCTATGCTTTAATCATATTTCTCATTTCATTGATGCTTTAAGAATATGTAGAAAAACCCTTAAAGCTGGTACTAAAAGTCGGAGGAAATGAAGTCACTGAACTCTCTACTGGAAGCTCAGGACATGATTCAAGCCTCTACGAAGACAAAACTGAACATGAAAAACACAAAGACAGGAAAAGGAAAAAAAGAAAGAAAGGAGAAAAACAGATTCCTGGAGAGGAAAAAGAAAAAAGAAAGAGAAAAGTAAAGGTAGTTACTGTTAGATTATGTAATGTAGTGTTAAAATCTTCACCTTGCCCAAATATCTAAGTCAGTAAGGTGTAAGAGAACAGTTAAATCATGAAGGTTTGGTTGTTTTTTGTGGGGTGGGGGTACTCTGGGGAGAATTCTCTGTGTATGAAGTTGCTCCTGTCACTCTGTAAAAATCCCAATTCTATCACAAATACAATGTAAAAAGACTCTCTTTAAATAGTAGTTATTCTGTTACCTGAATTACTCTATCTTCCAGCAGGTGGAGACAGTGCCTTTAGAAAAGTGAAATCTTCCTGTCCTTTGTTTCCCATCTTAAATAATCTGAACAAAGCATTAGTTAGCCAACAATAATGCAGTTTCTACAGCCTCACTGAAATTGCTTATCTTTCTCTTTCTAGGAAGATAAAAAGAAGCGAGATCGGGAACATGCTGAAAGCGAGGGAGAAAGAGAACTGAAATGTCAGACTCCTGTGAGACTGGAATTGCCACCAGAGAAACCACTGGCGAGTAGTTTAGCAAAACAAGAAGGTAGAAATAATTAAGAATTAATTGGTTTTGTTGAGATGCTTTAAAAGCTGAAATTGGTTCCTTAAAAATAATGTCCTGTAAAAGATGGCTAGTATTTTCTTGAATTGAAAATGTTTTACCTGTTCTTATCTTCATATCAAATGACTTGACCTTTGATACTATCCAAAAATAGCTGAACTTTGAAATACTGCAACTATGGTGGCATTTTCAAAGTGAGACTCATTGCTTGTATACAGGCATCACTACAATGTTTAATAAGGCAAATTAGAAAGGTAACCCCATACTCTCTTTGCTGTGGTGCATTTAGGGCAGTAAACTTAATATTTGACAGAATCCTCTAATGTACAGCAGTTTTGTAAAATCAGATGATAATCCTGGGGTGGAGGGTTTCAATTTTTTTGTAGTTGTTTCCTTTTTCCCCCATCTTTCTTTTTCCCTCCCTAGAAGTGGAACAAACACCACTTCAAGAAGCTTTGAATCAACTCGTTAGACAGCTGCAGAGGTGAGTACTTGCTCTATCAGAACTATGAAATGGAAATTCAAAACATTAGTTGCTAAAGGGTATAGCAGCTTTGAAAATGTTTAAGCTATGTGGCCTGTTAACAAGCTTGGTCAATTTTAAAGTGCTTGATAAATATTTTGCCTGGCAGCAGCAGCAGAACTACAAACTGTCAAGCATACAAATGTCAGCATTTTATTTGCTTTCATTGGCAATTTGTAGGATATTCTATAAAGAAGACATAAATTGACAGTGAACCTCTTTTTGTTGGTAATATTACCTATGCATTCTAGGGTTACAGCTGCATACAAATCAAAAGTGAGGGGAACTTACAGGGCTATTTTATAAACTTAACTACCAATAGCAGAATGTCATAGTGCTTGGTAATTTCTCCTCAGACTTGCACTTGCACTTTCTTTTAATACCTCTAATTATTAAGTTTTAAAGACTATTAAAAGGAAACAGCATGGCAAATATACTGAACACAACACAAATGTGTCCCTTGTATGTCGTTAAATATTTGCTTTCAGAAAAATGCAAAAATTTTTAATTAGCGTTCTGTCAAAATTGCAATCTCATCTAACTGAATATGAATTTGTATAGTCTCAGTCTTTAAAGTAAAAAGGTAAATGCACATAAAAATTAATAGCTTTCTAAGGCATACAGCGATCATCTTTTGAATAGGAGATTCAGATTCCCAGGTGAAGCGAGCGGGGGGGGAAGGTGTTGGGTGTTTTTATTTTTTTGGTTTGGTTTGGTTTTTTTACAGTTTTGCAGGAAGGACCAAATCAAGCATAAATCCTCTTAATTTAAACCTTCTCCAGCTAACTCTGAATTTGGGGGAGAGGTTCACGGTCTATGCCTGGCATACAAATATGCAGATGACGGGGTATCAGGTTGAAGAGCTCACTTTGTTAACCTCCCTAAATTTTCAGGTTCTCTCCCACTCTTCCAAACTCAGAGTTAGATATACAGTATATCTAACTTAGTCTTCTCTTCTATTTAATTCCAAGCTCAATATATTCTTTCTTATAAAAATAAAATATAAAGAGCACATCTTTTCATATCTTAACAGAAAGGATCCAAATGCCTTCTTTTCATTTCCTGTGACTGACTTTATTGCTCCCGGCTACTCTATGATCATTAAACACCCAATGGATTTTAGTACCATGAAAGAGAAGATCAAGAACAATGGCTACCAGTCCATAGAAGAATTAAAGGTGCTTATAAGTTATATTTTTCCTACAGAGAGGGATTAAATGATAACGCATAGAAATACAAGCAATTGCATTGTACGGGATTGTTCCCTTTTATTCACATTTCCTTAAATGTTCATATTCTATGAATATATGAAATTGGCAGAAATCAGCACATGTGGCTTTAGCAATATTTTCTGTTGACCTTGTAAGCAAACAAGTTCTGAAAATACAGAAATTACACTTTCTGTTTTTAAAAAAGTAAACTGGATGGCAAGAACAAATATGTATAGTATTGGTTAGAAAACAAATATAAACAAGTTATATGTATTTTAATATGATATAACTGGAATCCAGTTTCATGAGTGATTGCCTATTGGTCTGAGTGGAATTTTTTTCCCTTCTATGTCTGCTGCTTGCTTGTAGGATGTAACCCAGTGAATTTTCAGAATTGTGCTAATTGGGTTAAATATTTACAGCTCTTCTAGAACCCAAAATATGTAATATAGTTATAGCCATCTTGGTCTCAGGATATTAAAGAGAGGACGTGAGGTAATATCTTTTATTGGGGAAAGGTAATTCGAGTACCAAAACTAAAGAACTCATGTGACTCGAAAGTTTTTCTCTCTCCAACAGGAGTTCCTCCAATAAAAGATATTAAATCACCCACTTTATCTCAGCCCAAAATATAGTCTTAAACAACACAACATGCAAGTCAGTAGAAACCATTTAATGTCTTTATTTCAGAATAAAACTGCAAAATTTACAATGGACTGCATATAACCAGAAAATGTAAGGATGGAGATGAATGAACTTGTCATCCTTGCCTACCTGTTACTACTCCATCAGATTTCCCACTCCCCTCCCCTCCCAACCCTCGAAATGGCAAGTCTTTAAAAAAAAAAACATAATACACATATGGCCCCTTTACAGCTGTTTTCTGTCTGACAAGTACAACTGTATGATCTTCAGGGAAAGCTGTCTATGCCTGGCATTGCTTTTACCTTCCCATTAATAATAAAGAGGTAGTCAAATGTCTGTCAAATTGCTTTGGCCTCAAGAACAAACCTGTCATCTCAAGAAGAGATGAGTTCCAATCTGCAGGCCTTGGTCCTTTGAAGATGTCTAGTGAGTTAGAGAAGAACCTGCCCTTTTGCTGGTATATGTGGGGAACTGTTGTGCTAAGTGGAATTCACTGTTATCAAGAAATTGGTTAAAGATGCTACTTCTGACAGTCCATGTTGAACTGACATACTGATATTTCATGGCTTCTCAGAGTGAATTGGGCATTTGTAAATGTCCCAGAATAATTGCTTGTGGAACATTGGATCACCCCCAAAGAATATCAGTGATCCAAAACACCTGGGACAGATAACAGCCATAACTCTGACATAACTAGGATGAGTAAAGTTGAACCCACCTCTAGGGAAGAGGCTGCAGTGCTATGATGGCTCTTCAGTGCTCCTGTTCCTGCCAAAGAGGATTTCCTCTGAAGAAGTGTAATTAGTTTCCAGGAGCCAAAAGTCATAGAAGCTCAGTTTGACAAAATTGAGCCCTCAGGGCATGATCATGTATTCCGTGCACACCAAAACTCCCAGCAGTTTAGGGTGAATGAGGAATGCAAGCTTGGGTTCCAAAACTCTGAGCTACGTGTCGCCTTTTAAGATCTGCTAACTTTCTAGTTTGTGCCCCTTTCCTGGAAAACTGTGAGGCTATAAAACATCTTTTATTCATCAGGATGTGGAAACAATATAGGCAGAATCAGTGTCACTTTCAGTGTAGCATAATATGTTTTACTTTTGTAATGGAACAGAATACCATTTGCTCATTGGTAGGAAGACATAGTCTGTAGCCCTTCACCTGCCTGACTGGGTTTAAATGGGGCCCTCAGTTGCAATTTCTGACTGTAACGTGTTTGCAATTTGTGCAGCTAATATCTGGATTACTGCTAACTTTTTACATTTTTTTTCCCAAATATATGTTCTCACTCAAAGCTTTGAAGCTGAAGAAAACGTTCCTTTGTTGTTTCAGCTGTTTCAGATTAGTCTGGCGCACAGATCTACAGAATCTATTTCTCTCTGCCTTTTTGAGTTCTTCGCCTTTCACACACAACTGCACTGATTCATAGTGGAAGATATTTTGTGCCAAAACTTCAGTTTTCATTTCAACTTTGACATTCTGTGTAGATGGTTGAATGGGAGGTCTAGCACATCTATGAAGAGAAGGTCTGACATAGTTCATCCTTTGTTAGACAGTCCTTTGATACCCTTTGCTAAAGCTTAGGATTCTGTATTTCTTTTTCGCATTAAAATACTAGTGAGACACAGCTGACACCTTAATGACTAAGTGCAATTCAGTCAAGGATTTATATATTTTAAAACTCTGTTTTAAGGATTTGAGCCAAGATTTTTAAAAATGGAGACCTACATCGATAAGTAAGTACTTAAATGGCCTGATTTTTTTCAGAAGTCCTGAGCACCCAACAAATCTTATATCAGACTGCTTATGTAGGTGTCAACATAGGGATCTAGACAATTTGTGCATATGTTCTAAAAAGTTTGACCTTAATACACCTCTACTCCAATATAACGTGACCCGATATAACACAAATTCGAATATAACGTGGTAAAACAGTGCTCGGGGGGGGGGGGGAGGGAGACGGGGCTGTGCGGTCCGGTGGATCAAAGCAAGTTTGATATAATGCGGTTTCACCTATAATGCAGTAAGATTTTTTTGGCTCCCGAGGACAGCATTATATCAAGATAGAAGTGTATTTTTCATATTTAATTACTTAAATATCTTTGAAATTGCAACAGGCTCTTTTTGAAGCTATTTGTTTGTTACCTTCAACTCAAGACACCACTTGTATGGCAGCCAGCTATTTTAGTATAGCATCCTATATGATCTAACTTAACTTTCATTCAAAATTCATTAATTTTTTTTGTACAGGACAACTTCAGATTGATGTGCACTAATGCCATGATCTACAACAAACCAGAGACTATTTATTATAAAGCTGCAAAGAAACTACTGCACTCAGGGATGAAAATACTTAGCCAGGTAATGAAAAATTTAAATAAAATTTTGTTTAGTTTGGGTTTTTTTGTCTTTAATTGAGAAATAGAACAGGCTGTATTCAGTCTGATTTTATTTGGTTTTTGGTTTATAGTAAATGGATAACATTAACGAGTAGTGGATAGGGCTCTGGACTTGTAGTTAAGACCTGGGTTCTATTTCTGGTTTATTACTGACCTATCTTCACATGTGTAAAGTGGTGAAACTATAGTTACTATCTTTTATAAAGCACATTGAGATATATATGGATGTTAAGTGCAATGAAAGAGTGAAGTTGGTTTTGGGTTTTTTTGTACTTTAACGGTTGCATGAACATCCTCAAACTTTGTTTTCCAGATGGACTAGAATAATATTGTAAAGGGGTGCAAGATGTGTCATTTGGGGCCTGATACAGTGTGGAAGGAACCATAGTATTTCTTTGACATAATTTCTTCATTATAACTTTTTAGTGAAAACGGTTTACTATTTTCTCATAAGCCACTCTAGTTGTAGGGAATTTGTATATGGAACACAAATACTAAATACTGGAAAAAGGTTGATTTCATTGGTCAAAACTTAGTTATTGAGAAGTCTTGCTTTCACTGTGAAATATGTGGGATCCATTTTCTTAGAGTTTAAGGTCAGAAAGGACTACAACATCATTTAATCTGATCTTCTGTATATCACAGTCCGTTAAGTTTCACCAGGTTATCCCTGTATCGAGCCCAATAACTTACGTTTGACTAAAGCATAACTTCCAGAAAGGCATCCAGTCTTGATCTGAAGACTCCAAGAGATGGAAAATCCAACATTTTCCTGGGTAGTTTGTTCCAGGAATCAATCACCCTCACAGTTAAAAATTTGTGCCTTATTTCCAATTTAAATTTGTCTGGCTTCAGCTTCCTGCCACTAGTTTTTGTGCTTTCTCCTTGAGCCCTTAGTACTTGGTTTTCTCCCTGGAAAAATACCTATACACTATAACCAAGTCACCTTTTTTTTTTCTTTTTTACTTTTTTGTTAAAAGGTAAACCGATTGAGCTTTTCAAGTCTCACTATTAGGCTTTTTGTCCAGCTCTTGAATCATTTTTGTGGCTCTCTCCTTTTACCTTCTCCATTTTTTTCAGTATCCTTTTTAAAACGGGGAAACCAGAAGTGTATAATATTCCAGTATCAATCTCAGCAGTACCAATACAGAGCTAAAGTTACCTCCCTACTCCTGTTTATACTTCTAGATGCAATGCACTTTGTCCTTTATTATATATAATACAGAATAGTTAGGAAAAGCTATTTTGCTTTGTATCTACTTCACTTTTATATTTAGAAGAAGACAGAGTTCCCAAAGCTACTTACCACTATAAAAGAGGGATGAAAAATTTTAAACACTCGGAAACCATTTGTGCTGAGATACTGCTTGTCCCTTCTAATTTACAAAGTGCACTTGTCAAAGTAATGCCCAATCTTTTTCATAAAAAATAAATATCAACCCATTAACTTGAATTTGATACATGTTAAAGGATAGAATTCCTTATTTACGGCAGGGAGCACTCTACATGTATTTGATTTTAACTATTGATAATATTTCATACTCTGTTTTCTACAGTACATGGGATCTTGCAGTTACTCTAGCTACAGTGTTGCCCTTCGTCCCTCAGATCTCATGTAAGCAACCAAAATAGCACATTTGCTGTTTACATATAAAGGTGACCACAAAAGGAAATCAGTTACAATCACGCAGGTTCTCCTCTGTAGCCTTTCAATGTAAAATGCTATTTGTTTCTTTAAAAAAAAGGGGGAATAAAGAGCAAAAGTGAGATAAGACAGGAAGACGACTTAACAAGCAGCATGAAAGGAGAGAAATTCAGACACTAGTGGGTAGGATATGGAAGGGGGGAAAGGATGTCAAAGAGCATCATTAGTGATGGTAACATATCCCTTTTAACTAATAATTTTGTGGGAGACAAGATGAGAGAGCTAGAAAAAATGTTTTTCACAGGATCCAGTGAAACAATTTGATATCTCCGCAGATTGCTTTAAACTTCATTGAACTGCGACCCCCTTCTGACAACAAAAATTACTACACAACCCCAAGAGAGGGAACTGAAGCCTGATCCTGCCCGAGCCCCGCTGCCCTGGGTGAGGAGGCCAAAGCCCAAGGGCTTCAGCCCCAGGCAGGGAGCCTGTAACCTGAGCCTCGCTTCCCAGGGCTGAAGCACTCAGGCTTCGGAGCTCGGGCTTTGGCTCTGGCCCCGAGCCCCAGCAGAGCTAAGCCAGCCCTGGAGACCCTATTAAAATGGGATGATGAACCACTTTGGAGTTCCGACCCAAAGCTTGAGAACCGCTGCTCTAAAGAAAATTTTGAGATGTAAGAGGCAAAATAAAAAAACTTTCCTATTCCTACTATTGCTTCCCTTCTATCCCTACCCTGATATTTCCTTGTACCATTTGCCGTCAGACCACCTACCCTTTGCTAACATCTTGGGGAGGGGAATATAAACACACCCTTTAACTTATAAATAGGAAGGAAGAGTTGCTTTTTTGCACACTTGTTACTAGGAGCTATGAAATATTACGACATTAAATCTAGTATTGGATACATTAGAGATGGATCAGATGGTATGTGCCTGAAATATAGGAGTACAGAAATCTGTACTGATATAAATTAAAATAGTCTACAGAGAACATTAATAATAGTATAGCCTTTGTGTTTTCAGTTTAGTATTAGATCATTTTAGTGCTTTACAAATTGTAGGTATCTAAAGTAAGTTTTGTTTTACAGTGGTGCCTGTGGGTTCCACACTAGACCAGAGAACCATTCTGCTGGATTCTTTACAAACACAAAATAACAGTCCTTGTCCTAAAGAGTCTACAGTCTAATAGACAAAATAAACCAAGGGTGGGATAGGAGACGGTGGCACAAAGCGGTGATGTTATTTGCCTGAGGTCGCACCAGGTCAGTGGTAGGTTTCCTGAGTCTTAGTCTAGTGCCCTATTCACTGGATAACATTGCTTCTTAAAGGAATAGTGATAGAAAAATTCTATTTTGAGATTTTCTTAAATATAATCTGATTAAAATCTGTTTTATGGTACATCCGTTAAGTCACTACATTTGTTTTGCTCTGAGCAAACTATGATTTCCAGTGTACAGCAAAAAAAGTTTAAAGATAAGAAACAAACAAAAGCCAGGAAATTCAACACCTTTATGCAGTCTTTTTCTTTCTGAGGCTGATTCTACTGTCGTCATTGTTTTCAATTTTTTAATTTAATAACACTGTTGATTAATTTCTTGCTCAAGAGTCCGACCCTTCCTGCATTACTTTGTTTTCTGCTTCTTGACCCTGCTCGGGAAGCATTCATCATCTTACTGAAAATTTGAAAAGAAAAATAGCTCTGTTCTTGTTCAGCTCTTAGCAATAGGATGGAAATAGAAACATCAAAATGTGTCACTGCTAAAAATCCCCTTTCCCTTTGTCTACAAAACCCAGCTGTTACACTCACGCTATAGTGACATAACTGCACAACATTTTATTGCTTTAATGTTCACCTTGGAGATTGGGAGAAGTGTTCCACACTCCCATAAATAGTTGCGTGAAGAGAGTGGAATCATTTTATTTTTCTGAAGGCTGTAACAGTTCCTGGTTGGTTTCTTTAATGGAACTAATAAAAATATGCTACTTTATAACAAAACATGAAATTACATACAAGAACATCCTCTACAATCATGTTCAGGAGTTCATTAAATAGCAGCTTCTTCACTGTATTTTCTTTCGTAAATTCCTGCAAAATTAACTTGTTTAAAAAAAAAACACATCCTGCTCTTGATTCATATGCAAAAGGTTAAACGATGTTTAAGATGGTTTCTCCATGCTGAAGTAAGATGTCAGTTTATTTTAATGATGCACGGGATGGATGTTCAATGTCTACACTTAAAAGGGTTTGTGAGTATAGATATATTAGAAGAGCTGTATAGACACGCCTGTCGTCCCAAAATGGAGACACAGAACTCTTACTTCAATAGCTTAAACCATTTCCCCACTCAGAATAAGCTATATGAGCAAAATAACTTCTTTATAACTGCATTTACACGAGGGCTTTTGCCAGCATAGCACAGCTATGTTTGGTAGGGATGGTGGTGGGTTTTCCCCCATGTTCCTAACCAACACAACTATCCCAGTAAAACTTTCTAGTGTAGACCTGCTCTTGGCTAGTTGCTAACACTACATAATGATAAGTAAAATAGCACTCTTAACATTGACTATTATTTTAAAGAAACACCTTGACATAAAATTTAACCGGCCACAGGCGTTACTTTGTTATAGCTGATAACTTTTTGTGGCTACTAGCATTGCAGCCATCTGTAAACAGCGATATCATTTAAGTACACATTTCCTCTTGACCACTTTCTCCATGTTTTTCATTATATGGATCTCCCGTAAATTAGTGAAAACGTAATATTTCTCTACTGAATGCTATACTGGAATTGAGTCTCACTCCATTATTTTGAGTATCATGCTTCAGTACTGTTGCCAGATCACCTTTTAAACACAGTGTCCATATTAATCTATTGACCATCTAATGACCCAAGTTGTCTTCTCTAGTTGATAGTGTTGGAAGAAAAGCATTTAACTGAAATCTTTGTGAACAAGTTAGGAAAGAATTAAGTGTAGATGTGAAATGAAAATATCCCTTGTATATTTTTAGGAGAGAATACAGAGCCTAAAACAGAGTATCGATTTCATGGCAGACCTGCAGCAGAGCAGAAAGCAAAAAGATAAGATGGAATTACAGGGAAATGGTGAGGATGACAATCTTCTTGGGAAAGACGAAGACTCTATGGAAGCTGACATCAAAGCATTCAAAACCTCCAACAAGGAGCATAAAAAGTAAAGTATTGTTTAAGTAATGATTTAAAGTTACCCACTCTAATTCCATTGAAAGAAACTGTTCTTAGACAGCAGTGGACATGGCCTGTTGCACTTCTGGCACTGTTTATGGACCAAGAAACTCTGGTTCTTAGACTCTTAGAAATTACTTTTGTTTTTTCCTCTATTCCTTTTTTTTCTAGCCCTTTCCTTTGGCCAAAATAATAATGAATGTATTTTTTTCATTTTGTAAAAGGTCTTCATTTTGCATTATCAGGGTAGTTCTGCACCAAGACTAACTCATTTCAAGATTTTTTGCAGGGTTTTTTGTGTGTCTGTGTAATTGTTCTCACTCTCAAGTAATGCCAGTTTGGTGCAAGCTGGCAAATATGACTTTGCAACGTTTTGATGCACTTTACAAAATGTAGTCTATTGAGAATTTCAGTTGGCAACTACTAGCTATTTTTGCTGTCAGATATGTCTTAAACGCTGCAGAGGGTGCGTGTAACAGCAGCAGTTCTGCTATATTGAAATATCCTCAAATACTTAAAAATATTTGCCAAGCTGTGACTTCGTTCTTCTGAATGTTGGTACTCAAGATATGACAACATAGCTCCAGCAAATCAGAGTTTAAACTGTTGTAATAAATGTACCAAAACTATTCTCTTTCGTTTATGGGAATGCAACTGTAAAACATGGCAGTGCCCCAAACTGACAAATCTCTAACTGGAGAAACCCATGCGTGAAGACAACTGTAGAGAGACTAGCACACGGAGAACCAAATTATTTGTATAAGTCCATTCTCTGGCTTATAGATAGAGCTGGGTGGGAAAAAGTATTCCCATCCAGCAAAAATTTGAGATTTCGAAAATTTTTCATCCTGAATCACGACAGAGTCAATCTCAACATTTTTTTACAATCCAACAACCTGAAAAAAATTCCATAATGGATCAATCGAAACATTTTGTTTCAATTCTGACTTTTCTTAACTCTTTTAATATGAATTCAGTTTCAAAACAAAGTAATTCAATCCAAACCAAACTAACATTTCTCATTTTGAAAATGTCAAAATGGGCCACTTGGACAGTTTTGAAACATACCAATTTTTTCAAGATGGAAAATGTGTCAAAACGGACTCTTTCCTGCAAACAGTTTCAGTTTTGATGTACTGGCATTTTTGAGTGAAAAAACATTTTGGCGAAAAATTACCAACCATCTTTACTTATAGACACAGCTTCCTAATGCATATGTTCTCCTGTTTAAACCTGCTCAGACTGGAATCCTTTGTACATACCAGGTACTCGACATTCTAAACCGATGGTGTAATGGTCTGACACATGAGACTGTTTCTCCATTGAACCTTTGCCAATACTTATGATTCAGTGACTTTGCTAGTTTGTCAGATAATGTGAAAAACTGTATTTATTTGCAGGAAAGACAAAGATCTACTTGAAGAAAAACTAAGGAATAACAACTTAGAAAGGGAACAGGAGCAGATTGATCGTATCATTAGAGAATCTGGAGGAAAGTTAACAAGAAGACTTGTGAACAGTCAGGTGAATAGTCGGGTGGATTTGGAAACCAATTTGTTTACTTTTTGGGAAATGTCCATTTAACGTTGTGTAGCATTTGAAATTTTGAGTGTAAAGTGTTGTTATTTGCATGGAGTTTTACTCGTGTTTAATCTTGATTTGAATCTAACATTGTAAACACAGGAAGTTGAAAAAAGTTCTTTTTAGCTGAATATTTACTGAACTTGATGAACTGAATAAGATCTCTACTGTTGGCCTTTACGCTTCTTGACTTCAGTTGAAATAAAGTTTTGAATGAATTTTAGAGCTCAGTCATGCAATACTGGTAGAAACAGTTTTAATCAAAGATTACATTTTGAGTCACTTGAAGTTTATAGTAAATGGTGCAGTGCAGAACCTCAAAACATTTTAACCGTAGCATGCAAAAAGCATTGTTTCAGAATAGTCCATTCTAAGCAAAGACTACTAACTGAATCCAGTGATACAGGGATCTTGTGCTGCAGACAAGTGTTAAAGACACTAGACTAACACAAACAGGCCCATTTCATTTGAGACCAAATATTTGAGTGCAGCCTCCTAGATATATTATTCCCTTGTACCTTGTTGATGAAGGAGAAAAACTTTTGAACTATACAGAGCTCTTTTTCATTATTAGTCATATCTAACACAGTAAATCTGTTCAGTCGTTCACAACAATAATTTCTATTTGCCCTATTAATAATGAAATTAGAAATTTTCACAAATTGGTAACTGGGGCAGTTACAAATTATAGACTTTTTTTTAAAGCCTGATGAATTTTGACATTTACCATTTAAATGATTGGGTTTAGGCCAGCTGTGAAGGTATCAACTGAAGAATAAGCGTAAGAGTAGCAAAGCTACTGTAACATTTACATTTGTGGGTCAGATCTAATCTCTTATTACTCCTCCCTTCATCACTGAAATTTTTCCCTATAATACCATATAAAATTCTTAAACTAAGTTCCTATCAGTTCAGATATTATGAATCCAAAGTTGTTTGTAAAATCAAATGTTTTTAATAATTTAATTTGATTTCAGTGTGAGTTTGAAAGAAGAAAACCAGATGGTACAACAACATTGGGACTTCTTAATCCATTTGACCCTAATGCAGGAGGTATGTTTGGCTCTTGAGCATGTTAATTATCAATTGCTAGACCCACTCTTGGTGTGTGCTTCAGTTGCCACCAATTATATACATGTCTCCATTAGTGTAGAGGAGCTGCAAACCTGCTGGCACAAGCCATTAGGGAATCCTTGGATAACTTAGGCTATGTCTACACTACCACAGTAAGTCTACTTATGCTACGCAACTCTAGCTACATGAATAAAGTAGCTTGAGTCGACGTACCTTAGGTCAAGTTACCGCAGGGTCTACACCGCGGGGGGTCAACAGGAGAAAATCTCCCGTCAACTTACCTTACTCTTCTCGTCGGGGATAGAGTACAGGGACCAACTGGAGAGTGATCTGCAGTCGATTTGGCAGGTGGATCGATGTCGGACCGTTGATCCTCGCTATAGTGTAGACCCTGCGCTTAGATGTGCAGTGCTATTTCCCTCCCTGCCATGTGGTTTAGGGAGCATTCCAGCCGAAAGGGGGCATGGATAGAGTTGTTAGCTATTCCCACCTTGTGCCAGTGCTGCACTAGTCCCTGGCTAGCCCCAGAATGGGAGGAAGTATAAAGATGACATAAAGCTGTCCCTTCCCCTCCCCAGGTTTCTGGATCAAGCAGAACTTGTCAAGAGTGAAGAATTGGGGTCCAAGTTCTGTTATATTCCATGTGAATTCTTCTTTTATGTTATCTCAGATAGTGTAGCTTGGGGAGGAGGGAAAGAAGAACTTTTTATTAGCAATGAATTTTCCATGGAAGGTGGTGGTAATTGTTTGCTCAGTAACTCTTTCTGGTATTACTGGTAAATATATTCATGTTTGTTTAAACATATTTAACATTAAATACATAATACTGCTCTACAGCCAAAATGCTGCTGAAATAAATGCAGTCAAACTTAACTAATTCTGGGTCACTGAGAATGAAAATGATGCTTAAAATTGTTGATTGGCACTAGTTTTCAAGATATGCTATTGGATCAGTATATACGACCCTTGACTTGGGAATGGCAGAGGATAAGTGAGTTATAAAGGGAAGGGATCTCAATTTAAACCAGAAATGACTGAAATACATCTTTGACTGGATCTATGAATAAATCTATGACTGGGTTTGGACAGCACTTGCTTTTGAGGCAAAACAATGAATGATGCAATCTGAAGCTGGTATTGCGTCATACATGATATGAATTGCATCCTGTTATTCCTAGAAGTCATGGATGATGCAATCATAACGAAGCTTCCATCACTCTGCTGAACAAATTGCCCTATATCAGCTCTAGAAATCATACAGTGTCGTGCTCTCTTATTTGTCAGTGTTTGATTTTGCAAAGGGACACATTTCTGTTTAGCCAAAGTGAGCAGAGATGCCTCGTACTTGTGTGAACAGTGCAGATAACTTCTGCTATTGTGGTGAAGTGACTTTTGCATCACAAAAGCGCAGTATAACCACTATGGTTAAGAAAGCCTATCACCTTTATTTTGGCTGCAAAATTGGAGATCAGGACAAGAGGTGGGCCCCACACATATGCTGCAACACTTGTGCAACAAATCTTCGTCAGTAGTTGAACAGGAAAAGGAAATCTATGCCTTTTGCAGTGCCAATGATTTGGAGAGAGCCAACAGATCATACCAGCAATTGTTAATTCTGTATGGTGCCTCCAGTTGGGAAAGGTATGTCAAAGAAGAAAAAGTGGACTGTGCATTATCCAAACATTCCATCAGCTATACGCCCAGTACCCCACGGAGAAGGACTGCCAGTTCCTGATGCACCAGAATCTCTCTCACTTGAGTCAGACGAGGAAGAGGAAGAGGATGAAACTTCTGGTCCTGAACCATCAATGTCACAGGACCCACATTTTCTCCCATCCTCCTCCTCTGAACCACACCTCATAACACAGGGTGAACTGAATGACCTTGTCAGGGATTTGGAACTACCCAAGAGTAAGGCAGAGCTGTTGGGCTCCAGACTACAGCAGTGGAATCTCCTGGCAGGTGGTGATATAGTTTCCATGTTCCGTGACCATCAAAAGGATCTTGTCCCATTCTTCTTCATGGAAGGTGATCTTGTAGCCTGCAACAACATCGATGGTGTGATGGCAGCCCTCAACATCGTTCACGATCCAGATGAGTGGAGACTGTTCATTGATTCATTGAAGACGAGTCTTAAAGCTGTTTTGCTGCATAATGGCAATGTTTTGCCATCAATTCCAGTTGGTCATGCAGTCCATATGAAGGAAACCTATGACAACATGAAACAACTTTTGAGGTGCATAAACTATGACCAACATCAGTGGCAACTTGGTGGCGATTTGAAGGTTGTTGCTCTCTTGCTTGGTCTGCAGATTGGATACACAAAGTACTGCTGTTTTCTCTGCGAATGGGATAGTCGTGCAAGAGATTCCCACTACATCAAGAAAGATTGGCCACTCCGACAGTCATTGGAGCCTGGGAGGAAAAGTGTTCAGCATCCACCACTTATTGAATCAAGGAAGATTTTGTTACCACCCTTACACATCAAGCTGGGTCGTATGAAGAACTTTGTCAAGGCCATTGACAAAACACAAGCAGCTTTCAAGTACCTCCGTGGAAAATTTCCAAGGTTAAGTGAAGCTAAGATAAAGGAAGGTGTCTTTGTTGGTCCTCAGATTCGTGAACTTCTTCAAGATGATGCATTTGACCATGCACTGCGTGGCAAGGAAAAGACAGCATGGAAAGCCTACCAGTTAGTGGCAATAAATTTTCTCGGAAACAACAAGGCAGACAACTACAGGTTGTTGGTGGAAAACCTCCTCAAGGCATACAAAAGCCTTGGTTGCAACATGTCACTAAAGATACATTTTTTGCATTCTCATCTAGATTTTTTTCCACCGAACTGCAGAGCAGTGAGCGACGAGCATGGCGAGCGATTTCACCAGGACATTGCAACAATGGAGAAACGCTATCAGGGCAAATGGAGCCCATCAATGCTTGCAGACTATTGCTGGACAGTGACAAGAGATGCTTCATTTAATGAATACAAGAGACAAGCCAAGAAGCGCCGAGTAGACACTGAATAGGACTAAACTATGTACAGAATAGTTGTTTGCCTTTTGTTTCATAATAAATTTTATTTATATAACCCTTTTGCTGATTTTTAAAGTGTTACATAAACAGGACAGGTGAAATATTATCATGTAAAGCAACCGTAAACATATGAAAAGACCTAGGTTTACAATTTATGATTAAAACTCTACTATCTACACAATATACATAGACATAAAATGTAAAAACTTAAATATCTGAGAAACAGTAGCCAATCAGTTGTTTTAATTGTCATATTTGAATTCAGCACATCAAAATACATAATAAATATCACATTTTATCTCTGAAGCAGACGACTTCTCAAAAATTGTAGACCAGTGTAATCAGAGACTGGTCTTATTTGGGTCTGTCTTACTTAAATTTTTGCAGTGGTGTAGCTGTCCATAATGGCCTCAGTCAAACAGGGAGCTAATGCAATTTTGAGAACACCTGATTTATTTTATTTTTTTGGTATCTATACAGTTTGAACTTAAATCTTTGGAAATTGCAGACTGACAGAATTCGTGCACTGAACTCCCATGTTAAGTTGGACATTTTGCATCTGTTTAATGTTGTTAACTATTCCTTGGTGACTTCTGTGTTGTGATGTGCTGTATTGTAGAACCAGGTTACAGCCCTATGAAGTTAGGTATGACAGCTGGAAGACTACAGTCAGGAGTTAATACATTACAGGGGTTCAAAGAAGACAAAAGGAACAAAGTTACTCCAGGTGAATGCTACATATTTTCTTTAAACCTTTATTTTCTTAAAAACAGCAGTAGCTCCTCTAAGCTAGGTATTTAAACCTCACGACAGCCAACCAAATAGCTTGGAACTGGGTTTTATGCAGCTGTTAGAGCTAAATCATAGTATTCTCATTTGTTCTTTGAAGCAGAATATTACATATCCTCTTCATGTATTATCTATCAAATAACTACTTAAGCAGATCTAAAATATTTTCTAAACTGCACATGCAAAAATGTACATACTTACATGCACAGATGCAAATGGTCAGGTCGGCACAGTGGTTCCTTTTCACGTGTACTGGGTGTATTGGTTGATCACGGGACTGTAAGCAGCTAATGTGATGTGACTGTGAAAAAAGCTAATGCAGTCCTAGCATGCATCAGGCAAGGTATTTCCATTAGAGATAGGAAAGTGTTAGTACCATTATACAAGGCACCGGTGAGACCTCATATGGAATACTGTGTGCAGTTCTGGTCTCCCATTTTTAAGAAATGTGAATTTTAAACTGGAACAGGTGCAGAGAAGGACTACTAGAATGATCCAAGGAATGGAAAACCTACCTTATGAGGCGACTCAAAGCTTGGCTTGTTTAGTTTGACCAGAGAGAGGCTGAAGTGAGATTTTTTTAGAGAGAACAATCATATCAGACAGATAAATGCCAGAGAGGGAGAGAAGTTATTTAAATTAAGCACCAGTGTGAACACAAGAACAAATGGATATAAACTGGCCATCAACATGTTTAGACTTGAAATTAGCCGAAGGTTTCTAACCATCAGAGGAGTGAAGTTCTGGAACGGCCTTCCAAGGGGAGCAATGGGGCAAAAACCTAACTTGTTTCAAGACTGAGCTTGATAAGTTTATGGAGGGAATGGTATGATGAGACTGCCTGCTGTGGCATATAGCTGATCTGCAACTAATAGCAGCAAATAGCTCGGTCAGTAATCGGACACTAGATGGGGAGGGCTCTGAGTTACTACAACAAAATCTTTCCCAGTTGTCTGGCTGGCTGGTTTTGCCCACATGCTCAGAGTCTAACTGATCATCATATTTGAGGTAGGGAAGGAATTTTCCTCTGGATCAGACTGGAAGAGACCCCGGCGTTTTTCACCTTCCTCTGCAGCATGGAGCCTGGGTCTCTTGCAAGTGTAAACGGTGGATTCTCTCCTACTTTAAGTCTTTAAACCATGATGTGAGGACTTTAGTAACTCGGCCAGAGGTTACAAGTCTATTACAGGACTGGATGGGTGAGGTTCTGTGGCCTCCAGGGTACACAAGGTCAAATTAGATGATCACGATGGTCCCTTCTGGCCTTAAAGTCTATGTGGAAATACAGATTTGTGCACAGTTAGTGATAGCATGAATATTTACATCATGCTTTTTAGAAAATCATGACCTTAATGTTTGGTGAAATCAGCTTTATGTAGGGACTATATCACATAGAAGCCAAATAACTTCTACAAAGGGAAGAAATGGGATGGAAAATCCCTTTTAAGTCATCTCGTCTGTATCCCTGCCAGTGCAGGACTGTACTTCTATATATTTTCTAGTGCTTTAACCAGATATAGTTGATAGAATGTTTGTATGTAAGAAACTCTTGGAATTAAATTGATACAACAAATTAGTAAAAACTTGTAAGAAATGCATTGCTTAAAGGTTCCCTGTTTGGGACAACTTTACGATGCTGAATGTTACTCCTAATGTTAGAATCTGATATTCTGCATATGTAAGATAAGACTAATTAGTGATATTGTATTATTCAACAGTGGTATACTTGAATTATGGGCCCTACAGTTCCTATGCTCCAGCCTATGACTCCACATTTGCAAACATCAGCAAGGATGATTCTGACTTAATCTATTCAACGTACGGGGAAGATTCTAATCCAGAGTGTTTCAGGTAAGTAACAAAGAGCTGTATTCCAGTTTGACAATTACTGAAGTTATCTTGAGAGTAAGAAGAGTTTGTATAGACTTTGTTAAAGATTGTTTATCGTAACATATGCATATCTAGGAAAAAATAAATATACCTGTTTCCAGGGGTGACAGTAATAATAAATTCTTACCAATTCTGAGGGACAGGCCTCAGGGGCGAGGCTGCGGGGGTCAGCCTCCCCCAGCCAGCCCATCCGCGCTGCTACCTTGCCCCCGGCAGTGATTTAAAAGGGCCACTGACAGAGGAGGCTTTAATGCGGGCTGCATATGGGCCGGTACCGGCTTCTTACTGGTACGTCATACCGGCTCACTTTCACCCCTGCCTGTTTCCGTACCAGTAGCAGTTGCAGCATCTAATTCCCCATTCGTCTTGTACTCGTTAGATAATCAGTTTTTCCTCATGCAAAGCAGAATTTTCCTTTGTGATGAAGAGATCCCATTTCATCTTGTATGCTTCCCTTTAGAAATAAGGCAGACTTATCTTAAGTTAAAGTTTCTGAAGTAGTTTGAATAAAACAGCTGTGGTAGTCAAATATTTATGGTTAAGGCTGTATCTTGCATATTGAATGCAACCAAACAAGATTCTGGTACTTCCTCATAGTCCACCCACTCTACTTTTTAAAATGGGTGCTATTTTAAGACATAGCTCCTTTAATAACAACGCATCTGTGCCATTAGCAAGGGAAGAGCAATCTTAAGGCGTTTGATACTCTTGATCCATGAAGTGCATGAAATCAAAAATTCCATTGCAAAGGTAACACTGACTGATGCTGGAAGACTGTATTTTTCAGGCTCTTCAGACTGCCATAAATTATGATGGTTTTTCTCTTGTTTTAACCAGTTTGATTGCTCTGTGCAAATAACTGAATCATCTTTGTACTGACTTGCTTAGTTGCCATGCCATAATCCAACAATGTGTAATTCCATAACTACTTTAAAATAAGACACAACCTTTTCTAACAGCTACTCTTTAAAGCTGTCTATCCAAAGTATATAAATGTGCAGAAGGTCTGAGGGACATCTGCATGTTTAATTTTAAAATACTACTTAATTCTCACCCCCCCATCCCCCACTGTATAAATAAAATAGTGACTTAAAAAATAACAACTTTGTCATACCTACCCTAATATCATTAGAACTTAATAGCTCTCTTTCAGTTAACTATATTTCTGTATGCTTATATTGTTAAATACTTACTAAAGGTATTTTTGCACTTGGATGCAATGGTGATATGCTTGGTAGAAGTCCCTAGATAGTTGCTTAGTGTACAAAGATGTTCATAAAAAAATGAAAATCCACTCACCTGCACTTATTTCACTGGTGAAACCACCGTGTTTTTGAAATCTTCGAAAATGTGCCATCCTGCTTTAATACCGTTCAGAAACTGAAGAATAGTGTTGATGGCTACAGGTGTTTAGACAGAATACTTTTTATTCCAGTACTTCTAAGGAACCTGATTTTATCGTCTTAGACATGAGGCACCTTTACTACTGGTGTCAAATGTCAGTTCATGAACCATGGTCGTAACTATGGGACATCTCAGTGCTACACAAACTTCAGTTTCAAATATAATGTATATAGTGCTTGAAATGATAATGATCAGATTTATTATACTGAGCAAAATGGCTGTAACTGTCTCACATCTTTTATAACCACCCTTGATTCTAATGCCTCAAATAAAGCTCGTGGAGTAGTGATACAGTTATGAATACACCTTTGTCTTGATGTGCTTTAGAAGCATTTCCTGAAAGAAATTTAGAAAACTTCCTAGTCTTGTTAATACTCCATGATATAGCTCACTTCAAATACCTGAATTGTTTAAAGAAGTGCAATAGCAATAATGACTATCAAACATGCAAAACTGATTACAGTTTGAGAGCTTGCTCCTTAAAGCACTGTTCAGTTGCATTTTAGGCTAGTTGTGAATCTAAGTTAGTCCACAGGCTACAAAAGCCTTGGCTAATTAAACAAAAAGTAAACCTGTTAGATTGATTCCCTTGCCAGTCTTCTAATATCAGCATTTTCAAAGTTCAGTATGGTGGTTTGACATATTAACCATTTACAGGTTTTTTTCTGTCATCTGTGCTTGACGTGAAATTGATTTCTTTGTAATTACCTTTCAGTATTCATGATTTTTTGGCAAAGTCTCAAGACTACCCATGTGTAATGGCTGATGGTTTGCTGGATGTTTTAACTAAAGGAGGACATTCTAGATCTCTGAGAGAACTAGAAACGGTAAGAATTGTGATTTGGGAACTTTCTGATGCTTGTTTTATCTCTAGAAGAGAACGAAAATGAAAAGTTCTGAAGCCAGTTGGGCTGATTTGGTTTAGAAACTGGCATTTCTCACTGTTAGCTAATGTGTTTTTGAACATGACCCATTTTTTTAGTCTAGATATGTCCTATCCCGTTTTAATTAACATGCATCCACCCTCAAGTCGATGATTGACAAATTAATGGGTTTTGAAATATGTTAAACTCCGTGTATCCTAACTGTTGAATCATTTCATATACTTCTAGGTATGCCTTTGCATTTTTAAACTCTTTGTTATAGAGAATGCTGGGAGGGGGAAAACAGTCAACATGTAATAGTTGGAGGTATTGTCCAGCAAAGTAACTTAAGTAAGTTGAAGCAGGAAATTGACTGTGCAGTTAGATTCATGTTCTGAAGGAAATCTCATCATAACAGTTTGACAACTGGTATGGTTTTCCAGAAGATCGTTGCAGCAAAAAAAGCTGGAAAGAGAGTTAGTAGCAAACACTGACTTCTTTCCAAAGGCAAAAATGCAGTTATGCCATCTTGATTTGCAAAAATTGTTTCAGCTTTATGTATTGTTGTACACAGTAACTTTTATAACCTTATAGCACGTAACCGTTACCCAACTTTATATAAAACCACAGGATGGGCAGAGTGCATACTCATAAAACATGGCTTCATAGTATAAATTGACACAGACTTGTCAATTACTTTTTTTAACAAATAATTCCACAGTGCGCAGTTGAAACTCTGCAGGTGAACATTTTCAAAATTAATTTTTATAAGTAGTAGTAACTTACCATAAGCAGAATAGTTCCTCAGTTCAGAAGATGGACAGCAAACACAGGTATAGTCTGTTCTATATGCATAACAGCTTTTGAAGAGCTGAGCGTGCTAGCTGATGATTAAATATAGAATATAGTTCTTGTCTCATCCCATGATGTTTAGAACTGTAAAATTTGATCATTATGACATATAGAAAAGGCATTAGTTCTAGATGCTTTCACAACTTACTGATTCTAGTTTTACTTGTCCCTCTGTCTGTGTGGTTTGATTCATGATACTACGGTGAACCTGGCTTTACAGAGAGGAAGTACAAAAAGCCAATGAGAAACTAAAAGTGCTCTTCTGTGAACTGTAGCACAAACAAAACACACTGTGTATTTTGCCACTTGTATGCAGTCATTCCAAACACAGTTTTTGTACTACAACATCTAAAGCAGCATTAAGTCAGACAGTTACAATAAAAGCCAGGAAAGGCAGAAGTGAAGACTCCTGTAATAATGTTAACTTACTACAGATGTGCAAATGGGCAGGTGAATGTATTTAATGTATGTCATAAAACATGCAGGAAGTGCATTCTCCTTTTGTAACATTGAGCCCTAATGTTGCATTGATGTAACAATTAATTAATTTAAATTCTACTTTTCCAAAGAAAAAAGATTGTTCTTTCCTTATAATATTTAAATAATCACAGTAAAGCACAAGTCTCTAAGATGAATGGGAGGGGAGGAGAGGATTCTTGCCTCTGCTGTTGGTGAATGGCTGGAAATAGTTTTCTGTAGGGTTTAACCAGCCATCATCAAAGCTTTATATTATGACGACTGCGTCTTTGCAATTGGAAAATATAGGAGTAGGTCACTGTCACTTCCATTTCCATAAGCAGGATAATGGATCTGATTGTGGTGCATCCCCAGATCTAATGAAGCACTTTGGAGGGGTATTCAGCTCTGCAGCCAGGAAAGACTCAGAGACTGCTGTTCATTCTGGCGTTGTGCCCTAAAATCAATGGTATTAGCAGAGTCAGGAGTTGACCCCAGTGATGGGTTTACCTTCTCTTGATAAAAGGTTGAGGTGGAAATTGAGTGGCATGTCTTTTGTCCCTTATGCTTTTTTTTTCTTCTTTCCAGCGTAGGAGACAATTTGGCCCTGAAGTTTTGTAACAAAGTGAAAACTTGCAAAATGAACCAAGTCCTTGCCCCTCCCTATTGTAGACTGTGTAGAGTCTGCCCACAATCTTCTTTTGTCTTTACTGGTAAGGGAGTATAGTATAGATCATTTGTTTTGCATTTTTGGGAGCAGGAGGTTTTTGCTGTTTCCATTAAACGTTTAGTGTACCCTTAGCAGCAGCCCATCTGCTAGCCTAGGAGAATGAGTCATTCTCCTACCTGGATAAAGGGAAAGGGCATTATTATTCTGCTAATTAAATACTTAGTTATTTAGCACATGATAAACATTAACCATCTCATCGTCCTAGACCCTGTGAAGTTTTAGCAAGTGCCCATGCTGAATGTTATCACCAAGCAGAAGGGCTGATTTGGCAGGAAGGAAGTGTGGAAAGACAATGCTCCCCACAGTCCCAGAGTTAGCTGAAAACCTTTTAAAAAAAATCGGTGTTGTTAACTATATTCCCCTTTTTAAAGTATTATTTTAGAGTTTCATACCATTGAAAGGAATGGGGAGTTCATAGCTCTGAGATATTAACAAATTATATGATTAACATTTGAAAAATTGTTGGCTTCCCTTATGATTGAAGATAATTTTTGGCTGCAAATAAGTCAGTTTTATACCCGTGGACACTGGGCAGTGAACCTCTGTCCAGAAATACTATTGATTTAGTTTTAATTTTTTCTTTAAGCCCAGAGATGTTATCTCAGGACCACTTACAGGATTCAGTCACTTTTGCTTTAGACTAAAGAAAAATATGATTATAATTTTTGGAATAGAACATGTTTGTTTCTAACTTAGAAAAGAATTTTCCTCAAATTTTCCACAAAAAAAACCCCCAAAACAAAAAACATTTGGTCTGAGATCATGCATGGAAAGTTTTGGTCCAAAAAGGAATTTGTACAGTGGATAATGGAAGACATTGTGCAATATTTACTGAAGTGGTTGTCATTGTAGTAATTACACTAGCCTGTTCCAAGCAACTTAATAGAAGGAAAACCCCTTACTGCTATTTTCTTGTACAAGACAAATATAAGGAATGCTTTCTCCGAAAAGACTACTATGTAGTTTTTGTTACCAATGAAAACCCATAATATTGTTTTGTCTCCCTCCATTTATGAACATCCCATTGTAAGGTTCTGGTTTTGCTTTGTATTTTAAAATAGGAACTCATTTTAAATGTCATACTATATACTCTCTCTCCCAATTTCAGCCAATGGTGGATGCAGAAGGTCAGCATGGGAGAAGTGATACAATAAAAGATGTGGAGGTGATATTTTCTATCTTTTTCCAAGCAGCTACTCCAAAAGGCATTTTTAACCGCTAACTGCAAAATAGCTTAAAGCTGGAGAAATGTGTGCAGCTATATAAACAGATGTTGTGTAGCACCATACAAAACTGCATGCTTTTTATTGTAACTGTTTTGTATTCCAGGTTGTGAGGATAAAATCCAAAAAGTGTAAATCACATCAGAATGTAGGTCTGATTGGTTTTGATATCCATCTGTGTGACAGAAAAACCTGAAGCATGAATTCTTAAGTAAAATCTTCCACGTTTACAATGCACAGAATGAGACATGTACAAATTGATATTTGTTATTGTGTGTCATTTAGAACTTTGATTACAGGAGTCAATATTTTCCTGGAACATACTACAGTAATGTTGTGCCATTTAAGATACGGATTTTAAACCTCCAGTGCCCCAAATTGCTTAGGGCCTGGTTACCTCAAACTGCCTGTCTCCTTGCGTTACTGAACCAGTTAGAATCAGCTGAGGAACTTAACTCAACAGGGGTTGTTCAGTTGGGAGGGGGCAGGAGCCAGTATTTTCAGCAAATGGACCGTACTTTAGAATTTCTTCTTCTTTTGGTGCTCCAGAGCCCAAATTATTTGATCTTCAGCTTATTATGCTAAATGGCTTTGGGGGGGGGGTGAGGGGAGGAGAATGTGGGTTGTGGGAGAGTCCAGGAAGAGTTTATATTTGAAGGCGGGTCTTAATTTGTATGTTTGTTACATTACTTTTATATGTGTGCCCAGCACTCTGGATACTTGCAACTCATAAATGGGATGGAATAATTATATTGAACAGTGAAAGATTGTGGTTGCTTTGAAGTGAAGAACAAATGGGGTAAATCTAAATTAGTTCCCCCCAATCTGTGACAGTTTTCTAATTCACACTGCAAAAGCGACATGCATCAGCATTTGCATCGCACTCCCCGTCAGTTCCCAGCCCAAGCCAGGGAAGCTACTGATGCAGACCAAATTTGGTGACGAATCCTGGTCACGTGCCAACTGAGGCACGTTGCGCATACAATAAGAAGACTGCAAAAGCATTCTGGATGGATTGTTTAAAAACGTCATTTAAACACTTACTTGCTGCTTTTTTGCAGATTATAGAAACAGATGCGGCCAACAAGTTGGACTCTAATAATGATAGGCTTACAGCACTGAAAGCAGTAACAAATTTTGGCATTCATGTAGAGGAATTTGACTCTGAAGGTAAGTAATCTACTGCAATTAGGAACACAAGTGCTATTTTTGTGAAAGGCATTTATCACAATTTCAGTTCCATGGCATATTCAGGCATATTTTGTATTATCCTGTAATTGGTTTGTAAATGAGTGCGTGTGTCCTCCTGCTTTCACTGACACAGGCTTTTCTATCAATCAGAGGCTGAAATTTTCCAGAAGAAACTTGATGAAACCACAAAGTTACTCAGAGAGCTCCAAGATGCTC
Organism: Gopherus flavomarginatus; assembly: GCF_025201925.1. Classification (NCBI taxonomy): domain Eukaryota; kingdom Metazoa; phylum Chordata; order Testudines; family Testudinidae; genus Gopherus; species Gopherus flavomarginatus. The sequence continues at coordinate 27,853,519 of NC_066630.1, read as the reverse complement.
AAAATGAACGACTGAGTACAAAACCACCTCCCAATATGATTTGTCTTTTGGGTCCATCTTACAAAGAAATGCATCTGGGTGAGTATAACTTTGTATTGATGATTACAAAACAATTAGGTCAGTTGGAATTTGTATAAAATTACTACAGGTAAAGAACTTCCTAGTAAATTTGTACATTGGGTGAAGGTCCTTAAGAGTGACTTTTTGGGTACACCTGTAATCTTTGTGTGAAACTGGAGGTGAATTTGTTGAAATAGGACAGTCAGAACAATTAGGGGCCCCACTTGTCAATTCTGGCCAAGGAGCACATTAATCAGGTGGCTCCTGTTTGATTTTCCTTCTGAATAACACGGTCTCAGATAGTGGCATTCCAGCTCCTTCAGTTGAGATTGCAATTGATATGCAGTGCACCGCCTTGGATTGTTAGATGTTAACAAGTTATGATCGAACTCTAACATTTAGTTGCTTATGCTATTAAAAACCTTGTACAGATGAGGATTGCATCATTTTAGTGTTAAATTCTCAGAAGTGTGGGATAAGCACAAAATAGAGGGCCTGGGTACTAATCGAAACTCTGATATTGCCTAGAAGCAAGTCTCCTCTCTGCTTTATTTCCCTATTTAGACATTACTAATCTGTAAAACTATCTGCCTTCTGGGGTTATTGTGTGCAATGCATCTAAACACTTATACACTTTTGTGTTCTGTTTGTTAGCTAAGGTCAAGTAAATATGAGAATTATAGCTTAATTCTAAAATGTCATGTCAGTTTGAGAGGCTTTTAGCTCTTGTGCTTGTGCATTCTTGTAGTGCATTTCTTCTTCCATTAGCCACATATATCTTACCAATTCCATGCAAGTCTAAAGTAGACCAAATCCTCCCGTTCTTGAGGGGAGAAAATAGCTGCTGTGAAGTACTTTACATCTGTGGGATCTGAGAACTACAGCATTTAAAGTGGAAAAGGGGCAGTAGCCATGGCCTCTAGTTCACATGCAGGATTGAGAGCCAAAGGCAAAATACCCAAACCCAAAGATCAGTGCCCTGAGCGCCACAGGATCATTTGTCATTGGTTTTCCACCAGCAGCTTGCACTGTGACTCTTTTGATATGGAGCACACAGTTAATGATGCTTGAAGCAGCATTACCTTGTGCTTTAAATCTGCCTAGCTTCTGTTGCTTCTCAAAGGGTTCTTAGTAAGGAGCTGTTTCATCTCCTTCCTTTCTCCAGCTCACTTGTACACTCCTTTCGCCCTTAAAAAAATCTGCTGGTAAGTAAAAGTTTTAGAATGTTCAAGGAAAATGCTGCATTCTCTCTCCCTCTGGTTCGTGGTGACTTTTTATATATGATTAATGCCCATCTGCTCCCCTGCAATACTGGAGGAGCAAGAGCCACTAGATTTAACTGTCTGAGTGACATTAAGATGTCTCTGCATATATGCTATCATAGGAGTTGATTTAGTTTTTATATAAATACAAATTCACCAAAGCTAAATACTATTTACAGCTGTGCAGTTGTAGCTGAAAGGCAGATTTCAATTCTTCTGGGCAATTTGTAAAAGCACAAAATGGATTTACATTATTGTCACTTTCTAGCGGAGAGAGTGACCAATAATTTAAAAGAACTTGCGCAACAAGTGACTCCAGGGGACATTGTAAGCACGTATGGAATCCGAAAAGCAATGGGAATTTCAGTTCCTGTACCTGACACTGAAGCCAGCTCTGTGGATTTAACAGATGGTGAGTATAGAGTGTATTTAGACATGTGTTGCAGTAGAGCAAAACTACATCTGCAAGTCATCGTAGTATTGTTGGTAGCAACTGCAGAAGTTAAGGTGGAGTCCCAACTTCTGGTCTCTCTCTCTTTTTTAAAATAATTTTTGGGTGGAAATTTGCCATGGTGGTTCTTAGCCCAAAGGTAACTTTTTTTTGTTTAGAGAAAAGTGTGTAGAATTGGTGCAACCACTTAGTTTTCCTGTTTGTGCATGTTGCGATTTTTGCATTTGCACAGCTGACTGGAGATGAAAACAGCACATGTAGAAAAGCATTTTTAATATTAATTTAGCATATATGCATTAGAATTTTTCCTTTTTTAAGCTTTCCATTTAAGGGCGCTCAGTTATGAAGCTGCCACATACTGAAAATAGTGAAAAGAACAGGAATTAAAGATTTAAGCCTCAGTAATGTCATGTTGTGGTTGGCAAGTCAGTCATGAAACCACTAAAGTTTTCTACTGCAACTTACTGCCGTATTTGTATTTATACTATTTTACATTTGTTTGCCTTAAATACATACTTCCCTATAGCCTAAGCTATACAATGTAACATGGATATTGACACTGCAACAGAAACTGACTTTTTTGAATGAGCAGATTTCTCAACGTGGACACCGCATTAAACGCGAGTCTTTCAATTTCATTTAGTATTTTTAGGTCAGTCTTGTTCAAAAAAACATTTACTACACAAATAGCAGGAAAAAACGATGAATAGCAAAGTGTTATAGAGTACAATGCTGTAGACGCCATCCCTTGTTTGTAACAGGTGTTAGTTAAGCTATGCTACTGAGTGACAAAGTAAAACCATTTCTTGATGGTTTTTACTCTGAAGCAAACTTTTCTAGCAGTTTTGCATATTTCTTAAATGAAAAACGGACATCAATTACTCATACTTCTGAGATGAGTATATTTATGGTGATGTACACTGCAAGAGTAATACCCCACCTACTAACAGGAATAGAGCTAGAAATACGTCTTAATATCCTAGTATAATTATTAACTCCTTAATACTACTGGATTCACTGCATAAATTGATTCATGCTGACACAAGAAATTGACTTCAGGAGTAGTAAGGGAATTAGATTGTTTATATATACACTTCTTTAAGGGATGTTGAATGGGATAATTGACTGACCAATCTGTGTGGAATAATTTTTTGTTTGTTTGTTTTTCAGATTGTCAGGAATCTAAAAAGGCTGCCAGCTTCAGTGGAAATGAATCTGGTCCAATTGCGATTTGAAACGTCAGTTGTTTAAGTTATATATTTCTATTTGGTCCTATTAAACTGCTAGATTTAAATTTTGTTCAGGATGTATTCACTGAACATTTGTACATTGTGAGTTAGAGGAAATATTTTGTCTATTAAATTTTGGAACTTATTAAACTAAATCAAAAGTCATGATGGTTTCATGTTAGACGTCAGTTACTTCTAATACATACACATCTGATCTTGAATTTGGATGGACTATACCACTACTTGTCTAGCAGTATTCTAAAGCCATTTACAAACTTTCAGAGCTGGCCAACTTGAAAATTTCAGTACTTGAATGCATGCAAACTTCCTTTTGCATAAGTATATAGTCTTTATGGGTGCAAAGGAAAAACAGCTTTCTAAATAGAAGCTGATATAATTTGATAATTAGTGGAAGATGCTATATTGAGGCTGTATAAATGTAGCCGAGGCTTCTTTCATAACCTTCCTCTGTTTATAAAAACTCTAGCTGGCTAAAAGTGATTATGTTTCTGCTACTTATTGCAGCTATCAGGATTATAGGTTAAGAATGCCTAGCCAAGATGCCATTTATAGGGCAAGTGTCAAACAGGCAAAATGGATTACTCTTCTGAGTAAGGTAATTAAACAGTGACGTTAACAAATCTCTTGCCAAAAGGTTCCATAAACCTTTAAGAGGGCTTGACCATTTTAAGTTTCAAACTCCCAAACTGTGGACTCCACTAAAACAGTCACGTAGGAAGTACCTGCTAATTAAGCTGGACAGCCTTAAATCAGTTAGAATAGCTGAGTTGGTATAGGAGAGAGACAAGAAAAGTACATACTGTACCAGTACCATTTTAATGGCTGCCATTCTCCACTGATCCTTAGTCTACTTTGCTTCCATCTTTGGTGACTAAGTTGAGGATGAGTGAGACCTGCCAGCCCCCAGCATCACTCTGATTAAGTATGTCCCACTTCTTTTCCCAAGGTAGGTTTGCACTGTCATTGCATATCATGGGCCCACTCCTTCTCACAGCCACCAGATTTTCCCAAGCCCCTTTCTTCCACAACTTCTCTTGAATGTAACCAGGTTCCTTTCTCTCATTTCCACTATCCATAATCCTGCAATAATACATTGTTTACTCCTTTTTACTTTGGGAATACAATTTGCCCTCTCACCTTTTCTCTTATACATACCTGTCTCGGGTTCCCAGCAGTCCCAACCATCTTGACAAGAAAATGCTTGAATTGCACCTAATCAGCAATTACAGAGTTAGTGGAGATGGGCTGCACATGATCTAAGTGAATTGGGGATGGCTGAATTTACTTTGGAGTGTTCAAGTGCTCTACTCTGACAGCTCTACCAGAAATGCTGCAAAGTACTGTATGTCTAGACATGCAGTTACTCCATACTCTAATTTAGAGTATTTGCTTAGATACATGGTGTGTAGGAGATGATGGAGGCCTCAGCCCACTTTGGATAAATTAGAGAGACTACACCCCAGTTCTCAAAAGATCAACCATCAGTTCATGACTACATATTTTCAAGTGAAGATTTCTATCTTGACTAACTCAGAGCATGTAAGAGAAGAGTCTAGTTGTAATTAAGTTGCATTACAGGCTAATGAAATATGAAGGCTCATGTAGGAATCTGCTTTAGATGTTACGTTGCAACAAATAATTACAAAGCAAGCAAGTTTCAGAAAGGTCTTTATTTTAAAGTAAAAAAAAAATTGGTCTTTCTGTGCAGTAGCTTACTCCATCATTAAAAGTTACAGTATACAATCAGCTTTAAACACAAAATGCCATTTTATCTAATTTAAAGACTTTTCAGTTTTTAAAAACAATTCTTTAATTTTCTATACTTTTTTTTTTTTTTTTTTAAGTCCTAATAGGTAAGTTTCACAGTTCTGGTAAAAGCATTCTGTATTGTTAAGGCTCCATTTAAGACTTTAGCCAAAGAAATAACCGTTCACACACACAATCTAATCATTTAAAAAAAATATTAAGTCACTCCAGGTGTTGCCTCCCCCGGCCATATTCATGGCTTTACACTCACTTTCCAATGTTTCTGTGGGTGAGTCTTTCATATAACAAGGTGAATTGAGGATACAAAATGCTGTAAAATACTGTACAAAATTTCAAAGAGCAGTATGACTTAAGTTGATGTCCCTTTAAGATAATATAGCAATACAACCGGCAACAGAAGGACTAGATGAAGTAGGATTGTCTAAGAGCTACAAGCTACTGAAAAATACTTTACACCACTTCCGTAATTGAGACCCAGCTACACCCAAGCAGCATGTTATTAGCTTGAATGGCAATACAAAGCAGTTCAGAATGTTGTTAGATATGGTTTAGTTCCACAATCCTAATTATATCTAAATCTCTAGCACTATTGTGGACAATGCCATCATTTCAGAACTGGCTCTGTCCATAAGCAAACTTCATGATTCAAAATATTGAGGCAGTGTGGTCTGTCAAACTGAAGTACTGTATCAAAGGCTGCTGAATGAAGCCTTCTATTCAGAAGCATTCAAGCATCTTATAAAAACAAAATAAATTAACATCTCAAAACACATGCTTGTTAAATGTCTACCATCACACATACACAGTATAAAAGCAATAGGGAACTGAAAGCTATTTGACAGAAATATACAAAAGGATACTAAATTACACTGACCTTTTTTATTAGCACAAAGTTTAAATATTAATACATTATGAATCTGCTGGCAGAAAGGAAACAGCCTACCTCAAATATAGGTGTGTAATATACCACTTTCTGTAGGAGACTGCAGCAAAAGTATTTTTGACCCACAACCCTCACTAAGGCTTTAAAAACTAAGTTTTTAATCCACAGTAGGACATAACTCAGATGTGTTCCTGTCATGAAACATAGGCACTTCCCAAGAAATTACACAGTAATTAGAAAACAGCAGTGGTGCAGGCAACAACTATTGTTAGCGAGACACTTTGGAGTCATATCCCTCATACTAAAATTAAAATATTAGCAAACGCTGCTTTGGCTGGTGTAATAAATCATTATCGGAACATAGCACTTTCTGCTGAACAAAACAACGCTTGAATTTATTTTAAGCGCTTTACTTTCTAGTCACAATATATACAGGGAATGGAGGGAAAAAATCCTTTCCTGATAAATGTTTATAATTGAACACCGGGTGTTAGTGTCTCAAAAAGAAAGATATCTTCCTCACAACCAAAATGTTGTAGTAGTTTATCTTGACATGATTATAGCAGAAAGTTGTTTGTTGAAAATTTAAAGCCATAGCTAAAGCTAATTACATTCACCTGAATAAACTTTAAAGGAAAAATTTGAACATTAAACGAATAGAATTTGGACTGACTATAAATAACTAACACCCACCATGGAATAAACTAAGTGGAGTAGCTCTCAGGAGCATGGTTCTATTATACAGGCTCTGATGAAATATTTCCACTATAAAAGTGATTTTTTTCACACATCCTTCTGTAATATTAAATAATAGAATCCTTTAGTTTTATAACCTATGTTGCCTTTGAAAAGGAGCAAGGCTTTAAAAAAACCCAGCCAGCGACATGTGAATCACATAGAAAAATCAGACAAAATTCAGGGTTGTAATATGTTATAAAACAGTTACCTAAATTGAGCATACAAAACATAGGCAGAAAATACAAATTGAGTGATCATCATATTGGCTATCTTGTTTTGAAAGTTTGTCCCTTGGCTCATTGCACTAACTCAGATTAAAGAAAAAACATTTTTTTATTTGACCTATTGTAAAATAGCTATAATAAAGTACGTCAGATTCTACCTAGTCCAAAAAAAATTTTTTGCCAAGAATTTCAATAAAGATGTACCCCTTCTTCATGTCAGTCCTACTACTAAAATGTTTTGTGCTCTGGTTCTGAAGAGCTAATTAAAGAGGGGTGCCATTTCTGGCAAATAGCTAGTTAGCCTAAAGCTAAAAACTTGTATATTTCTTAAAAATTAATGTATATTTATATACATCTATATCTGTACTTTCCTTGTGAGATACACACCTCACGAGTGGTAAAATGCTGAAGATCAGCTGTATCCTTACTCTATAGAGAAACAGTGGCCCCAAGTCACATTTGCCTCAGGTTTGTTGGGAACCTATGCAATATGGAGCTCAGTTTGATTAGCTATTATTTCCAGAGCTGTCCCAAGCCTTTAATGAATGCTAGTGCAAAATGGTCAAAAGAAGAACACGTTGAGGGCATTTATTCCACAGGGAACATAACAAGAAAAAAATTTGTATTGAGAACATTGACAAACTTCTGAAGATATCAGACATGGCAAATGTTTAGAAACATGCACAGCTCTGAGAACAGAGGCATAGGTGATTAGTTTGGAAGGGTTGTCAGGGTTGCCACCTACATTCAAGTTTGGCTCAGATCACAAATTGGAAAAATAAATTTGATCTTGTATTTGTCTTTATTACAAAAAACACTACACATTTGGGGCATCCTGATAATCATTTCAAAAGTTTTTTTTCTCCTGCTGCTAACAGCCCACCTTAATTGATCAGTCTCGTTAGAGTTTGTATGGCAACACCCATTTTTTTATGTTCTCTGTGTATCTATATCTTCCACCACATGCATCCAGTGAAGTGGGTTTTAGCCCATGAAAGCTTATGCCCAAATAAAAGTTAGTCTGTAAGGTGCCACTCGTTCTTTTTGCTGATACAGATTAACATGGCTACCACTCTGAAACCTACACAATTTGAGTGGCTGTTTCTTGTCAACAGAAAGTCCGGGCAGGAGAATAGCTGGCAGGTCAGAATTAAGGTGCATTGAAAGCTCTGTTAAGCGAAGTTTTCACATCAGCTGCTGGTATCCTGCCTGACTGGCCAATGCAGTTTATACTTCACCTTCGTAAGCACCAATCCTGACTAACATGTTAAATGCAAATTTTGTTAATGACAAGAAAAAGTTGGGATAGCAATTCTGTATACCTCAGAAACAAGTCAGCAGTTTGAGGGACTGGCCTCATACAGGCAATGGAAACCAAATGAGAACCTCACAAAACACAGTATAAATACACACAGTCAAAGGGCATGATTGCAGCGAATGCAATACTCACATTTCTGTGCTGCTAACATTTACTGTTTCACTGCAACATGCACATCCCTAAATGGGCTTTCACTCTCTGGAAATAGTCTGGATTTCTTCAAAGTCAAAAGACTAATTCTGAAGGTCAAAGTGGCTTACTTCCAATATGTACTAAAACAGTTTTCATCTCATCTAAGAAATGAAATATGGTTTGTCCCTTGGTATAGTGAAAAGCAGGGTAAAGAGAGCAACATGGGTTGTATCCATAATAGAGGTATTTTCAACCAATTTCAGACAAAAATCATTTCCTGTACAACTGCTGATCAAGAAAAGCTTTACGTAATGTAAGCTATAGGTATGAGGGAGGCATGAGTTTGTGGAAAAGGGACAGGGGAACATGAATTATTGCGCAATTACTCTTTCCAAAAGGAGCCAGAGTATAATCACCATATAATAAACTGTAGTTCGCTTATGTCTCTCCTCCTTTTGTCCTGAAAACAGCTTTGCACTAAAGACCATGCATATATGCAGGGTCCAAATATACTGTCACTTTTTCTTAAGGTCTCTGAAGTGCCACACTGCTAGCAGATCTGACAAAGAATGAGGCAGTGGAATCGTAAGTATAGGATTGGAAGGGACCTCAAGAGGTCATCAAGTCTAATCCCCTGCATTCAAGGCAGGACTACTGAATAACTAGACCATTCCTGACAGGTGTTTGTCTAACCTGTTCTTAAAAACCTCCAATGACAGAGATTCCATGACTTCCCTAGGCAATTTATTCCAGTACTTAGCCACCCGACAGTCAGAAGTTTTTCCTAATGTCTGTTTTAACTGGGAAATTAGTTCAATAGTGCATCTGCATGTGCTATTAAGGCCTTTAGTCTCCCAGATTGGATGTAGGAAAGGAAATATTAGGAAATGCTGCAAGACAATTCCAGAAAAATCGTCAAATTATTCCAGAAACAGGCAGTCCAACAATTGCTTCCAGGCACTTTAAGACTTCATTTAAAGTCACACTCCTACCTTAAGATGCAGAGGAACCATTAGGACACATACATTTGGAATAATCTCCTTCACATAAGGAGGGAAATTCTAAGACTTCACAGAAGGGAAGTGGTGGCTCAAAATACATTTTGACAAACTTCGTTACAGACTCAATTCAGTCCAATACCTTGGGATTTGGCTGTGTCTGTGCACACAAAATAAGTCCTTAGTTCTCCCTTTCCTTTGACATTAATGAGTCCTCTACATTCACATGAATATCCCAGTTCCTGTAATATTTTGCTTGTCTCTTCTGTAACCTGAGTGAAACAGAAATAGTGAAATTCTTGTAAAACACCATGGAAATTAACTCTGAGCATTGAGCAATAAAAATGCTAAAAGCATTTTTTAAGAAACATCTGAATGCTCAACTTTGTACCTGGATTTTTCCAAGTTCACCAGTACTCTCCATCCTGCTAGCGACATTGACAGTGTTGCCCCAGATATCATACTGGGGTTTACGAGCACCAATCACACCTGCTATTACAGGCCCATGGTTTATTCCTACAGAAATAAAAGTATGTGCCATTAAAGTTAATATAATTTTGCACTTCAGTAACTCCTTCCAGTAGAGGATCACTTTAGTGATTTATAACCAGCAACGAATAAAGCCTCACTCCACCGTTTGGGGATAAAGAAGCACAGAGGAAGGGACTTGCCCAGGGTAAGGGGAAGTTTGTGGCAGAGCTGAGCGTGTCATCCAGATCTCCTATCTCACCGACCTGTGCTTTAAGCAGAAGTCCACCCTTCCTTCATGTAGAATGTTAACAGTCTAACAACAATCCTAGAATTGCCATGTAATGAGCCAACAGCAGCACGCTACCCAGCGCTCTCTTCACCCCCATATCCAACCAGCAAACACACCATGCTCTCCTTCTCTGCCCCATTTGCAGCTGCAGCATTATTTACCCTTTTCCCACACCCAGCACCAGAAACATCCCTGAATACTGCAGGAATATCAGGATGATGAGCCTACAGCCACACTCCAAGGTTAGAGGTGGAACCTCACAGCTTGGCGCATTTAAAAGCTAGACTAGACAATGTTCTTTCTCAGTATTTATATTATGCTTATTACCATAATATCAGTGTTCAGTGTCAAGAATAATTCAGCACTGACCAGTAGCTTGACCATCTAATAATCCTTTTCCAGCTCTAGTTTTTGCAAAGCGTGTAGCATTCGCATCCGTATGAAACTCAACTTACCAACACGTAGGCGGAAATTGTTAAAGGAATGTCTGTTGATGCCATCCAGTTTACTCATCAAGGCAATTCCATACTCTACCATGATCCCAATTTGAGCATGCTGTCTCTCCTGGTCCTAGGTAATTTATAATGGATATTAATGCCTTAATATGCAAGATCATGTCAAGCTCTCAGTATAATGAATGGCAACTGTCCATCTCAAAGAACAATGATGTAAGCACCAAAGCAGTTCAGTTATTGTGTGTCATGCTGCTGCATCACGAGTGGTCACTGTAATGCTGGTTTCTGATGAAGTCCAGTACTATCAATTAATTATCAATTTATAAAGACTGGAGTCCAAATCTATGTCAAGTCCCAGGTGAAATAAGATACCATTACACAATCAGCTCAGTTCACATGAACATGCACAATAATTAAAATGAATATTGAAGTAAATTGGGTCTGGCTGGCAAACAGAGAGCCTGCTCTGCTTAGTATTCACAACCTGGCTCTACATCTCTTTTCATACTTTAGTGCAGATTTAAAATTAAGTGTCCTGTATGTACAGCACATGTATTCTCACTCCTCACACCAAAACTTCTTCCTTATGATGGGCCTGAACCAAAAGCCTGGTTTTAAACACCTCTTAGCTACAGGGTGTTTGAAATTTAGATCTGATTTTTGCTACCTGAGTTTATTGTTACACCGTGTTATCTGTATAGATAACAATTATATTAATCAATTTGCCATCAAATTCTGAATCCAAATCAGACATGGCTGAGGTTGTTCATTCTTTGGTATCAACAGCCGCTTGGTTTTCCCACCATTCAAGCTATTCTGTTATGTATCCAGGAACGTTCAAGCTCCTGGAGCCAAAGATTCTGGAGAATTTAAAGAAAAACAACGTTGGTTTTGGATTTAGAATCATAGAATATGAGGGTTGGAAGGGACCTCAGGAGGTCATCTAGTCCAACCCCCTGTTCAAAGCAGGACCAATCCCCAACTAAACAAAATCAGAGAATATCTGAATTTAATATCTGCTCTTGAGGAATAGAACTACAGATAAATGAAAGTTAGTCAAAATCACAGTGTTTTGACTCGCAGAATAATGTAGGAACAGCTGTAAACAAGAAAACAGCAAACTGAGCTTAAAGGAAATAAGCTGACACCAGCTTCACTGGCCTGGTATTAAGGAGTGATGAATTCTCTGCTGTATGTAGGGCTGTAATTCCATTACATATGTCATCTTGGTGACATTTTAAACCACAGTATTTGTTCTTTACACCAGAACCCAAATATTGGAATTATAGCCTTAATTTTGGAACATTTCAGAAATATATTATAAATAATGTGAAAATACAAAATACAGCCTCAGAATATATTTCCTATCCTCTTCTTCCATACCTGAGACTATGACTGCTGATAACGTTCATCTTCCTTCCCATCTCTCTACACTTTGTCACCTACCCCAACATGGACAAGTAGAATTCTAAATGTGTTTATACTTCCAAAAGGTATCATACCTGGTTGTTCTCTTGTCCCGGTGCGACACTAAGGCCTGCTGCTGCCATGTAAGTGCTTCCAATGGTTTTGATTTTTTCAACACCACTAAATTTAGGTTTTAACAACAGCTGATTGGAAGAAAGAAACTGAATTATAATTTGAGACCTTAATGTCTTATATCCCCATGTGTTCTCACCAATGTTCTTGTATTCTCTACCATATACATTAAGATTTATCTCTAGATACACTACATCACTTTGTCGCAGAAAACATACATTTTAAATAACAGAGTGTGGAAGATTTCTTTTGCTGCTGTTTCCCTCCACGCACCCCCTTTTTTGGACACACATTATAGAAATGTAGTAAATCCTGCAACCCAGTAATGAAATCTGAGACAGATCAGCATTTGCATCATGAGGAAAAACACTAGGCCTTGTTTATACCATACTATTAAAGGGTGAGATGGTCTAACCGCATGAGTACATCAGATGGAAATGATTAGAATTTCACTTTCCTAGGCTGAACTAAGAATCCTGGTTCATCTTACTAAATTTTTTTTTCACTTTTCATGGCTCCTACGTTGAAACACCGCTGTAGAGAGACATTTTATATTGTAATCATGTACATCCAAGCTAGGTTTGCCTGAAACTTGAAATACCTCATCAAAATCAGCAATGATTTCATTCAGCAGCCGCAAGCACTCCAGTCCCTCTTTATTGACATCACATTCGGTATAAAACACCTTAAAATCAGGTACTGATGCAAACATGACACAGACACAGTCATAAGACTGATGGTACCAATCCTGTTGGAAAGCAATAGTAATTTCACAGTTAGCCTGTAACTCCACAATGTGTAACCAAAATTGCATTCAGCTTTTAGTACCTTTAAAAAATAACTATGACTAGAAATGAACCAAGCTAAGCTACTGGAATTCAGCAAAATTAACAGGGCCACCACATTTTCCTATTTGTATTGAATCATAATTCTAAGGGCTGAGAATGAAATCCAACCAGATACCTCCACCTCCATTCTGCACAGTGACTGCTTGCTCTGCTCCAATAGCCCCCATCCTCCCAGCTCAGTCAATCCAGTGACTCACTATGGAGGTGTTGGCAGAGTGAGCTGCAGGGTCTAAGAAGCGCCGCTATCAGTGCCCTTTTCTCATCTGCCATCAGGGTGCTGTCAAGTGGATGCTGTCTGCCCCTCAGCTAGCTCCTTATAGGAATTAAATGAATCAGCTCTGTCAAAAGGTGGAGAGGTGAATCCTAACATCACTTCTAAACCAATTATCAGTGCCAAAGCTAATGATCATCTTTGATGTGGATTTCCATGCCCCACTCCTGTCAGTGCTAAAAGCAAGCATTCATTTAAACTGAAGTCCTCTTAATGCCATAGGGGTAGCAGCTTGTTGGGCTTGGGAAGGCCATGGGATTCTCATATAATGGACCAAGAAGAGGGAGGAACAAAGGAAGCAAGCAGTAGCTTGTAACCTATTTGTGGGCGGTGAGGTGGCATTCTCACAGGAGTCTGATCTACCATTCTTCTTACCAGTTGAGTAGATTAAATATACCTCATTTAATTTGTCACCAATGAAATGAGCAGCAACATGTGCCGGAAGGACATTTTCCAGCAAGAGCCTGTTTACGTTCTCCATGGTTTCAAATTGTTCATGTTCTTTTTTAAATTTATTCTTCCACAAGCAATCTAGTCGACAGTAATACTCAATCTGAAAACAAGAATTCACACAGTAAAATATCCCCCCATGGCTCTGAGATAAGAGTTTACAAGTTTCAAACCAAGTGAAAAGGGGGGCAGTGACAGCCAAGTTTTGTCAGGATACTTCAGACCCAATGGCCACTGAAATTGTGACTGAAAACCTGCACAAAACAGAAGTCACATCTATACAAGCCAACAGCCATTTGTGCATGCAACTCAACTGGCATCAGATGTACTCTATTTCAATTTGCACATAGAATCATAAGACTGGAAGGGACCTTGAGAGGTCATCTAGTCCAGTCCCCTGCACTCATGGCAGCACTAAGTATTATCTAGACCAGTGGTTCTCAAACTTAGGCCGCTGCTTGTTCAGGGAAAGCCCTTGGCAGGGCAGTCCAGTTTGTTTATCTGCCGCGTCCGCAGGTTTGGCCAACTGTGGCTCCCACTGGCCATGGTTCGCCACTCCAGGCCAATGGGGGCTGCAGAAAGCGGCATAGGCTGAGGGACGTGCTGGCCACCCTTCCTGCAGCCACCATTGGCCTGGAGCACCAAACCTGGAGACGCAGCAGGTAAACAAACCGGCCTGCCCTGCCAGGGGCTTTCCCTGAACAAGCGGCAGCCCAAGCTTGAGAACCACTAATCTAGACCATCCCTGACGGGTGTTTGTCCAACCTACTCTTAAAAATGCCCCGTGATGGAGATTCCACTATCTCCCTAAGCAATTTACTCCAGTGTTTAACCATCCTGACAGTTAAGAAGTTTTTCCTAATGTCCAACCTAACCCTCCCTTGCTGCAATTTAAGCCCATTGCTTCTTGTCCTTGTGACATTACACTCCATAGCTTTTATGGAAATAGCCTTATGAAATGGATATGATATAACTGAGATGTAATTTATCTAAGATGGCTCATATAAGATATCATTGGAAAGGTTATGATTTACTGAATGTGATTATCCAATTTGTATGCATGTATCATTTCTATATCTAAAGTTAGGAATACGGACTAGGTAACAATTACAACCGGGTGTGTATTGGGAAGACACCCACCAGATGACAGGCCACCAGATTTGATGGGCCATTGAGAAAGGAACAACAAGACTGAAGATATTAATCTCTCTCCCTCATAGGAGGCATTCTGGGATGTAACTCTGACATTACTAGGTCAGGAGGTCTTGTCACCTGATACTAAACATTATTTTGGACTTCTTGTAACTTTTCCCATTTTGTATCTGTGCAACTAATCGTTCCTTCCTTAATGGAGTACTTTGCATTTGTCCTTATTGAATTTCATCCTATTTACTTCAGAGCATTTCTCCAGTTTGTCCAGATAACTTTGAATTTTAATCCTATCCTCCAAAGCACTTGCAACCCTTCCCAGCTTGGTATCGTCTGCAAACTTTATAAGCGTACTCTCTATGCCATTATCTAAATCATTGTAAAGCAATCTGTATTTTTATTTAATCATTATAATTCAATTTAATAATTACACTTTGATTAGTTTAATAAGTATATTTATTTTGAATATTGCACTGTCCCAAACCACCCTGCCAGAAGGGTGGAAGATGATTTATAAATACAATTGAAAGTGATTAAACAATGTAGATTTTGGGTGCCCATTTTGTGAGCTGAATATCAGAAGCCACTTTTAAAAGTTTGTGTCTTCAGAGTTAGAATCCAAAATACTATTGAAAAATGTATAAAAATCTTTCCCTTCTTTCCCAAACATTATAAAAATGATTTTTTTGGTGTCTGGGACAAACTACAGAGATAGAAAACAGGCGTCTTTTATTTAACTCAACTACCACTGATTGAAAAGGACTGTGGGAGTTTTGTTTTGTTTTTTATCCATACCTGTCTTGAAAATAGGATCAGAGTTACGTAAAACAGAGCCAGGTATAAGTTAGACATCAGTATTGGATTTTTCATGAAAAGCCTGGAATACAGAAAAGCAACATACAATTGTCGTTTTGAATATTTTGGAATCTCTGGATGTTTAGAAACAGAACCCCCTGGCATTCCAAAGTACTGTTTAACAGAAACAACACAAGTGACAGTCCCCCAATTTTAATGTAGTCCCTCTGCTTATGGGTCCTGTCTTCCTAGCTGTTTGCCTGCATCTTAATGGGGCTTTTCAATCATACTGAGCTAACACATTTGAAAATCACACCCCTTTTTGCCCAGCAAGACGTAACCACAGAGGCTTAAAGTAGGAAACAGTTTACTTGCTTGTGATGGACAGAGACTAAGAGCTTGTCTACAAGACATCTGGAGCTGAAATAAATAAATCTGCTGTAGTTCACACCTTTAGATATTTCGGTGCAAGTCTGAGTGGACGCACTTATTCTGGAATAAGAGTATTCCATGTCACACTTCCAATCCACTCACTGAAATAACTAAAAGTGGGAATTACAACAGGTTTAGTTATTTTGGTTCAGTTTGTGTTAGACCAGCCTGAAGTCTCAGCATGCTCACGTTATCTTTTGGCTTGATCTCACAGCTCAGACAACTGCCATGCTATGAAACAACTGTAAGATTGTACCCAGAAGATTTGCAAATGAGCACACCAAGCTTCCCATATGGTACACACCATTTATTTTATGGCTTCTTTGCCCTGTTCAATTAGACTGGAGAAGCTAAATGTTTGTTTTTTAAAAGTATTTGGAATCAAGAAAGTAATTTCACAACAGTTAACTGTTGTGCTGATAAAAGAGTTATGATTAGTGTTGCTTTGGCAAACACATGTTCTCCACAAATACTTACTCCCCATCAGCTCCGGACAAATATTGGATATAGCATGAATCTAAATGTCCTACCATTTTCTAAAGATTTAATGTACGATGTAGACAAAGTGCCCTAGACTGTGCCACACTTTGCCACACTTCCCTATGGAAAGTGGCGTACAAAGTACCAAACATCTTAGGGTTATTACACTGTGAAGTTTATTTTAAAAGACTATTTTAAAATGAGTGAAATGAGCTGCTATAGTAAGCTCACTTAAGAACCAGCTAAAGCAGATCCATTGACTGAATAACTCAATATTATGGAGAATACTGGAATTTTATGGAGGAGAACGGCCTCCTTCATAGTTTATAAGTTGAGGCCAGCTTCACATTATAGGATCGGTTTTAAATTCCCCTCACTAGAATCCCCAAAAAGAAACCAGCCTCCCTGAAATTTCACATCCCACATCTCAACCCATGCATGGTACAATTCTTATGGGAAGTCTGGAAAAAGATTTTTTTCCCCCTAAGATGATATATAAAAACATGTCCTAATGGCTTCTGACTCAAAGTGCTGCAGTACTTCAAAATTTCAATGAAAGTGAAGGAATCTACCAACCCTTTTCATGGAAAATTATTGTCTACTACTGGGAACTTCATAGCATACCTTTGAGTGGTACTGTTGTCATTGCTGCAGCCTGCAATGAAGTTGTTTGAGGTATTAAAGAGGAAGATGTACACAGAAACAGCGATGGACAGAAGGAGAACTTTGAGTTCGAAGCTCATCCGAAGGAATACAGAGCAAGCAATAAACCCTAATATGCAGCAGTAAGTATAATACTGTAACAGAAGAAATTAATGAGATGCTGAATAATTCACACTCTTAGGACAAAGTATATTTTACTGCTTATAAGGCTAGGAATTTTATGGCTATCATAATTTAGATCCAGTAAAGAATTAAAATAGTTGTCAGACAATCTGTTTTTTGGAAAATCTACTAAAAGACAGAACTTAAGCTTTCACCAATTTATCCTTTGATTTATCCAACATAAAACATCATTATATAAAAAACTGTTAAGCAACACCTTGTACAAATGAAAGTGAAGAGCTTTTGACAAGAGGCTTTTTTCCCATAACTTATTAGTTTTAAAAATGGATTTCTGTTAATGTTTTGAAGATCAAGACTAATTTAGAGAAACAACATAGTCTAGTGACTTAAGCACAAGGCTGGGAACCGGGAACTTCAGGATACAACTACACAATAAAAAAAATACCACACAGCAGTGACTCTCAGAGCCTGGGTCAACTGACTGTCCTGTGCTTTGGAGCTAAAAGTACCATTGTAGACTTTGCCATTCAGGCAGGAGCCTGGGTCCGAAACTGAGCAAGTTATTGGGCCTCAGAGCACAGGCTCCAGCCTGAGCAGGTACCTCTCCACTGCTATTTCTAGCCCCCTAGCAGGAGTGGCTAGAAATAACAAACCCGAGTCAGCTGACCCAGGTTCTGGGACTCACAGCGGCTGGGAGTTTTTTGCAGTGTAGATGTACTCTCAGAGTTCTAATCTGATTTCTGACAGTGACTCCCTTTGCAACCTTGAGCAAGTCACAGCCTCTCTGTGTCTCAGTTTCCTCATCTGTGAAACAAAGATACACCACTACTTATTTACCTACCTGCTGGGTGGTTTCATTAATGTGGTAAAGAATTTTAATGACTTGATCCAAAACCCAGTGAAGTCAATGGAAAAACTCCCATTCACTTCAATGGGCTTTATATCAGACTTTAGGCAAATCCTAAGTATTGTTTCAAAATATTCACCAGTTTTACAATCACGTTCTTTGTTTCTTTTGAGTATAAAAGAGAAAAATATATACAAGGCACTGAACAAATTACTAAGCTCTTTGTACCATAACAGTGATAACAGGTATAACAAAGATATAGGGGCAGATCAATAGGGCTATCACAATTTACACCAGCCGAGGATCTGCTCAGTAGCATGTGATATATTGTATGGGGCCAAACTTGTCCTCTTAAAAGATCTTGGGCCTGATTTTCATAGATTCAAAGGGCAGAAGGGACCACTGTGATCATCTTGTCTGACCTTCTGTATAACACAGACCACAGAACAAACTCAAAATAATTCCTAAAGCTGATCATTTAGATCAACATCAAATCCTGATTTAAAAACTGTCAGTGACAGAGAATCCACCACAACGCTTGGTAAATTGTTACAATGGACACTGACAAAAATGTACACCTTATTTCCAGTCTGGATTTGTCCAGCTTCAATTTCCAGCCATTGGAGCGTGTTACACCCTCTCTCTCCTAGATTGAAGACCATTATTAAATTATTTGTTCCCCGGGTAGATACTTACAGACTGTAATCAAGTCACCTTTCTTTTTGTTAAGCTAAATAGATAGAGCTCTTTGAGAACACAGGATTCCAGCAGTGGTCGCACCAGTGTCAAATACAGAGGTAAAATAACCATTCTACTCCTACTTAAGATTCCCCTGTTTACGCACCCCAGGGTCACATTTTCAAAGGTGCTGAGCACTCAAGGTTTCCATCAGGTCTTTAAGAGTGAAATTCACTATAGGTTTGTGAACAATACAGCAGGCAAGGTACTTCTCGGTGCAGGAAGACAGACACATGCTAGCTGGAGGGAGGGATCGCTCAGTGGTTTGAGCATTGGCCTGCTAAACCCAGGGTTGTGAGTTCAATTCTTGAGGGGGCCATTTAGGGATCTGGGGCAAAAATCTGTCTGGGGATTGGTCCTGCTTTGAGCAGGGGGTTGGACTAGACGACCTCCTGAGGTCCATTCCAACCCTGATATTCTATGATTCTAGCTCTGCTTGAGCCAGCATGCTAAGAGTAGCGGCGTAACATGGGTGGCAGCTTGCGCTAACTGCCCAGTACAAACTGGGGGTCTTGATGGGTTTATACTCAGGCAGCGCCTTTCCAGCTGCAGGTAGACACATCATATATGCAAAAGGTCAGTGCATATCCATGTACCATTTAAATCCTTTCCCCCCATGCTACAAGTATACCCAAATACACTTTACAGTACAATAAATCATCAATATTTCAGTCATAGCCACCATTTGTGTTCTTACTACTTTTCTCAAATTCCAGCTTTGCTCTTTTAAAATCTGAAATTTCCAAAAAAAGAAGCTACAAAAGCATCTTCTTTAGATTCTACCTAATGCAGAAAATTAGTATGATTGATCATAGACAGGACAGCTGGAATTGCAGAGGTGAAGCTCTGTGCACTCAATAATTAAAAAGCTATATTTTTAAAGAGCAAGAGGAAGATACCAAGCACCTGCCAGCTGTCAATATTAAACCCAGCATTTGAGATATGTGTGTTTTAATCTTGGAAGAAAACTGGTGTTCTACTCACAGGCAAGATGACATCCTTAATACAGGATCCAGTAAAGTCCACAGCTGTACTTTTTTCAGTAGCCTGATTCACAGGCAAGAAAGAATGGAAAAGTTGATTAGCAGCAGAATGGGATGTGCCCCATACGCAAACAGCACATCATTCAAGCGATGAGGGCTTGCACAGAAAGGTTATGTCAGAACTTGCAGCGTATGTTTCAAAAACGGACCTAGCTCAGAGCTGGGCAATCAAGTGAGAAAACTTGTTCATGACCATTCTGGTGACTCTTCAATAGAATTTCATTTCTGAACATTAAGTGCCAAAAGCTGAATGCAATGCCCCTGAAATCAATGAACAGACTCCCTTTGAATGTCAATGGGAATTGGGTCAGTCCTTAAGTAAGTGCTAATTATTCTTTAATTTTAAAATATTTCCCACCTTTAAAGCACATTCTTGTCTGTTTGGGCTATAAATTGAAAAATCTACAAGACTGAACAAAAGATTAAATTGCCCAATAGGATTCTATATAAAGTTTAAAAGATAGATAATAATATACACTCTATTGTACTGTACCAGACTGGTTCCTTAAGAACACCTGAATTTCAAAAGGTGGTGAATGTCCACAACTAACGACTTCAACTGGCGTCAGGAGTGCTCAACACTTCTGGAAAATCCAGAAAGATGAGATACAAAACCACCTCATGTAGAACCCACATAATGCAGGGAATTACATCTCCTGTCAGAGAGAGCAGCTGGAAATGCTTACTGACAGGAGTTAACCTTTGTGTTATCAATCATTTAAAAGCTCTATTTTCATAAAGAGAAGGGAAGTTACAGAGAATCTGCCAGCTGTCAATATTACACAGAGCATTCCAGGTCTCTGTTTTTATCTAGGAAATGGAAGTGGTGCTCTACTCACCACGAAGGTGACAACCTCATCACTTGATCCAGTAGCGTTTATGGATCTACTTTTTTCAGCGGGCTGATTCATTGCCAAGAAAGAATATAAAAGCTGATTAGCAGGTGGGGGGAGGGCGAGTGAGGAGACAGTCATTGGTTACATAACTAATAGCACCAGCACCCTGGGGCCCTGCTCTGATTGCTCTCTGGGCCCTACTGTACCATAAATGTTAAATATCAATGATGATGCCCTGTACACATGCGGCACATCGGCAAAGTGATCTGGGGTTGCAAGAAAAGGTCATGTCAAAACTTGACACATTTTTCAAAAGTGAACCTGTTTTCAGAGCTGGGTGACCAAGCGAGAAGAGTTGTTAATGAATATTTTGGTGACTTCTAAACAGATTTTTGCTTTTCAGTTTTATGGGCCAAAAGGCCAATACAACATGTACATTGAAGTCAATAAAAAGACTCGCTTTGGATTTCAATGAGAATTGAATCAGATCCTAAATCCTGCAGTCCTTATTCAAGCTGAACTCCCACAATGGGACTAACAATTGAGTAAACACTCCTGAATAGGACCATAAATATACCATAATGGCTTTGTTTTAAAACAGGGGTCCAATTCATACTTTCCTTGGTTTTCCCCCTCAGTGACCTTAGCTAGTGCAATGATGAAGTGCTGTATTGCCTATACTTCATAAAACCACTACCCATTCACACCTCAAATAATTTTGTGTTATAAAAAAGCTGCAGTTCTCTTATAGCAATAGTAATTACAACCAGCGGATACTATAAATGAACAGCCTGAAACAAAGAGAATGTGATATTATATATGGGTTTCTGGTTCTACAAATTGGGTGTCTTTCCTCAGCATTCTACTTTGCCCAACATACATCATTATCTTTCTGAACATCAGCTCAATGTTAAAAGCAAGTAGTGAAGAGTTAAACATCAGAAAATAGGGCCAAGAACATGGTACTTGAGCTAGGAGAGGAGTGGGGTGTCAAGTCTGCAAAGGTTACAAAATGAAAGAAATGCGCAGAATAAAAATAAATGCAAGTACTTACCAAATTAAAAATGGCGATAACCAGCAACACACCTATAGTGACGACTGCTAAAGGGAGTCTCACTAGAGGCATTGTTTCTACCTTATCCGAAATAGCACAAACGTGGCGCAATAAAGGCCATTGTTCAGAGATGCATTTCTGTAAAGGAAACAAGTTTGTCTTAACAAGATGCATTACATGGAGGCTTTAGTGTGCCAAGAGTCATAATCCTAGATACAAGAAAAAACACTTTGTCCATTGCACACACAAAAGTCTCAATACAGTATTAAACAATCACCAGGGCATAAGAAAATGTTATCTCTGTTAAAAACAGAGAAGTATTGTTCTCTAATGGTCAGAGCAAGAGCCAGAGCCAAGACACTTGGGTTGTATTCCCAGCTCCAGAACTGACTCACTGAAAGATACTGGACAAATCACAACTGTGCCTCAGTTTCCCCATTAATAAAACAGAGATAAATACTTCCTTATTCCACAGGGGGGTGTTTTCTGAGACTCAGTTAATTTATGTTTTCAAAATAGCCTCATGTCACCTAATGAAACATGCTAGAGAATAGTATTAAATTCTTTACACTAAAATTTGCTAATTTTCCTTTTATACTTAAAACAAACAACTTAAAGGAGACCAAATGAAATAAACCAATCAAACATCAAAACCCCCAAACTGGCACTTCCTATTATGCAAAAAATAATCTCCTTGCTAACACATACATCTATGCAGAATGCAAACATTATGCCAATGGAACAAAAGCTTCTTATTCTGGGATACTGAATCCAAACTGTCCTTTCGTAGTACCCGTTTGGCAAAATCAAGCCTAATGCAATGTTGATTATGGATTTCTTCCTTTTTTTTTCCCTCCTGTGGCTCAGCAGACTACATAATACAACACGTGCAATTCAAGAAGGGTCTGCTACTTAATCCTGTAACAAAATTACCATTCTTTTATCAGGGTGCAGTGAATACAGTATTTTGGCCTAAGGGTCTGCCTACACTGCAATTAGACACTTGTGGCTGGCCTGTGCTAGCTGACTGGGGCTCCCCGGGCTCAGCTAAGGGGCTGATTAATTGTCATGTAGACAATCAGGCTCGGGTAGCAGCCCAAGCTCTGGGACTCTCCCACCTCACAGGGTCCTAGATCCCAGACTCCAGCCTAAGCACAAACGTCTATACCCCGTAATTAAACAGCCCTATAGCCCGAGATCTGCAAACCTGAGTCAGCTGGCACTGGCCAGCCACAGGTTTTTAATTGCAGTGTAGACATACCCTAAATGGCTTAGGCCCTGGCTGCCTAAGAGAACCATCTCTTTCCACGTATTTTTTCATAGTAGCAGAGCTCTGCAATGCTGAGGACACCACCACCACGCAGGGAGTGGCTGATGGCAGGAAATTCTCAACAAAGCTTTAAAATCACTTCCCTCCTTGGTCCACCAGAGCCAAGTTCAGTGACCTTAAGAACACACAGTAATGCTCCCCCGTTCTCCCAGACATTTTCAAAACAGAGGGTTGATTTGGGGGTGGGCAATGGGGAGGCTGGACTGTTATCTCTTTTTGTACATTGTAGGATTGCACTCTGTTTTTGTGCAGCCTGTTTTAAATTTTATTTAAAACACTGTTTGCATATCTTTGATAATGTACCTGTGCACCACAGCAGAGTCAATTCAAAAACCAGACATTTTACTTTCTAGAATTCTAGGTTTACTTAAGTCCAATTTTAAAAGCGTTACTCTTCTGCCAGCTATGGAATAGCCACCATTACAACTTTCATGGATTTGCATTTTTCTTATTGCTTATGAATTCTTATAGTCAATCTAGTCCTAAAATCAATATGCACTCAAAATTCCCTTTCACTTTAATGCCAGTTTCAACATAGAAAACTACAGGATCCATAACCAGGATTACCACTACATAGGGTAAAACCCCCAGAAAATACAAATGCAAGAACAGAAAGGGCTTTTTAAAAATACAGTTAGAAGTGTGTTTACAGCTGTATAACAGCATGTAAGAATTATGATCAGAATTTTCAGATGCAGGTGCCAGATGTTGAGTCCCATAAATTTATATTTTAGGTACCTAAATACAAATGTCCTGACTGCGGGAAGTGCTGAGCATCAGCAACTCTTATGAAAGCTCAGCACCTCTGAAAAAGCAGGTCATTTACATGTAAATGCCAAACTTTAGCCATCCACTTTTGAAAATGTTGGCCTATGTTTTTACTTACCAGGCATTTATCAGCAAAACATACACACAAAATAAGCCCAATTATGACTCCTACAATTCCAAATGAAAGTCCTAGTTTTGCAGTTCTAAAAAAGAGAGAGGAGAACAAAGTTAAACCGAAGTGTTATGCATATTGTCTTAGTCAAATTGCAACTGACCAAGCAACACTCACTAATGCAGTTTCCCATGACTAAAATAAGTATCATTGCTGTTCTTTTGGCATTAGATGATCATGAAAAAGGGCCTTCCATGGATGTTTATTGCCCTCTCTTGGCAAAGATTCACTTTCAGGTATTCCACTCTCTCATTCAAATCATGTGCTATTACCTCGTGTATAAACCACACAGCCATCATTAGTGTCATAGCAGAGAAAACCAGATATGGCAGAAAATTTAAAAGATCAGGGAAAGTCAGCTGTCTCCGAGCTGTGACAAAGAGCCATTTAACAAACCTTTTTTCAAGTTCCTCTATCATGTCTCCTTTTCCTCTCAAAGAAAAGGGAGCATGAGGCATATTCGCCATGTGCTCTCAGTGAAGATATCGTTCTTTTATTAGTAATTGTCCTCTTAACAGTTTCTCATCTTTGTATTTTAGGCTCAAATATTCTTCAGTGATGCTTTTTTGTATTTGAATAACAGCCTAGTCTCTGGCCTTAGAGTCACATTAAGCAACTATATTAATAATGGTATCCATGATCGAATAGCAATACTAGAGCTAATATTACTAACCCAATTCATAATCCTGACGTCATTACAAGAGATGTTTGTGGTGAGAGTTTCCTTAGTGCTTCACAGCCAATTACAGGTGTCTCGTCCTTCTCCCCCATTATCCAGACTCTTACCATATTTGGTCTTCCTCCTCCAAGGATCTCTGAAGGTGTCTCCATCCTGACTGCTTAAATCTTTGTCAAAATGTGGGCCATCTCTGCTGATCTCCTGTGTCTTCACTCGCCTCTGCAAATCTTATTACCAGTCTATACGAGATGCCACTGCTGCAACTAACTTCCTCTAATGAATGCAACACTAAGAACTTCTAGTAGTTTCCCAATATGAATTTATAGTACTCTCCTAAGATTACACTGTATCGTTGAGCTACTCACTCACATATTCAAACCCCTTCATTGATTTTCTCTTTCTTTCCACATCAAAATCAGGCTTCAAACCCTCCTGAACTGCCTAACCCTACTCTCCTTTGTTCATCTTCGGTTATTAAGGTGATGGTCAGAAAAACAATCTAAAATGCACTTCCTTACTTAACAGATCTTCTCCCTGTGTGTAGTGACCACAACTAAAACACACTACTATGGAAATACTATCCACTTAGATTAATGCAGCTGTCCTGGCTCAGGTGCAAAACTACCTATGAATGCACCATACTAACAAAGAGTATGTCACAATGAAGAATGAATATGTCTGTGTCTATGTAACTTGTTAGGTCAACCCAGCCATGTCATGCAGGGATATGAGAAATCCACGACGTAGGTAAACTTATCAAACCCGTAGTGTAGACAGTTCTAGGTTTAAGGTAGAACCCCTCCCGTCACAGTAGTACATCTCTACATTGAAGTGCTACTATAGCGGTTTACATGTAGACAGCCTTAACTTCAGCCCTTAAAGATGATCTGGAAGAGTTAAAGGTGTTGCTCACATGCAAGCAATATTTTATCCAGAGAATCCATTTAAAATGTAAAGAAGTGCAAAACACCACACACTTACTTTGGCATGACAAACATCTGTATCACAAATATACAGAGCAACACAATACTGGCACAGGCAAAGTAACTCCTCAGTCTGGGGATGGGGATGGTGCGATACTGAAACAAAGATTGTAATCATTTAATAAGGATAATTCTAGAGTTAGTTTTTGTAATCTACTACTTGTGTTTTTTAATTCTACCACAAAATATCTTTGCACCACACTGTTAAGCCAAGAATGTGAAGAGAAACCAACCAACCAGAGAATATGTACATTTAGGCACCGTTGATGAAAAATACTCCAGTCCAAAAGAATCAGTTTCTAACCAGCTGGGGACACCTAACGAGGTGCAGTAACTGCACAACAGATTATTACACAACCTGAAAGTCAGCACAGCTTCCAAACCAACTCTTACTATAAGAGTTGATTACATGACTATTTATATTATCATAGTAATTGGGGGCCCCGTCCTGTGTGAGTAGATTAATACACACACAGTGAAATCTGTTTTAAACTACCACATGAGACACTAGAAGAAAAAGTTTTAGCAGAAGTTCATTTAACTGAATGCTACCCAAAACTCAACTGAAACCTTGACGACACTGATGCAGCCTCAAACTGAGAAGACTATGAAAGTTTTACTATATATATATACACACACACATGTAAAATATACATATTCATCATGAATGTGTCCATATGCATAAATCACTCTGGGTTTAATGAGGGATCTCCTCAGACTGGAGTGGTTCAGTGAAGGCTCTTCTTTTTTGGGGGTACAGGGATGGGTTGTGGGTCCTACTGACTTTGGGAAAGGGCGAGCAATAGAATGGTGAAATACTGTATACATAAGGAGATTTGAAATTCAATCCTGCCTCCATTTAAGCCATGACTCAGGATGTTTTAGTATAAAGGATAATGTTACCATTCATAGACAGTATATACTGTACCTACCAAATATCATACGGCTATATAATGAGCTTTGAAAGCAGAGTCCTATTTGCTACAATGCATGTAAAGACACATTTTAAATACCTCTTACTGCTTTTTAATAATAAAGATGTTCAGACTAATGCTGGACCCACTGCCAAAACGTCCACTGACTTTAAAGGGCCAAGGTTTAACTCTAGATTATTAACTGGTCCATATTATTAACATTACAAAGAAGGAGCGAATAAGCCAAGTGAACCAAGAGATCTGCACTACATCACATCACCTAAGATTCATTTGGGGCTGCAGTCACCTCAGGAATCCCAATATAGGAACGAACATACTTTCAGTTTCAATTGTCCTTCCATGTTTCTATGAAGGTACGTCTACACAGCAGCTGGGGGTGAGCCTCCCAGTCCCAGCAGACAGAGACGAGTGTGATAAAAATAGTTCAGACCCAGAGCTTAGGCTTGGACATGGGCAGCTAGCCCAAGCCATCACCTGTGCCACAATGCTCACACTGCTATTTTTAGCACGCTCAAGCAGAGCTAATGCATGTCTGTCTACCCAGACTGGAAAGCATGCTCCCAGCTCCCATGTAGCCATAGTCCTTTAATTGCAACTTAGGATAACAAAAAAGATTCATCTCTTACTAACCTCTTTTTCCAATCCTGATTCTACAAAAAACAGTGAGCATCCACAGAAGTCATCTGAGTTACTACACGATGGTCTGCATTAAAATAGAAATAGGTTTTACGAAATGTATGCAATAAACTAACACAACAGAATGCAAAAATCGTATGTTTCAGGTTGGATTCCATGGTTCACATAGCCAATGGCTTGTTTATCACAGCATAATGTTTTTCTGAACAACTGGCAAAGCACTCTAAGAGCCTTTACATTTCAGCTATTGGCTCTCATGGTTTTGCACCAGTTTAGTCATCCCTTTGGTAGTATAGTTATCAGGGCAAAAGGAATCCAGTCTGAAACCTTCTTGGCTGGGTTAGAGATGATAGAGATGGGTTAGAGATGATAGAGATGGATGATAGAGATGAGTTAGCCTTCACCCTGCAAATACCTGCCATCTACTGGGGATGTTTTGAGTACAATTATGTCAGCCTTGCCATAACCCAGTAGAAGGGATGGATGGCTCCCTCCCAATTGAAATGATTCTATGTTTGTATAGATCATAGGAATTTCTATGTTAGAATTCATTTTAAAAGATATAAAATTCAGCCCTCATCCATTTTTTACAGATATACTGTGCCAACTTCTCTGCCTGCTATTAGCACTGATACTCCATGTACCTTCCATGAACCAGACATGGGAGTCATATCTGCAGTGCTCCCAGCAGTTACCCATGTGCTCCTGACCTCTGCCTACATGTGTGCCCCAGCTGCCTCACCCTCTGACCTTCCCACATTTCCTGTGACCTGTATTCGGCCCACTACTGTGTAATGTGCTGGGAGATGCCTAGAATAGTGAATGTGCTGGGACAGTTGAAATGTAGCATTGAACATTGGACATTATCTGTTTTCAGTAATAATTTTTTGTTTTCTCACAAATGAACATTTTTCTGTAACCTGAGAATTTCACAATGGAACTATATTATTAAGCTGCACTTTAACGCAAAATAATTCCCACTGTACTTATGTTAAAAGCAAGCAAAATGGCACACAAGCAAGCAAATTTTTCAAAGATGACATTTGCATCTAGCTTTAAAATTGAGAATGCAGGTTCTCTCTGGAGAAAAGCAGAGCTGCTTTTAAAATCTACAAAAACAATAAAAACATGACACACTTAGTTGAACTGAGACCCTCAATGGTCGACATCATTTCATCATAAGTATCTTCTTCCATTCTTCCCTTCTGGGACGTATTTCTAAATATAGAGAGAAAGACACAGAAGCTATTAAGCATCAAATCAATTTCTGGCTTATAAATGTGATGCATCTCTATTCAGACTTCCAAAATGTGCTGTAGAATATATGCACAGTGTAGATGTCACATACTGATATGATTATTCATCATTGTCACTTAATTACAAATATCCTCAAAATATATCAAAACAACAACAACAAGATCTCCAAAATAAACCCAAGAAACTATTTAAACAAATATAAATAATTCCAATACTTTATTACACAATGAAGCCTAACTCAGGTCTTATTAAAGCAAAAATACAATTACCTCATGTCAATTTTCTGAAAAATTTCAAATAAAACTTTTTAAAAACTATTGGGAACATTCTCATAGACTCATAGACTTTAAGGTCAGAAGGGACCATTATGATCATCTAGTCTGACGTCCTGCACAATGCAGGTCACAGAATCTCACCCATCCACTTCTATAACAAACCCCTAACCTATGTCTGAGTTGTTGAAGTCCTCAAATTGTGGTTTGAAGACCTCAAGCTGCAAAGAATCCTCCAGCAAGCGACCGGTGCCCCATGCTGCAGAAGAAGGCGAAAAACCTCCAGGGCCTCTGCCAATCTGCCCTGGAGGAAAATTCCTTCCCGACCCCATATATGGCGATCAGTTAAACCCTGAGCATGTTGGCAAGACTCACCAGCCAGCGCCCAGGAAAGAATTCTCTATAGTAACTCAGATCCCAATCCATCTAACATCCCATCACAGACCACTTAGCATACTTACCTGCTGATAATCAAAGATCAATTGCTAAATTAATTGCCAAAATTAGGCTATCCCATCATACCATCCCCTCCATAAACTTATCAAGCTTAGTCTTAAAGCCAGATATGTCTTTTGCCCCCAATACTCCCCTTGGAAGGCTGTTCCAGAATTTCACTTCTCTAATGGTTAGAAACTATTGTCTAAGTTCAAGTCTAAAGTTCCTAGTGTCCAGTTTATATCCATTCTCAAGTACTGCTAATACAAAAATAAAAAAGGAATGGCACACAAAAGTATACATTTCTCGAAAGTTACCCTCCCTCCTTACACAAACAGCATCTCACTTACTTTTCTATAAAAAGAAGGATATGGAGTCAGTGAGGAAATATGGGGCATCCAGAGTGACACAAGTACAGAAGTAAAAGGAGAAAGGAGGAACTCACTTGTAGTTTACAAGTGAAGAGGGACATAACTGTTCTTGTCTAGATCCATGCAGACTAACACAGAGAGAAATACACATTTAATGTAATACAACAGCTCTAGCAGATTAATTAGCAACAATCAAATCAATCATTCAAGACACAAATTATTTTGAAGGCAGTCTTTTGTCAAGATGAAAAATCTCTTTCTAGAGAAGTTTTCATGAGAAGTCTGAAATACCAAATTTGGTGTGGCTGGATATTCATGAGAGACATTAGCTGCAATATCCATCATTGAGAAAGAGTCAGCTCTAACTTAATAAAGCATAAGCGCTGCTAAGAAGCATCTTGTGATTAAATGCAACATTTAAAAACTGGACTTTACAAATTGTTCCACTGAAGATGAATATGAGGCCTGTATATGCAACCATGAGATATTTTAAATGTCTCAGACACCAGTTCATCTTGGAATGATGTACCCTGCTGGCTGGAGAACAATATAATAATCAGGGCCGGCTCCAGGCACCAGCTAAGGAAGCAGGCGCTTGGGGTGGCCAACGCATAGGGGCGGCATTCCGTCCGGTATCAGGGCAGCATGTCCGGGTCTTCAGTGGAAATTCAGAAATGGGTCCCTCATTCCCTCTCTTCCTCCTTGAGCTGCTGCCGAAGAGTAGGAGAGGGAGAGAAGGACCTGCCGCCGAATTGCTGCCAAAGAAGCAGTGCAATTGAGCTGCCGCCGAAGTCCTGCCGCTTGTCTTTTTTTTTTTTTTCTTTTTTTTTTTTTTTTTGCCACTTAGGGTGGCAGAAAAACTGGAGCCAGCCCTGACAATAACTTCATGTAACAGAGTATGTATAAAGAAATGGCCAAAGCTTGCTATTGTGAATGAGAATAAAAAGGAGGTGTAGAATGACTACAAGGAAAAATTCTGTCACTGACAATTTGTGGGATGAGTATGTCACAGCAGAACACAAGCAGGGCAACCAGTAGGGAACAAGTAAACCATGCAGAGCTCAAAACTAGTTTTAAGATTTGCAGGCTCATAGAACCACTGTATTTGACTTCATTAAACAGGTCTAATTTACTACCAAAGTTATTCTTCAGCCAAGATCCAATATTCTTCTTGCTAAACAGAAACAGGTGCAGTGTATCTGAAATTGATCCAGAGTGAAAGCTCTCTGGGGCAGGTACTGTTTTACTACTTCTTTGTACAGTGCCTACCACAATAGGTCTTCCTGCCAACCAAGGGGTTTTTGTTTTTTTGTTTTAATAAAGTCACACAATTACAGTATGTCAAATTGTAATGGGACCGCACAGAACATAACAACGGTGCTGGACTTACCTATCTGAAGTCTTCTGACGACCTGTAGAATTCAATGGTATCTCCTAAACAAAAGGATTTGTGAGTGAGTTATACATTTCATAAACTAGAAAAAATATTTTACATGGCTGGTAAGAGAAAGCTACTTAGACACAGTGATACAGCACAAGTGGGAGGATCTCAGCTGACAACTCATACTGCAGCTCTTTGTTCCCCAGTAGGGAAGGAGACACAGAGGAGCTGCAGAGGTGTTGTGTTGAGCATTACATGGTATTTGATTAGCATATAAGTATGGGTTAGCTGACAGCAAGATGCACCTCTTTCATTTACTTTTCAGGGCCAGAAGATCTAAGATTCAAACACCATACCATAACGTGGTGTTATGTAAGCAGTGAGGGGAAAAGGAGGATGCTGCAGAATGAGAGATGCTATCCTTCAGAGGAGACACTAAAGTGAGATCTCTTTTGGGTCTAGTGGGTCCTTAGGTGAAAGTTAAGATCCAAAAAGAACAGAGGATAACTGTGATGCACTGGAAACAATATCACCTCTCTCAGTAAGATGAGCTTAATGGCTGATTTATTTATTTACAGTCACTACACTACCATGGCCTGGATTCAGCAAAGCACTTAATTAAAAAAGGCTGGACATCAATAGAATTTACATGTGCACTAAAGTTAGGCATGGGCTTAATTACTTTGCAGAGTCAAAACCTAAACTTCTACCTTTAAAATCGTCTCTGAAATTCCAGGAGTACGAAAAGGAGAAGAAAAAATCCTGTTTCATTCTTCACGTTAGCACTGTCAAGCTAATTAAGGTTCACACTTAGAAAAGCAGTTGTGGCCCCCTCCAGACTGGGGCTACGTTTTAAATTGATCCAGAAACTGAAGCTGGTGCAGGATGCAGCAATCCTCTTGTTATGTGATTAACCTTTCCATTCATCCTGTGCTCTGTTATCTGCATTGGCCTGTTCATTTCTGGGTTGATTCTATGGTGTGATTATATGATCACTGGGGTGTGTGTGTGTGTGTGTGTGTGTGTGTGTGTGTGTGTGTGTGTGTGTGTGTGTGTGTGTGTGTGTGTGTGTGTGTGCGTGTGCGTGTGCGCGCTCCTTGAACTCAGAGTTTCTGTTCCTGCTTAAGGCTGTGTGCGCGCATAACAGTGGGTGTCACACCCACACCCCATGCAGGAATAAAAAAAGTGCCAATCCATCCATCACCTTTCTTTGTCTCCCACTTGGAGCTGAAGATTCACTGCTGACACTTCCTCTGTGGTTCAGGTGGGCAAAGGGCCTGGCTGCTCCCCAGGACTCCAAATAACGTGTCATACGGACAGAGGCTCGCATCTTCAGTCCGTCATTCACTCGTGTTTTAGGGAGATGATTATTCAACGTATGCTGTTTAGACTAAAAGTAAGAGACACACATTTACATATAAAAAAAGAAGTACACTGTGCTCTGAAGCTCTGTTGGATTTGTACCTGAGAGCCCCACACACAACTATGGAGGACTTTGGTCTCCAGGGATATGGCACTACATATATCAGACAGAGTGCCATCCTTGATTCCCCATCCCCTGTCTTGTTCGACTTCAGTTTAAGAAAATCATAACACACTGAATTGCCTGAGGTTCCCTGCTTGGAAAACTGTTCTGATTCAACCTTCTAGCTTTGTGGACCATGTGTAGCATCATCAGAGATCACAGACCCTTGCAGACAAATGAAGGGGTTTCCTCACTGTCAGAGGAAAGTCAAGGCTGGACAAGACCATAAGCATGAGGTCTTGGGTACATGACACAGAGGGATCCACACAATGGTTGGGAGGAACCTTAACAGAGTTCAACAAAGCCCTGGATTGCAACAGAGATTATGTCCTTCTGCCATGGATGTGTAGCAAAGGAACATATCAGCCTCATAACGCCCCTTCATGTGACCAAAAGCAGCTGACATTAGGAATAAATGGGGTAATAAAGCATCAGATCTTAAGATTGTGCACTGATGAATAATCATATCCTCACATTTTAGGCATCTCCAGGAGCACAAGAGCCATTTTAACGGAGGTATATCAAATCACGCTGATGAGTACACACACAGCATAGCATGCCAGTAAAAATCTAATCACAGAATAGTGTAAAGCACTCAATCACCTGCATGTCTGCACAGTATCGAGTCTGTAATTTAAAACAGCTAAAGAAGATCATTTGATTTGTTTTCTGCTAATTCTTTTTCTTTCCAATCTTTGGATACTTGGATTTAAAGGGAATTATGTGGCCTCATGATTCCTAATGACAGGGAAATAAAAATTTGCATACTGCTTCAAGCTATTATTAATCAATGAGATTGTACAGGGATCACTTGATGAATGCCCTGTTCTGTTCATTCACTTTGAAGCATCTGGTATTGGCCACTGTCGGAAGACAGAGTACGAAACTAGATTGATCTTTGGTCTGACCCAGTGTGGCCATTCTTATGTTCTTAGGGGTTCTTGTGATTATTTGGAAGTTGTGAAAATAAGTAGCACACAAACAACTTCACCTCCCATAAAACTGGTGTGGGTGCGGGGGGGGGGGGAATATTAAATTCCCTTAGATATGTTATGTACCTTTTAAAAAAATAGCACATCTGACAACTGTGTTGTATTTGTATACATATTATGATAATAAGTACTAGACACCAAGCACGCAAGACAAAAAGCAGGCTGTTACTTATTCAACATTTCATAGAATTTCTAACTCTCAGTTGTTCGCTGAACATACATTGATATTTTGTTCTCAGGAAAAAAAAAAGCGTGATTATGGTCAGAAATGTGATCTGTGAAAAAGGCATCTTTCTTACTCAATAGAGCAGTCATCCAGCTCTGTGTATTCTCAATCCTATCTGCTTGCCTTACTGATCAAGATAAAATTCTGCTCTGTTATATGTGTACCACCTTCATAGAAAGCAACAGCACTTACACAAGCAGAACTAAGGACATAATTTAGAGCTATGGAAGAGGGAATTCAATTCTACTCTATTCTGGCTGAGGTATTAACTGTAAACTAAATTTTAACTGCAGAATCTTTATTACTGATGATGCATACCTCGAACATTATGTGGTGCCATTTTTTTTCAAAACACTTTTCAGAATACAAGTTTAATTCTACCATGGGTGGCAAACATCACATTCTTTAAATTACAAACACTTTGAATGGCCTTTTCTGGCGGTATCGCTAAAGAGAGAAATTTGAAAAACTGCCCGTGATAGTCCATATCCCCATGTTCACCCTTTTTGCAAAACTATTTTGTAAAACAATTTTGTACAAAGCATGCCTTATGAGGTATCATTTGAAAACTCATAATCTGTTGGTCATTATTGTCCTGGTAAAATATGTATGGCAATATTGTATGTAAAGTTGCATGTCTACTGTTGACATTCCTGAGACGTGTTCCCATTTCATAAAAGCAGGCACAAACCAGTTCCTCAGAGACAAAAGGGAAACTGATGCCTCAGCCAGGTGCCAACAAAATCAAATGGACTATCATCCGGCTAAGTGGCCATTCTTTGGCAGGAAAAAGGGTGAGAGCAAGAAATGTACAGCTTGGCAAAGGAACAGCTGGAAGTTCCCATGCAATCAGACTTTCCATCACCTGAACCGCAGCTGGAGAGGATTTTCAAAGAAGAGAATTGCTATAAGAAAGAGGAGAAAACTCCCCAGATCTCTCCCTTCATCTCTACTCACAGCATCGACAACACTTGAAAGATAAATGAAGCATCATCAGACTGGGGAGAGATCTTGGCTGAAAGATTCAGCCAGTAAGACTGCTGGAACATATAGTGACAGAGTCCATCAGATCCACCCTTCCCATACTCTTCAAATACATTCTGCAGTGACACGTAGCTCCTTGAAGCTGCCCACATTCCCTCCCTGCTCTAGTAGTAATGCCTAATGTAGCTAGCCACAGTAGAAACTAATGGGACCCGGCTGGGGACTCAGACGGCTGTTTCATTCCCAGCATAAATTTCTAGCTCGCAAGGTACTCAGCTCAACCATGAGATACACCAACTGATAACTCCACCCCAAGGTGCATATAGATTTCAGCTGAGTTGGAGGAATGAGGGGAAAAAAAAGAGGGGAAGTAACCAGAGCAGAGGGACCTACAAAGAAACAATTGTGGTGGGAGGAGGGGTCAAGAGAGAAGGTGGCTCCTAGCACGTTTAAAAAGTTTCTGATGAATGCTCTAAGTGTCTGCCTGTACTTGTCTTGCTATTCATTTTTCTTATTTCTATCTGTTAAATGGGAATTTAATAGCAAACTTCAGCACCACAGTATGATCGGTGTTTGAAGAATGGCTTTCAGGGCTATTGATCCAGAATACAGAAATGAGTGAGTTATATATGGAGGTTATATAAAGCATCCTAGACAGGAAACCTAATCAAAACAACAAATCAGATAACACAAGCTTCTTCAGAGTCTCTACTACCTGAGCCACAGAACTCCTATCGGGGAACATAAGAACAGCAAGAGCTGGGTTTCAACAGGAACAAAACTTTCATATTTCTGAGGGCGTAACAAAGAAGGATCAGTGGTACCAGTCAACAAGGTCTGTGCATAAGAAAACACTACAGAAGCCGAGCTTTAGGCATATTACTTCCATAAGCAAAATGGCAAATGTTCACTCACAGTCATCCAGTTAATTAGCAGTTTTGCTATTAATTAACAGTTAATTAATGTTTTGCTACCCTAGATGGATGCCTGTTCTGTCTGCAGGGCTGAGCCAGCCCTGACTGCACTAGCAAACCCAGGAAGCTCAGGATTGGCTGCAAAGGCACATAATCCACACTCAGGGAATCCAGTGAAATACAGGAACTGGACTTCATTGCAATACACTTCACAAGCCAAGCTCTGGATGTGACTAGCAGAGCCTAATCTCAGACAGTATTTCAGTAGTGCCCCTGAGTCTCTTCTCTTGATTCTTTATTTGCTTTTCATTAGAAAACTCTCAAAACTGTTAAACACCCAAGTGGTTTGTTTTGTTTGTTTATAGGTAGCCAGCGAAGAGCATGAACTATAGGGAGGAGAATTAGATGCATCCCTTTGTCTCACTTGTAACACTAGCACTTCATCCTGAAATGGAGTGTATCGGGGTAATAATGAAAGACAGTGAATAGAGTGAACTATTGAGGAATGGCTGATGGTGATGAAGCCAGTTTGGTGCTAATTCGGAGATTAATCACACTAGAGAACCCTTGTAGATGTGGATGTATTTTCCACTTCTGGCACACAAGGGGAGGATTGAGGAAGGCTTTAAGGAACAAAGAGGATCTCTGTTGGGCAGACAGTCTCAGTAGTTAACAAATATTCATGTGTGACCACCACCCTCGAACATCCCTTTCTAGGGACAGCAGTAATAAATGAATGTTTAATATTTGGCTACTGAGGTATCTATGGTGAAGCTACTTGTATATGCTACACTGAACACTAGATAAAACAAGCTTTCCTCCTGAGAGAGCAGGCAGATCAATTTAATAAGTATTTGCTTTAGGAGCTTCAGACATTTTTTTAAATGGACTTTACTGCAAAGTTTTTCCTTTGAAATTCAGGATTATTATATAGTTTAGCTTTACGTCAAGCCTTTCTCCATAAACTGCTTTGCATGAAACACACTTCCTCCCCAAATAATAGATAAGCATGCATTTTTGGCCCTCTCTAGTGGCTGGACCATGTAAGACATTTGTAAGTTTGCTACTGCCTTCAAGCTAATGGATTTTTAACTCAAACAGTACAGGCACATGCTTTTAGATCCAGCAGTCCTGCATTCAAACCACATACTCTCTCTCTCTTTCTCACACACACACTATATTCCTGAACTAAAACACGCGCATATATATATATTTTAAATGTAGACACATACCCTCGGGTCAATCACCAAGTAGGTTTTGATGTTCATTGCTTTAAGGTATGGGTCTCTCAGGTGTCCATTCCCTTCTTCCACTTCGTAAGCTTTGCCTAGGTGATTTAGTGTTGCTTCAGTGATGTGTACACGACTAGAGCGGGGAAAAGGAATAAAAGGCCTAAACATCTAGGGAAAGGTCAGTTTAAGCAACTCATTTACATTTCAATGGCCCCCGTTGACATGTCTGTGCTTTTCAACAGCTTTGGCAGACGACTCCAGGATACTGCCAGCAGTTCAAACAGCATTGTGATCCTTCATGGTACATTATACAATGCAACTTTATTTGTGTTGCGTCTTTCATAGCATGTGTATCCCAAAACGCTTCCTAGTACTAAGTAATACATGAAAGTAAATAGCAGAAGGACAGAGAAATTAAGAGGTGCAGGCAAGCAGAAGAAATATCGTCAATGAAGATTTGATGACTGACAAGGCAAAGAGACAGAGGAAGGTTGTTCTAGATGACAGGAGCGTCAAAGAATGCTTGCTCGCTCTCTCGCTCTCTCTCTCTCACACACACACACCAATAGTTAAACTGTGTGGAGGGATGAGTCCTGTGCTAGACAGGCAGAGGGAATATCAGCAAAGTGGGTTAGAGCAAATCCATAGAAGGTTTAACAACAAGGAAGGCAATTCTGAGCATGTATTTTTTTCTGGAGAGAGCAATCAGAAGCACAGCAGCAACAGTGCAGGTCTCTGAACAGGATCTGCTAATACTCCCACGCATTCATTCTGATCACAAGCCTTGTCTTGAATATTTCGTTGCACTAGATAATCACACGGAATCAGGTGTTTGTGCAACCCCTTTCTATAGAATTGCTCAATAAAAGACATTCCGAATAATTAAATGTGTTAATATAACAACAACAACGATCCTTTCACTTATATGCTTCTCTGTAGCTATAGATTACCCTATTTTATAGATGGAGTAATTCAGGCAGAGAGAGGTTAAATAATCTGCCCAAGGTCACACAATTAATCAGCTACAGAGCTGGGAAGAGAATCCAGTCACTGACTTTAAAATGGAATTTGTGAGAGAGTTCAGATGGTTCAGCTGATTGCAGCAAGAAATAGGTTAATGGCAGCTCCCCACTCCCTTTCCCTGCACATGTGCTCAACGGAAGGGTCGGAGACTGCTGACCAATCAGATTTCCCAGGAGGAAAGGTAGCTCTTTGGGACTCAATAGGCGAGAATGCCTTGGAGCAGGGAGGGCTGAACCCCCGTCCTGGCTGCACTTAGCCCCACAGTGACTGGAGATGTTTCTGTTTTGTTTCCTGGCAACTGGTTTACGAGATTATTTTGTTGCAATCCTTACCTCAGCTGTAACCAGCCTAAGAGGACTTTCTAAAATGAAATTTTATAAGATGCCCTAATCATTATTATTTGTGTCCAGTAACAACTGTAAAATGCTAGGTGACACCCCAAAATTAACCAGGGCTTATTTAGAGACAGTCTCCCATTCAGCAAATTCTTTAGGGATTTCCAATATATTAGAACCATTCAAATACAACTTCTGTTAGACAGTATCTTGATTCAAGAGTTTGCTCAGCTGCATATTATGATTAACAGCAAAAGATGCTTTTTTTAAGTCTACACAATAAATGCAGCACACTTCAGACCTTGATGCAAGCACGTCTTCTCTCCTTCACTTAAATCCCATTGTAGAGTAAAGGTCAGTACCATAAAGGATATATTGTTTATAAGATTACAATCATCAGGTCACAACAAGAGCTGGTCATAAAAAAAGTTTTTCTAAATATTTAGAAACAAAAAAGGAAATGTTTCGACAATTTCTGAAATGATTAAAGGAGCTTTATTTGCTCATGGACGTTACTTGAGCCTCACTGAAAAAGGGACAGGTATATAATGCCAACTGCTGCCTCAATGCCATTTTTGGTCATTTCCAGACAAGGGTAAATATACTGTCCCCTCCTCACCCAGCCTTGAAGGCAAACAGGTTACTTGCAGTAAGGATTGCAGGGCTGGGCCTAAACTAGTAAATGTTGCTTAAGTCAGCCTGTTCTTCAGATGAACAAAAAAAGCTATTAAGTTAAATTACAACAAGAGTGACATTTCAAAGGTTACAGTAAAACACTTTCTGATCTTTCAGACACATGCAGAAATGACCATCAGTAACCAGCTCAGCAACACCAAATGCTTTTAAAATATTATTCAGAAGCACAGAAAAGAAGTGAGGTCACATTACTATGGTACAAATAACTCTGCTCTAGGTCAGAAGCTCAGCCATTTTTCTATGGAAAGGTATTTGGGTGCACATCAATAAAATTTCACCAGTAAACTAAAAACTGAATACACCTGCAGATCATTTACAATATCTATTACATTGTAGCGAGAAAAAAAATCAGATGGCAAAACAAAAAAGAAACATCACACCTTACAGTAAAATGAACAAACATGGTCAGTTTTGCATATCATTCTGTTATAGTGTGGGGTTTTCCACAGTGCTCAATGTCTGCCTAACTGCTCCCAAAGAAATAAAACTTCCATGGACAGCAGTGACAGCAAGCTTAGCCAACACTGTGCTTATGGGAATCTCACCCACGCTGTATTTTTTTCACAGGAGCTGTGTAGCAAGCAGCCTCTCTGTGAGGCCACACCATAACTCCTGTGACACAAAATGTCCCCTTCAGTCAAACAGTGTAAATTATGAACTCAATGACGACCCAGTGCTAGGCAGTGTAGAAAGTGCAGTATTGCACAGTGCCGCTTCAGCACAGGCAGGCCAACCTAAATCAGTCATAATATTTAACAGAGAGTTAAACATAAGCATGTAGAAGGGAACAGAGCCATCAAAGCTTTATAAAGTGGTTATGGTCCTAAAATTGACTGTAAAAATGCACCTTCTGATTCCCTCATTGTATTCAGAGTCATTCTAGCTCGCTTCACAGGGGGGAAAAAAAGAACACTTTACAATTCTGTACAGTTCTCTTAGCACTGCAGAGTTAAGACAGCACACGAGCAGTGTGCTCGATTCTATTGTGGCTGGCATGTCACCACCACAACTGATAACCGATCTGTAGTCACTCAGGTAGGTGGTAACAAGGAACCACCCCTGAAGACCAAGCTGTGCTTTAAGGGTTTAAATGACAATCGTAGATTTATTGCCACTCCACAAAACATTGTTAGATTTGCATAGGCTATGAAAGTCCCCAAAAAATTACAGAATCATTTGGGGTGGAAGAGGGAACAGATAGAATCAACTTCCTTGCTCCTGTACAGGCTGGGAAAAAAAAAAAACAGGTTTCTTTGCTAAATCCTGTCCATAGAGCTCTTTCTCTCTTTGAAAGCAGCATCTATAAAGTATCCTGTTGTGAGATAACGCTGTAAATTACAAAACTAAAACCCCATGAGTGTATCTCTAGATTACACGAGCATCTGACTCAAGGTAATAAAACTGCTGTTCTAATCCATTTTAGACAAAGTCAGCATCGTTCATTGGCTAGGACCAGGCTTTCATTTCTAGCCCTGCCACTCACCTGTTGTGTAGTTTGGACAGGTCACTGCACTTCCTCATGCCTTTGTTCCCTCTTCAATATCGGTTTATCTCGTTTGTATAGACTTGAAACTCTTTTGGGCAGGGCATGTCTCTTACTACACGTAAGTACAGAGCCCAGCACAAAGGGGTCCTGCCCTCAGTTGGGGCATTTAGGTACTACTGTAATTCAAATAGTTAATAATATGAGTGTGTGCAAGCCCAGGACATCTTTATTTGTTTTGTTTTATTTTTTAAAACAGCATTTGGGGTATATATTATAATCACAATTTCAAATATTACATATACTGCAACACAGAAAAACATTAAGTTGCTATTCTTTCTGAATAAGGGAAATACTAAATGTTTGTGTTTTAAAGAATATTTACATTTCATGTTATTTTTAGTAAGTATCTAAGATAGGCATCTTGAACTAATGGATAGAGCACTGCACTGGGAGTCAGGAGACCTATGTTCTATTCCTACCACGACTCGGAGGAGCCAGAAGCAGACGATACCTGGAAGGCTGAGCCTCTCGAGAGACTGAAGCTCCTGTTCCGACGGAATAAGTCCTGAGACTTTACTGACTATGAATTTCTGGGGAGTGATACAATTATTACTTGTTTTCAGTTTGCCCTTTATACATGCCAACTCCCACCCAGCGATTAAGTCCTTACAGCGACTGGCTATATTGGGACACCTGTCTGATTGCTGGCTGTGCCACCAGACTCGTTCTGAAGAAGGAATAGGGTTGTGGGCTGTTCCTGCAAATCTCTCTGAAGTACTCTCCTTGCAGGTAGTACAAAAAACTGAATGGGCCTGGGCAGGGGAATACCAGTATGATAAATACGGGAAGGTGTCTGAAATTTGGTATTATTGCTGGGAAGCTAAGGGGGTCCCTCTTTTTGATATCCTTGGGATTGGGTATAACCTGCTCCTTTGTTTGGAAAATACTAAAGGGATTGGGACCCTTCCCCTTGAGGCCTGTGACCAAACCCTTCGGTTTGATATTGAGACTGGGACATTTCCCCCTGTGAATATTTCTGAGAACGCCAAGAAACTCCTTTGACTCCTAGACAGGGCCTTTACTGTAAAGGCAACAGGCATTCTTTATCAAGGGAAATGGATCCCCTCGTTTCTCCCGCTGGGCCCCGTGAATAGTACTCATACCTTTTATATGGATGTTTATTCTGGCATTGTGTTGCCTCACCCATCCCTTCAAAAAATGTCTGGATGCCCACAGCCCATGGGATTGCTTGCAAGTTTTACAGCTAATTTGTTTGCTGTTATGTATTGTGGGGGTATCCTAAATGCTACCCATGCCCTAGGACGCTTAAATATCTCCCACTGGAGGTGCCAAGACCGCATGGTAGGTGCCCCCCAGCAGTGGAATGTATTAGTGACCCAATGCCACCGAGTCGCGGGTAATACCCTTACCCTCTATTTAGAGACCCCTGGCTTGTATTTTATCTGTGGCCATAGCGCCTACAAAGCTCTCCCTCCCAGCTGGCGGGGTCGGTGTGGCGTGGCCTGGGTATTGCCTGATGTTCAAATTAACACCACGTTAGATTCTAGTCAGATCCTCAACCTGGGAAGCTATTCTCACAAGCTTTTTACCCCCTCCATAAGGACTAGAACCAAGCGTGCCGAGAATCCCTTAGTTGCTAGGCAGACAGGATTTCATTCCTTTGTCTGTGCGTTCATTCCTGGGTTGGGGGTAGCTGAACTAGAGAGAGCAGTTGTAAATATTTCTGCAGAGCTTGAAAAAGCAGCTAATGCACCAATAGACGCTTTTCAAAAGTTGCAACGAGAGATTGATGAAATAGCAGAAGTAGCTATGCAAAATAGACGTGTGCTAGATGCCATGAATGCTGAATTAAGGGGGGCTTGTGCTTGCATCGGTGAAAAATGTTGCTTTTAGGTTAATCACTCTGGCTTAATTGAACAGGATTTACAGGCTATTAAGAACACTGCTGTTGTTTTTCATGCTGTATCTCTTGATCACACCTTTAATTTTGAGGACCTTCTCCCAGACCTTGGGTCATGGTTTACTGGCCTTTTCCGTACAATTGTTAAATGGATTATTTTCTGTCTGTTCTACCTATGTATTGTTTGGATAGTAATACAATGCGCAAAATGTCTGTATAATGCTGTAACCAAAGGTTCTGCTGTCCGTAAAACAACTCAGTACCTGTCTCTTCAGGTTGATCGTAAATTACGTAACGGGCCTGGCAATCTGGGCTTGCCAGGCCCGAAGGGGGGATTGTGAAAGCTGGCTGACCCCCCTTAATAGACTACAAGTGGCCAGTAGGTGGGCGGGGAGTGAGTACTGCTCATGGACACAGTAGCCTGAATTTTTGCACACTCTCTT
Source organism: Gopherus flavomarginatus (assembly GCF_025201925.1). NCBI lineage: Eukaryota > Metazoa > Chordata > Testudines > Testudinidae > Gopherus > Gopherus flavomarginatus. The sequence continues at coordinate 27,810,957 of NC_066630.1, read as the reverse complement.
CCTCTGCCTCAAAGCAGGAAGATCCTGCTCCAAACCAGTTAGATCTACTTAGATAAAAGGAGCATGAGATTTTACACTTACCAATCAAGTATTAACACGCAAGGGTCTTTGTCTGAATGTGTATAAAAGGTCTGTGAAACTTGTGTAAGATAGAGTCTTTTGTACCAAGGTACAGGCTCTCCTTTTTCTGCAGAATAAAGCATTTTTTCCTTATCCCTGTCAGGCTGTTAATTGGCTCTCAGCTAGGCAGATCCGATATTTCGGTAACATTTCTGAATAAGGGAAATACTAAATAGTTGTGTTTTAAAGAATATTTACATTTCATGTTATTTTTAGTAAATATCTAAGATAGGCATCTTGAACCATGGATAGAGCACTGCAATGGGAGCCAGGAGACCCATGTTCTATTCCCAAATTCCATACTGCCCTGCTGTGTGACATCAGGCAGGTCACTTTACACCTCTGCTTCAGTTTCCCCACTATAAAAATACATAAACATGCTTACTACCTTCCTTTGTAAAGTGCTTTGTGATCTATAGATAGAAAGTGCTATTATTATTATTATTATTATTATAGACAAACTACACACAAACCTACTGTTTATACATCATAAGGCTGCATTTTATCTTGGTTTTCTGGAGCTCTCTCTAAATAAATGTATCACTCACATTTGATTTAAATCATCAGTAGAAACACTAAGTAAGTATACAGCCTTCTATTGCCTACAGAAGCTGTGTATGTGTTTTCATCTAAATTTACAAATACATATATAATATGTCTTTATGTACAACTTGAATCAAGTCAGTCAGCATACAATAGAACAGTTTCAGAGATGCAAGGAAGGTGAAGAGCTATATAAGCAGCATTTACTCACAGAAGATAAGAGTTCTATGGATCAGGTGAGAAATTATCAAGAGACAAACATTTTTCAAAGTAGAAGTGGACAGACATTTTTGCCCATTTCAAACCTTCATTGATTAAAATAAATGCAGCAGCACAGGTATGGATTCCAGGCCCAACATAATATAATGAAATATTGAAATAATATAAAAATTATCATTGTGGAACTGAAGAAGCAGCCAAAACAAATGTTCTTACCCAGGTATTCCTGAGGATTCCATACGATTAGCTAAGGAAACATCATGAGACCACACATCATACTGCCATTTCCGGAGTCCAATCACGCCACAAAGTACATTCCCAGAATGGATACCAACTCTCATACTGATGTCCACTCCAGTGGCTTCTTTCACTTGTCTTGGGGGGGAGGGGAAGAGGGGAGAAAAATCAGAAAAGCTAACTGCCCCACATATATACATTACTTACTGAAGTTCGATTTACTCCACTCAACAAAAAGCAGATGTGAAACTTAGAATTGCTGAACACAGGAGGGGAAAATGTGGTGATTTATTAAAAGTATCCAAAGATTTTATGGAGACTTCCTCTGATTTGTGCATCAGAAGCTTTTCTAATTTTATTGCATAGAATAATACCGTTACTATGGTCTCCCAAATAAAGGGTAGACAAATGGACTGATTCTCAGCTCATGGCACAGCGATTCAGCGCAGCAATTAAGATTAGAATACACACAAGGCTTAGTTTCATAATGAAAAGAAACATGAACTTAGGATGGGACCATCAAAGCCATAGGAAGTGGTATAACTCTCCTCCTACTGAAGTCAATGGGTACAAAGTTAGGCCAACTTTTGGCTTTCCCTTGGCACTGACACAGCTAAAATTTACAAGAAAGGAGAATTAAATCTTAGGAATTTAAATATAATTTACACACAAATAAACCATTTTCGTGTTATTTGGATGTTAGGCTGCAGCTAGAGTTTAAACGTTGTGAAATGTTCTTAAATACATGTCCTTTCTATGTATGCTAGAGTTAATAGAGGTTGTAGGTGGTCTCACGACAGTATTTGAAAGAGTTGGCAGTAATTTCAGTTGTCCTAGCCAACTTTGTTCTCTTTAATATAAGCAACAGCATAGCTTAATTACCTTCACCACTGAAATTTAAGCCTGAACATGAGATGATGCTGGAATGTAATAAGCAGTCAATCCATTCGTACTGTGTAACCTTAGAATGAAACATTACAGAATCCCACATTATTGTGGGGATGGAACCGTATCTTTGCATTACCACCTTGACACCTGACCTTGCACTCCTTGTGCACCCAAATCTGCATTCCTTCTGCACACAAGGAATGCAAAATCAGGCCTGGTACACTACCCTCTTCTCCTCCTCCTCAATACATTTTGTGTGCTAAGCAATAGAAATAATAAAAGGGTGGTGACTGCTCCTAGATGTGTGGAAACAACTTTTTGTAAACAAAAAAACAAAACAAAAAAAGGCTTGTCTACACAGCATTGTCAAAGTGCATTAGACGGGTGTGATTTGTAGTGCACAACACATCAGAGTGCTTTAACTGCCCTGTGTAGATCCTGCTTGCATGCTCTAAAAGGTGTCTAGTTAACGTAGACCCTCCAGCAGGGTCTACATGGGGCAGTTCACAACAGGTCAGAGTGCTTTATAAATTACACCTCTCCGATGCACTTTACTGCACTAGGCAGACGAGCCCAAAGGAATACTAACACCATCAAGCAGACTTCACAATTTTTGATTTTATGGATTTATGATAAATCATGTATTACTAAAAATAATAAATTGGCCTCAAAGTATTTCATTCAGCATTTTATTCTCTTCTGATTTCATCCCCTTTTACATAAGCTATGGAGACCCATGATGTTCTGCTCTCATAATAGATATTTTGTTCATAGAAAAGAGGCTGGAGCCGTTCTGACATGACACATGCAAGATGAAATAGCATAGGTGATACAATAGTTAGTGAACGCATTCTAGACTGTCCACACAAAAGACTAAGAATGATCTTACCCAAAAAGAAAAAAAAATCCCAGCCCTACATTTCTAAGGTGCCTGTTTATTTTCTGAGTGTCTATAAGTTAAAAAGTCCTTTTTACACAATACATACTTTATAGCTTCACACATGTCAAGTCCCATTTTCACACAGTTCCGGGCATGAACCGGTAAGGACACAGGTAGGCCTGAGACACAGTAATAACAGTCCCCCAAAATTTTTATTCTCATGCATTCATTTTCCTGCAAAATAAAGAGAAAGAAACATAACAGGAAAAAAGCACTGCTTATATGCATCAGTACATACCCGGAGTACATAACATAGGAGACATCACTTATCAATGTCATTTTGAGAAAAGTTAGGCCCCATTTAATCCTGGTTGAAGCAACAAAACAATTTCCCTCCTTCTACATTCAAAACCCAAAGGGGTTTGTGAGTGATGTTTCTTGTCACCTGCTTCACTCCTGAGTCTTACCGAAACCAAAAATAAAATTAAACCAGAAAGAAGTCAGTGAGATGGCTTTATTACTTATGGGGCTACTCCACTTACGTAGTCCTGCATAATTGTCATGGAATTTACCACCAGATGGACAAAATCTGCCAGTCTGCCATTTTACCATAGTTTTTCATAAATTGGAAGCCAATAATAAATTACTTGCCCTAACTGAAGCATTTTGCAAGGCTGCTCTAGTGGATAAAGCACTGTGTGTTGTCACCAGACCTGCCAAGGCTTGGGGAAAGAACCAGGGGTCTGGATATTCAGCCCAACAGTTTACTGAGGATGTTTTCAGTTGCCTGAAGAGAGAAGCCAGCAAGAACCACAATTTTGATACTTCTAGCAATAGAGCAGCAATGCAATTTCACAAGAGAATGCCCGCCTGCCAACTGCAGGATGGAAAGGGACAGTTACCTGTTCCGTAACTGGCGTTATTTGAGATGTGTTGCTCGTGTCTATTCAACAGTAGGTGTGCGTGCTGCCGTGCTCGCCATGTGCACCGGTGCCGGAAGTTTTTCTCTTAGCAGTACCTGTACTGGGGGAGCACCGCAGCGACCCCTGGAGTGGTGCCTGTATATCGTGCTATAAGGGGGACCGTGCACTCCCCACACCCTTGGTTCCTTCTTGCCGGACAACTCGACAGAGGGGAAGGATGGTGGGGTGTGGAATAGACATAAGCAACACATCTCAAAGAACGCCAGTTACAGAACTGGTAACTGCCCTTTCTTCTTCGAGTGATTGCTCATGTGTATGCCACAGTAGGTGATTCCAAGCCATACCTGTTGGAGGTAGGAGTTCACGATAGGCTGGGACAGAGTACCGCCCTGCCAAACCTGGCGTCATCCCTAGACTGGGAGACGATCGCATAACGCGAAGTAAATGTGTGAACAGAGGCCCTAGAGGCTGCTCTACAAATGTCTAGAATAGGGACATGGGCTACACTGGCAGTTGATGAGGCCTGAGCCCTCGTAGAGTGTGCCCTGACGATCGATGGCGGGGGAACCCCTGCCAGGCCATAGCACGTGTATATGCATGAGGTGATCCATCAGGAAAAATGCTGGGTGGAGATAGATTGCCCTCTCACCTGCTTGGCCGAGGCAACAAAAAGTTGCGAAGATTTCTGGAATGGCTTGGTCCAATCCAGATAAAAGGCCAGAGCTCTACATACATCTAGTGTATGGAGGCAGCATTCCTCATTGGAAGAATGGGGCTTAGGGAAGAGAAGAAAGATGCTCTGTTCTATACGGAAGGCAGAGACCATCTCCGGAAGGAACGCCGGGTGTGGGCAAAGCTGGACTTTGTCCCTGTGGAAGACCATGTAGGGCGGTTCCAAGGTCAAGGCCCTGAGCTCCGAGACACGTCAGGCCAACGTGATCACTACAAGGAAGGCTACCTTCCATGAGAGGTAAGACCATGAACACATGGTCAGGGGCTCAAAGGGAGGACCCGTGAGTCGGGACAAAACTAGGTTCAGGTCCCACTGCGCCACAGGGGGTCTAGCGTATGGGAATGAACAGTCAAAGCGCCTCAAGAAATGGGAAGTCATAGAGTGGGAAAAGACCGAGTACCCTTGCACCAGTGGGCGGAAGGCCGATATGGCCGCCAAATGTACCCTGACGGAGGTGGGTGCCAGTCCCTGAGTCCTAAGGGACAGAGGTAGTCCAGGACAAGCTGGAGAGGCGCGGAGGAAGGGGAGACTCCCCACTCACTCACCCACTTGGAGAACCTGGACCACTTCGCCATGTACATCTGGCATGCGGACAATTTCCTACTTTCCAGGAGGATTCACCTTACCTGCTCCGAACATCTGCATCCTCATCTAGCCAGGGAGGCAGCTCAAATTTTGTGCATTTTTGCATTTCTTTGTGAAATTAAAATCACTCCGATTTTCCTGACATTTCTGCACCATTTTGTAAGAAAATTGGTTTTGCTTCAAAAATTGGTTTGGAAATGTTTGTGCAGCCATATTACTGGTCTCACAAAATATCATAAAAACATCAGGGTGATTTACTGTGTTAAATGAAAACAGCCAAAACAACATTGGGGAAAGTTTAATTAAAACATTTCCACAATTTTGTGAAGTCCAAAATATGTATGTATTCAGCTGAGCTTTCATATTGACAGGTGCTAATCACAGGACATAAGGTAACCTGTAAATTATATTAATAAATCCGCTGTAGAGTATTTTGAGATTATTTTTATGAAATACTGTACAAAAATAAATTATACTGTTTTATAAAGACAATTCAGTTGTTACTTTTTCTGAACCTAAAGAACCATTACAAACAATGCCCATAGTTATCCTTTCAATTCACTTTCATTAAAAAAATCCATTTTTATTTTACTTATTTTATATATTTTTATCCTGTGGCATAAAAAACCCATAAGTTGTATCAAACCCTGTGGTCATAAGCCATGTGTCATACAAAAATATAGCTCTAATAAGAAGGTTAGTATGACCCTCTTATTCTCCAGAGCTTGCAAAGCTGTAATTACAACTCAACTCCTGGAAATACTATATGAAAAATTAGAAGTGTGGGAAAAGATAATTTATTGTTTACAAGGCTTTAATGTATGCTGTTTTAGTATAAGGGATACAGTACATTCAACAATCTAATTTGCCCACATCCATCAAGATTTAATTTAATACTTTGTTAAGGATTCTTCTCTTTCAATTATTTATAGCATAATTACACAATACTTTAACAGCAGCATAATCCCCTATTCTAGAATTTACAACTTCTCCTGCTTACTTTCCGGAAAGCTCTAGAACTTTACAAACTAAATGAGATTTTTCCAACCCCATTAAATTCTTCTATGCTTCAGTTAGTTACCTATACCCAAATATGCTCAGTTTATAAATCAAACTACAATCTCCAAAAAAAATCAAGGATTGGGAGTTCTGAAAGCCAGGCTTTGTTCTTTCCTTATTCTTCATCAACAATAAATTTCTAGAACCAGAACTTGGCTGGCATTTACTTCTTGTACATTACAGGACAAAATAAAATACAACTTTACTCTTTTGAAGCTATGTTAGCTCCATAACACTGACAATAGGCTCTAGACATTTTGCCGCCCCAAGCACGGAAGGTCCGCTGAAACCGCAGGACTAGCGGACCCTAGCAGGCAAGCCACCAAAGGCACCCTGCCTGCCGCCCTAGCGGCGACCAGCAGAGCGCCTCTCGCGGCTTGCCGCCCCAGGCACGCGCTTGGAGCACTGGTGCCTGGAGCCGCCCCGATCATTAGACAGACTCAACAGCTTTCCACCCAGTCCATGACAAGAAGATGTAAGTGGCACAGCTTTAAAGGAGTTGCCAGAGTTAGCTGAATAGCAGACCAGGGAGATGTCAGAGCTAGCCAGGAACATAGCAGTTCCTAGGCACGTTAAGCACATTCTATGCTACAGTTTTAAGTTCTGGTCATCAGGACGTTTGATAAACACCTCTTTATTTACAGACATGATTATCAACTATGCACGTTAGGGCAAGAAGTCATTTGCATACATTCTCCAGACTTCTGAGCCTTCAGTTTTAATAGGGATGTTCTTGCTGGACACTGCAATCCACATTTTATAATTTGTTCCGTATCTATCATAGGTACAGATAGAAAGTAATGAGAACACTGGCAGACAGCCCATACCATCACAAGCAGTATTTTTACCAACATAGTTTCCCTTTAGCTATATTAATTTGATGTTTCTGGCACAATATTCAAAGATAGATTGTTCTGAAATTCTTTACCCATTTGCTTCATAAAAGTGTATCAAAAGCAGATGTTACAATGATTCATTCTGCCAGCCTAAGGTCAAACTGTATATATGCAAACGATTTATTACAGAGAAAACAGGACAAAATATTCTATAATGTAACTCAATCACTACATTATATTGCAAATATGATTCCATTCTAAAAAAAATTAATCAAATAGCACAAACTCCTTTTTCATGCTACATGGTCTCTGGCATGGTTTTATATTGTACAGTTCCCAATGTTTAAATTTTATTGCTGTATTACATAACTAAAATATCCCAATAGTTTGCACTTCATACAGTGTTCTTTAAAGGACTTCAAAGCATTTTAGAAATGTTAAGGAATTCAGCATCACAACACCCTGTGAGGTATTGCAGATAAGTATTACTGCTCCCATTTTCCTGGTAGGTAAACCGAAACACAAAAAGAGTTAGGGAACTCACCTAGAGTCCCAAAGTGATTCAGTAGAAGAGCTGAAAGTAAAATCTCAGCGAGCCAGCCTGGTTTTATAACCCTCCTCCTGCCACTCAAACAGCTTTCCTGGTTCTTTTAGAGATTTTTAAATCCATTTTGCCTTTTGCTGGGGTTTTTACTAGCAGGTCAAGCAGACTCTCCAATGGATACTTCCTACCCTGTGTTTTGCATCAGCCAGACTTCCCAAATGCAGGAGAACTGACTCCCAGGAGCTTGGAGCTAGTTGTTTTCTAACAGTGGCATTTAGCCCCATTCACATAATGAAGAGCAACGCTTACCTTAGCAATTTGATCAAACTTCCCAAAGAGTTCATTCAGCATCACTACCAGCTCCTTCGGAGAGCAGTCGCTAGCCAGACGAGTGAATCCTACAATGTCTGCGTACAGGATGCTGGACAAGGACATACTATTTAGTCACATTTTAATTATTCATAGATTCATAGACTCTAGGACTGGAAGGGACCTCGAGAGGTCATCGAGTCCAGTCCCCTGCCCTCATGGCAGGACCAAATACCGTCTAGACCATCCCTGATAGACATTTATCTAACCTACTCTTAAATATCTCCAGAGATGGAGATTCCACAACCTCCCTAGGCAATTTATTCCAGTGTTCAACCACCCTGACAGTTAGGAAATTTTTCCTAATGTCCAACCTAAATATCCCTTGCTGCAGTTTAAGCCCATTGCCTCTTGTTCTATCATTAGAGGCTAAGGTGAACAAGTTTTCTCCCTCCTCCTGATCACACCCTTTTAGATACCTGAAAACTGCTATCATGTCCCCTCTCAGTCTTCTCTTTCCCAAACGAAACATACCCAATTCTTTCAGCCTTCCTTCATAGTCATGTTCTCAAGACCTTTAATCATTCTTGTTGCTCTTCTCTGGACCCTCTCCAATTTCTCCACATCTTTCTTGAAATGCGGTGCCCAGAACTGGACACAATACTCCAGTTGAGGCCTAACCAGCACAGAGTAGAGCGAAAGAATGACTTCTCGTGTCTTGTTTACAACACACCTGTTAATGCATCCCAGAATCACGTTTGCTTTTTTTGCAACAGTATCACACTGTTGACTCATATTTAGCTTGTGGTCCACTATGACTCCTAGATCTCTTTCTGCCATACTCCTTCCTAGACAATCTCTTCCCATTCTGTATGTGTGAAACAGATTGTTCCTTCCTAAGTGGAGCACTTTGCATTTGTCTTTATTGAACCTCAGACCATTTCTCCAATTTGTCCAGATCACTTTGAATTTTGACCCTGTCCTCCAAAGCAGTTGCAATCCCTCCCAGTTTGGTATCGTCTGCAAACTTAATAAGCGTACTTTCTATGCCAACATCTAAGTCGTTGATGAAGATATTGAACAGAGCCGGTCCCAAAACAGACCCCTGCAGAACCTTACTTGTTATATCTTTCCAGCAGGATTGGGAGCCATTAATAACTACTCTCTGAGTATGGTTATCCAACCAGTTATGCACCCACCTTATAGTAGCCCCATCTAAATTGTATTTGCCTAGCTTATCGATAAGGATATCATGCGAGACCATATCAAATGTCTTACTAAAGTCTAGGTATACCACATCCACCGTTTCTCACTTATCCACATGACTTGTTATCCTATCAAAGAAAGCTATCAGATTGGTTTGACACGATTTGTTCTTTACAAATCCATGCTGGCTATTCCCTATCACTTTACCACCTTCCAAGTGTTTGCAGATGATTTCTTTAATTACTTGCTCCATTATCTTCCCTGGCACAGAAGTTAAACTAACTGGTCTGTAGTTTCCTGTGTTGTTTTTATTTCCCTTTTTATAGATGGGCACTATATTTGCCCTTTTCCAGTCTTTTGGAATCTCTCCCATCTCCCATGACTTTCCAAAGATAATAGCTAGAGGCTCAGATACCTCCTCTATTAACTCCTTGAGTATTCTAGGATGCATTTCATCAGGCCCTGGTGACTTGCAGGCATCTAACTTTTCTAAGTGATTTTTAACTTGCTCTTTTTTTATTTTATCTTTTAAACCTATCCCCTTCCCATAAACATTCACTATGTTAGACATTCCTTCAGACTTCTCAGTGAAGACTGAAACAAAGAAGTCATTAAGCATCTCTGCCATTTCCAAGTTACCTGTTACTGTTTCTCCCTCCTCACTGAGCAGTGGGCCTACCCTGTCCTTGGTCTTCCTCTTGCTTCTAATGTATTGATAAAAAGTCTTCTTGTTTCCCTTTATTCCCATAGCTAGTTTGAGCTCATTTTGTGCCTCTGCCTTTCTAATCTTGCCCCTGCATTCCTGTGTTGTTTGCCTATATTCATCCTTTGTAATCTGACCTAGTTTCCATTTTTTATATGACTTCTTTTTATTTTGTAGGTCATGCAAGATCTCGTGGTTAAGCCAAGGTGGTCTTTTGCCACATTTTCTATCTTTCCTACCCATCGGAATAGCTTACTTTTGGGCCCTTAATAGCGTCCCTTTGAAAAACTGCCAACTCTCCTCAGTTGTTTTTCCCCTCAGTCTTGATTCCCATGGGACCTTACCTATCAGCTCTCTGAGCTTACTAAAATCCGCCTTCCTGAAATCCATTGTCTCTATTTTGCTGTACTCCCTTCTACCCTTCCTTAGAATTGCAAACTCTATGATTTCATGATCACTTTCACCCAAGCTTCCTTCTACTTTCAAATTCTCAACGAGTTCCTCCCTATTTGTTAAAATCAAGTCTAGAACAGCTTCCCCCCTAGTAGCTTTCTCAACCTTCTGAAATAAAAAGTTGTCTGCAATGCAGTCCAGGAACTTATTGGAGAGTCTGTGCCCCGCACTGTTATTTTTCCAACGTATATCTGGATAATTGAAGTCCCCCATCACCACCAAATCTTGGGCTTTGGATGATTTTGTTAGTTGTTTAAAAAAAGCCTCATCCACCTCTTCCACCTGGTTAGGTGGCCTGTAGTAGACTCCTAGCATGACATCACCCTTGTTTTTTACCCATTTTATCCTAACCCAGAGACTCTCAACACTTCTGTCTCCTATGTCCATCTCCACCTCAGTCCAAGTGTGTACATTTTTAATATATAAGGCAACACCTCCTCCCTTTTTCCCCTGTCTATCCTTCCTGAGCAAACTATACCCATCCACACCAACATTCCAGTCATTTGTATTATCCCACCAAATTTCAGTGATGCCATCAATGTCATAGTTGTACTTATTTATTAGAACTTCCAGTTCTTCCTGCTTATTACCCATACTTCTCGCATTTGTATATAGGCAAATCTTTGTTTTCTAATACAAACATGGACATTTAATTGCACTGTGGTTCAATACTAAAGATCTCTAAACAGAGCACCTCTCTCTCTCTTTGGAAATCAACTACAGAAGTGACCTAATGGGCAATGTGTTTGGGTTTGTTTTTATTTAAGTTTAAAATACAACACGCTAGTCTAGGGCACAGAGTCTTCAAACAAGCTCACTTTTGCATGAAAACACATAAAAAACCCCTGACTTTAAACAGCCCAGTATGTGTATTTGGACTAGTAAATAAGGTAATTAATTGGGGGGTTTTACCATTGCAATGAAAAAAAGAAATCCCACATCTGGCAAAATAACTTCAAACCAGTTCTCTTCTCTCCTCTCACCTTGGCAGATGTGCTCAGAGCATCTGAACATACATTCTTCATTCAGCTTGTCAGATCCCAGCCATGACACTTCTTACCATCAGTAAATAAACCAAGTATTAAAAGACAGAAGCATGTCTTAATGTAACTATTTGTCAAGTTTCTTTACTTACCTAACATTCTGATGTCTTTTCACATACAGACTATGGAAGTTGTTATCATGCATTTGCCTATCATCATTGGTTTCCTTCAGTCGCTCTATGATGGCTAGTTTCATTCCCATTGAGATATGAGCTGGCAGTATAGATAAAAGCAAGCTTTCCTAGGAAGAAAAAAAGTTTGAATAAAGTAAAGTTATTTGAAATGCCATGTTAGGAATCTCAGTGTTTTTGAAAATTATTCGGGAAAGATAAAAAAAAAGAAGTCTCCTTATTCAGCAGTTTCTGATACAGCTCCAGCTTTCAATAAAGGATTCTTTTTTCTGCTTCTCTCTTCAGGCAGTACTTCCTGCTGTGCCTAACCTTGCAGTAATTTTTGGATGCTGCTCTGCCTGGCTCTACAGTGGAGTCATTAGTTGCCGAGGACCCCGCAACCCTGGAGTCTAGATCCGCAAATCCTTACACTGTTGGGTTAATACAGTTGGGAAGTGGGGCATAGAGGCTGCAGCCCAGAGAGGCAGTCCAGAGTGGTTGAACCACATGGCTCCACCCAGAGTGAGATGCAGGAAGCCAGGCCTATCACCTGAGGCATGTACTTGAGACGGACTAAACGGGGTCTAAAGCACAGCTTGCCCAGTCAGTGTGAAACAAACATTCTTCTCTCAATTTTCTGCAGTCTTCCTCTTCTCAGCAGTTTTCCAGCATCTTTTGACAGAAGTTCAGACTCAAAAGCTCACTCTGTAGAAGGCATAGACTATAAAATATTCAAACCACCTTAATTCTCAGCACATGACATGAAAAATTTAATTGCCTTCCTTGCTAGAGGAAGCATTTGATTAATTCAAATACTGGATAAGAGACTAAATAGAAAACTCTACTGCCAAAATGCCAAGAGTTAAGAGAACTGAGTTACTCAAGGCTATTGAGGTAGAGCCTTTTAATTTTGGCAAGAATGGAATCCTTTCCTCAGAAATTACTAATGTTGCTCGGCTAACCGGAGATCAATAAAGCTTTGTCCCATGTGCCCAAACAAACACATGGCAATGAAATTACACCTCTGACCAGGGAAGAAGAGTCCGTGAACAAGAATAAAAGAAAAGCAGGAGTATCATTGCTTTCAAGTCATCTGCTGCTCCCCGCAGAGGAATACTTTGAAGAGCTTACTGGAATAAAAAGGATCATAAGATCCTTCAAAGAATGAGCATACTCAGAACTGATCCAACATTCTTTTCCACAGATTGCAGAAATCCTTTGCTGAAGCAATTAAAGGATGGATTTAAGTTAGCCTCCTTGGCCTGGTAGACCAAGGTTGATAGCCAGGAATTCTTACCACACCCCATCACTTTGAAAATATAGTCGAATTTCAATAAAATATTGATTTCCTTTTAAAAATGAAAAAATACAGCAGATGATGGAAAGCCACAGCAGCGTGAGTTTAGGAGATTGACAAATGGTTCTGGGTACCAATCTGTAGCCTGTGCAGGGAGCAGGATATTCTCTCTGTCACGTACAACATTGCATAATTAGTTATGTGTATGTCATCAGTATGGGTGTTGGGAAAGGTCACCTTATTTCTGAAGCATCAAGAACTCCTCTTCCTCCTGCTGTGCAGGAGGATTAGATAGAAATATGGTTTGATCTTGTTATGGAGAAACCTACATTCCACTGCCTCCCCAAGGAAAAAGAAGTCAAAGTCTCCCTCCCCTTCCCTGGTATTTTAAGAGACTTGAGGTTAGTGAACAATTAGGGTGACAACAGAGCCCTAAGAACATAAGAACATAAGAACGGCCGTACCGGGTCAAACCAAAGGTCCATCTAGCCCAGTATCTGTCTACCGACAGTGGCCAATGCCAGGTGCCCCAGAGGGAGTGAACCTAACAGGCAATGATCAAGTGATCTCTCTCCTGCCATCCATCTCAATCCTTTGACAAACAGAGGCTAGGGACACCATTCCTTATCCATCCTGGCTAATAGCCATTTATGGACTTAATCACCATGAATTTATCCAGTTCTCTTTTAAACGCTGTTATAGTCCTAGCCTTCACAACCTCCTCAGGTAAGGAGTTCCACAAGTTGAATGTGCGCTGCATGAAGAACTTCATTCTATTTGTTTTAAACCTGCTGCCTATTAATTTCATTTGAAGACTCCTAGTTCTTGTATTATGAGAATAAGTAAATAACTTTTCCTTATCCACTTTCTCCCCATCACTCATGATTTTATATACCTCTATCATATCCCCCCTTCGTCTCCTCTTTTCCAAGCTGAAGAGTCCTAGCTTCTTTAATCTTTCCTCACATAGGACCCTCACCAAACCCCTAATCATTTTAGTTGCCCTTTTCTGAACCTTTTCTAGTGCTAGTATATCTTTTTTGAGGTAAGGAGACCACATCTGTACACAGTATTTGAGATGTGGGCGTACCATGGGTTATATAAGGGCAATAACATATTCTCAGTCTTATTCTCTATCCCCTTTTTAATGATTCCTAACATCCTGTTTGCTTTTTTGCCTGCCTCTGCACACTGCGTGGACATCTTCAGAGAACTGTCCACAATGACTCCAAGATCTTTTTCCTGACTCGTTGTAGCTAAATTAGCCCCCATCATATTGCATGTATAGTTGGGGTTATTTTTTCCAATGTGCATTACTTTACATTTATCCACATTAAATTTCATTTGCCATTTCGTTGCCCAATCACTTAGTTTTGTGAGATCTTTTTGAAGTTCTTCACAGTCTGCTTTGGTCTTAACTATCTTGAGCAGTTTAGTATCATCTGCAAACTTTGCCACCTCACTTTTTCCCCTTTCCATGCTGAACATGACAGAATAGTTCTTTAGTGTGAGATAATGTGACTTTACAGGTCGGTGTTATTTTTTCAGAAATAAAATTGACCTTCTCACATCTTCCTGGTTGGTGGGGCAGGGAAAATGGAAAGCTGGGAGTCTGACAAACAATGTAGGTGGCAAGGAAAACTATATATAGCCTGCAAGACAGCTAGCTTTCAAGTAGGGCGCCAGGACAAAAAAAAGAAAGAAAAAAGAAAAGGAAAAATGCAAGTTACCATAGTAGGATCAGTCTAGGGGGTTACAGAAAGCTTGATACTAGTGCAAGCTGATTAGATGCTTCCCTAGCTGCTATTTGTGAAAAAAATTAGCATTCATATCAAGATTTTTTTTAAGGGCTTTGTCATCTCATCTGGTAAGACAGGCAATAAAAGGCAGACTGGACACTAGTAATGTGGTGTCATCTTCTTTCCAATTCAGTCTTTTCAGACTTCTCCTTTTAGCTCACAATTTATGAGTTGAGATCACCATATACATGCCGCATTCTAGATCAGCAGTTCTCAATATTTTCCATACTGGGACCTCCCCTTCCACTTAGCAATATGGGAAAGGCAGGATAGTTGTGACCTCAAGATAACTGTCTGCAACCCTCAGGAGGAAAACCCATGTTTCTAGATCATTTGTCTCCACAAGCATTTAAAGAAACACCCCTACAATCCAACCCTTGCAATAACATTTCAACAGGTTTTCTTCTTCTTCTCCCATCTGCAATTTCCAAACCCTCATTTTATCATGAAACACTGTTTGCAAAAATACCACTCGGGTGAGTTTTGTTAAAAATGAGTCAGCAGTGAGCCCTCTTGCAGGAATGGCCTCACTGTATATGCAACAAACACAAAAACGTTTTAAGCAGCCTACAAGAGGGAAAAAGAAAGTGCACTATGTATAAGACTAACAGTCTGGCAATAATGGTCTTTGCTTGGTGAAGCAGCCAGAGGAGACTGCAACAGCTGAGTTTGGGTAAGTAAAATGGGCATGCCGAGGCAGGAACAAAAGAACCTTTATAGCAGCTGATCGAGGTAGAAAAACGCCAAACCCAGGCGGAAATTTTTTTCTCTGCCTACCATGAGGGGTTGCTCCTACTATTAGATCTTTACAGTAACTAGCCATCAATGCTAGCTTACGACTGAATTATACAAAATTACATCTTACATCAGTATGAATGTCAAGGTTTCACAGTGTTTAACATTATTCACTTCTAACTATCAGTGCCAAAGCAAGTAATTATTTGGCACTTACAAAATGTTGTCAGTGTATTTATTTTACATAACACTGCAAAATTTTTGTTTATTTGGCTGGCTATTTTAAAAATATATTTCTATCTGTCTCTGCATTAGCAGAAAATGAACATCTTACAAGCGCTCTTCCAGGAAAGAGTAAGATTACAGAATTTCAAACATCCAACATCTGCATAAAGAAGGCAGAATCGTTGCTGAATTTAATTAAAAAGATTTCTCATCAATACAAATCTGAAGACTAAGACTTACTTTTCTTCCGAAATTCCTGAGATTATTTTACATTTTACTATTTTAGGAAAACAGGTAAATGATTGATAATCAATTTCTGATTTCAAATACTATGTCTAGTACTGTACATATTTGTCATTTTTTACTAAGACATAAAGAAGCTCTCTCTCTTTAATTTCCCCTCTCTATTGTCAATGGCACAGTTGTTTTTGACATTAGGTGGTTTTCATAGGAATTGAATCAAGCCTTTCAGTGTGCATTAGTCACAAACTTAGAAAAAAAGACACACATCACCCAAAAGAAAACACATAACTCATGTAATAGAGGCTTTTACTCACTTGTTGCCTCTTTTCAATCTTCAGTTTCATTCGGACTTGAATGCACTTTAAAGTATATCTGTACAAATCCCATGAAGCATCTTGCATCCGATGCTTGTGAAATGCACCCATTAGGTTACCACAAAGAAAAATTACAGCATTGGCAAGTAACTGCAAGAGAAGAAAAATATTCAAGCGCTGCAAAAGAGTTGGATTCGTATTCTATACTGAAGTAACTTAAAATGTTTTTTGTCCAGAACATAACAAAAAGCTCAAGTTTTCTCCATCCTTTCATACAAGCAAACCACCACCAAACTTTGTGTTAGCCAACTTGTGTGTGTTAAACAGATGCTAACTCAATAACATGAGTGCTTCTATTTAACTCACTCATGTTAAAACATTAAAACACAAGAGGGATTCAGTCACATTAGTTAAGGCCCATGCTTGCAGACATGTGCCTGACATTGGGGCACGTGTTTCCAATATGATGAAGTTGTGAAAAAGGTATATCTGATCCTAGGATGTGTCAGGCGAGGCATTTCCAGTAGAGGGAGGTATTAATGACATTGTACAAGGCACTGATAAGACTTCATTTACAATACTAAAATGTGTACAATTCTGATCACCCATGTTAGAGGCTGGACAAATGCAGAGAAGAACTCCTAGGATGGTCAGGGGAATGGGGGGCCTATTTTATGAGAGGAGACTGGAAGACTATAGCTTCTTCAACCTCACAAAAAAGATGGCTAACAGAGGGATATGATTACTCTCTCTAAGTACAGCACAGGGGTAAACACCAGGGAGGGCGAAGAGCTATTTAAGTCAAAGGGCAAAGTTATCAGAGAAGCAAACAAGTATAAACTGACCAGGAACAAATTCAGGCTGGGAATTAGAAGAACGTTTCTAATCATCAGTGGAGAGAGGTTATGGAACAGCTTGGGGGCTAACTTCATTAGCTGTGAGAGAGCTGGACAATTGTTGAGTGCAACTGTAGGACAGGATTGCTCGGAATAGTAGGGGGCAGGCAGCCCTAGGGATGACTTCCAGTTTATATCTTATATTCCTAAAAGATCATGCTTCAAGTTTTCAGCTAACCACTGCGAGGATCAGGCACAGATTTCCCTATATCCACAATGCACTCTGGAGGGGGAAGGGTTGGTCTCTTTCCTCTAAAGCATCAACAATGGCCATTACTGGGGATGGGATATCAGGCAGAGCGAGCCTGGGCTCCGAGGTGGCACTGGGCATTCGCTCTCTCAGCTGCATGGCTGGCTGGTTCTTGCTCACATGCTCACTGTTAGCCACATATGGGGTTGGGAAGGAATTTCCCTGAGGTCAGATGAGCAATGGTAATCTTGCAGCATCTTGGTCTTCCCCAGTAGGGTGGGGGTGCAGGTCACTTGCAAGCATGATCTCGGTGTATCTCAATCATTTCCCTGGCATTGCAGGAGCCTCAGTCACTCCTATTCTCTCCCTGTGGCACATACTAGTCTAGTCTCCTGCAGGCTGTAATGCTTGGGTCTCATTTCAGTTGCTGGGTTTAGTGTGCAAGTGCTGGGTAGTGCTTGTGATCTATGATACACAAGAGGTCAGACTAGATAAGGGTGGGCAAACTGCGGCCTGCAAGCTGTTTTAAGCTGGCCCGCAAGCTCCCGCTGGGTGCTAGGTTAGGGGCTGCACCACACGGCTTGGCCCCACTCTGGTGCTCCAGCTGGGGCACAGAGTTGAGGCTGCACCACATGGCTCGCAGAAGCCGCAGCATGGCCCCGCTCCGGCTCCTACCCACTCCAATGGGAGCTGCAGGGGTGCTACCTGCAGATGGGGCAGCGTGCAGAGCTGCCTGGACATGTAGGAGCTGGAGAGGGGACAAGCCACTGCTTCTGGGAGCTGCTTGAGCTAAGCAATATTCAGAGGCTGCACCCTTGAGCCTCTCCCCATGCCCCAACTGCCTGCCCCAGCCCTAGCCCTGATCCCCCTCCTGCTCCCCGAACCCCTCAATCTCAGCCCGAAGCACCCTCCTGCACCTCAAACTTCTGGGCTGGAGTTTGTTTTTATATTTTGAGTTACCCAGAGGTGCACCAACCACTTCCCGGTGTGGGACCTCAGGTGGACCAGATAGAAAATGGAGTGGGCTGCTCCCCTCCTTGCCACGAGGCCCCTCCCTTATCCACAGCCCTGTCCCCTGGCCTGGCTGGTTGGAAGCCAGAGCTGGGCAGTGTGAGGCACTGGCTGCTCGCAGCCAGCAAGAGCCACTCAGGCTGGGGGACCAAAGCCTACAGCAAGCAGCAGCCTCTGGGGGCAGGGCCCAGGACCAGGCTGGAGCAGGTCAGTCTAGGCCACTGTGGGGAACCCTAGACCCTCCATCTGCCAAGGGCAGAGACACGGGCCGGGGGTGCTTTCAGGTATCCCAGCCCCCCACCCAGGCTTTCTTCTCCTCTGCTACTGGAGCTGGGCGCCAGGTCAGCAGCCTCCTCTCTCTGCTCTGCCTTCAGAGCTGGGCAGCGGGAGAGCGGGAGCTGCTACAGAGTGGTTACAGGGGATCTAAGCACATTTTGATATGGATATAGCCCTTGCGGCTTCCTCCGTCCCACCCCCACCCAAAGTTACCTGGTTAATAAAGCCAAACCTCAGGAAGCAGGCAAGTTTTGATCCAAATCAGCACATTTGTTCACAGTGTTTAGGACGGAGAGATATGTGGGGGGAAGGGCAAGAAAGTGCTACTGGCTCTCTGTCAGTCATACACTTAGGTGTACATGTCTGAAAATACGTGCCTTGATTTCTTCATCTCAAATGAATCAGTCTCACAACACCAGGATATGCCTTCACCTAGGTCTACACTACAATTTATGTCACTCAAGGGGAAGAATAAATTACACCCCTGAGCAACATAAATTACACCGAAATCACCGCCAGCGTGCATAACGCTGTGCCAGCGGGAGAGCGTCTCCCACCGACGTAGCTATTGGCGCTTGCAGGGGCTGTAGTAGTTAAGCTGACGGGAAAGCTCTCTCCTAGAGTCTATGAGTCCTGTCAGTTTAGAGCAGCTACATCCAGGAGCTTACAGCAGCACAGCTGCATCGTTAAACTCTCTAGTGTAGCTGTGCCCTAAGTAACCAAAGCTCATGTGACAGGTTATAGCAGGTTTAATCCTTTCAGTATATTACTCATCTAATTTTGTATCCTAGTCCAAACTATAAACTAAGAGCTCTTCACAGTCTCCCAGCATGAACTTTATTTGCATGTCAACGAGTCCTTTCTAGGACAGGTGTTACCTGAACTCATTAAGCAACACCAGAGTGGTAGTAATTTAAAATTATGTGTTTACCTGAATGGAAGGTACCAGGAAAAAACAAAGGAAATCACAGGTAAGTTTATTTTGGCAAAACATCTGAAGATCAAGAGACCCTGTTTGAAAGGGGCATGATTTAATAACTGATAAAAGAAAATTAACCATGTTAAGTGGATGCATTTTGATGAAGAATTAATAGGCACCATGACTCATGAAAAAGGCAATTATACCTTTCAATTGTAACTACTAAAGATCAAAGAGGAACTGGCCTAACTAGGAGAATATTGAACCAGCAGGAGCTAATAGACAAATCCATTTGATGGCGAGCTATAAGGTTGAAACATTTGTCTCTTGGACAGGTGCAATCCAACTGATTGGGCTTGAAAAAAATCCATTAGCCAAAGATAAGTGGGAAATGTTCCCCCCAAACTCCATGCTTGCAACAGAAAGCTAGGGCTAAAGCAATCATTTTTGCAGACTGCAAGCATCTTTGTTTTTTTTTTAAATTGTCGAGCCTTTAAGGTTGTGAAATTAACTAAAGTTTGGTCAATCTTCACTGCTGCTATTCAGAAAAGTATGGGCAGCAGCCACACTATCAAACATGTCTATTTTATTTTGCAACAACATAGGGAAGCTACAGGCTGTAGCCGATGATGGCCATGGAATTATTCAAAGGGTGGAATCACCCAAAAAACCCAAAGAGGCCTTGTAAGGGCAGTGAAGCAACAGTAACTTTTTTTCCTCATGTCTCCTTGTAGGGGAGAGGTAGAGCAGCAGAGGCCCCCACTTCACAGAAGACAGGGCGCTGGGGTAAAGTAGCAAAGATCCCAAACATGAGACTTCTCAGATCTATCCAGTGTCATCCACACCAGCTAATATTTCTGGAAGAGTACCTTCCAACTTCTGCTTCCTTCTAGCAGGTCTGTTTTTAATATTGATACAGAGTAGAGCAGTACTCAAGAGTTATGGCAGCAAGATTTTTTTCCTTGAAGCTAATTTTAAAATCTGAACATCCATCTAGAAAGCCAAACCCTGAATTAGATGTTTTTTTGTTTTGACTACGGCAGTTGTATCAGGACCAAAAAAACATAAAATTCTCCCTCTTTGCCCATCCCCCAAATGTTGCAAAAGGGGCAATGTTAAGAGAATTAAAGCTCCAGTTGCAGTGAAGTCACTTTATGGCTACGTGCACTGGAAATGAAAATATTGTATTTGGTGTTGGTTTGCTTTTATCCTAAAACAATTAGAAATGTTGGGTTAAAAATGTTTGATATCTCGAGTATAAGTAGGGCATAGTGTTAGAAAAGTTTTAAACAAGTGCTTGAGTTTTATTACATCAGTCTCAAAATCTGAAATCTAGCCCAAAGTAAAACACCAATTAAGTTACATTATTTCACTCCCCAGCCCATTATAAGTGGGATTTTCAAAAGCACGCAGCATGACTTAACATTGCTCCCATTAGGCCAACACTGAGCCCACCCTCCATGTATGCCAGCCCCCACCAAAGATATGCTTCCTACTTGAAGAAAAAACAAAACATGAACATGCAATTACTGTTCCACTTCAGTGAAAACATCCTGAGCTGCCTGAAAGATCCTGTCTCCCTATGAACATTGCCACAGTTGCAGTCTGCAGGGCCACTAAACTCCCCTTGAAATAATAGAGAAAGAGTCTGCTGGAAGGCTGTTCTCCATAAGAGTTCTGGGCCTCTCCAATGCCCTACGATCCCTGCTCTGAAACAATCTGGATTTACTGAGTGCCAGGCAGCACTGTAGTGCCGCTGTAGCATGTCAAGTGTAGACAAGGCCTGAGATATCTGAAATCACTAGCCACTTCTGAAAATGTATGCCAAGTACAGTTAGTGAAGTCATTTAGATTAGACTCTGATTCCATTACTATGGGAGCTTTTAATACACAGGAGCTGCCCTGGGCTGTGATTAGTGTATTGAAAACAGATCTACTGCTAACAATGGAATGAGTATCAAATGTTAGAAAGAGCAGTGACCTCACTCTACCACAAGCATTTGTCTGGGAAGGAAATAAGGTTGTCATAAGTTACCTCATTTACTGAGACATGACATCCATGCATAAAATATGCAGAGAGCCTCAACCACAGTGCTTGCCCTCCTTATTCTAGCTATTTATCTTTTTTTCAAAGTGGAAGGAAAGACTGGTGGTGGCGCCTGCCAAATGATTGTGGAAACTCACTGACAAGGTGGGGCTGGTACATGCAATATGCTGTTAGGAACTTTCAGATTGCTACCTCTCCCCTCCATCCCCTCCCACCCACCCAACTCCCCCACCACCAACAACCCAGCAGTTTAGGGAACACATATCTTTCCCCTCACCTTCCAAGACAGACACATGCACACCCTCTCTCTTTTATTCTGGCACTTAATCAAACATACACTATAAAATATTTCTGCTCCTCCTGGTGAGGGAAAGAAGTGGTGCTAAGCACTAGCTTTCTCCTGAGTAAGTTGAAACAAATTCAGGTTTGCGTTTTGTATTCTCTTTAATTACAGTAGAGGGATCATGCGCAGTTGCAGGGCTACATTTCAGTACCTTTGTTCCAAAACTGTGACAGGACAGTAGATTCATGGCTTTGGAATGGAAAGAAAGTGGCTGGGAAGGAGTGCACTAATAGGTGTTTTCACTGTTTGATAAGGATGCCCCCAAATTAGTTATATTCACTTCAAGTCCTTGAACGAAGACCACTAGTATTACTGACATAGTGATTTAACCATACAAAGTACAAATGGGAAGAAATATAATTTTATCATCAATTCAGTTTCATAATGTGTGATGCATGTTCTTGTAAACAAGCCTGATATTTAAAGTACACGTCATCTACAAGGCAAATAAATTGAAGGAATCTGTACTAAGCGTTTTCCCACATTGTTCCCTAAGACATGTAAAATGACTGTTAGAACTAAGAGAAAAGAGCTCGTCAATTTCCAAAATGCCTTTGCCTGACCTACGCTCCCCTTTCACCACTCATGCAAAATCCCCACCAGGCTCATGTGTTTCATGAGTGGGGGGAAATACAGCAAATGCCGATCAAAAAACTTTTCCTTTAGAAGTAACAGACCATCCCTTCCCTTAGTAACTGAAAATATCCTGAATGGCAGCACCATAAAGACTTAATTTATCTTTCAATAGAGGATGACTGTGCTAAACTTAAATAGTGGTGTCCCTTTGACAATAAAATAGCCAAAAAGTTACAGCATTAGGTCATTCCACCAGTAATTAATGTTTCCCCCTGCTGTGAGAGGCAATAGAAAATCTAATTATTTTTAAATGCAATAATGAAACTAGGATGATGTGCTTAGAATCCTAACAAAACTGCTAGTATTGGACTGTGCTAATCAAGTTTAAATTAAATTAAATTAAAAGGGGCAAAAAGAAAATTTGCATAAAGTAGCAATGGAGGTTAGGGGGAGAGAGACTATAATCTAACAATGTTTGTTTGTGAAAATTAAAACAATCATGATACATGAAAACATATTGCAGCTGTAAGACACAAGATTACAGGGAAAAACTGATAAGCACAGCTGAGGCAGATTGCAAACAAAAAGATTGTTTCCTTAAAAGAAGATTCCCAGAAGGACAGCTGCAAATCACAGGTGCCCATGGTGTAACTACATTAGATTGCCTGAGGATAATTTGATATCTTGTATATATTTATTAAAACATACTTATTTCATCTGGTAATTTACTGCTTCTCATTTTAATGTGTTATATGGGTTAGCTCTCTCATGGAAAATATCTCAGGAAATTCTAGAATTTCACAAGTTATCTTTATGAAAAAAAACAAAAAAAAGTTATTTGCAGGACGAAACTTATCATAATATTATCAGTTTTTAAAATCATGGTTCTACCTTTTGGCTACACGTCTATTTTTTGTTTTATAGTCAAATGGGGCCACTTACTATACTATAGTATTCTACTATACAGCCAATCACATATAGTATTGAGTGCTAATATTCTATTCTACTGTTCTTATACTGCATTCATCACCATTGTATCAGAGTGACTTCCAGTAGTTTATTAAGTAATGTGACTAATATATGGCACACGTTTATTCAACAAATTGCAATTTCTTTTTGGAGAAGCATGCAACATGAGGACATGAATACAGTGATTCATGAACTCCACATTTTTGCCGAGTGTTTTAGATTAGGGCTTCTCAAACTTCATTGCTCCACAACCCCTTTCTGACAACAAAAATTACTACACAACCTCAGCACAGGGGACTGAAGCCAGAGCCTGTCCATGCCCTGCCACCTCGGGTAGGGGGACAAACCCAATACCCAAGAGCTTCAGCCCCAGGCAGGAGGGCCTGTAACCTGAGCCCTATCACCCAGGGCTGAAGTCCTTGGGCTGCAGCCCTAAGCAGTGGGGCTCAGGCTTCAGCTTCTGCCCCAGCAAGTCTAAAGCCACGCCTGGCAACTCCACTAAAACAGGGTCATGACCCACTTTGGGGTCTTGACCCACAGTTTGAGAACCACTGATCTAGATATAATTTTATCACAAAAAGGTACAGCATTCAGTTTTAGGGGATTTCTTCCAGTCACTAATAAAAACATTTCATTTATTCAAAAAGGGAATTTCATTTGACAGACTTATTCTGCTACTAAATACACGCCAGTAACTAGGATTTTTTTAATGTAAAATCTTCCATGAAGTCTGCAGCATAGTTTCTAAAACCATGGAATGAATGCAACTAAACTGCAAATAAAGTTGCACTTTTCCTATCTCCCAAGGGTCTATGATCAAAGACACCTTAAACATTAAGCTTTTTCTTAATAGTCTGGAAATCATAACGCTAACAGAAATACCTTTCATTATTTTTAAAAATTCTATTCTTAATGTTGTCCCAAGATTATTTTTTTTAAATTTGTTGTCCCTTTCATTTTCTGTCTCCTCATTTGTGTTGAAAATAGATATGTATCATATATAAAAAGTAAGTATTTATCAATGGGTGTCATTTGTGTGCAAAGGAAGGCATGTTACATTCTAAATGATACAGCGCAGCTGCTGTAGCGCTACAGTATAGGCACTACCTACACCAACGGGTGGGCTTCTCCCAGTGCTGTAGGTAATCCACCGCCCTGAGAGGCTAGGTAATGGAAGAATTCTGTCAACCTAGCGCTGTCTACACTGGGGGTTACATCAGTATAGCTTTGTCTCTGAGGGGTGTGGATTTTTTCACATAGCTATACCGAAGTTAATTCCTTGAGTACGAGGTGGACTCAAATCCTTGAACGATGTGGAAGCTTGCATCCATATCTGAACTTTGCAGTTTGTTCCCAGCTCTAATGGAAATGCTGCCTAAGACATTTGAATATTCTAACAAATAGCATTTCCTTACCTGAAATGTAGTGAGTTGTTGACTTGGTTCAGGATATAGTGTCACTGCAATGCTTAGGGCTACAATATGGGACACTGCAGAAAGGATGCTGATGATGACAGCATCTCTCATCCCAAAGGGTAACATGGTATAAACTGTGAAGATTATGAACAAGAAGAATGGCACCTTCAAAAAGAAAAAGGGGAAATCTGTTATTAGGTGCCAGCAGAGCAAGAGGGGAAACAAGCATTCTGACTTTGACATTTCAATGGAACAATTAAAATCACAATGAGTGTAGTGTTCATAAAAGCTTTGAGGAAACTGGATAAAGTTATAATATGAATGTAGCCAAACCAGTTGCTTAAAGAGGACACTTGACCCTTAATTTGTCTCATTCTCCTTTGGTAAAGTAGCAGATATACTGCAGACATTATAACCACAGACATGACATGACACAACTTACATCTGAATTATGTACCAAGAACAGTCCGAAGCAAGGATGGAGCTATCTCCTTTAATTTTAAATTTCACAAGTGCTTTAAGTTCTCATTATAATGTTAATATCAAGAGCTTGTGTGTGTTTATTTGCTTGATATTTTATTGACCCTAAAACCAAATAATCCTTCATGGAGTTGATACAACAGAGTAATCACTACTGCATATAAACATACATTTGAAGGCACAGTTAAAGAGTTAACAAATGTCCATTGGCCCACTAAAGCATAATGGTTCAGAAAGTGCTATTAAAGTCTACCATTAAATCCATATTTATGGACTTTTATTGTAGCCTATGGTACCTATATATAAGGCCTCATAATACTTGAGTCAAGTACTGTGACAGACACACTGCAAGACTGCCCACTCAGCTCTGCCGCTTCATTTCAATCCCAGCTTCCTGCTGTTTCCAGACATCAGCCTCCTTTGGGGAGATTCTCACCCATGGCAAATGCTAAATACCATATGATGGTTTTGTAATACGGACAAATGGAGACCAGATAAGAAAACACACAAGCTTCACTTGTGACCAAAGTCACATCGGAAGGTTAAACGCAAAAAAATCCTGTTCCAGCTGACTCCTATAATATGGTCTTCACATTTCAAAAAAAAAAAAGTCAAAGTATCAGCTCTCATTATGTCTTGCAACATTTAAAGAAACAAAGCCAGATCTTTGTTTAGTTATAGGAGTGAAAAAAAACCAACCCTGAACAAGCAACATCATTTTCCCTATGTCTAAGGTGAGATTTTTTTTTCCCCCCATAAATTTTGTATTAAAATTTCACTACTAAGTAGAATGATTTTGAAGGCCAAATCTCACCAGAGGGAATTTAAGCAATAAACCTGGGGATCTATGGCTTTATACTATACATGCTGCTACCTTTAACTGTTGTATAGCTGCAATAGCTGAAGTCTGCAGTCAACATATCACTGTGCTGGCCAGCAGTCAGAGTGGAAATCCATTCTGATTGTCTAGTAGATAATTTCTAATTTTCATTATTCATAAAAGGATGGACAGAATGGGAAGGGTCAGTATAATTAGAAAAAAAGTAATTTTTCTTTTCTTAAAAACTGTTCCACTTATGCTATCAGAGCTTAGGAGGAGTTTCCTACAGGTTATGACTTTTTGGCTTCATAAAATTGTCAGTTTTCTGGTCAGAGATACCAAGTAATCAACTCCAGCCGCACCCAGCAATGCCAGGATGCATCATCAGTCTTCATTGTTCACTTCACCGTCTCTACTTGATTTGAAAACACTTTCACTAGGCACACCCAGCTATAGAGGTCTTTAAAAAATACTTGAACGCCACTTTGTAATCAGGATCCTAATCAGGACCCTATCAAAACACTGAAAATTATTAAAGAAATAATTTACTTATAAGGTACATTCATGACAAGTAATATTTTTATTTGGGTAATTTAAATTAAAAGCCTAAGGCCAAGATCTTATAAAGACTTCGGCACATGCTTAATTTTGCACACTGTGTGGAGTAGTCCCAGTGAAGTCAATGTGATGATGCTAAACTTCAAGCAGTGTATGCACGTAAGTCTTTGCAGGATCAGGGACAGACGGAGTTAACAAAAAGTGTTATCCTATAATCCAATATAACTAGTTTGGGGAAGAAGTAAACCTAAAACAAATAGAATAAATAGTACATAATTAAAAT
The DNA here is from genome assembly GCF_025201925.1 of Gopherus flavomarginatus. Lineage (NCBI taxonomy): Eukaryota > Metazoa > Chordata > Testudines > Testudinidae > Gopherus > Gopherus flavomarginatus. The sequence goes on along the minus strand of NC_066630.1, from coordinate 27,784,170 downwards.
TTTAAGAACAAATATATACTGATTACCACTTCTAAATGTAAGTGCATCAAACAGGAAATACATACCTGTTCCCATGCATAGAATGATGGGGTAGCTCCCCTTCCAAAAACTGACACATATCCTATGGTCAGGAAGCAGATCCAAATCAAAATTCCAAATAATTTCAGCCATCTCCGAAATAAGGATTCAATGCATACAAGCAAGTACATGACTGCAAATATTACAAGAGCAGTACATACTGTAATAATGAAAGCAAGATGATGATGTGGTACCGGCTAAAAGCAAAACAAAAGTGTTATATTAGTACTGAACTTTCCTTTTAATAAGCACAAAACCTAATTGTGTGTCTAATGTCACCCATGCAGCTATGATGTCACTATATTACATTAGAGATAAAAAGCTATTCCTACAGCAATGTCTATTCAGATGTACTTTCTGTCATATTATATGTGGGACCATGCATGTTTTCAGAATCCCAGAAACAGGAAAATCCCTATTCAAATTAAAAGAAAAAACACCCCAACTTCTTTCTGCAATTTCACCTGCTAATATTGGGGAATGCCATCCATTACATTAACATTTTTTATTAATATCTAATACAGAGCACAGTTTTCTATTAAATTATGTTAAAAGTAAAGAAAATTGTTAAGTCATTACTACTGTTCTTTGTAAGAACAACAAGGGAGGGAGAGCGTGATTAGCAAAATTCAGGATGAACTTCCCTCTAGAAGTACCACAAATCACGTGTACACAGTCTAGGTCCTCAGTTCTGAACACCTGATTCAACCTGCACTTGAAGAGGAGTGTAAAAAAGTGACAGGGAGGATTTACCAGCCCTTTTATAACCATCTTTACAATCAGCTCCTTTTCCTTTTTACCACCTGTGAATTTGAGTCTTTGGTTCTATTTAAGAAAAGCAGACACTCCTTCCAAACCCTACGTCTATTTCCTTCATTAGCCAGCAAATGATTCTGGTAGCCTGTTCACATATAGATTTTGGCACAATATATTTTTCCTAACCCCCACAAGCAGTAATTTCCTAAACCTGGATCTGTCACATAGCAAAGTGATCCCACACCCGGCTAACTTCACAATTTTACTGTTTCCGTCCCAAAGGAGTTTCCATAATAGTTTTTTCCAAATAATTAAACTCTAAAAACTGCCGCCTACAAAATCTATCACAAGATTTCATAACCAAGGAACCCATATGTTATTTCATCTTTTAGTTTGCTGTACTTTTAAAAACATTCATATTTTTGAATCTGAAGTTAGAATTCACACACACACACAAAATGCTGGTAACTCCATGGACACAACTATCACTAACCTGAAGTAAGGGTTACACTATTCTAACCCAATGAAACTTTTGCCCAGTGAGTTTCTGTGAGCTTTGATACAAGTTCCTTCTTACCTCACACAATGTACAGTACAAACCAAGAAACCTGGTTATACTCACTTGGTAGAGAAAGAATATTATAATTAGTGTAATACAGAAAGTAATTGCAATGAAGAGCAGCAGGAGAAGAAGCGGGTGCTGCTGGCTTGTGTAGCGGTACTTCTCATAAAGTGGATCTGTTATCTTGCAGTCTTCATTTTCATTAAAGAAGTATTTGCCCTTAGCTGGCATTTTATTCCAGTTTGACTTTGACTTCTCTCTCAGTTCCCAGTGATGACAACAAAGCAAAAATAAATCTGTCCTTCTTTGAAGAGCACTTCTGTCTTCTAAGGTAGCCCTTGGTTCTGACTTGCTTGACCACACTGAGTGACTCACATTCTGCACTTGCGCTTCTCCTCATGAGCTTAAAGTTCAGATCTCAATATAAATGAAAGGGAAGAGCCCTCCTCTGCAGAGCCACATCCTATCCTTCAACAGCTCCATGCAAGTTTTTTCTAAATTGATTGATACTTGTGCTGCTGCTGTCGAGGTTTTATTTTGCTACAATCATTTTAACTCCATTCCACAAGCTGTCAGGAATTCCCTCCCAGTGCTGTTTCATGGAATAAACTCTGTGGAGAGAAAGCATGATTAAAAATTAGGCTTCAGTTAAGTGGATGCATTTTTGTCTGTGAAAAGTATATTCTTCAACCTCACTGTAAATAACCTTTAACAAGGGGACAAAAAATATTCCTTGGCCATGAGAATGAGGCATAACAGTACTTTCTGTTTAACATAACATACAAACTCTAAAGCAGTGGTTTTCAAATGGTGACCAATGGAGCACTTGCTAAAGCTGGACATATTGCGCTGGCTCACCTTTTTCTAGCTGTTGAAACACTTAAAAGAGCTAAATATATATTAAATACTTTTCTAATGTTACATTTTCACATGAGCAATTGGGGCAGTTGCCACAGGCACATTATGCAGTTGTGAATGGCCAGGGGAGATGGTCCAAGCAATCAAAAATGGCAAGAGAGGTGACGAACATATGTAAAAGTTTGCTACCCCTCCCCCACCTCTAATAAAAGCTTAATTCCAGTCTAATCTTGAAACTGACTGTAAATATAGACATGCAGAATCCTTCTGAGATTGAAACAGGCAGAATAAATTGAGCAATGCAATGGAATACTACTTATGCATATTTAATATTTTGATAGGCTAACAGATTTGACTTTGATGTTCAGTTGCAAAAGGATTTTAACTATATAACAGAATCATGTTCATGGTCATACTAAAAATGAGGAACATAATATATTCATGTTCAAAAACTGGTTGTTTAAAGCCAAAACAATGTCTGAATTCTCCTCTGTACCCCAAATTATTGTTTCCCACCCAAAACTAACAAAACAGGTCCTTCCAAGGATCAGATTAATAATTTTCCAAAAACTCTTTCATGATTTCTTTGCAGAGAGTTGCCCCATTTTACAAGTCTGCATGACATGTATTTAAAGATGTGGGCATAAATCACAGTACATCACTTAGATAGCAGAAAGAGCACAAATAAGTAAAGCACACAATCCCTTTGGGCTGGATTTTGCTATCCTTACAATAAGTGATACCTTACTCCTCTAACAGTCCCAGTGAAATAGATTTAGCAGTTTGTGGAGCAAGCAACTACTCAATATAAGTGTGATGGTCCTTTGAAAACAGTACTTTAAAATATTCCTAATCAGTGCTAAGAACTGATTTCAGTTCTTGCTAATTGAAGGATCCAATCCTGCATTCTGACTCAGGCAAAATTCTCTGGAACCTTAAATATGTAATAGTTTATTCAGACTGAAGCAGCTTTGTTTCTTCTTGTTAAAAGCAACAGGCCATACTAGATCATCAGTTTTTAAGGACAACTCCCCTGAATCAATGGAAATTTCTGCCTAAAACTGACAGTATGATATGGCCCAATGCATACAGACAATTCTGTTTTTATTCACAATATCTTGTTGGCATTCCATTTATTTTGCAACATAATAAAAAACCCTAATTTAAATTTTCTTTAAATTAAATTTACCTCCTTAAAAATATGAAACAAAAAATAAAATAGGAAAATAAAGTTCAGGCTCTCAAAACCAAAACCTATTACATTAATATTTAAAGCACAGATTTGTTTAAAAACAGAAACCAAAAAACTATAGCTCCTAGTTCTTTCAAATCTAACTTATACTTTTTCTATGGCAACAGCCATGTTAAGGTAACAATGAACATTAAGGGATAAGTTACACTGTTAACTAGTAATGACTGATGATTTTCAAATAGCAGCTTGAATATAGTTCATTCAATGACAGGGGAGACGTTTTTTAAAAGAGCCAGTGAAGTGTGAAAAACTGGATTTCAAAAAATGTTTTATTTGGACTTGATAAAATAATTACAGCTTCCTTACTTCCTTACTAGATTACCATCACCATGGAGTTCTAATCTTGGCTTTTCTCCCAAAAGGTATGGCCTGATAACAAGAAAACTTGCCGAAAAGCCAACTTAGATCAGTAACTCTCAAGCAACACAGTGGACACATGGCAACTGGAGATGGTGCTGGGGCTTTTTTCTTTTTTTAAACCATACCAAATGATTTAGACAACACCAGTATAACCAAATTCTAGAACGTTACCCATTAGAAAATTAACAAGTGAATTTTCCAGACATTAGCCTCAGGTGAAAGCAGAAGGCCCAATCCTGCAATTGTAGCAAGTATGAAACTCCCATTTACAAACACCTTGAGTGCTTGCCCACAACATTCTGTAAATCTGCATTATTTACAAAACAAGAGACAAGGTAGAAGAACAGAATATATTGGATTGTGAATTGTTGCTGAATAAAAGAAAAAGAAGTGATTCCTATCAAACATCATAAAACAACAACAACGTTTATACACACACTTTGCAAATGAAAGGAAGTCATTTTTAAGAAAAAATAAATGTAATTTATTAACTGTAATTGTCAAAACCTGGTTTACCATAAGGGACAAGTTTTAAAAAGCCTCCTGCACTTTACCTGTGAAATTAGTAACCTCACAGATACCCATTTGCATATACACATTGTCTATTTGCAAGTTCTGTAGCTGTAGTTTAGAAGGCATCTTTCAAAATCAAACTGAAAGGGGGCAGGAAGAGATTTTGTATATATGCACACGATAACACATATCACTTTCTCACAGAAGTAATATAAATTTGTAAATGCATGTCTACTTTTCATTGAGCTACCAAATACATACTGATAACACAACTAGTTTTGAGACTAAACTGATATGGGTAATTCAACACTGAGTCTTGTGCCTTGCCTCTGGCCCTCCTTTGGAATTGTCAAAAAAATGACAATTTATCAGGTCAAATATTTTGAAATATGGTAACAGATTTTTCTCAACACAAGAGAGTAGATACAAGTACATTTGTGAGTCACACAATTGTTAGAAATGCAATATACATTTACTCCAATATGCCTTCTCCAACAATAGTTTATACTGCATTTCTCAGTGGAAGGTGACAATTCCTATAATGGAGCTGACAGAAATTTCCCATACAACGTATTCTGAACTGCTAATGATCAGTTTATGATCTGAAGCTTGAGTACAGATAGCCCTGGTTGTTATTAACGCCTGCTAGCATACTGCAGATACTATTTGTATTCATGTGCCTCTAAACCCCACCCCACCCCCTTTAAAAAAAAATCTGCTTGGTTACATGCTTTGATAAAATGGGCTCTGAACAGTGAACGTGACTGAGAGATTGTACACACTGTGAAAAAGTTCTATCATTTTTACATTTTCTTCTCTCTCTTCTAATGTTAAGCAGCTAATGTCAACTTTTCTACAAACAGAGATCTGTTAAAATTTCCAGTATAAGTCTGATGATTCAGAACACTACAGCTGGCGTGGAATGAACAGTATTATTAATACATACTCACTACAGGTACATGCAATAAATTAGTTTTACTGAACAGACAGATTGTGGAATTGGGGCTGTAAAGTTCTATCAGAATAAGCAGTTTTATTGTACAATAATTACAGTAATTACTGCAGTGTCTGAGGAAACAGTACACAAACACTGCTGTAATGACCCATACATAATCCTTTATAGGTACCACTCTAGTCAGAGTGGCTTGTATTTCACACTAAATTTTGAGAGAGGTTTCTCCCATTCACAGATGTTGAATTTGTGCAGATAATTACAGTGAACACTTAGATTCTACTCAACAAAAATAAAAGTAATGAGTTGTTGATCTAGCATTATTCATCCCATTTTCAGCCCTGACACTAGGAAATTACCTACATATCATGTCATGGCTACTTACAATAATCCTTCTTAAAGCCCATAAAAAAAATCCACCTGGATACTCCACATTTTCAAAGTTCTGGTTATGTTTCTTTGCTGGGCAATTCATCAGTCTTCCTATATTTTCAGCTTATGATTCTTTTCTCGAACTTACTGAGCCAGGAAACAACATGGACAACAGCTTTTCCCACTCAATGGGACTTCAGCATAAGCTTGAAGTTAAGCACATGCTTAAGTGCTTTGCTGATCAAAGGCCTAATTGCCACCTTTGCGCATCCTCCTGTCACATACGTTCATACACACACACACAATTATCTAGTAAATTATACTTACAGATTCAAAGACTTTAAAGGCCAGAAGGGACCATCAGATCATATAATTTGACCTCATGTATATTACAGAGCTTTAAATCTCACTGCGTTACCACTCTATTGAGCCCAATGACTAGTGTTTGGCTAAAGTATAACTTCTAGAAAGGCATCCAGTCTTTATTTGAAGGCATCCAGGTCAACTATCCAACACTTCCCTGGGTAGTTTGTTCCAATGGTTCATCACCCTGGCTTCAGCTTCCAGCTAGCCATTCTTGTTCTGTCTTTCTCCACTAGATTAAAGAGCCATTTAGTACTGGGAATTTTCTCCCTGTGAAAGTACTTATACACTGTCATCAAGTCACCTCTCAATCTGCTGTTTGATAAACTAAACTGCTTGAACTCTTTAAGCCCCTCACTGTAAGGCATTTTCCTCCAGTCCTTAAATCATTGTTGTGGCTCTTTTCTTTATCCTCTCCAATTTTTCAATCCTCTTTTTAAGAACTGTGCACGCAGTATTCCTTTATTGGTCTCACCAGTGGCACACAAAAAGGTAAAATCACCTCTCTACTCCCACTCACTACACTCTTTTTGTTTATACATCCTAAGATGTTCGTGTATTAGCCCTTCTGCCACAGCATCAATTTGAGAGCTCATGTTACAAACCTTCATTTTTCCAGCCATGGTTGCTGCAGGACATGAACCTGGGACCTGTGTCACAGTAAAATATTCACATATAACCAACCTCTCCACAGCACCCCTGGCTGTTTGACTTGTAATCAAACCCAAGCACTACTGCAGTTGAAGTGCCAAATCCTGACCACCAGACGATCGAGGAGAAGCCATGTTGCTATGGGTGTCCCATAACTCCATTACAAGAGCAGCAGCTGACAGAAAAGCTGTATTTAAATTGGTTAGACGGGAGCAGGAATAATTGGTTACTAACCTCTAGGTTAATACATATCTATAAAAAGCAGAGTAGGGAGGGTTAGGAGTCGCACCACAAAACAGTGCAAGAGAGTCTTTACAGACCAGTGACAGCAACTTGGCCAAGACCTGTGTGTGCTCTGTAGTCAACTGTATACACCAGTTAGTGTAGTGACTAGTTAGGCCAAGTAAAGAAACTAGACCACTGAGATTATAGCACATAACGGTTGCCCAGACAGTGAAAGGAAAAGAAAGACTCCCTTTACAAGATGACAAGATTCTTTCCAGTCCAGAACAGAAGAGCAAAGCTTGCTACACCCATAGAACCTGCTCCCATTTAAGTTAGTGGGGGCAGGATTGGGCCCAGAGTCTACAATGGGAACCAATACAAGGCTAAATTTTTAATGGAAACCAGTTTGCTTCAACTAGCACCATACTAGAGAGACAATGTAGATGAGGTTATATCTTTTATTGAACCAACTTCTGATGGTGAGAGAGACAAGTTTTCGAGCCATATAGAGCTCTTTTTCAAGTCTGGGAAAGATACTCTGCGCGTCACAGCTAATATGCAAAATAGCACAGATTGTTTAGCATAAGTAGGCAGCACATAGTCTATGGGCTCTGTGCGGCTCAAAAGCTTCTCTCTCTCACCAACAGAAGTTTGTCCAATAAAAGATATAACCCACCTCATCTCTCTAATATCCTTAGATTGACACAGCAACAAGTACACTGAATAGAGCCACAGTAAACACATAAAGGAGGAATCTTGTGCGTGTAGTTCCCCTGATTTTTTTAAGGTTCCATTTGTAGGATGCTCACCTAAGTTCTTAAAAGGAAACTCTTCTCCTCTCTTTTCATATTTTAAAACATCAGTCTTTGTAATCTGTAATCTTTGTATCTCACTCGGTATTGAGGTTTGATTATTCCTGACTGACATACATTGTCGCTCACAGGGGAGGTCTACACTACCACCTACGTCGATCTAACTTATGTTGCTCAGGGTGTGAAAAGCCACCCCCCACCCTACCCCCCGAGCAAGGCAAGTTGCAGCAACCTAAGCGCTGTGGACACCAGTGCTATGTCGGTGGGAGATGCTTTCCCGCCAACATCACTTCCGCCACTTGCAGAGGTGGAGTAATTATGCCACTCTCCCATCAGCATAGAGCGTCTTCACCAGAAGCACTATAGTTGTGCCACTGTAACGCTTCTAGCGTAGACCTGCCCATAAAGTCAGAATAACCAACACAAACTTTGTAATGTCTCCATGTTACAAAGACAGAGGGGTGTGTTGCAACAAATGAAAAGGTAAAACTATAACTAAGCTGCTGGGTACGGACTGAATCCCATTTGTTCTCAGATTTATTAAAACCATCTATAGTGCTTCATGTCATCACACAATTTTTCTTAAGACTGGGCCTGGACTCGCCAGTCACAGAATGGACTGACTACCCTGCAGAATGCCTCGTAGAGAATGAGTAGAAAAAGTTATGGACAGACCAACAGAAACGTGAAATTGAGGACAATACTCAGCAAGTCATTTTCTGAAATGAAAAGAGGCCTCTTTACTCATCTTAAATGAGCTGCAAGAAATATATGAAAATGTGAGTCATTTCACAGGGAAAATTGGCATGGGACACATACCACGCAGATCAATTTATTTATCAATGCAAAAGCAGAAAGTTTGGCTGAGACAAGAGGAGAGTCAATTTATGGTGTGATAACATGATTTAGGAGTTTGACTGATGTGCCTCCAAAGCAGCAAGAACTCTTACTCCTTGTCTCTCTTCAGCCTGGCGAAAATCAGAGGTGAACAAAATGCTCAGTATATAACGTATTAACAGCTAACAATTTATTACTGAACGACACTTGCACTGCACGTAGCAGCCACCTCTCATAATATTGCTGAGCTACTGAACAGAGTGCTTCCCCCCCTCCCCGAAGCCTTATTTTCCAAGACAGTCTAATATTTCATAAAGTGGATCAGTACAGTGTTTCAGATAGATTCAGATGTGTGCTGAGCTGATCATCAATTTGTTGCACCAAATTTCACACACCAAACATTCTTCCCAGCTAGCGTGACTAACCCTGAAAGGACTCATGTGGTTCTTGACCCTCTCTGACCCCTTACTCACTCTAGCAAGAAAACGTTTAGGGTGGGTTTCAGCCACCTCCAACAGTGAATTGCCCTGCCTTGCGTGTATATAATATGGTCGGCATCAATGAAGCAGACTATACAAAGTGGATGAAACCCTGGCCTTACTGAAATCAATGAGATTAGGATTATATTCAGTACCTTAAAATATCAATTTATGTATCTGGTCAGCCATCCTGAGCTCTCTCTAGTTTTCTCTGACCCTAGAATTATTACTTCCCTCACACAACATCAAGGGTGAACTCCTTGGGATTTGAGGTTTCTCAAGGAGCCTCTCGATCTATTGTTTTGAGACTAACAAAGATGAGTTCACATTCTGTGCAAGCCAATATTCTAAAACAATAATTGAATGGGCTCAATCCAAGTCCCCTGGCTATTTTCACAAGGGGACAGGAGAGGATGGCCATCCACCAATTTCTACTTTGTCCTTTTCTCTAGATGCCTGAGAGACCCCAAAAGGGCTTGGGCTCCCCACTTATCAGACATATCTGAGGACAGGAGCAGTGGCTGGTGGTCTACTCTCCCCAGTCTCCATTATCTTCTGGGGGCAGGCAAACTACCCACTTCTCATTCACATCTTGTTTGGGAGTGAGTGGGAGGCCCACCATTTCCCCACACACACACTCCAAATCCAGCAGCAGAAGGCCCATTGAAAACCCTTTTCCCAGTCTCCCTGCACTGTCACTTTAAGCACTATATACATACATACTCCATGGGACACTGAGCTAAGGGAAAACTCCAGAATCTCTGCCTTCACATAGTGCCCAAAAAGGGACAGCAGGAATGGAAGGGGTATTTAAGGTGCTGTCACATCAGGAGTTGGGTGGCTCCCTACCTCAGAAGAGCCTACCCTTGGATTGTGGCAGCAATAAGGATCCTCATAAGCTCCTCCCAAAACAAAACATGCAGGGCAGGCCAAGACAGAGAGAGAGGTTTGGTGGGTGGAAAATCGAGTAAGAACAGGCAGAAGCAGAATGCTCTTAGGGACAGGGACCCTGACTTCTTTCCTTGTGTCTGTAGAGCATGTGGCATTTTCCAGGTGCTACCTCCAACTCTATAATAAATGATAGTGAAGAGACCTGGTGGTCAGGGGCACCACCACATTACCTCTCTTCCCCTGGCGATGAAGCAGAGTGTGCAGGTGGGTCAAGACTCCTCCGAGGAGTGTGCAGGCTCCTCCTTCTCAGAGGAGCTGGGCATGAGGGGGTATTTCTTCCCTCCATAAGGCAGTTCTCTCCACAGACAAGGGAAGGGTTAAGAGCTCCCTACCTGAGCTGTACGCACAGGACAGGTATTGGCCAAACTAACTCCCTTCAGAGTGGGAGACTGAAAAGGCTTCTGTTTTGATCTTCGTTTTGAAGTCACTGAATGGTTTGTGTGCATACTCGTGGTAACTACCTGGGTAATCACACATGTACTTCTGTGGACACATTGTTTCATCTTGGCCTGGGCCTTTACCTGCTAAGAATTTGTTCTCACTCACTCAAAGCCATTCTGTTTGTGTTCTAAAAGCTAATCTGTGAAATCTCATCTTTGAAAGATGAAAATAAATCCAGATAACAAGAACCAAAGTAAAGCAGGATTCACTGCCCTATTTTTTTCAATAGCTGCAAGACAAAAGAAAGCAGAACCAGTTTGTCCATTTATAGCTCCCATAGTTTCAAAAGGGAAATAGTATGGTTTTAAATTTCCATTCCTCCTTTCTTTTGTTTTACCCAAATGTAATTACTACAATGTTTCTGAAACGTCTTTAGTAATTTCTATTTATTTCCATAATAAAGGTTATCATCTACTATAATTACTCACAAGCAGATGTTAAAGCAAAAGAAATCCAGGAACCCATACAGGCAGTAATAAAATTACTTGAAAAGGAACATCAATACATGAACTGTGAACCTCAGGAAAAAGTAACCATCTAGAAGCTATTAAAACCCACAGCTGAATCAGTTTATGAAAATTTATTTTTGCAATACAGAATTTGTTTTAGTAGCAGCTCATCACAGAAGGCAACAATTGTGTTAAAAAGACTTCACATCAGGATGTGCTCCTTCTTTTAGGGTTAGCATTTGCACCTCATCCTGCAGTTACCTCAACCCTTAGTAATCATATCCAAAATTGCATAGTGAGGAATACCTATTTTGTATTTAGTGGCTTACCTGCTATCAGGAGTGCAGACAAGCAGCTTTCTAAGTTAACCTGCTTCATGCACTGCTTCAGAATGGTTACCTACGTGACACTTCACGATCACGTATGAAGCAAACCTAATTACTCATTAGAGAAGGCATTCCTAGGAAACTCAGTATTTCTATTTACCTTCCACTTTCCTACACATTAAGAGCATATTCATCTCCTCGTACCACCTTTTAAAATAAATACCAAGTACTACAAAATATTTGTGTGTCTTATAATTAAACTTAATATTTCACAAGTAGGCAGAAGTGTAGACAAAACATGTGTAGTTGAGACCACCATTGCCTGTGAGTAAAAGGACAGGATGAAACAACATGTGACACTTTCCACATTCTTAAGAAATGTGTTTAAATTTTAAGAACCGCAACTGTGAGACTACTAAATGCTTTACAAGTAAACATTCAAACTTAATATAACTTGGTTTTGTAGATATTCACAGTTGTAATTCTAACAAATTGTTTAGCTCAAGACCCTTTTCACCATATACCTCTTAAAACCGGAAGTATTCAAATTTATATATAGTGTTAATTGAAAATTGCTCCTTTAGCAACTAGCAGAAACAGAGAACTACAAGCTGTAGAAATAAAATTAAAAATAGCTAAGAAAAAAATACTGTACTCTGGCCTATGAATATTTTGTAAGCATTTATACAGCAAATCTAAAGCATTCATGAGTTTGTAGTACTCAAATAGGTAAAAGATATCGGTTTTTATTACGTCCTTACCCTATTAGGTGCTATTAACATCTACCCTTTACATACCAGAGGTTCAATGATGAGTGAAATGATTTTTTGTATACATATACATAGTAGTTTATACAAAATGTTGTGATCATTCCAGATGACAGCAGCTATATAAATATATATGTTGTATCAACCAGGCAAGGTACTAACAAACTTCAACAGGACTTTATTTTTAAAGTGGAAACCTATTTTAATTGGGAGAGTTCAGTTTGTCTACATTTGCATTTGGACCTATTGAGCTTGAGGCCTGCTTTGCTGATACAGTTTAGTACAGACTGCAGGTTATCGTCATGCTCCTCAGTAGTATTTCCAAATATGATAATATCATCCAAATAGCACTGAACTCCATGTTGATTCTTCATAATCAATTACATCATTTTTGGAAGTCACTTGGGGCTGATGCAAGACCGTATGGAACACGATTAAAACGAAATAGTCCGTCATGTGTAACAATTGCTGTGAGGTCTCTGCTGTCTTCATGCAACATAACCTGGTGGTATGCACTCTGCAAATCAAGAGTAGGAAACATCTTTGCTCCACAGAGCTCTGCAAATACTTCTTCTGTGTGAGAAAGAGGATGGCTGTCAATCACAATAGCTTTATTTGGCTCCATTAAATCCACACAAAGGCGAATGCCTCCACCCTTCTTCTGTGTTACTACTATAGGTGAAACCCATTCCGAGGAGTTCATCTCTTCAATAATGTCATTTTGAACAAATTTTCCAAGTTCCTCTGAAACAGCTTCCCTGGCTGAAAATGGTAAGCGCCACAATTTGTGTCGTACAGGCATCACATTATTCCGCATGTTAACTTTATGCAGAAACACATAAGCACAGCCGAGTTTCTCCTCAACCTGGTGTTGGGTCCCAACTGAAACTGGTGTGTGTACCGCAAGAGTGCTTTGCTGAGGAAGATCAATTCGTCTATTAACTACCCTGAGATTTAAGGCAGCCAATAAATCTCTGCCAAGGATAGGAGTGCCTTTGTGAACAATGTAGAACTCTGCAGTTACACAGCAATCACCAAAAGTAACTATTGCTGGCAGGCAGCCATGTACTGGAATAGGGTTTTTCAAATAGCACACCAACTGAAGTTTGGGTTCAGTAGGAGGCACATCTTTAAAGTAATGCAAATAAATGGAATCAGATAGTATAGATACTGCTGAGCCAGTGTCCAACATTAGTTGAATAGAGTGTGATTTGCCTGAGGTTATGGCGGAAATGTTTAGAGTGCACTTTATCTGTTCTGGAATATGTGCAGTAGTGGTTTTGTCCACACTCAGCACAGTAACATCTGGTATTTTAACTGCATACACTTATTGATTGAAATGGCTACTGCAACATACTTTAGCAACATGCCTAATTTTTTTGCAATGATTGCACTGAGCTACTTTTGCTGGACATCCTGTGTAGCTTGCAAGGTGTTGTGGGGATCCACAGCAAAAGCATGCTTTTACTGTATTTTGAATTTGCTGATTCAGTGGCTTTTCATTAGTCTTCCTCTTGCAACTGTTTGTCTGCAGAGATAGTGAAATTTTCTGCAAAGAAGTCACAGCCTGGACTGTGCCTCCTGTATCCCTGCTCATTATTTTGGCTTCAGCTGTAGCTGACTCAATCTGAGTAGCAATAGTTATTGCTTTTTCTACTGTAAGTTGTGGTTTTAAAAGTAAGTGTTCTCTTACACAAACCATGGTTGTTTTCTCAATGAGCTGGTCTCTAATCATCTCATCTGTCATATTCCAAAAGTCACAAGTTACAATCAGACTCCTCAGGGAAGCAATATATTGCATTCTAGTCTCCCCCCGTTTCTGCTCACGTGGGCAAAATCTGTAGGTATTAGCTACTACATTCACTTTTGGCACAAAAAAGTTCTTTAACGCAGTGAGTGCAGTCTCATATTTATCATCTGCAAGGGGAAAAGTGTAAACTATATGCTGCCCTTCTGCTCCAAGGCAGTGGATTAGCAGAGCTTGCTTTCTTACTTCAGAAATCTCTGTAGCACTGATTGCAAGCAAATAAGTCTCAAACATATGGATCCAGGCAGTAAAAGCAATTGGAGGCTCACCTGGGCTTTTCAGAAAAGGTGCAGGTGGGTTCAGAGCCAGAAGATCCATCTTCATCACCAAAACGTTGTATCAACCAGGCAAGGTACTAACAAACTTCAACAGGGCTTTATTTTTAAAGTGGAAACCTCTTTACCAAGCTGCTGCTGCACCCTCTATAACTCTCACTCTGCCTCCTCAACTCCTCCCCTCTCCTTCCTGTTTCCTGTCCTTTCAGACTCCTAACAGCCAGTGCTCCCAGTTCTAATAATCACAAGCAACATCTAAACACCACAATATATTATGGTCATTAACCCAAAAATGGTCCGTTTCTCTATTGCATATGATCTTTACTTAAAAACCACTTCCTATTTTTTGTATTTAACATCATAGGCTTTAAATAAACTGATAATTATGAATAAGGGACAAAATATAATATGGGGGTTCCTCGGTGGAAGTAGATATAAATTATTTTCAGACAGGCTAAAGGAAAGAGATTTCTAAAAAAGCAACCACAATATTGAAGTCAGTGGGCTCTTCACCCCTGAGCAATGTAGTTATACCAACGTAAATTGCTAATGTAGACCAAGCTAATAAGACCCACTGGTCTGACTCAATTTTTATATAGTGATCCTGGGAAACGTTACATCCAATGCCTCACAAGTATTTTCCAGGACATCACAAATCTAAGTTTGTGTATTCTAGTCTTCCCCTCCCCACACCCACAAAGGGGAAGGGGAGGAGAAGGGACTATGTGCCTGTACTGGCCCTAAACTTGATCATCATCTTAGGGTAAGCAGTGGGGGGGGGTAAAAACAGTGCCCTTATGTGGCAAATATTTTCCAATGAGGGAAGAAAAACTGGGGGATTTGCAGCTCCCTTTAGGGACATTTTAGTTACGGAAGGCAGAATTCAATCTCCATTTCAACAGGAATCTGACACTAAGGGCCTCAGTGGCAATTCCCTCATTACTACCACGTTGGAAAGCTTCTTAAGAAATATAGAGGGGAACCATGGCATGGCTGCATTACAGACAAAGCTGGTGATGTGCTTGGGGTGTGAGGTGAACCAAACAGTCATGACAAAATTTCTAAAGTACAAGCAGGATAGAATAGGAGTTAGACGGTAGGTCAGGAAACTGCGAAGAAAACCTGTAATCTACAACTAGTTCATAAACTGAACTGGAATGGATTATTGAAACAACCCATGCAATCCAAGCATCTCTTGGGCATAAACTTCACAATTCAAATGATAAGTCTGTTCAGCCTTATAATTAACTTTAGTTTTTATCCCAGCAGAAAAATACCCCTTTCATAATACTGATTTTGATAAGAAGCAAACTCTAGGCTGCCATGAAACTTCACACCAAAGGGAAAATTTAGCTATGCTTTTTTGTCTTTCAAAGCCCATGAGTGCGATTAATTCATGATTATCAGACTTCCCATCAGGCCTTATGGATAGATTTTTCTGTCCACAGCTAGTTTGAAACGGATCTTACCACTGTACAAATCAATATCCAATTTATTCTTTCAAACTTTCAGTGACCTATTTAAAATTCTCTTCTTCAAACACAGTGTCCTTAATAGTTAGCCAACTTTTCATTGTATAGGTTTTTCCAAATCTAGTCATAGTTTATTTTATCCAAAGCAGAATGCCTGAGAGAGAATTGCTGGATTTGTTTGACTAGCTGGGAGTAAAGAGAGCAACTAAGGAAGATAAGCATATTGCAGAGAAGACAAATGAGTTGTTGCATCAGTTCATACAACAGAGGATGTTGGGGAAATATCCACCTCGGTTCCATTCTTTTCAGGTAATGAAGATGAGACGCTGTCAGAAACGGAGATTAACTCACAAAGTTGAAATATACTGTTGCCTCTTCCTGATTACTCCCCCATTGGTCCAATATTTCAGAACACTTGGGCCCAAAGATGCAGGTCTTCCACTGGCTGAACATTGTGCCCTCAATCATTGCCTATATTAGTCAATAGCTACTGCTGTCACAAAGATGCTCTTCACAAGTTTGCTTACTGGTTTTAATGCCACTTTAGCCAGTTATAGTCAATCAGCCTTATATTGGTGATCAACCAATCTAATAAAAAAACATAATTACTCCCTTCCTTGAACTCTGAAATACAGAATCCACTGAAGTGGAATGATACGAAAAAAACTCTTACTTCCGCAGGGGCGGGGGAGGAGGACAGAAATGTGTTCTGTGGCACCAAGATTCAATTAGAAAGTTCTAAGTTTAAAAAAAAAACACACTTGATAATCCCTGACTTTTTCCAGGAGGTTGACAGAGAAGTGTTTCATTTTCTCTAGGAAAAACTGGATTCATTAGGAGAAAAATGCCAACATTTTCTCCTAATTTAGAAACATTAATTGGTAAAAATTACTTTGGGACAGGAATATTCAACCAATAAAATGGTGGTTTTGCACATTGTACACTTAGGGTTTGTCTATATTTAAAAGGCCGCAGCAGCACTGCTGCATTGGTGCAGCACTGATACTGTAATGCTTCAGTGAAGATGCTACCTATGCTGACAGAAGGGCTGCTGCCATCCGCACAGGCACTCCACCTCCCCGAGAGGCGGTAGCTAGGCTGGGGGAAAAGCCCTCTTGTCAGCGTAGCACTGTCTACACCAGGAGTTAGGTCCAAATAACTGCATTGCTCAGGGTGACATGTTATAGTGACATAAGTTGCTAGCACAGACCAAGCCTTAGGTTATGTCTGCACTGCACTTTTGTCAGTAAAACTTTTGTCACTCAAGGGTGTGAAAAAACATCCCTCTGACCAACAAAAGTTTTGCTGATGAAAAGCACTGGTATGGACAGTGCCTCGTCCCACCAACAAAGATACTACCCCTCATTGGGGGTGGTTTTATTTCGTCAGCGGGAGAGCTCTCTCCTGCCGACAAAGAGCAGCTACCCTGCATGCCTTACAGTGGCAAGGCTTTAGCAGCACAGCTGTGTACACATAGCCTGAGTCTTAAGGATACAGCAAACCAGAAAATTAAGACTAACATAATACAATGCCCCAAAATGCATCTGGAATAAATCTCTCTCTCTCCTCGTGTGATACTGCTTCAGTAAATCCCAACCCCATTCTGATTTGTAAGCAGGCTTTAGGATTCCCTCTCTCAGCAATGGAAACCGGAAGCACAACCTTCTACCACAGAGGTCCCCAAGCTGTGGGGCACAGCCCTCTTAGGGGGTCACAGAGGAAGGTTTGGGAAGGGCAGGGAGGGAACGCCACCCAGCTCCACTCCTGGCTGCCAGGTCCACACCTGGGACCCCAGCCTCAGTCCTGCCCCCACCTCAATCCCCTTACTCCTGTCTGCTTCTCTCCCTCCTGGAGTCGTGGCCCCTGCTCCTGCCTAGGGTTGCCAGTTTGGCTTGGATGTATTCCTGGAGGTTTCATCACATTACATAATCTTTAATTGAAGATTCCTCTTTAATTCCTGGAGGCTCCAGGACAATCCTGGAGGCTTGGCAACCCTATTCCTGACCCCTGGGGGCAGGGAGGGGCATGAGATAAAAAGTTTGGGCACCACTGTTCTACCATAAGAGACCCAGACAAAGCAGAAGTAACCCGACTCTTCCTCCTGTGGCCAGAAGATGAGAGCATGGCTGAGACGTTAAAAAAGTCTCCATGAGCAAGAGTGCAGCACATACCATACACCAATCTCTCATTACATTTCAGCTATTTTTGGAGAACCATTGCAGCTTCAGGTGGAACTGAATACGTATTTATTTAGTGAAGTGTGGTTGTAATGTGGGAGAGGAATAGGGGTACATATGAGGGATTGAGAAGATAAATCTTATCCTGAGGCAAAGTAGAGATCATTTGGTGTTTGTTGTTGGTCTGGCTGAGAAGAGCAAGAGAACAGGGAAGTGCTCAAATGCAAAACCTTCTCTCACTATCTACAATACCTCCAGACTATCAAAATAAATAAATAGCAATATATTCCACAACTGAGCTCCCACAACTCAATGACTTCAGAGGGCAGTTGCTTGCCACCTCTCAAGATCTGTCCCCAAATTTCCACAAGTGGACTTTTATTATTATTAACAACCAAGTTTATTAGAGGAGTAATACTGTAGTATTTCTCTAAGGACCAACCAAAAATGGGGCCCCATTGTGCTAGACACGATAAAAACACAGAGTAGTTGATAGTCCCTGCCCTGAATAGCTTACAAGCGAAAACAGACAAGACAGACAAAGAGCAGGGGTAGAACACACAAGCCCAGCGAACAATGTGATGAAGCAAATGTTATGTTAGTGCCAAGATTCTTTTTTAAAAGGTGGCTTTAGTTAGAAGGGGATAAGATAATTTGAAAGAAAAATGAAGGGAGAAGGCACACTGAAAGGAAGGGTACTCAGAAGAAGGGTAGGTGATATGGACATTGAAAAGCAGGCATTTTGACCACTGAAGCTGCAGTACAAAGGGAATGTTTACATGGGGACGCTCAGGAAAGTTAAGGTGAATCAACTAAAGATGTGAAATCAATGCACAACTTCCCTGCCCACATGGACCCTCTCATTCAGGAGTAAAGTGGCCTAATCTGGCCACTACTCCAGAGTGTAAAACAGCACCGTACCTCATCTCTGCCACTGCACCAACTGCTACCGCAGAACCAAGCATTTTTACAAGTCATTTTTCAGGCACAATACATTAATTTAACTTGCAAAACAAAAAGGAACAAAGCTGAACAATAAGCCAAGTCTATTGCCAAACGCAAAAATAATTCTTTCAATTTAAATTTCTGTTTAGGCTATACTATCACAGTATCTGTACTACAGCAAAGCATCCTATTTCACCAGTGGCTTAGCCAGAGGAACCTGGGGAGACAAGTTATGCTGGGAATGAGTCACGAATGGAAATCAGCCATAGCCAAGGGTCAATATGATAGACAACAGAAAGGGGACAGTCCCACAGCTGCTGCAATGTCTACATTAGCTATTCTTTACCCAACAGAGCCAGTTTCTGGGTTGTCCAGATCTTGGTCTCTTATACTGAAAAAATGTTGCCAATTCTTACTTTTTAATCACAAGTATCAGAATATTTGGTGTTTTTCATAAAGCCTCAGCTCCCGGACTCATGTGAATGTATGAAAATCTTTTTTCAAATGAAAAGTAAGGTGAATTTCATGGTTGCAAAGAAAATCATGACTATGCACACCCTAAAGTTTAAAAAACCGGTAGGTAAATAAAAAGAATCCAAAATGTGTTTATTTTTTTAAATTCCATGATTTTTTAGTCAATCTCATAATTTATGGAGGCCTGACCCCACAATTTGATTTTTGAATGGTTGGTGTTGGCAATAATGTGGTTTATGCAGCGCAAAACATGAGTCAGTTGCAAGATGAATCAACAACTCCCATAAACCATAAAGGGTATGTCCTGCACTGACACAGAGAGCAAGTCTCCCTGCACATGTAGACAGATTCGCACTAGCAGGACTCAAGTTAGTGTGCTAAAAATAACAAAATGTAGACATTGAGGCTTGAGCAGAAGATCAGACTGTCAAGTCCATCCAACCCCATAGCGTGAGAGCCCAAGTTCCAGCCCAAACTGGAACTTTGCTACTTTTAACATGCTAGCTCCAGCCTTGCCGGTGCTAGTCTGTCTACCTGGGTGGGAGACTTGCTCCCTGCTGCAGTGAAGACATCCCCAAAAGAGAAATCATGGTAAATCAGTATAACATGATTTTATTGTGTCTGCAAGGAAATGCCACTTTGCTGAGAAAGGATCTTGATGGGGATAACTTTTCGCCCTTAAAAGTAGTTTTGAATTATCTGAAGCCATCACATTGCATAGTGAATAATCTATGAAATCCCGTAAGCACATAATCATTATCGGTGCCCTCCATTGCTTGTTCACTGCTAGTGCCAGTCACACTCACTTGTTGCATCTTATCTCAAATCAGGTTGTAAGCTTTTTGGGGCAGGGACCAAAAAGCTTCCTAGCATAAGGAGGCCCTCAGATACATATTTTGTATCATCAAGGTATTAAATACCTTCCAATTCCCGACAGAAAAAAGCCTGATTGCTATTTATACACTCCTGAAACAGGAAAGAAAAAGATACTCCAATATACGAAAAGAATCCCTCAATCACCATGGAACACAATCACCTCTGAGGTAAACTGTTACAAACACCAAAAAAAAAGAAGTAAATGTTTTTGAAGTGTGGTTTTAATATGCTTTGTAAACGAGTAGCGTTTATTTAGAACGACATTTTAATTCCCCCCGCCCACAAGCTCCTTTATCAAAGCACAACCATGCAATACATGTTACACCACAACATCTGTACTCTACAGTCAAAACTAAAAAGTGAAACTAAAACTACAACCTCCGCTTAAGCAAGTATTTCTCTTTTCTTAGGTGAAGAAAAAAAAAATCAAGTGGCACAAGAGCATGCTTTCTTGAGTGAGTTATTCTGCTAAGGAGCAGAAGTTTTGCAGTTCAACATGATTTCACAGCATAGCATAACAGCCAAACCAGCATGATTGATTTTAAAATTTTACATAACGTGTTTTTGGAAAGCTACTTTCCCCCCAGTAGGTGCAAACAAACCCAGAGGCCACAGGATGCAAAGCTCTGTGCACTTCCCACTTTCTCAGTCAAACTTAATAGCTGTGAAGATTTACAGTAAAACATTAAATTTAGTGTTATTTCAAAATACTTCCTAACTTCACATACTAATGTTAATTTGAGAACTGTAAGAACTTGGTATTGACAACTCTTTCTGGCAACAAGAATATTCTCGCTGAAAGATTAGATTCCCAAGCTTAGTTACTCTGAAGGCAGCATAAATATAGCATGTAAGTAAATATTCAAAAGTATTTACCAACAGTTACCAGGAGAGGTATCTGAGACATTAAATTTCCTATACTTCAAGGAAAGAAAGAACAGTGGTATCTCACTGTAGCCAAAGATTGGCTTTGTATATGACTTATTCACTGGTCATATCACAATTCTTACATGGCAGCATATCACTAGTGTCAGTTTAACATAGAGGTGTACATAAGTGCCAGTTAAAGTGAGAAATGTTAGAATTAGCACCAAAGAAACGTTAGAAGTATATATAATTGCTAAGGGTGGGTATTCACACATCCACCACAATGTAACCCATGCACCTGCTCTCTTCCTTTCTAATTCTAGCTTTTTTTCATTTTAAATAACATTGTTTTAACTTGACATCAAATGTTAAAAATTGCCTTGCGCCCATCCCAATCCCACAGAAAATGGATACACTCTCTCTTTGGCACCATTCTTTTAATGGCACTGTTATTTTAGGCTCAGTGGCCATAACAAAACTACCTTCTGCCTCTCCTCGATCCTCCTTCTTCCTATAATTGTGTAGTAAACCCAGTATATGGTCACCTCTCCTGCTGTATGCAAGATGATGAGGTAACCTTACATCTTTTAGATTTATTTAAACGCCCAGGCAGTTCAAGAATCTCTGGAGCCCTCATTGAATCCATTTGCTTGGGCTACCCACTGCAAGACCCAACTATAATGTACAATTTGCTTTGCCCCACTGCCAGCTGCAAACTCCTATGCTAGCTGAGGAAGCATGACTGAAGCCCACAAGAGGCAACTGGCAGGTATATTTACAAAGAGAGCTAGTGAAACAGAAGATAGAGCCCCAGTTTCTTCTTTAATAGGACAGAACCAGCAACATGCTCAGGCAAGGCCAAGATGAAGGTGGAGAGAACCTCACACAGAAGTTGTCAGTCCCCAGTTCCAGAGCAGCGTCTCACGATAAACTCCATGGAGCACTGTAACACATGCAGTACGTAGCACACCAACATTTCCATTTCCCCTTTGGGGTTGTGGTCCCTGTGGCCACTCCAGTTACAGTTCAGTAGGATCAGTCATGGCAATGCTGCCAAATATTATCCTCCCTGCAATTTTACACTTAACACTGAACAAGTTAGACAGACTCTTCTACCAAAAACTAACTCCCACCATTCCCCACGTTTGGCTTTTTCCCATTGAGATTTATTCTAAATCTCAAAATACTGTGTTGCTGAGCTACTTGATAGTGTGTAAAAGACAATTCCATCTATGCAGCCAAAGAACTCACATGCTAATTATACCCACAGACTAAATCCTTGGCTCTCAGACTTCGGTTAGCTAGTCAGACACTGTGAATAGGCATCTGAATGGTAACTATTGTTGTATGCAGTGCTGCTGTAGTTGTTTGGTTTCCAAGGTATTAAAGAGACAAGAGATGAGGTAAATCTTTTACTGGACCAACTTCTGTGGGTGGGAGAGAAGCTTTCAAATTTATACCTGTGTAAGCTCGAAAGCTTGTCTCTCCCACCCACATAAGTTGGTCCAATAAAAGATATTACTTCAAACCTCCAATTGTCTCTCTACTTAACTATTGTGGCATTCCCCCGTGTTTCCAGTAACTCGTAATATCCAGTCCCATGATACCCAAGGTCTGCTTGAGATATTTTATTCAGATTTACCTTCTCAGGTTGCTCTCCACAGCAGAGCCACTCTGCTTCGTGTGTTGATAGCGAATTTATATTTATTAAAAGCCCATGTTCTACATTCCTAGGTTCTGCCTCTTCAGGCCGGAAGATTTCAGTAAAGGTAAATTCCCTGCCAGCACACATAGCATGGCTTACAGGTTGCAAAAGAGGGTGAATATCACATGAACAGGAGGAGTAGGGAAAACACAAAACAGTAGTGAGATGAGCATGGTAATGGATAAAGAAATCTAAAGCCTACCTAAGTGCATTGGCCTGTGGACTCTAAATGTAAAATCAGGCAGAACGTCAGCAGTATACACAACAGACTAAATCTTGATCTCACTAAATTCAACAGGAAAACTCCCACTAACATCAATGGAACTAAGATTTGGTGAAAAGGCTGTAGATTCTCCACTGCTAAAATCTGTCAAGGTATAATAGACACTGTGGCATCCTAAGCAGAGTATATAAGATGTACTGACATTAAAGGTATAAGAATCCGGATGAACAGATTAGGAATTAACCCCTGTAGCAGTCAGGTAGGAACCTGATTTTTTATTTTTAAATGGAACTTCTGAAATTAGACTTCATGGGACTAACCTTTTTCCCTAGAGGAAAATTATTTCTGAGTTCTGTTACTGCAAAAGGACTCACTGAGCTGTGCTAAGAATGTTTATTTGGCTAACTGCTTGCAGTATTATTGTAGCTGAGTCAGTCCCAGGATATTAGAGAGACAAGGTCGGTGAGGTCAGGGCCAGTGCAACCACTAGGCAAACTAGGCAGCTGCCTAGGGCGCCAAGTGGTTGGGGGCACCAAAAAGCACGCTCAGGGGAGGTGGTGGGGTGGAGGTGAGCTGGGGCAGGGGGGTGTGGGGAGGGCCACTTGCAGCAAGTAACAGGGGGGCAGGGGTGCAAGGTAACCACTCCCCGCCCCAGCTCACCTCCGCTCCGTCTTCTCCCCTGAACAGGCTGCCACCACTCTAATTTTCCTCCCCTCCCAGGCTTGCCACCCCAAACAGCTGATTGGCACCGCAAGCCTGGGAGGTGGGAGAAGTGGAGCGGCTCCGGCGTGCTCATGGAAGAAGGTGGAGCGGACGTGAGCTGGGGCAGGGAGCTGCCGCAGAGCGGGGTTGCCCGGGCGGAGTGGGGGGGAGCTGCTGCGGAGGCAGAGCCACAGGACGGGGAGATGCCGCAGGGGAGACTCCTCGGCTCTTCTCCATGGCCCCCCTCTGCTCTGCCCTATCCCCGCCTCTTCCTGCCCCTGCTCTTATCCAGCCTCACCCCCACTCTGCCCCAACCCCACCCCCCTGAAGACTGCAGCCAGGCCCAACCCTGCACTCACCGCATGGTAAGTGGAGCGACCCAGACCCAGCCTGGTCCGCTCCCATGGCTCCCAGCCGCGCTGCTGGTGAATGCTGAGGGGCGGTCCCCCCTCCCTCCAAGCCTGGGAGCCAGGGGAGCAGAGCAGGCTGGGGCCCCAGGCCTCCATGTGGGGGAGCAGCTGGGAGCCAGGGGAGCAGACCAAGCTAGGGCCAGATCACTCCACTTCCCGCAGGAAGTGGCCAGCCCCCCGTCCCCCACAGAGGCCTGGGACCAGTCCACCCACTCCTATGGAGGCCTGGGGCAGGGCCACACACAGCACCCCCATGGAGGTCTGGGCCCCCCCTTCCCCTTGTGGAGACCTGTGGGGCTGCGTAGGGCACCAAAATGGCTAGGGATGGCCCCAGCTCCCGGGCTAGAAGGGGGGTGTAAGGTGGAAGTTTCATCTAGGGCATGAAATATCCTTGCACCAGCCCTGGGTGAGGTAATGTCTTTTATTGGCCCAACTTCTGCTGGTGAAAGAGACAAGCATTTGAGCTTACACAGAGCTCTTCTTCAGGTCTGGGGAACTTACACAGAGTGTCACAGTGAAATACAAGATAGAACAGATTGTTTAGCATAAGTAGTTAACACATATTTCAATTGACCATCCAAGGTGAAGTGGCCCATTATTTGGCTAACCACATTTCAGGCATTTTGCTAAAGCTTCAGTGATAAATTTCTCTGTCACTCCAGGAACAAGAAATCTTTCCAAATCAGTGTAACACTTTAGTATGGGCTCTCCAAAACATCCTAAAAGAGCTGGTATCTAAGGATTTGTCTATGATTACAGCATCCCCGCTTGGTGCTGCTGTAGCACTGAGGCCACGTCCAGACTAGAAATTAAAATCGATTTTAGATACGCAACTTCAGCTACGTGAATAACGTAGCTGAAGTCGAATTTCTAAAATCGAGGTACTCACCAGTCTGGACGGCGCTGCATCGATGTCCGCGGCTCTCCGTGTCGATTCCGGAACTCCGTTCGGATTGATGGAGTTCCGGAATCGATGTAAGCGCGCTCGGGGATCGATACACCGCGTCCAGACTAGACGCGATATATCGATCCCCGAGCAATCGATTTTAACCCGCCGATGCCGCGGGTTAGTCTGGACGAGGGCTTAGTGAAGATGCTATCTGCACCAACGAGAGAGCTCCCATTAGCACTCCCATTGACACTGTCTACACCAAGAGTTAGATCAGTACAACTACGTCACTCGGGATGGGGATTTTCCAAACCTCTGAGCTACGTAATTATACCAACGTAACGTACATTGGTAGTGTAGACCAAGCCCAAGGTTGAAAAATTCAAAGTTTCCTAAGGGAGCTAATGCAGCAACCTCTACTTGTAACATTAAATTACCTCTAGGAAAAGGATATTATTGGGTGAAATCCTGGCCCCATTAAAATAAATGGCAAAACTCTCAATGATATTAGTAGGGCCAAGATTGCACCCAGTTTCATTACAGTACACTGAATTTTTATGATGAACTGAAAATACAATATTCACTGGCTCCTCTGATCTAGCAAACACTTACGCATGTGAACAACTTTATGTTCAAATGGGGAAGTTGCTCATGTGCTTAAAAGTGTTTGCAAGATCAGACCCAACAAGTATTTAACAGCATATAAAGACACTGAAAAGAAAAAGGTAGCAAGTGTGAGCAGTATACACAAAATATTTTGGTTTACAGGACAGAACAGAAAAAAAGCTTTTATGTATGTTTGTGAAGAACAGCTTTCAAGAGTCAAAGAAACGTTAGCATTTTGTCTCTTGCTGCTCAACAAGAGAGGTGAGTTTCAGGAAATAAAGTGACATGCAGCCTGTGTACTTTAAACCACTTTCTGATCTGCAAGTCACACAAACCCCTCTGCTTTCAGCACTAACCACAGGCACCTATTTCCTTAGCAACAGTTTGCAGGCCAATTTCATTTTGACTGAAGAACATTTAACAAGTTACATAAGGAGCACTGCATGTTGTGCTGTAACAGCAGCTGCTTTTCACACTTACCAAATGTTATTTACATAGTATTGAATGGGCCAATACTTTGCTGCAATTACAGAACCTAAGCCAAAAAATTACAAATAAAAGTGACTAATCCATATTAAACAATAAAGCTAAAAGATACAAACTTTGTTTAGCCAAGTTTTAATATAAAGCAGATTTCTCTTTAATCTTCAACAGCACATTTAGTCTGTTACTTATTAGAGCAAACCTTTCCTTTGTCCATCGAGATTTGAGACTTTAAGAATCGGACTAGATAGCAAAAGAACAAGACAAGACAACACAGCAATTATATGTTAACTTTAGGGATATTTTACTAGCCAAAGAAATGAACAAATCTGACATAACCATTAATATCCAAAATCTGTAGAAATCCCAAACTATGCAGATGATCTGAAGAGGAGCTCTGTTAAACTCAAAAGCTTGTCTCTTTCATCAACAGAAGTTGGTCCAAAAAAAGATATTACCTCACCTATCTTGTCTCTCTGATATCCTGGGACCAACACAGCTACAATACTGAATACAGGATAGATACTGTCTGTATTAAGAAACCCTAGTCTTATACTGGACCATTATAACATCTGTCTGATTCACAATACACATTTCCAAACTTATTTGATCCTTACCAGACCTAATCAAGACATCAGGTCACTGACTGAACTTTCACTGGCATGGTATTAACTAAATTTTGGAAACACAAATTTCATTATATGGTATTTATGTCAATAGTGTTAATAATACATTGGAGGGGAAGAAAAAGGGAATAGGAAATGGCAAAAAAGGAAAGAGTAAAGTCAAACAGAACCAGTTATGAGATGTATTTGCTATCCTGACCTGCAAGTTCATTTTTTATTCAAAACATGAATGATCCTTGAAAGATACTTGCTGTAATAACTGTTTAAAAATATAAAAAAAATACAAATAGGATTACTCAGGCACTGCATGGCTACCAGCTGTGGAATCTTCCCATTAGTTCAAAGCATGCTCCCCTCAAGCCTACTTCAGAACTGATCTCAGTTCTACAAGGTTGTTGTTTTTTTTTAAACCAGTATATATAAAAGTTGGGATTGAGTCACAAAGAAAGTATGTATGGACAGTTTACATAACACTGGAATAGTACAATAACAGGACTCCCATACCAAACGCTATCTTCAGTATTATGGAGAAGCAGCTACCCCTGTATAGTTGTGGTATCAGCCAACTTCTGTGATAAATCCCAATTTTAGCACCCCATCATTTTGGCTTGAGACTTGTAAGGTTTACACTGAGTTCAAAGAAGAATGCTTTTCTTTAGTCTTTGCAGAAACAGTAGCTTTTGAACTAGCGCTCATTAAAAAATTACTCTGAATAAAAATGTTGATATTTACCTTATGTCTGTCTCTATCATGATAAAACATTGTTTTTCATTTGGTTTATCAGGAACAGCACAGGGCATATTGTTCTTATCAAGTGTAAATGTGTGTGCCTGCACGTGGGTGTATGTAGTATATTTTACCATAACAAGCTTAACACTGAAAAAAATAAATGCTATTCTTTCAGCAGTATTTTCAAATTATATACATCACAAAACATTTTGGAAAACAAAAAAATACTAAATATGCACACTAATGACACACATTGGTCAGCATCCAAAGCAGGCTCTCAAAAACATACTTTTTCCATATCCTGATAAAGTTATACACTTTCCCATTCAACTATCTATACAAAATTATTCTCAGCAACAGTAATTGTAAATATTTTACAAAAGAATTCTGCATGAAACAAAATGAACCAATTTCAGATTGCCACGCTGAAGCCTAGCTTTGCAGGAATATGATATGGAAATTAATCTTACTGAGGGTTGGAGAACAAGGTACCTGACACACTGTCCAGAAAAGAGGGGACGGAGGTGAAGCTTACGTCATGGCCAATGAACAAAACTCCAGCAACAAACTAACAAGAGGAGGTATGACAGTCAAGGTCCAGTCACCTCAATGGGAGAACAGGGTGGTCTGAATCCCAAAAATAAACAACTGAATCAAGCAACTGTAGACAATGTTATAAAAATATGCCAAATAAGATCTTTTGTGAAAGGCTGTAATGCCCTGAACTTGATGGTCATTAAGAGAGATGTATATATGTTCTGGTTATGAATGTATGCATGTATATAGGCGTAGAAAATTGTAAATGTAGTGCAACTGCTGCACCACCTCACAGCAGCGTGGTGAGTCAGTTGGCAGGGAAGGCACCTCCCAGCCCAGGTGTTTACACAAAATCAGCTCCAAGAACTTAGCACTGTCCAGCTAGGTAGAGACAATGGTTGACCATTAAAAGTAATGAGAAAAACACTGAAACAACTTGAAACTGAAAAGAAAAACTCAGGGCTTGTCTACACCGGATTTTACATCACTGCAACTTTCTCACTCTAGGGAAGCGGGCTCTAGAGTGGGGCCAGGGATGAGAGGTTTGGGGTGCAGGCAGCTCCAGGGTTCCTCTCCCCACCGCAGCCCTGCATGCCCCAACTTGCTCCCTGTCCACCCCACTACTCTCTCCTCTCCAGGCTCGTGGCTGCGCATCTGTGTGGCCCTTGACAGCCTGCTGTGTGGCTGTGCAGCATAGAGGGAACTTAGTGGGGGCCCCATATATGGATTCAGAGCTGAAATGAAGGATATCCACAACGTCACAGAGGTGGCCTTGAAATGGCTTTTGCACCTACAACTGCATCTATAGAATGTTGCTCTGTACACACTACACGTGCACAAGACAGAACAAGACAAGTCAAAGGACCATCACATTCTACAATTTAAGCTATTTTTAAAAGGATCGGCACAGTATTACGGAGCAACCCTACTCCCACTTCTTGTAACTCATTAAGCCTTCAATATCTTCCTTTCTTCATTTCCATTTTTTGTTCCATTTGAACTCCTTGAGCTATTTATTTTCTTGCCCACAAATGTAATATATTATATGCTCATCTCCTAGATACATCTGCATCACTTGACTCCCTGAACAGAGTACAGGTCACTTGGGAGCAATATTTTGTTGATCCATTCTCTTAAACACAGGAAGTTTAAATTTGAATGTGTTTTTTCCTTTATAGTCAACCTCAGAGTGACATCAGGAACAGTCTGTGATTTTCTCATATTATCTCCAGTGCACTGGTAGGTTTCAGTTTATCCGGCACTGCTGACATGCTTTTAAATCTCAATGATTATTGCTTTTCCACATGGCACAAGAACTGAAATCAGAGCTTTGTTTACACTCAACCTACTGTTTGCAATTTTATGTCTAAGGTTAGATACTGGAGAGTTCATTTTTAAACCTTTAGTGAGCAAAACTTAGCTCACATTCCAAAGGTTATGAACTGCTATGCTTTTATTTAAGAAACACCAACAATTAAGCAACACTGTCAGTCTAGGCTATTTTAAGAAATAAATACATTATTCACCCTCACAGATTTCATGGCAGCATTTTCTATAAACTTAGTGTGAGAATTACTGAAGCCCAACCCTTCCTCACCTAACATACTGTTCTTGTTAATTATTTGTATTACCGTAGGGCACAGAGGCTGCAAGTGAGATCAGGGACACAATGTGTGAGACGCTGTATAGATGCATACCAAAAAACATTGAGTGGAGAGGACCACGCAATTGAATCTGTACAGATTGTAACTGGGTGCTTCGAGGGCCTAGTGGTTGGTTCACCTGACTTCGGGCCCCTTGTTTCCTGGTCAAGGTGCCTCAGTCTTTCAGGCAGTGGGGGTAGGGGTATATATCCAACAATTTTGAAAGACTTCAGGTATGAAGTATTTGAGATGCTAACAATATAGCCTCTCATTAAAATCAGCTGCTGTTCTACAGGATTGGAAGGTTGCAAATGTTGTCCCTGTATTTAAAAGAGGACACAAGGGGTGACCCAGGGAATTACAGACTAGCCAGCCTTACATCTGTACTTGATACACTGTTTGAAATAATATTTAAAAATAGAATAATGAAGCACCTGGAAGATTATGATAAGATCTAACCAGCATGGCTTCTGCAAATAAAAAAAAACACCTCACTAATCTATTACAGTTGATTTGAATACATCAATACAGTAGTGGATAAAATAAATTGTTGACATAATTTATTTAGACTTTCAAACGGGCTTTGATAAGGTCTCTCCCATGACGCTAATAAAGAAACTAAGCAGTCATGGGGTGAGAGGCAAAGTACTGTCATGGATCAAAAACCAGCTCGGATATAAAATAAAGAATAGGATTAAATGGTCAATTTTCACCATGCCAAAAGGTTACCAGTAGGGTACCTCAAAGTTCCATACCAAGTCCAATGTTGTTTAATACATTTGTTAGTAATTTAGAAATGGGAGTGAGTAATGAGCTAGCAAAATTTGGAGATGATACAGATTTATTTATGTTGTCCAAAACCAGAAAGGACTGTGAAGAACTTCAGAGAGACCTAACCAAGCTAGGTCACTGAGTAATATGGTGGCAAATGAAGTTAAATGTTGATATATGAACACATATATATG
The DNA here is from genome assembly GCF_025201925.1 of Gopherus flavomarginatus. Classification (NCBI taxonomy): domain Eukaryota; kingdom Metazoa; phylum Chordata; order Testudines; family Testudinidae; genus Gopherus; species Gopherus flavomarginatus. Next base: position 27,753,755 of record NC_066630.1, on the reverse strand, counting down.
ATATGGAAGGAAAAATTAAAGTAGTCATACTCCTTACAAAACTCTAGATTAACTGTCTCATAATACCATAATATAAACCAATGCTCTGTCCTCTTTTTGAAAGTATGTTATGTACTCCCCACCCCAACCATCTCAAAAAGGATACCACAGAATCAGACGAAGAAGGGCAACAAGAATTATTAGAACTAAGGAAAAAAATCTATCATCTGAAAATTAAAAAGATCAGGATTGTTTACCAAACAACAGTGGTTCTGATTCAAGAATTTAAAATAAGATGGATATAACAGAAGGCAGATAAAGAGTTTTGGCCTCCTGTCTCACAACACAAGAAAAAGGGAACATTCAATTAAATTAAAAGATGGCAAATTCAAAATTGATAAAAGGAAACACTTTATCACATGGTATGTAATTAGACTCTGGGACTCATTGCCATGGGAAGTAGTTAAGACATCATAGTGCATTCTTAGCAAGCTTAAAACACAGATTGGCTCTTTTTGTGGATAACAAGAATACCCAGAGTTATAGTTGTTATTGCTTGACAAACATTCTGGAAGGGATATTAAACCTCAAACTTCAGGCTTAAATCATTCTGTTATTATGAAAAGATTAGGATGTGGCCTAATGATTATGGAAGATTATTCCACATCTGACTACTGCAAGATTCTTATTGTTTTTTCTGAAGTATCTGTCAGAAGCAGGATACTGGACTACATGGACCTCAGATCTGAACCAGTGTGGTAATTCCTGTGTTCCTAAAAGACCCAAAGATTTTACAATCTAAAACAGACAACACAAAGAGTGGGGTAACAGAGGCACAGAGAGGTGAAGTGACTTGACAAAGGTCATACATAAGATCAGTTGCAGAGCTAGGAACAGAACCCACTTGCATAACTCCTAGTCCATTGCCTTATCCACTACACCATACAGCCTCTCATGGAAGGGGACACTGTTTAAGTACACAATTTAATGTCCCACATGAAACTGCTCAGCACCATGCATGATCAAACCCCAAACCACCACCCTTCCCAAAAACAAGCACACACAGATGCCTCAAGAAATTATTAAAGAATTACATCCTGTGGTTAGTGTGTAACTGATTCCCAAATGAACTTCTTGGTAATCCAGTCTTTCCATTCTGGACACACACATGAGGTCTGACAACCTCAGAAGCCACCAGACCACATGGAGCAGGAACGACCCATGTGGTTAAATCAAAGGACTCAAGAGAGCTAAATTCTAATTCCTGCCAGTGCCACAGGCCTTGGACATGTCCCAGCTTCAGTGTCTCTTTACCCTCAGCAGTAAAATGGGGTAACACCACTTTTTCCATACTGGTGTTGATAGGCGAGCTTAATATTCATAAGACACTTCCGAGGGGCATAGAAGTTCAAATAATTATCTATTATGCACAGATAATTTAGATTGTTCTTAACACAATAGTAAACATCATTTTTGGCACTTTTATAATTGCATTGAACTGCATTTCAATTTCTCTTACTTTGGCTCATGCAAATTATCCCTTGAGGAAAATTCATGAAAAAATAATTCTGGCCTTTAAAATACCATGTGAAATAACAATTAAAACATTCTACACTAGGCTGTTGACTGATATTCTGCTATCCCTACTGTGCATGCAGCTCTCCTGTTGACATTATGACATCAAGAGCTGAGGATTTTACGTATGGAATAGCAGTATGTCAGAGCCTACATCAAAAATGCTATTCCAGGACATCCAAGTTCTTTCATTTGGGGTTTGTTACATAGTACTTTGGAAAATAAAGTTTGGTTTTGCAACAGCAAAGCAAATCAGTACAACTTAATAGGACATGTAGGTAGCCTGGGGTGAGGGATACAATTAGAACTTTCCTTCCAACCTTATGACATGGAAGCCACAACTTCTCTAGATATCAGGCCCGCCAACAGGGGTGGGCAGGCGGAAGTGCAAAGGGGGCAATTGCCCAGGGGCCCAGGTGATTTAAAAGGGCCTGGGGCACCTGGCCGCTGCCGGCAGTGCAGCAGGGCTAAGGCAGGCTTCCTGCCCACCCTCGCTCCACCCCGCTCCTGGAAGCAGCTGGCACATCCCTGCAGCCCCAGGGTCTCCGCATGCTGCCCCCAACCCGAGCACCAAATTTGCTGCTCCCACTGGTCACTTTCGGGAGCCGCCAGAGGTCAGCACTAACCCCTTGGCCCCCTCCTGCATCCCAACCCCCTGCCCCAGCCTAGAGCCCACACCTTAACTCCCTCCCAGTGCCCACATTCCCTCTCACACTCCTCACCCCCTCCAAGCACCTGCATCCTGCATCCTCTCCCCAGCTCCCAATGCCCGCACTCCCTCCCACACCCGGCACCCCCTCCCAGTGCCCGCACCCTATCACCCCCTCCTGGACCCCTCACCCCCTCCCAGAGCCTGCACCCCACATCCCTCCCGCACCCCAAACTCCTGCCCCAGCCTGGTGAAAGTGAGTGAGGATGCGGGAGAGTGAGTGACGGAGGAAGAGGGGATGGAGCGAGCAGGGGCAGGGCCTCAGAGAAGGGGCGGGACAGGGCATGGTCTCAGGGCAAGGATGGGGCAGCAGGTGGGGCAAGGGCTTTGGGTTTGCGCAATTAGACAGTTGGCAACCTCACTGGGCAGGCATGTGGAAGCCCGGGCCGTGCCGGAAGAGTGCGCCCAGCACTGCCCAAATGTCAGGCAGACAGCATCCATTCGGGCACGGCTTGTGCATGCGGGGGGCCATTGACTGTTCTGCCCTGGGGCCCGGAATTGCTGTCAGCGGTTCTGCTAGGTACAATTCTGGCCACCACATGAATCATCATCAATAATTCATCCCTTTATATTGCTCAAATTTACACTAAAAGCAGCCTGCTAATGAAGTGAGAGACAGTTTCATTTGTATGGACCTTCAGTTAAAGAAGTATTCAAACTGTGGTGAATGCATGTTGATTCAGTGATAAGGTGGGAAATGAAACCTGTGTGATTTGATCTTTTTAATTTAACAGAAATCTAAAGAGGAAACCTTTGTCACCTCCCCATCAGTCGCTTTTCTCCAGGAGAATCTGTCTACCAGTTCCACAGGCCTTGTTTGCCCTGTGAGACCAGATATTGTTCAAAAAGCTGCTGGACAAAGACCAGCAACAAGGACCAGCCCCGCCTCCCACCTCCTCGAGAAAACTCTAGTATGGATTTGCCAAGCATGCTGTCAGGGTAGTTCTGCAATTCCCTATTTTAACTCAGAACACAAAAATAGTTACTCAATGGCTCAGACAAAAGGAGACCGCTCTGCCAAAGAAAGGAAAAGAAATAGTAACTTAAATGAGGAGAGATGATGGGAAAGGGATGGGGGAAAAAATGTCAGAGATCAGCAGAGTCAAATGAAAAGTCCCTGCGTACAGCCTTGAAAACAAGCTAGAGTCTGATGGATATACTGTATGCAGTGCAAAAAGGGGAGTGAACAGAGGGAGCTCCTGAATGGAGAATAACTTGTCCTCAGTTGTGAAAGCTGTGAATGAGGATAATCCACAGTCTGGGAGGCAGAATCAGAATTAGGTCACCTTTCTACATTAAGGGTACGTCTTCACTACCGGCCGTATTGGCGGGTAGCAATCGATTTCTCGAGGATCGATATATCGCGTCTCATCTAGACGCGATATATCAATCCCCAAACGTGCTCCTGTCGACTCCGGAACTCCACCAATGTGAACGGCGGTAGCGGAGTCGACAGGGGGAGCCGCGGACGTCAATCCCGCACCATAAGGACGGTAGGTAACTCGATCTAAGATACTTCGACTTCAGCTACGCTATTCACGTAGCTGAAGTTGCATATCTTAGATCGATCCCCCCCCCCAAGTATAGACCAGCCCTGAGTGGTCTTCATGATTCTGGGAGTAGCTCTCTTCCCTCTGAATAGGAACTAAATCAGTGCCTTAGAGCAGAGGCACTGTGCTGCCATAGGTGGTGACTTTCACATGGCACATAAAGCTGAGACTTCACCTGACCACTTGTGCTTGTTAAAAATCCCACATTATTTTTCACAAAGAATAAGGACACAAAGCCAGTATCCTGGATAAATTCCACCTCTAGCAAATTATAATATTTTCATTCTATAACACCTGTCTCTATCCAGGGATCTCAAAGATCAATGAATAAAGACCCATAAGACTCCTTTGACACACGGCGAATTATTGTCCCTGTTTTTTAGATAAGGAAAGATGAACACAAAGAGTCTTAAGTCACACCAGGAACAGAACTTAAGTCTCCTGATTGCCAAGTTTACACTTTCACCTCTACATAATGCTTCCTCTCTACTGCCCACCTGAAATTATATTTGCAATTCCAAGTGGAGAGTGTTCTTCACTTCCAGTCCTAAACTGCAGTATGATGGTATGACTTGTCAAATTGTCCATGTGTTGCATTCCAGAAGTATCTGCATTTCAGTACGAAGGAGACAGAGATCCCTGTTTAGTTTGTAAAATTTCATTGGGATCCTTTGAGCTAAACAGTGCTATTCAACTCAGGGATTCTCAGGACAACTCTTTTGGTGGCCTCAGAGTGTGACCATCGACTCTTGCTGGTGGACACTCTTACAATATTTAATAACCTTTAGGAAAAACAAACACATCCAAATCATTCTAATGTATTTATTTCTAGCTAATAAGTTGGTTATTAAAAGTGATATTACCAAACATACAAGTATCACTTTTCACAGCAGATTTACTCAGCCCTGGCAAGCCTGGAGACAAATTAAGCCCTGGATTGGCTGGGGGGAGGAGGGGCTGGGGAAGGCAGCGGGGACCGGGCGGGAGGCAATGGGAGGCAGCGGGGGGCTGGAGCCCGAAGCCCTGCAGCTGAGGGATGGGGCCTGGGGATGGGCCATGAAGCTGCCTGGCCAGAGCCAGGAGCCTGCCACTGCACCACTGGAGCCCAAACCACAACGCCCCGGAGCTAGGGTGACCAGATGTCCCGATTTTATAGAGACAGTCCCAATTTTTGAGTCTTTTTCTTATATAGGCTCCTATTACCCTCCATCCCATCCCAATTTCTCACACTTGCTGTCTGGTCACCCTACCCGGGGCTGGAGCCCAAAGCCTGGGTCTCAACATTCCTGGGAAGGTGGGGATTTCACCAACTGCCTGCTCCTCCAGCATTGTGCCTCAGGTGTCTCTAGAGGGGAGCAGGGCCCACCCTGCTGGTGGCCCCAGCAACCAACACCAAGGCGGTGCATCCAGAAGCAACAGGTAAGGTGGGGGGGGGTGCACTACTTTGCCCCTCAGCTCCATCACAGCACCATGAGGTTGTGGCCACAAGAAAAGTCCCTGGTGGTCGCATGCAGCCATGGTGGCCGCATTTGAGAAAAGCTGATCTACGTCATGCTCTCATTTAAGTTAATGGAAGTTTTGCCCACAAAGTGGAAGTTATCAACAGTTTTTAATATGATTTCAAATCTTATAGCATTTATTTTGCATATAGCATCCCTAGGCAAGCATCTAGTTACAAGAATTTTACATTTACTTCACAGCCTACCATGAGATGTCATGTATAGTTCCATCAAATTGAAATTTCATTTGTTTCTAAGTGTCTCTCTCTCACATACACACACACATAAAAGATTTCAGAGGAAAATGTAATATTCAAATTGATGGTGTCCCTTGAATGTTTTCCTCGTCTTAAGTTAGACAATTTAACCATAATCTATGACAAAGCAACATTAGGAAATTCAGTGGTACCCAAAAGAAAAGTGATGACTCAAAGGCAAACATTTACAATTCAAGCAGAAACCACTGTATTCAGTATGACAAATCCTATGCTCATAGGTGCATCAGACCATCCTGCTTCCGCAATAAGCCAAATACCCAGTGCTCTAGAGGGAGAGACAAAAGTCAGGGGCGGCTCCAGGCTTCAGCCTGCCTGCTGTGCTTGGGGCGACAAAATCCCTAGAGCCGCCCCTGACAAAAGTAATCCATAAGCAATCCTCAGTTACCTAACTCATTACATCAAACCAGTAAAAACGACCTTCTTAACTATACATACTAAAGAAAACTGTAAACATTTAAAAGAAATGAATGTCTCAGGAGTTTGGTAATGGGACACTCAGCCTTTTATTTCTCGAACACTATTTTAAAACCGGCCTATATTAGCATAGCATAAAGCAGAACAGAAAATGGCGGGGAAAATCCATAAACAACTAGGGACATTTTCATTTCCATTGTTTGTTTATTTTGTCAACAATTTCTGACCTGCTCGTCAAGTGACTGAAAGTGGGTTACCATTTGCTATACGTACATAGACACAAATGGTGCTATTACCTCATGAAAGTTTGTTTAAGAATCCATTTAAGCATATTAAGGCATAAGACACATTTGAAAAAGTAAATGGAAATTAAATCCAACTGGACTTTCAAAACCTGTTTTATTATATATAAAAATTACAAAGAACTTAATGATTTTAAAACTAGCTGTTAATTTTAAAGCAACACACTAAAATGTCTGAATGTGCTCAATGACAACCAAAGATTGATATTTTCTTTCACACAAGACTGTCAGATGGAGATGAAAGCCAAAAACAAGTGGCAGGAGATCTGAAAGAATTACTCTACTAAAAACAATGGCAATATTACAGAAACCAGTACAGTAAAATTGGTATGTTGAAAAGAGAAGAAAAAAAACCCCGTACTACATCAGCACAGGATAGTAAATGCAAAGGAAGCTATATGAAGTAAAAGCTTAATTTTTATACAACCAATAATGGTACCATATATATACATACATAAACTAGAATCAAACTGGGATCTCCACTCTAAAAATAGATTTATGCAACCCTACTTACTAGATAGCATGATAGTAAAAGCTGTGTTGCAATGTCCTAATCTCCAAGCACAAAAGATAAAGATATATTTCCACAATATATTTGCATGTATTGTGGAAACTAGATAATGACGACACACTACAGTTGTCATGGTTAAAAGTTAATCATGATGTATCACGATGAATACAAATCAACATGTTTAATGATCCAGACCAAATATAGAATTATTAAAGATTTACAGATATAACCTTTACAGTACTAAATGTTATAGTTAAGGGAGCAAATCAACTTTCATCTTAATTTTTGTTTGCTCATAGGTTTGTGGGGGCCCGGGGGGGGGGTTAAGAAAACCCCCTCTCCTTTTGTGTTGGCATTTCCATGCTTAATCTCAGCCCAGAGGGAAATATTTTTGAAAATATGAGAAATCTGTTCTCTTTCAGTGAGATGAGCAGAAAACAATAATACAAATGATATATCATTTATTATTAAATATAATATATAAACAGACTTTTTTTAAAAGGGCATTTTTGCTCACAGCTATAAACACCTGTAGATAACTTTATAACTCCAGTCTCTGCATGTGGTTTGTGCCATGAGGAATGGAGATTAGGCTCTGATCTTGCAACTGTTACTACTGAACCCCTCCAGAGTCCCACTGACTTCAACAGGGCTCCTCGTAGTATGGGCAACATCCAACCTCACACTGTCCAATGCAAGTTCCAGGTCTTAGGTTCTGATCCTCCTAGCTTTATGCAGAACCTTGCTCCGTGACCAGCCCCACCGCAAACAATGAAACTATTTCCCATTTTACCTTTTCATTATCACTCTCTGTGGGCTTCTGGGTTTTGAAGTAGGTCTGATCTACCATAGTACAAACTGAAAGAACTTCTGCAATTATCTTTGATACAAGTACAATGAGGCTGGAGAAGATTCAGTAGAAGCCACATTAAAGAAAATGGAGTGCATGGAAATCTTTTTGAGCCCAGAATAACTTCACTGTTTCAGGCTGGTAAATCCAGGATAAAAGAACAGCACTAAGCTGGGAGGAACTACTGCAAAATGCTAGACATGAAATTCGCTGATACAAACGGATGTTAGTTTCTGCACTACAACCCATGACAAGCCACAGCCCCAGTTCCTGTTCAGAGCTCAGATACTCTCATAAACGACTCTCACTATGAGCTACGTTACAAGTACAAAAGAGTAGCAATATCAATACCATGACATCTCACATGCTACAGAAAACAGAGTATATGTCCCTTGCCAAATATTTCTATTTCATGCACCACTCAAGTTGTATATATTTGCATAGATATTTTCATATGCTAAAAGATTTAGCAGTGTTGTGTCACACCAACGTGTCTTGTAAATCAGTTGACTCCTCTGTGACGAAAATACATTAACACAAAATACATTAACATTGTTCACAAGGTCAGTGCTGGAGAATCAAATGATTTTATAGTGCATCCTGCAATATGTGGCAGTTTTCTTACAGGACAAGCTCCTGGAGTGATTATTTAAAGATAATTATTTAAAGATAAATTTTTACTTTAAAAAAAGGTAAATTTCTAGTTCTCAGAACAGTGGAGAAAACCTTGAATGAGGGCCAAGTGTTCCCTAAAGGGCAGAAAAAACAGAAGGTAAATAAGTACCAACATTGTCTTAAAATCCATGAGATTTTAGAAAAAAATAATCTCATGATTTTGGGGTCCTGACTCATGATTTTTTCAACAAAGTAATTCAACTCACTCTCCTCCCAGGTCACTGCTTTGTAAAACATTTCCTCCATTATAGAAAAACATATAAATAACCAATACTAAATTACTGTTGCCTAATTTTCTGCCCTGAAATCTGCAAGGCTATATTTTCACACTGTAGGGACTTTACTCATCTATACAGAACTATGGGAGCATAATGAAATACCTTGGAAAAACATGACTCCAAAAATGTATTCTGGTTCCAAAAATTTAGTTTTACATACAGGGGGACTGGCATGATTTCAAGCTAGAAGGACATACAAGAGCAATATGTTAGATGCACAAAGGAATCGGTCCAAGATATCCAGATGTTAGAGTTATTTTTTAAGAATGTCACTGGAAAGAGAACATAGGTTAACACCTGAATGAGTTATCTATCCAATTATTGTGTCAATATTACTATTTCCTTAATTGTCTAATTCAGGGATAGGCAACCTGTGGCACACAAGCCGATTTTCAGTGGCACTCACACTGCCTGGGTCCTGGCCACTTGTCCAGGGGGCTCTGCATTTTAATTTAATTTTAAATAAAGCTTCTTAAACATTTAAAAAACCTTATTTACTTTATATACACCAATAGTTTAGTTATATATTATAGACTTATAGAAAGAGACCTTTTAAAAACATTAAAATGTATTACTGGCATGCAAAACCTTAGAGTGAATAAATGAAGACAGGACACACCAGTTCTGAAAGGTTGCCGACCCCTGGTCTAATTGTTCTGCTGTTCTAACTGTTCTAAGCACATAAGGTTGGGGTTAGACATTAGTTAATAACCAGTTTATAAAATGGTTTGGCCAGCCTGTGTGGATGGAGACCAAACTAGGTTAATCTCATGCTCAAAACCAGTATTTAGGGCTAGTCTGAGAAACCAGTTTGGCTGCAACCACGTTTGAACTCTGTTTGAATATGGTTTGTAAGCGCTCATGGCAAATGAAGACAAGGCCAGTGTAAATCAACCCACAAATGTGTTTTAAATCTACCAAGAGCTTTGCAACACTAGCATGAAGAAACATAGGATTTCCCCAACCATCCTTTTCAGTACAGTAGAACCTCAGAGTTACTATTACCAGAGTTACGAACTGACCAGTCAACCACACACCTCATTTGGAAATGGAAGTATACAATCAAGCAGCAGGAGGGATGGGGGGAAAAAATGGCAAATACAGTACAGTACAGTACTGTGTTAAATGTAAACTACTAAAAAAAATAAAGTGAAAACAGCATTTTACTTTTACATAATAAAGTTTCAAAGCTGTATTAAGTCAATGTTCAGTTGTAAACTTTTGAAAGAACAACCATAATATTTTGTTCAGAGTTACAAACAACTTTCATTCCCAAGCTGTTTGTAACTCTAAGGTTCTACTGTACATTATTTGTGAATTCCAGTGTAAGTCAATTTACATACCAGCATGGAAACTGTCTCACTGGTCATCATCATACCAGAATCATCCAGCTAATCCCCTCAACCAGTTTTGTTGGAGGAATCTACCATACAGCCACGGGGTGTTCTAAAAACCTAAGTGAGTTCTGAATACATAAATAATTGAATGGTGTGTAAGCTCTCTGGGGAATGGACCTTTTGTCTGTCCAGCACTATGCAAGTTTGTGGGACTATAAATAAAAATATTCCATTGAATCTCATTTTGATTTTTCAGATAATTGCATTGTTTTCCACTTCCCTTAGAAGTTGAAGTGGTGTCTGCACCAAAGTAAAGTTAAAAATCACAATCTCAGAGTAACTCCTAAATTTAATTAACTTTCCAAAATGTAGAAATCTCAAATGCATGCAGGCAAAGAACATTGAAAAAGTGAATGTTACATCCAAACACAAAATGCATTTCATTAACCTGCATCACAATATGAACCAACACATTTGTCACTGCAGTGGGACAAAGATGGGGGGGGGTTGTTTGTATTATCCTTAGGGGTTGGTTTTGGTTGTTTTTTTTTTGCAGCTGTTACTGTGCAAATGCTAAGCAGAGCGCAGTCTAAAAGTAAAAAAATAAAAATGACTAAATCTGAAACAGGATACTCATCAGGAACTTATAAAAAAAGTACAGATCATATTTGAAAGGCTACACTGAAATATGTTTTACATTTAGTTTCCTGCTGTACAGGCAGAGTTAAATACACAAATCCTTTTATCTGTCAGAAGAACTGGAATTTTGCTGACAATTCTGTTGATGATACTTGAGCCAGAATACAATCCAGTTCACTTTCACTTGCTCAGAGTAGTATTTCTGCAGTGCCAGCAGACATAAAACCTTACTTTGGTCACTAAAACATGCAGGTGTAGCTCTGAATACAAAACCTGAGTAAAAAAGGTGTCATTTTACATAGTCACTTCTCATAGCAAAGCCACATTTATGCTTCTAGGCTATTTCAAAGAGAACCAGTTCTGCCCATTCATACACATGCACGACTCCTGTTGACTTCCGTGAGACTGAGGCCATGTCTACAACTAGCGAGCTTACAGCAGCACAGCTGTGCAATAGAGGGACTACGCAAGCAATGTGGGAAGAAGAGAGCTCTCTCGTCGACATAATAAAGCCACTGCCATGAGTAGTGGTAGCTATTTCACACAGATGCTTCTCTCTGTGTAACTTATGTCCCTCAGGGGGGTATTTTTTTTCACACCCCTGAGAGACATAAATTATACTGACAAAAGTGGTAGTGTAGACATGGCCTGACATCAGATGTATAAAAGGGCAGACTTGGGCCCCAAGAGGCCAAACTTAAACAAGTTCGTGAACATCTGAAATTACTTTTAGATCTTGCTGATTTCTGGGGAAAAACGGAATTTCTTCACATCTAGGTTCCACTTTCAGAGAGGAAGAGACACTGTGCTCAGAAATAGCCTCAATTCAGCCATCAGTGGGGGTAGCTGTACCAGTGTTGATCTCGAGATGTAGAGCTAAGAATTTACATAGATTAAAGTAAAAAGTATCTGACTCAATCCATGTGATTTTCCTCTTTTAAAGCTGTTTTAAAGAAAGGCTTTTACCCTGGAACAAAATTTTCAAATCTATCAAAATTAAACAAATATATGCACCTGTCACATGTTTTCCAACCTTTCTCTTTGCATATTTGCTAAATACTAAAGCTGTTGGTATAAACAAACCTTTACTGCCAAGAGATCATTGCTCCTATCTGACCATGCAGTGAAATTTCACTCACTTTCATGGCAACAGCTGAAGCTATTATAAAATAAGACTGAAAAAGTGCAAAACCAGGCAGGTATTTTATTGGGCTAGAAACAAGCATGTAATCCAAATCCCAGATCCAAACTCTCCCTCAACCTGAGGAAATTTAGGCTGGATCTGTGTTTCGCTGTTAGGACACATTTCTTATTAAACCCCATCTAACTTCAACTGGATGGTGGGAGAGAGAGACACACACGCAACCTGCCAACTATTCTCTCTGTATAAATGTTTTTCTCCTCTCACTGCCTCCAACTCGAGTTTGCTTCAGCATGAAAGTCCTCCTTTAGGGCCTGATCCTGTGAGCTGTTAGGCTCACTCTGTACAAGGTGCTGAGTGCCCTCCACTCCAATTAACTGCAAAAGCAGTTAACTATGTTTGGGGCCTTGCATGAAGTATTCAACACCTTGAAGAATCAGGACGATAAGGCCTGACCAAAGCCAACTGAAGTCAATGGACAGGCTCTCGTTGTCTTCAGTGGGCTTGGATCCAACCCTCTGACTTCTGCCTACCTATCTAATCTTTTGTGGTTTACTTTGCCATTGTATTGGAATTATTTTTTTCTTCATCATGCAGGTTATATGGATAGAAAACTATATGTCTGAGTTAAAGTGAGTCATCACTAGGCGGCGTCTGACCATTCACCAAAATTCTTTGAAAATAAGCCTCCAGAATCACTAAAATGAATTCCATATCAAATCAAAACTAACAATAATTTGGACCACAATAAACTCCCAGCATCCAGCAAATACAGTGCAAATGAAGACCATGAGTTGCTAAATACCATTACAATAAACCCTTGAACTGGTTAAAAAAAACAGATTAAAATCACTACCAATATAGTCATCAGTCATATGTATTCTCATTCCAAGTTTATCTGCCTATCTTGGGCATTTATGATAAGGCTACTCCTGATACAAGACACGTACTCTAAGACCTCCCAACTTAATCAAAGTTGCTTTTACAAAACCCTCTTTACATTACTTCTATTGCGATTAGATGCAAAGCCCTTGGCTCTGAACACCAGCCTTTTACAAAGAGAGTATTATAAACAGGAATGTATTACTTTATTAACTAAGTGTCTCAGAGAAATACAGAGTGTTTTATGGTGCATTGGATGATTCCTTCACTCTTGTAAATTCTTTACTGTCCCGTGGTGACTCACACACCTACAAAAGGCTGTTGATACATGTCTGTCTCATTAGCACTTTCTGCTATTCCAATGATGCCACAATGTATTGCCAAGAGACATCTGGCAGGTTTCCTGACAATACAATGTCGCTGAGGAAACGCTAACAACGTGCCTTGTTTAGTCAACCACCTTTCAGTTTATTTGCACTTCCAATGAGTGGAAAAAAGTCTGATGTTTAGGTGTGCACAGAAGTGTTCTTGTTCTTATGTGGCTGCTGATTCAGCTTGCTATGTGGTTTGACCCTTTGTACTCTTTCACACACTTAAGCCCTGTTTTTGACCCCAACACACACACACACACACATTTCTTTTGGCCTGTCATTTGTCCAGGAGACTTTTTCCGTAAAGTCTCAGGAAATTAGACAAGCCATTTTAGGGGATATTTTTTCAGTAAATTTGTAACAAGTATACTGTATGGTAGATATTTCAAGCCACACCCCAGAGGGACCAGGCTTTCCACTGGCCTTCTGCACAGTAGCATGAAAAAATCCTCCCTTCACCCACCACTTTGGCTGAGAAGCAGCAGTGGAGGTACTTTAAAGCCACTTCTTCAGTCCTAGGCATGCAACAGCCCCCTGCTGTTGGTATGCTCCCACTCCATGGGAGTGAATCTCCAGTGGATTCATGACAGAATAGATCCATCAGGGCATCTGTCTCTACACACCACCACCAGATGCCCTTAATTTCCAGGCACACCTCTGCCAGCTCCTGCCCACTCTTCCTGCAGTAGAACCACACAGGTTTGGCTGGGTTATACAGCAGGGTAACAAGACTTGGTGCCTTGACATGTGCAATATATCTAGATGCATAGGAAAAGATTCAGTGTTGTCCTATTAAATTACTGACAAAGCCATGATCTGATTCCCTAGTAGAAAGTGTTATAATCTTGCGAATTAGAAAACTCTGGCTTGTACAATTCACATGCTAACTGGCAGTTGTCTACATTACTCTTGTAACAGAAAAGATACAAGGCCCTGTATTACTTTTTAGCAAAAAGCAATACACAGATTAGTGAGAATGAATACATAGCAAGGTCAACTTCAGATGCAGCTTCAGCAACTTGTTAGCAGAAGGACACAGAAAGCTGCTTAACTATGACCAGCAAATACACCCTATAAACCTCCAGCATATGGAAAGTTCAGTGCAGTATTGATTCTTCATTGCCAGGAGTATGTTCAGTCAGGTTCACAGGAACAACTAGTTCTTATCTGTTATTTAACTGTTTCATTATAATTTTGGTGGAATTTGTTATTTTTATTTTTACCCAAAATCTGCCATTATTCACATAAGAAAAGAATGTGCTAAATGCAACATATTGTGTTTGATCCTCATTTCTAGTTACAGAATAATAATTACATTTATCCTGAAATGCCTTACAGCTACTCATATGTACACATAGTAGAAATGAAACACAGCCATCTCTTGACTCGGGGAACAGCAGCCAGTGCACAGTGGCATGAGGAGGGAAGGGTTTTTGCCACTGATTCTGAAGGAAACAGTGCCTTGAATCAGATTGCTTTTTGTTTGTTTGAAAGCACTGAAAAATCCAGGCACAGTAAACTATTCGGATTCCAACATAACCCAGTGATACTGCAATCCAATTGTCACAGGCTAATATTATGGAAGAGAATGTTTGGTTTATATTAAAACTATTGAAAACAAAGGAGGTTTCTGTTTGAAGGATACTCTACAACATAAACACATATATCTTAACTCCATTACCAAGCTATGAGATAGAGCAATCCTGTGGATAGGGCATGAACTGAGGGTTGGGAGACCCATGTTCTAATCCTGACTTTGCCTTTCATCATCACATGAGTGTGGGAAAGTTACTTAACATGTTATGCCTGAACTGGAGATGATACTTGCCTTGGTAATCACCTACACATGAAAAGTGTTAGAAGTATTACTGAACAAAACAATTCTACCAATCACACATATTTATGTTCATCAGGCACATTAGTATATATTCAATGTGCCTATAATATCACCCAGAGGCCCCAATCAATGCTCTTACAACCACATACTTAGAGCCCTACCAAATTCATGGTCCGTATTGTTCAATTTCATGGTCATCGGATTTTGAAAATCATAAATTTCATTATTTCAGCTACAACGCTACCTCGATATAACACCACCCGATATAACATGAATTTGGATATAACGCGGTAAAGCAGTGCTCTGGGGAAGTGGGGCTGCGCACTGCGGTGGATTAAAGCAAGTTCAATATAACACGGTTTCACCTACAACGCAGTAAGATTTTTTGGCTCCCAAAGGCAGCGTTATATCAAGGAAGAGTTGTATTTAAATCTGAAAATTCACAGTGTTTTAATTTTAGTGATCCTGACCCATAGAGGAATTGTGGGGGGGAGGGGTTGCAAGGTTATTGTTGGTGGGGGTTGCGGTACTGCTACCCTTACTTCTGCGCTGCTACTGGTGGTGATGCAGCCTTCAGAGCTGGGCAGCTGGAGAGTGGCGGCTGCTGGCCAGAAGCCCAGCTCTGAAGCAGGGCCGGCTCTACTGTTTTTGCTGCCCCAAGCAGCGCGCCGAATTGCCACGGATAGTAGGAGCAGTCCCTGTGCCCTTAGGGCGGCACGCACGTTTCCGCGGCAGTGGCAATTCAGAGGCAGCTTCTCTCTTCAGCAGGAAGACAGAAGCTGCGCCGCAGGGGACAGCTGAACATAGAAGCTGCCGCCAAATTGCAGCCACCGTGGAAATGCATGAGCCGCCCTAAAGGCACATGGGTTGCCCCCGCCCTCTGCTGGGGCAGCAATTCGCACGCTGCTTGGGGGCAAAAACATAGGGACTGCCATCTCTGGCAGATTGCCACCCCAAGCACCTGCTTGGGATGCTGGTGCCTGGAGCCAGCCCTGCTCTGAAGGCAGAACCGCAGTCAGTAGCAAAGCAGAAGTAAGGGTGGTAATACCATATCATGCCATCCTTACTTCTGCACTGCTCAGTCAGTAGCCGCCACTCTCTGGCTGGCCAGCTCTGAAGGCAGCAGCGCAGAAGTAAGGGTGGCATGGTATGGTATTACCACCCTTACTTTTGCGCTGCTGCGGGCAGGGCGCTGCCTTCAGAGTTGGGTGCCTGGCTAACAACTGCTGCTCTCTAGCCACCCAGATCTGAAGGTAGTGCAGAAGTAAGGGTGGCAATACTGTGACCCCCAAAAATCAACCTTGTGACCCCCCCCTGCAACTCCCTTTTCGGTCAGGACCCCCAATTTGAGAAACATTGGTCTCTCCTGTGAAATCTGTATAGCATAAGGTAAAAATCACATAAAAGATCAGATTTCATGGGGGAAGACCAGATTTCACAGTCTGTGACCTGTTTTTCATGGCCAAGAATTTGGTAGGACCCTACACATAATAAAAGAGTTTATATTCTGAAGAGCCTTCTGTCCAATTTAAGGCAATGCAACAAGTGGGCTTAGTAAGGCCAGGTATACACTACGAACTTATATCAGTATAACTACGTCGTTCAGGCATGTGAAAAATCCATGCCTCGGAGCGATGCAGTTATACCAACCTAATCCCTGGTGCGGACACAAGCTCTCCCATCGGCATAGCAGAATCTTCACTAACGCATTACAGAGGTGCAGCTGCAGCTTTTTACGTGTAGACCTGCCCAAAAAGACTGGAGCTAGAAGAAAGACCACAGCAATGCGCACATAGCCACAGATTCCTAAGTTATCTGCACGGTCTGTAGTTTTGAGTCAATTTTTTTAAAGGTGTAAACAAACAAAAATATTAACCATAACAGTAATGTCTATTTGCCACATGCATCTAACCAATATCAGTTGGTTATTTTCTATAATTCTACTGCGATATATATGGTAACACTGCTATTATTTTCCATTTACGTTTCATATGTTCTGGAAACATGCCCCTCTCCAAATGCTTTGCGAAGTACCTCTTCTGGAATTCTTCAATGACAGAAAAGTACAAGTTCCCACATGGAACTTTAACAATGAACTTCCAAACTGATCAAGAAATTAACCACAATGATCCAGTAAGCATGGGGGAAGCTCTTTTCTTTTAGCTAAAGCACCAAGAGACTGAAAATCAACTAAGAACTGCCACAAGCACCAAACTAGATCACAAAGAGCTTCACATTATTTTATCAAATCAGAAGAGAGTCTATTTTTGTACTTTACCTACCAATAAAGGCCCTGATCCTCCAATATATTCCCCAGTGATTTCAATGGGGCTCTGCATAGACAGAGGTTTGTGCAGGACCGGCGCTAGGGGTTTGAGCGCCCTAGGCAGACGGCAATTTCGCCGCCCCACGTGCTGGTCCCGCAGCTCCGCTGGAGCTGCCGCAGTGGTGCCTGCGGAGGGTCCGGTGCTCCATGGCTCTGGTGGAGCTGCCGCAGTGATGCCTGCGGGCGGTCCACCGGAGCCGTGCGAGCAGCCGACAGTCCGCAGGCATGACTGCGGCAGCTCCACCGGAGCTGCGGAGCTCCAGACCCTCTGCAGGCACCACTGCGGCAGCTCCACTGGAGCTGCCTGCCGCCCCCTCTGGCAAAACGGCACCCATCAATTATTCTGGCACCCTAGGTGATTGCCTAGGCTGCCTAAATGGTAGCGCCGGCCCTGGGTTTTTGCCTATGCACAGTTCACTGCAGAATCAGGACTACAGTTTCATAGTTTCATTTATACCTCAGGTGTGTTAAACCACTTACATACTAAAATTTCAATAAAGGAAATTTACTCCTCAAATTCAACAAAACAACTGATAACACTATAGTCAACCCTAATAAAATATCAATCAAAATGCCACTCACCTAAACTATAAGGTTCAAAAGCTCAACCTTTTATGTTACGTAAGAGAACATATGCACAATTTTAAAATATCAGTTTTAGTGTACACTGCACAGTCAAGTTTAAGTTGTGCCACTTTTTTTTAAAAAATTGGATACTTAGGATAATACTAATAAATTCTGAAATTCACCATGAACTTTCACTGGATTATGACTGAAAATTTGTCTTTTTAAACAATTTAACTTTGAAGTTAAATTCCATCTGAATACAGGCCATCAGCATAAGTCATAATTTGCACTGGCAGCTGCCTGGATCTGCAAACTATTGCATAAAGGATTCTGACATTCAATAGATGAACGCTTGTAATGTCTTTACGTCAATTCACCACATACTTCAAAGTTAGCGTACTCAAATTGTTCACCTGGTTACTTAAAGCTCCATTCTTTGCAAGTTGACAGTTGGAAAGAAGATAAGCAATACATCTGAAGATGAAGGTCAAAATACAGATATATTCCTTATAAAGTCCGCAATCACACAGAGACTTGCATGCACGCTTAGTTTGGACACATCAAGTCAATGAGGCTATTCAGAGAGCGCAAAGAGAAGCAGTACATAAGTCTTCACAGGATTGGATCTAAAATCTACAAAAATATCCAAACTTACAGATTTTAATGCTTTCCTGAAGAAGAAAAAAAAGACTCCTCCAATATGGTTACTAAGCAATAAGATCAGTAAATTCAAGTATGATAGAGATTTAATATCTTCAGTATCACTTGTATGCACAGGAAAAGCTACAATGGTGCATTTTTAAAAAGTATGTTGCTACATATCTTCCATTAAGAACCCTATTGAGTAGTTTTGAAATACTCAGAATGTTTCCTCTTTTTTCCCATTTCAAACAGTAAAATGTATGTATCAGTGAATACTAGATTTCGGGGTTTCATGGAGGTATTACTTACAAATTACTCTGTTTCTGAAAATGTATTAGGCTGAGGATGAAAGTGCACTTCCTGATTTTAATATATTATGATCTGATTTGACTAACAGGCAAAAATACAAGCTTGTCAGCTGTAATATCCTGTCTACCTACCAAATAATTATCTTGAATCTTTGCAGCTTTTATCTCCTTTAAAAAACAGAACCTCTGTTTCTTTTATTAATATTTACTGTCCACCACTTATAATCCCTAGAAGAAATACTCAGTTTTTTAAATGAAATATATTGTAGACCAGACGTTTAAAGAGACTTTCCTGAAGAACTTCAGTAATGATCGGGCACCTTCTCCAGGAAGGAGAGGAGGATAGTAAAGCTGGTTTAGATCAATGAGAGTCCAGTCCTCGTGTGACTTCAACTGGGACTACTCACTGAAGGGCAGATTCTAATATCTTAACCCATGTTAAAAAGTGTACCACACTGAAGTCAATGGAAGAATTCATGAAGTAAGGTGCAAATGAGTGATAGTACAGGTATCAAAATCTTGTTCTAAATAATAGTAGCAGTATTAAGCATTATGCGTGGAAGTAAAGGTGTGCTGAATCAGAACCATAAACTGGGATTTTCAGAAGAAGCCTCAAGGAATTGCACCTAACACCTACAATCTCCTCTGAAAATCCCTAACCACTGCATCTCTACTCATGTTCTCTCCTTTGGATCCACATCCCCATGTGGATAGAAAAATAACCCACCTTTGGAAAACCTTCCTCCATGTCAACCCAGAATGAAGCATCAGCATTATATCAGGTGTTACATCTCCACAATAACCAAACCATTTTCAATACTAGTTAAGAAGAGCCAGAAAATACCCACAGCTGGTATGCAGTGCTTCTTATATATGGGGCCCTTCATTTTCAGTTTTAATTGTATTTATTTTTCCCCCCAAGGACTTATCAGTGTTTATTACCACCACAACAAACAGGTAAAAATCAGTGCAGAAAACTATTAATAATTTTTCTGGATCAATATCAGGATTTATTTTGATGGATGGAAAGACGGGGGGAGGGGGACTGTTCAGTAGATTAATGCTCTGAATTCTGTTCATCAGTGTGGTTTGTGGTAGAACTAAAACAGAACTCAAAACACAATGCCACCTCTGAGTTTAAGAAAACGATATCTCTCTAATCCCCAAATAAAACTTTTTGTTTGAATAAACAGTTTAATGTTGTAGACACAGAAGTATTAGCCTATAAATATTTACATCTAATAATTGGGTCACACCATTTGTAGCGCATATACTCAAATTCACCCTTTTCTCCTTTTTTGTTGTTTGAAAACTTTTGAATACACCTCTACCTTGATATAATGCAACCCGATATAACATGAATTCGGATATAACGCACTAAAGCAGTGCTCAAGGGGGCGGGGAGGGAAGGTTGTGCACTCCAGTGGATCAACGCAAGTTTGATAGAATGCAGTTTCACCTACAACACAGCAAGATTTTTTGGCTCCCGAGGACAGTGTTATATCGAGATAAAGGTGTACTTCCTTGAGTTCTGAAACATATTCTGATATCCATTTTCATTTTCTTCCCATTTTAGTATGCTAAATCTTTATCTGCTAACAGCTTGAAATACGCACATGGTGGGTGTGAGATTCATCAGTACGTTCAGATGCACACGCACTTCAGAGTTTGCGTGCGTGCCTGTTTGTTCATTGTGTGCATCTTTTAGACTAATACATAGCCTTACTTCAACAGGCAGCTTTGCATATACACACAGACTAATATATTATTGTAATACATATATCTAGGTCCTTACCAAATGCAAAGTCCATTTGGGTCAATTTCACAGTCCTAGAATTTTAAAAATCATAAATTTCATGATTTTAGCTCTTTAAATCTGAAGTATCACGGTGTTGTACTTGTAGGGGTCCTGACCCATAAAGGAGTTGAGGGGGGTCACAAGGTTATTATGGGAGAGGTTGTGGTACTGCTACCCTTACTTCTGAGCTGCTGCTGGTGGCAGCGCTGCCTTCAGAGCTGGGCAGCTGGAGAGTGGCAGCTGCTGGCCAGGATCCCAGCTCTGAAGGCAGAGCTGCTGCCAGCAGCAGTGCAGAAGTAAATAAGGGTGGTATGGTATTGTCACCTTTACTTCTGCGCTGCTGCCTGCAGAACTGGGCCCTCAATCAGCGGCCATCACTCTCTGACCACCCAGCTCTGACGGCAGTGCACAAGGGGGCAATACTGCAATCCCTCTAAAATAACCTTGTGCACTTCTGCAACTCCCTTTTGGGTCAGAACCCCCAATTTGAGAAATGTTGGTCTCCCCCATGAAATCTATATAGCATAGGGTAAAAGCACACAAAAGACCAGATTTCATGGAGGGTCCGGTGGAACAGATTTCACGATCCGTGATGTGTTTTTCATGGCCGTGAATTTGGTAGGGCCCTACATTATCTCATGCAATGTATTGTAATTTCCTAATAAAACAAGGTTCTTGTATATATTTGAATGGTACAAAAGTAAAGTGAAAAATTAATATTTTTTGTAAAACCCAGGATTTTTTTTTTAAATGGTTTAGTCTGCAAACGCAGGGGCTTACTTATATACCGCTATCACTCCTTAATCAGTCTACGTGCTTGTGCAGCACAGACAGCCCTTGATATTCTGAAGAGCAAATGACAAGAAAAGAAACCTGTCTCTCCAGTATTGGTTTATTTATAATTTTATATCCCTGCCCAGTGGCAGGTACCTGGACATCTATAATCAATAAAACAATCTTTTTAAAAATAAAATCAGAGTAAAAAATACAAGCATTTACATCAAAAGCTCCACAACAGACTTTCAACTTAAAAGTTCCCTAGGTGCTTAGTGAAGTCTGATATGCATTATATAGATATACATATATGTTATATTATATAAATCCAAAACACCAAAGCGAGCAAACAAAAAAAACCCATTCCCAACTACAAAAGGGATTGCCTGGCTTTCTAAAAGAAAAATTGCAGCTCAGCCAGGAGTACGCAACTGACAAAGGAATACCTAAGTGAAATTCCATGGCCTGTGTTATACAGGTCAGACTAGATGATCATAATAGTACTATCTATTATATTATTCCTAAATCAAAGATGTAACTCAAGAAATAAATCTGTAGCCAGGCAGAGTGGGAGGCCCCACGATTTTCTATAATTCCCAAAGATAGAGTGTCTTTTTTGATGAATGTACAACTCCCAGTCACACAAACATAGATATTAAGTGGAGAAATTGCTGTCTGTTTTCTATTTAGGTTAGCATCTAAACTAATTATCTCCAAATTATCACCTGCTCTTTCACTTAGCATAAGCCATGTGGGTGTCAACATGCCAATAACTCAGTCCTTAAGTATTTTTCTTGTTTTCTTTTAATCCCATTGTCGTTAGCTTCACTAGAAACTAGGGCTCTCAAGCGATTAAACAAATTAATCGTGTGATTAATCATGCTATTAAACAATAATAGAATACCATTTATTTAAATATTTTGGATGTTTTCCACATTTTCAAATATATTGATTTCAATTACAACACAGAATACAAAGTGCACAATGCTCACTATTTTATTACAAATATTTGCATTGTAAACAAGATAGAGTATTTCAATTCACTTAATACAAGTACTGTAGTGCAACCTCTTTATTATGAAAGTTGAACTTACAAATGTAGAATTATGTACAAATAACTGCATTAAAAAATAAAACAATGTAAAACTTTAGAGCCTGCAAGTCCACTCACAGTCCTACTTCATGTTCAGCCAATCGCTCAGACAAACAAGTTTGTTTACATTTGCAGTAGGTAATGCTACCTGCTTCTTGTTTACAATGTCACCTGAAAGTGAGAACAGGCGTTTACATGGCACTGTTTTAACTGGCTTTGCAAGATATTTATGTGTCAGATGCGCTAAAGATTCATATGTCCCATCATGCTTCAACCGCCATTCCAGAGGACACGGGTCCATGCTGATGATAGCTTCTGCTCATTGACAATCCAAAGCAGTGCAGACCAACTCATGTTCATCATCTGAGCCAGATGCCACCAGCAAAAGGTTGATTTTCTTTTTTGGTGGTTTGGTTTTCATAGTTTTGACATTGGAGTGTTGCTCTTTTAAGACTTCTGAACGGATGCTCGACAGGGAGAGTAGCAACATACGGACCCTGGACTTCAGAAAAGCAGACAGACTCCCTTAGGGAACTGATGGGCAGGATCCCCTGGGAGGCTAATATGAGGGGGCAAGGAGTCCAGGAGAGCTGGCTGTATTTTAAAGAATCCTTATTGAGGGCGCAGGAACAAACCATCCCAATATGCAGAAAGAATAGCAAATATGGCAGGGACCAGCTTGGCTTAACAATGAACTCTTCGGTGAGTTTTAACTCAATAAGGAAGCTTACAAGAAGTGGAAATTTGGACAGATGACTAGGGAGGAGTATAAAAATATTGCTAGAGCAGACGGGGTGTAATCAGGAAGGCCAAAGCACAATTGGAGCTAGCAAGGGATGTAAAGGGTAACAAGAAGAGTTTCTACAGGTATGTTAGCAATAAGGAGGTGGTCAGGGAAAGTGTGGGCCCCTTACTGAAAGCAGGAGGCAACATAGTGACAGATGATGTGGAAAAAGCTGAAGTACTCAATGCTTTTTTTGTCTCGGTCTTCACAGACAAGGTCAGCTCCCAGACTGCTGCACTGGGCAACACAGTATGGGGAGGAGGTGAGCAGCTCTCACTGGTAAAAGAACAGGTTAAGGACTATTATGAAAAGCTGGACATGCACAAATCCATGGGTCCAGATCTAATGCATCCAAGGGTGCTGAGGGAGTTGGCTGATGTGATTGCAGTGCCATTAGCTATTATCTCTGAAAATTCGTAGTGATGGGGGAGAGGGGGCAAGGTCCAGGACAATTAGAAAAAGGCAAATATAGTCCCCATATTTTAAAAAGGGAAGAAAGAGAACCCACGGAACTACAGACCAGTCAGCCTCACTTCAGTTCCTGGTAAAATCATGGAGCAGGTGCTCAAGGAATCCATTTTGAAGCACTTGGAAGAGAGGAAGGTGATCAGGAACAGTCAACATGGATTCACCAAGGGCAAGTCGTGCCTGACCAACCTGACTGCCTTCTATGATGAGATAACGGGCTCTGTGGATATGGGGAAAGCAGTGGATGTGATATATCTTGATTTTAGCAAAGCTTGTGATACGGTCTCCCAAAGTATTCTTGCCAGCAAGTTAAAAAAGTATGGATTGGACGAATGGACTGTAAGGTGGACAGAAAGCTGGCTAAATTGTCAGTCTTAACAGGTAGTGATCAATGGCTCAATGTCTAAGTGGCAGCCGGTATCAAGCGGAGTGCCCCAGGGGTCGGTTTTGTTCAACATCTTTATTAATAATCTGGATAATGGGATTAATTTCACCCTCAGCAAGTTCGCAGATGACACTAAACTGTGGGGAGAGGTAGATATGCTGAAAAGTAGGATTCAGAGTGACCTAGACAAATTGGAGGATTAGGCCAAAAGAAATCTGACAAGGTTCAAAAAGGACAAGTGCAGAGTCCTGCACTTAGGAAGGAGGAATCCCATGCACCGCTACAGGCTGGGGACTAACTAGCTAAGCAGCAGTTCTAAAGAAAAGGACCTGGGGATTACAGTGGATGAAAAGCTGGATATGAGTCAGCAGTGTGCCCTTGTTGCCAAGAAGGCCAATGGCATATTGGGCTGTATTAGTAGAAGCATTGCCAGCAGATTGAGGAAAGTGATTACTCCCCTCTATTTGGCATTGGTGAAGCCACACCTGGAGTATTGCATTGTTTTGGTCCCCCCCATTACAGAAAGGAATGGACAAATGCGAGAGAGTCCAGCAGAGGGCAACAAAAATTATTAGGGGGTTGGGGCACATGACTTACAAGGAGAGGCTGAGGGAACTGGAGTTATTTATTCTGAAGAAGAGAAGAGTGAAGGGGGATTTGATAGCAGCCTTCAACTACCTGAAGGGGGGGTTCCAAAGAGGATGGAGCTCAGCTTTTCTCAGTGGTGGCAGATGACAGAACAAGAAGCAATGGTCTCAAGTTTCAGTGGGGGGGGGGTCCAAGTTGGATATTAGGAAACGCTATTTCACTAGGAAGGTGGTGAAGCACTGGAATGGGTTACCTAGGGACAGTGCCGTAACAAGGGTGAGCCGAGCGAGGCACTTGCCTCGGGCACGCAAAGCGGAGGGGTGTACCTCTACCGCTCAAGCAGGCAGAGGAAAAAGAAAAAAAAAAGCTGCGATCGACAGCGCTTCGGCGGCAGTCCTACCGCCGCCGCTTCAGTCTTCAGTGGCAATTCGGCAGCGGGTCCCACAGTCCCTCTCAAAGGGAAGGAGCTGCCGCCGAATTGCCGCCGCCGCTTCATTCATTCTTTGGTGGCAGGCCCATCCCTCTGAGAGAGTCTGCGGGACCTGCCACTTAATTGCCGCCGAGGAGCCTGGAGCCGGCCCTTGCCTCGGGCACAAAAATTCTTTGTTACAGCTCTGCCTAGGGAGGTGGTGGTTTTTAGAGGTTTTTAAGGCCCAGCCTGACAAAACCCTGGCTGGGATGATTTAGTTGGTGTTAGTCCTGCTTTGAGAAAGGAATTGGATAGATGATCTCCAGAATTCTCTTCAAACTCTAATATTCTATGACACCTCATCCCTCTCAGATTTTGGAAGGCACTTCAGATTCTTAAACCTTGAGTCGAGTGCTGTAGCTATCTTTAGAAAGCTCACATTGGTACCTTCTTTGAGTTTTGTCAAATCTGCAGTGAAAGTGTTCTTAAAACCAACAACGTGCTGGGTCATCATCTGAGACTGCTATAACATGAAATATATGGCAGAATTTGGATAAAACAGAGCAGGAGGCATACAATTCTCTCCCAAGGAGTTCAGTCACAAATTTAATTAACACTTTTTTTTTTAAAATGAGCATCATCAGCATGGAAGCATGTCCTCTGGAATGGTGGCCGAAACATGAAGGGGCATACGAATGTTTAGCATATCTGGCACAAATACCTCACAATACTGGCTACAAATGTGCCATGTGAATGTCTGTTCTCACTTTCAGGTGACATTGTAAATAAGATGAAGGCAGCATTATTTCCTGTACATGTAAACAAACTTATTTGTCTTACCAATTGGCTGCACAGGAAGTAGGACTGAGTGGACTTGTAGGCTCTAAAGTTTTACATTGTTTTGTTTTTGAGTGCAGTCATGTAACAAAAAAAATCCTATATTTGTAAATTGCACTTTCATGACAAAGAGCTTGCACTACAGTACTTGTAAGAGATTAACTGAAAAATACTATTTCTTTTGTTTTTCATTTTTACAGTGCAAATATTTGTAATAAGAATAATATAAGGTGAGCACTGTGCACTTTGTATTTTGTATTGTAATTGAAATCAATATATTTGAAAATGTAGAAAAACATTCAAAATATTTAATAAATGTCAATTGGTATTCTACTGTTTTACAGTGCGATTTAAACTGTGAATAATCATGATTAATTTTTTTGGTTAATGTGAGTTAACTGTGATTAATCAACAGCCCTACTAGGAACAATTTAAAAAAATGCAATGGCTGTTTCACAAGAATGCCCATGGATCCTGAGTTCTGTTATCCGTAGCCTCTGGCATCCTACATGACATACATTGGTAACCACTAAAAGTCAACTTTAACTTACTATGACCAGACAGTCGTATTCTGGACACCACTGTTATTTTCTATTCTGAGTACAATGGAAAATTGCAGTATTACACATGGTGATTGTTGGCCCTTGCTGACTTTAATGGCAACCATTGCAAAGTAAATATCTTCAAAACCTAAGCACTTGTGTCACCACACACACAAAGTGTAATCCATCATGGGTTTTTACAGCAGACATAACACCAATCTAATCTTCTGATTAAAGGAGATGGAAAGAGCAAATAAAAAGTTCATGAGCCAATACTCTTAAACCAGCATGCCTTAAATAAAAGGCATTTTGATTTTGGACATAATTTAAGTCTCTTAGAAAGTTTCTTTTCTCTTTCTCAGTACTTACGTTATTAAAACATAAATAAGAATATTACAATATTGTCAGTTTCTACCTTTCTTCAAAAGATATTTTATTGTAATAGCTGTAGGTCTTCTAAATTTGTATTTTGGTGCTGGCCTTAAAGTGCATATCCGCTCTTTAGAGTTGATTTCAGTATTTTGAAATACAGAACAGGGTATTAAGACTGCTAGTCTGTGTGTGTATACACAATAAGACTTTCGTTATTTCTCTTTCTAATCAATGATCTTCAAAATGCTTGCATGTCTTCCAGTGTCCCTGTTACAAGACAGGACACTTTTTTCCTGTAACGAATCATAATCACAAAACACTGTCTAAATGTTTTTAGTATTTACATCTGACTAGAAAACAGCAGATTCTTCCTTACTGAGACAAATTCAAATATTGTAGTTAGTATTTACTTTAAAACAGTTCAAAATTGCTTTCAAATGTATTTTCCAATGGTCAGAACTCCTGCTGACCAAGTCCTGGTTTCTTCAGTAGATTCTAAATTACTTCCAAAGACCACAGAGTTATAGAGAGACTTACTTATGAAATAAGCATTAGGTTTGATAGATTTTGGAGAGATCCTTGTCTTCAGTGTTAACAATATGACATTACAAAATGTTGTACTTGATTTATTTCAAACAAATAGAAAGTATCAATAATAGCATTTGATTGCCATGGTAAACATTTTAGAATGTTTTTATCCTGTTATTAAGCTGAAGTTGTCACATAAGTCTCCATAGTGTAAAACTTTCCCATTGAAATTGGTAGTGAATCACAGATATATGATTATTTTGGCCTACCAAGCATTGACCAATCTCTTTAGAAATGTTTAAAAGTTTTCTCTGTGATTTCCTAATACCCCTTTCAGTGATGTGTCAGGCCACATTATGTAGAAATATTAGAAAAAGGCATCCAGAAGACTCCTCTACTGTTAAGACAACTTCCTGACTTTATGTTGTTCGGTGGTGCAAAAGACAAGGCCAGTAAGTTATGTTTTCAATCATCTGGCCTGTGTAAACAAGGAACAATCATCAACCACTGAGTTTACCAGATCTCCTCACATCTACAAAAGCAAGGCATTTTTATTATCAGAAGCATGTAGGCTTTTTGATTGCTATAGCTTGAAAAATGCAATTAGTGGTAACTCCCTTCAAGAAGACTACTTTTAATGAAAAGTCATTTATACCTTAAATGAGCCAACATTAACTGAAAGCCCTGATCTTGCAAAGATTTACACAGCTGCTTAGCTTCACACACTGCAAGCAGTTTCAACAGGACTACTCACAATACAATCAAGTTAAACACATGTGTAAGTCTTTGCAGAAAGTAGTTGGTAGAACTACCTGCCACAGATTTCAATATCTCCATTCAGTTAACACCAACCTCCTACAAATACACATTGATCAGGACCAAAAGGTTCTATATCTTCAATGTTTTATTAGAACTTCCTGACCCAAGTAAGATTTACCAGCTGAACCATAACTTCCACTCTCAGATGCTGATAATACTGTTTGTCTGCTGCTGTTCTCTTCTGCAGAGAAAGGCCCATCAATCACTGATTATGGATTGAGAATTTCTATTGTTAAGAAAATATTTAAACACACAGGACAACTTCTGCTCTCCAGCACACACATAAAACTCCCATCGACTTCAATGGAAGTTTTGCACGCATATTGGAACGTATGATCTGGCTCACTCAATTTTTCTGTTCTCAATCATACTTCGCCATATATTTTTGTCACAATTGGTTTTACTATAATTTGCTAACATCAAGTGCATCAACTTCAGAAACAGGTTCTGGCAAGTCTTACATCATCTCTATTCAGCTTCCTTGGGTGCAGTTTGTCTGCTATTTGTCATACAGTGAGACATCTTGACTCACTAAGTTCCATGTATGCCTGGGTTACTGTAAAGCAATAAATTGTTTTAAAATATTTTACATGTTGGTCATTACCACTTTTTTTATCTTTAAACTGTATGAAATTCACAAGGATTCTGACATAGGTCAGCTAAAAGTCTTATTTCTAGGGCCTTGATCCTACAAACACTTACATACTTCCTTAACTTTACTCCCATTGAGGGACTACTCAGCATAGTAAAATTAGGCTTGGGTGTGTTTGGAGAACCCAGGCCTAGAACTGGAAGATTTGTCTTTAACATTTGGGGAACAGGAGAATGGAAGAAACTAGACAAATATACACACAGGTGTCTCAAACTGAACTTGCTTTAGGGAGAGGCTGACTTTCAGTCCAACTAACAACTGGCCCTATTACCCAAAATTAACTTCTATTCCCCAGGATGAGTTGAATAGAACACATGACAGGGGGAGAGGGGCTGGTAAAGCAGAGGAAACACACAGCTGCACAGAGAACAGATCAGAGCACCGGTCAGCTCTGGCAGATGTTAAAAAAGACCCTTTCGCCTTCCCTTCCAGCGGCTCCAGCCCGACGGTGCTACAGCCCCCTTTCCACCGGCTGGCCCAACCCAGGGATCAGTGGCCAGGGGCCGGCTTGCGGGACAGCAGCGGGGCGCTGTGGAAGGGCAGGGCCCCGGCCCAGGGCAGTTCACACCCGCAGGCGCGCCAGGGGATTGGGGCACGGGACAGCGGCGGGGCGCTGTGGAAGGGCAGGGTCCGGTCCCGCCCCAGGCGCGCCAGGGGGGCACGGGCCGGCTTGCGGGGCGCTGTGGAAGGGCAGAGTCCAGTCCCGCCCCAGGCGCGCCAGGGGGGCACGGGCCGGCTTGCGGGACAGCGGCGGGGCGCTGTGGAAGGGCAGGGTCCGGTACCGCCCCAGGCGCGCCAGGGGGGCACGGGCCGGCTTGCGGGGCGCTGTGGAAGGGCAGAGTCCAGTCCCGTCCCCCCCAGGGGGCAGCTCACGCGCCAGGGGAGCTGCCCGGGCGGGGCGGAGCGGAGCCAGGCGCTCGAGGAAGCGAGTTTCGCGGGCTGCTCCGGAGCCGCCTGCCCGCACCCACGAAAGCGGCGGGGCGCTGCCGCCCGGCGAGCCCGCGCGGAGCCCCGGGGCCGGGCAGCGGCGCGGCTGGGGACCCGGGAGCCCCTTCCCGCCGGCCACTCACCTGCGGCGGATCGCGCCTCCCGCCTCGCTCCGGGAAGTCTCCTGGGTGAGCCGCGGCTCCCCGGGGCGGAAAGGCGCCGCGAGCTCCCTGCCCCCTAGCGGCGCCGCCTCCCCCAGGTGAGCGCAGCACGGGGCGGGCGGAGGGGCTCGCTCCCGGGGGCGGACGCCGGGTACCGTGCGAAGAGCAGCAGGAGGCCCTGGGTGGCGCAGGACCCCGGGGACCTGCCCGCGGGGCTGGAGGGGACAGAGGAACAGGTGGCGCCAGCAAGGGGCGGGGAACGGCAAAAGCCCCCGAGCTGGCTGGGAGCCTGCTGAGGAGAGAGACTGAAGACACTGGAGCGGCCTCTTTCGAGGCGTTGCTCACGGCAGCCCAGGACTCAGCACCCTGGCTCAGATCCCCGGCCAGCACCGCATGCTTCAGCCAGTGCAGGTAAGGGGAACGCCAGTAGCCTGCTATTCACAAAGGGCCTGCCCGCAAGGGACGTGCCAGCCCAGCAGTCCGGGCTAGAAGTTGGTTTATGGGTAGAGATTTCTCTCTCTTCCCAAACAGGCACCCGCTCTGGCTGTGCCCTGCCGGTCTCTCCCCCGCCCCCCGGATCGCCTTGTTATCCATGGCAGTGGCCTAGTGGTGAAGCCTGCTGCATTCTTGGTCTCAGCGATGCCGTGTTGCTAGGCATCCCACAGGCTAGCTGTGCAATGTGTAGAAGAACAAGTTCTTCTTCGGCTCCCTTTGAAATTTGCTGCTTTGCAGTTATACCAAATGACCCTTGTTCATGTGGTGTGGAGCGAACAGGACACCCAATTCATCACCTCCATGCCATTCCCTTTTCTGTATATCTTGATCATATCTTCCTTTTATTAGCTGCCTTCTGAACTAAACAATCCCATGCCTTTTCATAGGTAGTTTTTCCAGGCTTCTAACTGCTTTCCTCACTCGTCTTTGAATCTCCTTTGATTCTGCCAGATCCTTTTTGACAGAGAGTTACCAGAACTGAGCACTGTGTTCCCTAGATTTATATGGGGTATTATAGTTCAACATTATTTACTGTCCCATTCCTTATGCATCCAAATGCTTTGTTTTCTGTTTTGATTTGCATCACTTCTAAAAACACATAAAACTAGAAGTGCCTGAATGCTGTTTTGTGCTGCCTGCTCTCCACTCCACTCTGTTCCCCTGCTGCCCACCAGGGCTGGAGTGCATTAAACACAGGCTCCTTTATCTATTGACCTTTGCAACCTGCTCTCCCTCTCCTGTTTCTGCAGACTCTTCTGCTGGGGATAAGATATATAATTTCATCAGCTTGGGCTTCTCAAAAACTGCTTTGTTATTACAGAAGTCAGATGGCTCAGGAAACATGCCCAGAGTCACAGAAATTAGAGATGGAAACAGTAAAGCAGGGCCCCTTTCTAGTGATGTCCAGCTGAGGGTGTCAAGGCATTTTACCAATAAATTAGGTGACACCCTTGTGAAAACATTGAATATTTTGTTCACTCCTTTTACAGCTGGGAAAACAAAGGACTAATCCTGTCCAGGGCTGGGGACATTCACTCCCACTGAATACATGAGCACATCCTGAAAGCACAGAGACTTTACAGCCAATGTTTTCAAAACTGGACACTGATTGCGTGTACCCAGACTCTGTGGCTCTTACTTTTTCAGCAGTGTTAAGCACCCACAGCTCCCATTGGTTTCAGCTGGAGGACGATGCACAGTGTCTCTGAAATAGGCTCAAGCAGAATAATTAACTTTAGAAAGGAGTGAAAATGCTGCCCTTAGAGATTTGCTCAAGTGCACACAGTGAGTCTGTGTGGGAGCAGGGAGCAGACTCCTGAAAAGGGACATGTTAATTTGATCCCTTACCAATTTAGTGTTGCTCCACAAACTAAAAATTTCTGGATTTCTTTTAAATTAACAAACTCCCTGCACCTGGGCATCATAGCAGTCCAGGGAAGATTCCTCAAAGCAAAGGTAAGTATTTTATAGTGAAAATAAAAAAGGGGACTGGGCACCATGGAGTGCCATGTGGTCACAAAATAACAAATGTGAATCTTTATGTACCACCTTCCTCTGTATAGTCTGGGGGTATTGGGCTTGCAAAAGTGACAGGTAGGTTAATGTTCGTGTTAGCCTCTGGGGCCCTTGTGCAGGGTCTACACTATGAGTTTAGGTCTATAACCCACCAAAAAAAAAAGTGTCCAGATTTTCCATACTTGCTATCTGGTCACCCTACCCTTGTGCAATGCAATGCTTCCTGACTTTTCAAGGATCATAGAAATAAACCTTTCTAAATTGGGCTTTTTATTTCTTATCATGAATTCTTTTCTTCATTTTTTTGAAACAATATTGATTTAAGGGACTCTTTTCATTTTGCCTTGCACAGGGCCAATCATGTTGCCTGTGCTTTACTAATAATAAAATAATAGTTACACTGAGTTGTTAATCTCCAGTATAGGGCCTGATCCAAAGCCCATTGAAATCAATGGGCCACCTCCCTGGAAACCGACAGGCAGCCAGTGCAGACAACTGATGCGCTGACATCATGTGCTCTGTAATATATACCTCCTATCAAGTGACTGCCACATTCTGCAATTGATTTCAGGAGTAGCCCTGGCTGGAGCACATTGTAGCAACCTAAACTTGAAGTGACAGAGCATGAGTGGCTGAATGGCTGTAAGTGAGGTCAGCATTTGGGAGAAAGGGTTGCAACACACCCTGACTAGATGCAGAAGGAAAAAAAGCAGCTTTAGTAACTAGTTCTGTGCTATAGGCTCCACTCTTCTGTTAGACAAACTAAGTGCGTAAAATGCAAACTCAACTGAATAATTGTGGGCAGACATTCTTGCTAAAAGGGAGTGATAATGCCCTGTCCCCTATTTGCTTCTCGTAATCTTCCATCAGCTCAGTCTTTGGACTAAGCCTCAGCCAATGTGCACTTGCCAGTCCCCAGTTTCCTCCAGACACTTGAGAAAGGTGTACAAATGCACCCTCTGAATCAGACAAAATGAAGAAATAGAGCAGAGTATCATCAATATATTGAAAGCACTTTAAACCAGGCCTCCTCCCTCACCATTCTAGTAGCTCCATATATAAACTTGGAAGAGGAGGAGTGAAAGCTGGAACCCTTCATGAGACTCTCATGATGAGAGCCATCCATGTGGAACATCCTCTGGGATCTCTCCGAGAGATAAGAATGAGATCATCAGGGTGGGTTGTGATGTAATCAGAGCCTGCTTTCCTATTCTAGTAGCCAAAGGAGTGCTTGTTCACTCACAAGGTGTCCAGTCAGTGGGCACTATTTTGGTGCTCCAGTGGATTTTGCAGCTCTAATTAGCTCTTTGTACATCTGGTAACTGACTCAGACCAAGGCTGGCTTTGCCATAATGGGAGTCTTTCCACTGATTTCACTGGGCATTGGATCAGATCCTTGGGGGGTATACAGAGTAGCAGAATATTTACCAGTCAGGAGTGATTGCACTCAGACTATGAAAAGAGGATATTTGCAAGTTTCCCTAAGGCAGCAGAAATGCTATAGACAACCCCCCCGCCAGAGATAAGAAAACCACAAAAGACAGTGGGACTTGTTAAACCATGTTAGTAAGGTAAAATTGTACTTTTAGTGCATAATAAGTATCTTTTCTGTTTATGCCTCCCACGTTGCAGAAATTGGGTCACTCAATAGTGAATTCTTGAAGAGTACGCTTGATGTTAGCCAGCAGATACATGATACTGGTCTACAGTACTTTTATCTGAGCTTATCATCAAAAGAATGAATCTGTTAATACAGAACTCACATACCACACACACAACATTTTGGCTGAATTCTGAGTCTCATTGAAGATTGGTGGGCAAATAAAGTCATGGATTTTCTGAGGCTGCCCAGTGATTAAAAAATTTCTGGAATTAAATTAGTCTTGGAAAGAAATTACAATCCACTTTTACCTATTTAGGGGAATATTAAAAAGGATATAGAGGAGAAAGAGTGATCTTGTGGCGTAAGCCTAGGAGTGGGCATCAATAAGCTTGGTTATATTCACAGCTCTGCTACAGTTTACATATGCAAGCTGGAGTAAGCCACTTAAGTTTGCTGTATCTTGCTTCCCCATTGGTAAAATGAGATTAATTATACTTCCATACATCACATCTAAAAAGCATTAGAAAAAGATTAAAACCATCAGACAGAAGGCGCTATATAAGTGCACATTATTCAATAACAATGAAAAATATCCATTTTATAGTCTCCTGATCACTGCAAGGGAAAAATAAAATCTCTCAGTGAAGAAGTTGTTAAAAAGGACTCCTTTCTTTTACTGAAACTTGGATTAGATTACAAGATTAAAGAAATGCGGGAAATGGAAAGTATACTGCTGTGCTGAGATCATAAGTGGCCTTGTTTCAGAACAGATGGACTTCATTTACCACTTCAACAAAATTCTGAGGCACTTGAGAATGGACAGACTATTCAGTGCCATATATATATACTGTTGTTATACACCATCATAAACTAAGATCTAAATGCCCTGTACTTGCCAATGCAATCAATATAGTGTTGTCTTTGGGTAGTTCTATCATTGTATTAACCCATTCTATAAACAAAAACTATATATACATAAATGTTGAGTGTGTCTGCTACTAGTTTCTATAACAAAGTGTGCTAGCCAGACAGATCTGACCAATATAAAAGGGGAAATGCTAGATATAGAGTCATGTTAGTTAATATGCAAAAGCCATTTCATTGTAGATATTACTCTGAGATTGTCCCCTCATGCTTTTTTTTTCTGCTTGTTTATTGTTGCCAGCTTATCTTCCAGGCAAAGGTCACTATACTTGATGTACATTTAGGGCTTGATTTTCAAACGGCAACATTCTGCCAGTTTTAGTGGTTGGCACCTCATAGAATCATAGATTAGGGTTAGGAGAGACCTCAGGAGGTCATCTAGTCCAATCCCCTGCTCAAAGCAGGACCAACACTAACTCAGGGCTTGTCTACATCAGAAAGTTGCAGCGCTGGTGAGGGAGTTACAGCGCTGCAACTTAGGAGGTGTACACATCTGCAGGGCACCACCAGCGCTGCAACTCCCTGTTTGCAGCGCTGGCCGTACTCCCGTTTTGTCTCGGGTGTAGAGGATCCAGCGCTGGTGATCCAGCGCTGGTAATCAAGTATAGTCACTTACCAGCGCTTTTCTTGACCTCCGTGGAATAAGCAGGTATCCCAGCATACCTGAGGAAGCCTCCGGTAATCAAGCTGGTCTCCTTCCCCGGCTTGCTCTCGCGTTCCCCGAACCCCGAGCAAGCAGGTCTCCGTCCCTGCGGTTTGCAGGGTGGTTCCGGGAACGCGAGAGCAAACCGGGGAAGGAGACCAGCTTCGCCGCGGTTTGCTCTCGCGTTCCGCGAACCACCCTGCAAACCGCAGGGAAGGAGACCTGCTTGCTCGGGGTTCGGGGAACGCGAGAGCAAAGCGGGGAAGGAGACCAGCTTCGCCGCGGTTTGCTCTCGCGTTCCCCGAACAAGCAGGTCTCCTTCCCTGCGGTTTGCAGGGTGGTTCGCGGAACGCGAGAGCAAACCGCGGCGAAGCTGGTCTCCTTTCCCGGTTTGCTCTCGCGTTCCCCGAACCCGAGCAAGCAGGTCTCCTTCCCTCCGGTTTGCAGGGTGGTTCGCGGAACGCGAGAGCAAACCGCGGCGAAGCTGGTCTCCTTTCCCGGTTTGCTCTCGCGTTCCCCGAACCCGAGCAAGCAGGTCTCCTTCCCTCCGGTTTGCAGGGTGGTTCGCGGAACGCGAGAGCAAACCGCGGCGAAGCTGGTCTCCTTTCCCGGTTTGCTCTTGCGTTCCCCGAAACCCCTTGAAGCCGCCCAACAGCGCTGCAGTGTGGCCACATCTAACACCACTTGCAGCGCTGGTTGCTGTAAGTGTGGCCACTCTGCAGCGCTGGCCCTATACAGCTGTACAAATACAGCTGTAACAACCAGCGCTGCAAAATTTTAGATGTAGACATGGCCTAAATCATCCCAGCCAGGGCTTTGTCAAGCCAGGCCTTAAAAGGCTTGAAGGATGAAGATTCGACCACCTCCCTAAATAACCCATTCCAGTGCTTCACCACCCTTCTACTGAAATAGTGTTTCCAAATATCCAACCTAGACCTCCCTCACTGCAACTTGAGACCATTGCTTCTTGTTCTGTCATCTGCCACAACTGAGCACAGCCTAACTCCATCCTCTTTGGAACCCCCCTTCAGGTAGTTGAAGGCTGCTATCGAATCCCCCCTCACTCTTCTCTTCTTCAGAATAAATAACCTCAGTTCTCTCAGCCTCTTCTTGTAAGTCATGTGCCCCAGCCTGCTAATCAGCCTCTGCTGGACTCTCTCCAACTTGTTCATATCCCTTCTGTAGTGTGGGGACCAAAACTGGACACAGTACTCCAGCTGTGGCCTCACCAGTGCTGAATAGAGGGGAATAATCACTTCCCTCAATCTGCTGGCAATGCTCCTGCTAATACAGCCCAATATGCTGTTGGCCTTCTTGGCAACAAGGGCACACTGCTGACTCTCATCCAGCTTCTCTTCCACTGTAATCCCCAGGTCCTTTTCTGCAGAACTGCTGCTTAGCCAGTTAGTCCCCAGCCTGTAGCAGTGAATGGGATTCTTCCTTTCTAAGTGCAGGACCCTGCACTTGTCCTTATTGAACCTTATCAGATTTCTTTTGGCCCAATCCTCCAATTTGTCTAGGTCACTCTGACTCCTATCCCTACTTTTCAGTGTATCTACCTTTCCCCCCAGTTTAGTGTCATCTGCAAATTTGCTGAGGGTGCAATTAATCCTATCATCCAGATCATTAATAAAGATGTTGAACAAAACTGGCCCCAGGACTGACCCCTGGGGCACTCCACTTGATACCGGCTGCCAACTAGACATTGAGCTATTGATCGCTACCCGTTGAGCCCAATAATCTAGCCAGCTTTCTATCCATCTTTTAGTTAACTCATCCAGTCCATACATCTTTAACTTGCTGGCAAGAGTACTGTGGGAGACCGTATCAAAAGCTTTGCTAAAGATCAAGATACATCACATCCACTGCTTTCCCCACATCCAGAGAGCCAGTTATCTCATCATGCGATGAGTAGTGTTACCAGATTTGCCCGGTACTTTGGGGTATGCTCATTTATTAGGGTTATTCTTCTGGGGGGGGCAGTTTGTATTTCTATCAGTGTACTGCTTGTGTCACTTGTGTTCTCATACGGAGCTCTACTTCTCCCTTGTGCAAGTTCTTTCCCAATGGAGCTGTCCTGCAGGATTTAGGTTCCGCAGGGCTGGGTTCCTCCAGCCCCAGAACCAGATAAACACACACACCAGGTATGAAAGTAACTCCGAAGACTTAGCGGTACAGGAGCTGGCTCTGGCTCTGGCTCCTGGGGGAGGGGGGGTGGCCTCGGGCAGAAGGGGCGGGGCTAGGGGTGAGCAACCCCCAGCCAGCCCTTCCACACTCCCTGGCCTGTTCTGCCCAGGGCTCCAGTGGCAATTTAAAGGGCCTGGGGCTCAAGCCACTGCCTCGGCAGTGACAGCCAGAGCCCTGGGCCCTTTAAAATCACTGGCGCCCAGGGCATCTGCTCCTTTTGCCCCCTTCCCCTCCCGGCCACTGACGGCGGGGGGAAAAAGCAGCAACAATGTTAAACGACCCTGCTTAATTTTATTATAATTAAATTTCTCTGCCCCTTTTGTGCCCGCCCCCCCCCCCGCGGCAGCCCTACTGGTAGGGTCCGTACCAACAGGGCCGCTGACGGGGAAGGGGCAGCACATTAACGTTGCTGCCCCTTCCTTCCCCTCCCCCTACCCCCACATTGGCAGCCCTGCCGGTATGTGAGTCAGAAATGCTGGATACTGTGCCCTGGTTCCCCAAGAACACTGACAAGTAACAGTAGTGCCATTGAACTCAGAATAAGGGGCTACCCCAAATGAAGCAGGGTGGCAGAATCTAGCCTTTAGTTTGCATAGGAAAAGCATTCCACTCCCAAACAGTCATATAGATATGTAACTGTGCATTTGAGTGTGCAAAGTGCAGTTGTTGGCCGTAGGTGTTTATTTTAAATAGCAGGCCCTTAGTCATCAGAACTCATCTGAAATTACATGGACCATATTTTGGATATAGTGGTGTGTGTGTTTTTAATTTGCATCTGTGAACAAAGTTATTATTGGCAAGTTTTGTTTCTCTAACCAAGTATCTTAAAAATTAAGACAGTCTCACTTTACAATAATTAAATCAGTATGCAAATAGAAGAGAAACAAATTTAATATTCATGTTTCCAGAGTTCATTAAAAGCAACTGTAACTAATGATTTTAAAAATTATAATTCCTTTAAAAATGCTTTGAAATTGATAAATTTATTTTATTAGTGTACTATAATAAATACAGTAAACAGCAGCAAGTTTTACTGTTTAAAATTCAGACTAGGTTTCTTGGATGCTGTTTTATTCCAAATGCAAATTGTCATTCAAAAAATCAGAATGGAAAAAATGCAAAAAGTCTCTCAGTTTTACAGACATTTCTGTTCAAATTTAAACTGTTGGAATGCCAAACAACAAAGATTAAAATATGGAAGAGACAAAGGTCCATAATTTAAAAAGCTGAAATGGCAAAATATATTAATCATCAAAACTGTGAGTGACAGATGAAAGGAAACCTCTCCTAGGGTATGTCTACACTACTGGATTATTCCGATTTTATAGAAACCGGTTTTGTAAAACAGATTGTATAAAGTCGAGTGCATGCGGCCACACTAAGCACATTAATTCAGTGGTGTGCGTCCATGTACCGAGGCTAGCGTCGATTTCTGGAGCGTTGCAGTGTGGGTAGCTATCCCATAGTTCCCACAGTCTCCCCCGCCCATTGGAATTCTGGGTTGAGATCCCAATGTATGATGGTGCAAAAACAGTGTCACGGGTGATTCTGGGTAAATGTCATCACTCAATCCTTCCTCCGTGAAAGCAACGGCAGACAATCTTTTCTCGCCCTTTTTCCCTGGATTGCCCTGGCAGATGCCATAGCATGGCAACCATGGAGCCTGTTTTGCCTTTTGTCACTGTCACTGTATGTTTACTGGATGCTGCTGACAGAGGTGGTACTGCAGTGCTACACAGCAGCATTCATTTGCCTTGCAAGGTAGCGGAGATGATTACCATCCCTATTGCACCGTCTGCCATTGTAAATTGGCGATGAGATGACGGTTATCAATCATTTTGTACCGTCTGCTGCTGTCATGCGTGCTCCTGGCTGGCCTCGCTGAGGTCGGCCGGGGCCGCATGGACAAAAATGAGAGTGACTCCCCAGGTCATTCCCTTCTTTATGTTTTGTCTAAAAATAGAGTCAGTCCTGCCTAGAATATGGGGCAAGTCTACTAGAGAGCCAGAGAGCACAGCCGCTCTGGGTCAGAGCCCCAGAGATCCTGCAGAAATGATGAGCTGCATACTATTCTAAGGGGTGCCCCTGCAACAACCCCACCCGTTGCTTCCCTCCTCCCACACCCCTCCTGAGCTACCGTGGCAGTCTCCCTCTATTTGTGTGATGAAATAATAAAGAATGCAGGAATAAGAAACAGACTTTTTAGCAAGATAAAATGATGGGGAGGCAGCCTCCAGCTGCTATGGTAGTCCAAGGAGTACAGAATCTTTTCTTTAGACACAAAGGAGGGTGGGGGGTGCTGATGGAGCTCAGGCTCCAACTGTTAGGATGAGGACGGTTACCTCGCATTTTGCACCGTCTGCCAGGAATGACTGGGAGTCATTCCCATTTTTACCCTGGCGCCCCCGGCCAACATCACCAAGGCCAGCCAGGAGCACTCACGGGATGACAACAGTTTTCCACCATTTTGTACCGTCTGCCATCAGGAGAGGAAGGGGAGGGGATGCTGCTGTTCAGTGCCGCAGCACCTCCTCTACCAGCAGCATGCAGTAGACATACGGTGACATTGAAAAATGGCAAGAAACAATTTTTTTCCCTTTTCTTTCATGGGAGGGAGGGGTGGTAAATTGATGAGATATACCCTGAACCACCCTGGACAATGTTTTTGACCCTACAGGCATTGGGAGCTCAGCCAAGAATGCAAATGCTTTTCGGAGACTGTGGGGATGGGGGAAAGCTGGAGTCCTCAGTCTCCCCTCCCTCCCTCCATGAGCATCCATTTGATTCTTTGGTTTTCTGTTACGCTTGTCACACAGCACTGTGTTGAGTCCCTGCTGTGGCCTCTGTCTATCATAGCCTGGAGAGATTTTCAAATGCTTTGTCATTTTGTCTTCTGTAACGGAGCTCTGATAGAACAGATTTGTCTCCCCATACAGCGGTCAGATCCAGTATCTCCCGTACGGTCCATGCTGGAGCTCTTTTTGGATTTGGGACTGCATGGCCACCCGTGCTGATCAGAGCTCCATGCTGGGCAAACAGGAAATTAAATTCAAAAGTTCGCGAGGCTTTTCCTGTCTACCTGGCCAGTGCATCTGAGTTCAGATTGCTTTCCAGAGCGGTCACAATGGTGCACTGTGGGATACCGCCCGGAGGCCAATACCATCGATTTGCAGCCACACTAACCCTAATCCGACATGGCAATACTGATTCCAGCGCTACTCCTCTCATCAGGGAGGAGTACAGAAACCGGTTTAAAGAGCCCTTTATATCGATAGAAAGAGCCTCGTGTGGACAGGTGCGGGGTTAAATCGGTTTAACGCTGCTAAATTCGGTATAAATGCATAGTGTAGACCAGGCCCTACTGCTAAATCACTGTGGGTTCAATTTGCCTTCAGAACAGGCACAGCTGAGGTACTGACTTCAGTAAAAGTAATCAGTGCTTATCTGAGAGGAGAACTTGGTCCCAACAAGTCCACTTCCACATTATTTTATTTGCAGACTTTTTTATATGCAGATTTTATTTAAAGCGCTTCCCCTAGATTATTCTGATTGCTCTACATACAAACAGATCTATACCAGGATTTTGAAAAGTGCTGCTGTGCAAATAAACATAGGCAATGTTCCTAGATTGCAGACTGCTCTGCTGCAGCACTTTGTTGGCACAGCAGGAACGGGGCTGCAACTTCTGAGAGAACTTTTTCAAAGCCAAAGAGGTGATTTGAAAACTGATTGTGCATTGAAATATTTTGCTGTGGGGTGGTTATTATTTAATAAGTACAATAATGTGCTCTTAAATGCACAATGCATTTTCAAGACATCCCGTTATAGTGTTCATCTGAAGTCATGCAGCCTCACAGCAAAGCATGTTAGGAAAGACATGTCCTACCCCCCTCTTTGTTTGTAGTGTGCCTAATATCATGAAGAGTGGCAGATGGGCCATGGGCATGATGGATCTGTTCGAGGCTGCAAAGGTGCACTAATGATTATTACAGTAAGACAAAACAACACATTTATAGTGCTGATTAGAAAGAATCAATTTTCACACCATAAAGTGGATGAGACAGTGTTAAGCATGTGGGTCATATTTGGATCTTAAAATTTTGTTCTCTAACCGTGGCCTTGACTGGGATGTTTTGTTGACTTTCTTGGACTTAAGAACCAGAATCTCTCCCTATCTTCCCTCCCACTCATGCTTAACATTCTTTGTCATGGGCAGGCTAAAAGGTAAAACAAGAACTGGTTCTTTGCTCTTTCATGGGCTGTACCTTGAGAGAGGCTGCCTGGCTAATTGCATAATCCCTTCTATTTTTAAACATATGTAATTTTTGCCTGGGTAAGAACTACATAATTTGATCCAAAGTGATCACAAATTAGTATTCATTCTATAGAGAGAGTTGCAAATAGTATGTTATCCCTTTCTTACAGTAATTGACTACTCTAAAGCTATTTTGACTGTATTAAAATGTAACATTTTCTTCTGAAATCTGAACACTTGTCAGCAATTCTAAATGCTGAAGAATTAGCCCTTCCCTGTCTAAAAAAACTCTTATGAGGTCCTATGAAAGGAT
This sequence comes from Gopherus flavomarginatus, assembly GCF_025201925.1. Taxonomy (NCBI): domain Eukaryota; kingdom Metazoa; phylum Chordata; order Testudines; family Testudinidae; genus Gopherus; species Gopherus flavomarginatus. The sequence goes on along the minus strand of NC_066630.1, from coordinate 27,712,013 downwards.
ATTTTTTAGTTTCCTTAAAGCAAGCCCCTGTTGAACAAGAGAATAATTGACACAGAGTCAGGAGAAAGAAATGAGAAGAGAAAAATTAACCTTCTGTTTGGCTCCCTAACACTGAGGCTAAATTTATTATAAAATGAAAGAAGTTAGGGATTTAAGCAAGAGAGAGAACCAAATAGATTTCTTTATTTTCACACAGAATGACAAAATTATACTGCAAACTGTGTTTGATTTACACTTCTAAAATCTTCTTTGAGGTAGCAGCCAGAAACACATCATAGAAACTAAAACAAAACACTGGCTTTTTCGCAGCTATGTAGAATAATCAGAAAGAAACAAAGTGGTTGTCTACATTTTTTCCAGTGGAAAATACTTTTATTTAATCATGAGTCAGATGAGCTGCAGAAACCTAGATCTAATTAGCATATTGCAGAAAGCTCTTGGTGAAATCTCTCCTTACTAGATAATATGAACTTACCAAGCTTTGATTAGTTTATTTTAAATCATTTAAAAAAAGTGGACCAGATCTTCAGCTGGTATCCCTCAACATAGTTCCATTACAAAAATCAAATGAACAGAATGACACTGATTTTATATCAGCTGGCAGTCTGGCCCTGTGTGTGAATTTATAGTGCTCATGAAAGATTAGACTCTTACTGTTAGTATGCATACTTCCATCTTTTCATGTCCTCTGTATGTATAAATATCTCCTGTCTGTGTGTTCCATTCTGTGCACCTGAAGAAGTGAGCTGTTGCTCACGAAAGCTCATGCTGAAATAAATTTGTTAGTCTCTAAAGTGCCACAAGTACTCTTGTTCTTTTTATGAAAGGTTCTGGCTTCTTGGAGATTAATTTAGCCTTTTTTGTTTTAAAAAAATCCCAAAAGATAATAATAGATACAACAAGGTGTAGGCTTGCACCTATCCTCCAGCCTCTGTTGAGCAGGGACTCTATAGCCTCTATGCCATGTCCATCATCAAACACACGGAAGTGCCCCAAACCTGACATGAAAAGACCGCTTCCAAAGATAAGAGGATTGTTCAAGTCTCCATTCAGTCCTTGGGCAAAAAGAGATGCTGGAGGCCCAAGTATATTTAAATTTCAAAGCCAGGGAAGAGATTCAGCTGTGCATGGAAGAAGTGTGGCAAAATCTCCTGCACTCTTTTAAAAATCTCAACAATCAAGAGTAAGAGGGAATAGGATAGAGAGATACAAAGAGATTAATACTATGAATGAGGTAGATCAGCCTCTTCTATTTACTTATAATACAAGAGCAAGGGCGCATAAAATGAAGAGCATAGAATTGAATACTGATAAAAAAATAATGTATACAATACATAATTAACCTGTAGAACTTAGTATCACTAGATATTACTGAAGCACAATCTTTACATCCTCTCTTCATATGGACATCTTTCCATGCTTCTGATTATTTCATTTCCTGGCTCTGGTATTGCTTCTGACATTTTTATTTGCTTTTAGATTGCTGCTGCTTACTGAGTATTCACTGAATGGCCCATATGACACCTCAGTCTTCTTTCCTGAGTGGTTACGGTTCATGTAGAGTGTGAGTACTTCAAATTATTCCTCCTACTGTCCATTAAGTTGTATTTATCAACAAATTACAAGTGTTCAAAGCACTGAAAAACAGAGATTGAAAAATTATAATGCTAGAAAAAAAAAGAGATGAAATCATGGCTCTATAGACGTTAATGGCAAAACTCCTATTGACTTCAACAGAGCCAGAATTTCACCCATAGTTCTTAGAGAAATAAAAGGGGCTAGGTGTCTCTGAAATTACAGTGACAGGCATTGAGCTGATAAGAAAAGTGTTGTTGGCTCTTCGTGTATCTTGTGTGTGCAAAGCAATTCCAGAGGAGGTAATTCACAGCCCCCGTCTATATAGGTTATATATAAACACCTTTGCTAAGGAGTGAATTTAAAGTGATACAGTTTTACCAATATGATCACCACCCTCACCCATAGACATTCTTCCAATATAAAAGTGTCTTTATTTGGTCTTATCTTATGTTGTGCAAGAAAGGGGCTGAGCAAAACTGAAAAAAAGTGATTCCTATATTGGTATAAGAGTATCTGTGAGGGGTTATGCTGATGTAACTACGTTGGTGTAACTGGTAGAACTTTCCTATTTAGACAAGGCATAAGAAGGAGGAGAAACTGGGGGTGGAACTGTCTTGCTGGAAGTAAGACCAAGGCATAGATACTTCCAGTTCATTAAGAGCTGTTTAAAGATGTAGAGCTATTAATGCACTTTGGCAAAATGTTTTTGTTGGTAAATACCTATTCATCGAAACCAAAACTTTTCATAGAAGCATTGATTTGAACTAAACTTTCTGAGGAGCAGAATGGAAATGTGTGTGGGCAGGTGTGTATGTGTGGGGTGTTTTCAAGTCCCTGCATTCTGCCTGATTTGAAACAGATACTGGAACAGCCCAGGTGAGTGCCCTAACTACTGAGCTATTGTTTATTTGGGGCTGGTAGTCTCTTTCTCAGGTCTAGGATGGAATTTCTGGTCAAAACCAGTGAGAACTTCCAGTTGAAAGTTTAGTCTAAACTGATGGAGAAGTTTTAAAAGGGGTATCCTGCCTGATTCGGAGCAGGGATGAACCTGTCTCCCCACAGCCCAAGTAAGTGCCCTCACCAATGTGCTACTGGTTATTGTGCAGTGGGGGTTTCTCTCCTCCATCTCACCCTCCCAAAATTGAAAAGGTCTTAGGTTTGTTCCACTTTGGATTGGAAACAACTGTCAAAGCCCCAAGATTTTTTGCAAAACTGAATTCGTGTTTTCCAGCCAGCCCCAGCGATGAGGTCTAAACTGCATATTGTCTGGGAGTTGAAGCACAGCCCAATGGCCAGCTAGAACATGGGTGTGAACAGTGTGATTTTCCATGAAGTCTTGAAGTGGGGGGAGAGAGGAAGCAATCAGGATTTCACAATGGACAAAAAATGAAAGGTGACTCGCTTTCTAATAATGAATAATGGGACCATAAAATTAAACTGGAACACCATATCCTAATAAATAATCCTTCTAGTGACTGCTCTCCCAAATACATGGTGGTAATTTTGCTTCAATAAGTAACATTGCACAGAGTCTTTAAAGATACAAATATTCTAATTAGTGTGGAGAACATGGCTAACTTTTTTTTTCCCCCCCACAGAGAAATTTTACTTCTGAGTGCTGATAACAAGAGAAATTAATGATGCAGGAAAAGCTATGAAACTAGTGTTATTCCAAGAATCAATTATTTTCTGTTGTTTTGTACTTCAGAAATAACCCTCAAATCGCTATTGTAATGTAAAACATTACTACTTTTACTCAACAGAAATAATTTTTAAATGCTATCATTGCACTAAGTTGTTTTTTTTAAATAAACTATCAGTGCGTAAGATAAGCAGATCACTTTTTCATTAGTAACTGGAAAAAACTGAGTTCCTTCCCTTTTTTCCTAACTCTTCAGCTTCCATGTTCTCAACCTCTATATTTCAATATACTGTCCAAGAAGTTTGCACTGTGGTTGATGGATGATTCATCAGCATGGCTCAGAACTCAAGAGTTTCAGAGATTTAATATTTTTAAACAGGGGTATTTATCTTCCACCTACAGATAAACCTCAAAAGATTTTCCTGCAAATTTAGAGACCAGTCTGAACCAGTAACAGCTATACAACCCAGCTACAATTTCTTTGTCATCACTTAGGCCATCTTTTAGTTCAGAAGTTGCATTTTTTCAGGTACAGTCTACGGTAACAGTGAGGGGTGTTTGTCTTGATACTGTGTGTCCAGTTTAGAAGTATTTCAGGATTTTTATTGTCTGGGGTGGTTCTACACCTTTTGCTTTCCACATTATTATTGTACTTTCACTATGGGCTTTTCATCATCCATGAAGCATGTGTGTCTACAATTAACATACACTGTAGTGCCAAACATCTGTGGGATTATCATGGGGTCTACTCACCTCTAGTGCGCCTCTTCCTGGTTCCTCTGTGGATTAGCTGATCCAGGTCTGACACCTCTTTTCCACCTCTTGTTGCACACTGTTTATTTTTCTTCCTGGCTCTCAGCAAGGCAAGATGCTCTGGGTTCACAGTTTAGCCCTCCAGCCAAGTCACATATTTGCTCCCCTTCTGAGGTATCCCCTTCTTACAAACAGGCTCAGGCAGTCTTCCCATTTGCTGCCCAGATGGTGCCACTTCCCCAGTGGCTAGTAGGGGAACCCAGGCCTACCCTTTTCTCCTAGTTCCAGTTCGAGGACCCTCTTATCAGCAGACACGGTCTGTTCCATTCTGGACCTTACTGCCTTTTCCCTGAGCCTTTCCTAACCTTCTAGCTCTCCCCAACCCTCCTGGGTTTGCCAGCCCCAAAACTTCCTCCTCCTAGGGAGTAACTGTAGGTGACTGTCTCTGCCACCCCCCAAACCCATCTCCCTTCTCCCAGCTTCCAATTTCCTGTCTTCATAAACACAGCCCAGCTCATTCCTCCTCAGCTAGGCTCCCTTCATTGTTCAGTCAGGGGATTACTTAAACCACCTGATTCCCCTCAGCTGTGGCCTGTCCCCTTTCTTAGCTTAATTAACCCCTTCAGGACAAATGTGGGGTGAACACATCACAGGGATGTTTGAACATGCAAGGAATACAGGAGCAGGTTCTAATACACAGGGGTTCTCAAACGGAGGGTTGTGAGGTTATTACGTGGGGTTTGTGAGCTGTCAGCTCCTGGCATGACAAGTCTTGAGCTGTCAGTTTGGGCAGTTGGGCCTTGGGCTGTCAGCCCCGCAATGCACCCTACATTTCCCATGAAAATTACAGTTCCTCATGGTTAATATTGGGCGAGTGTGACAGAATGTACCCCTGTATTCACATTATACACATCCTTGTCTGGGTCAAACACTGGTAACGAGACCGTGAATGAAACATAGAAAGATCGTGTCATTATACTATCTTTTGCAAGAGAACAACTGTCTCGGTTGGAGTGAGGTGTCACAGATCCTATTTCTCTCATAGCATCCACTGACAAATGCTGGCTTGCATCCAAACAAGTGGATCTTTCCTTTTCCAGCTTTTGAAAACATTTAGGACAGTACCAACTTAACAGTTGCTCATCTTTAATTAAGTTAGGAACTTCTCCTAATTTTAAGGATTGTAATGCATCAGTAATTGTACTTATGACATATTCTCCATATGCAGAGCATATAATTTCTTTCCCCAAATGCTGCTCCCTTTTCTGATCATTGTTTAAAGCAATTAACTGATTAATTTTCTGTTGAATTTCATTAAACAATTGGTTTATATCATGCATATTATAGACAGTAAATCGTTCTTCCTGTGCCAATCCCTTTATTCCCTGTAACACTGGATTGACTACTCGGTTAGCTTCCTCTTTTAACACAATCTATATGCTTGCGGATTTTCCCAATATCCGCTTGGTTCCAAATTGACATTCCTGCACCAAATAGTCCTGTTAGGGATCCTAAACCTCCAAGGAGATTCAAGCTATGCTTTCTCCTAGGAGTCTATGACTTAGAGATTTTATCATCCTTCAACAGAACAATATCTCGCACTCGTTGCTGATAGGCCACAATTCTATCCACACGTCGTACTGAGAAAAAGGAAGCTACTTTAGTATGCTGTCAATAGCTAAATTCTCCTAAGTACCAATTGGATAAATTTGCACTACAGGAATATGCATAAATTGAACTTAATTATTTTCCCCACTATGGGCGTTGTGGTAAGACCACTAGCAGTTCCTGGGTTTAACACTGGACAATTTACATCATTTGTTATTGACTGATCATAATCATAATCAATAACTGGGTCCTGAACCTTAAGTTCAAATGTAATATTTTGGACATATCTTTTGTTTCCTGTTTTGGTTTGAAAGGTAGCTATAATGAGTACCTCATATCGCTCTTGATCCTCATATTCAAGCTTACACAAGGTTAAACTTCCCCCTGTTATCAAATTATTACAGCTAGCTTTGTTTTTCCAAGTTCCATAAAATATACCATGTTTCAGGGAAGTTGAATTTGTAAATGTCTTGCATCCTCCTCCCTTAGAATTTTCATCTAAGGGCCACATCTTTTTCCAACCACTAGAGGGTAATGCAGTTACTTCCACCAATTGATATTCAAAAGTAATATCCTTGCCCCTAATTCCCTTAACCTGTTGAATCGGGTTGTTGATAAGTTCTGGATTAAGTATAATAGTCCGTTCCTTCTTTATTGGTACGTTCTGTTGCTTGGGCTCAGGCAATTGAGCATGACTGGGTCGGCTGGTTTCCTGGGGTTGCAATAGTTCAGTTTCATACTTAAGATTTTGGCTTGGTCCTACCCTTAGAGCAACAATAAGGGTGTAGTAAGTCAGAAATATCAATGTCCATTTCATGGTTGCAATCTGCTGGGCTCCAGTTGTTACGATTTCATCTGATGCTGTTCACTTAAGTCCTGAGGAGGAAGTTGCTCCTGCGACGTGGACGATCGATACAGCTTTAACTGGTTAGCATGATAAATTTGGTCTTTAATATGCTTTCCTCCTGTTATTCTGATCTTATATACTGCTGAACTGAGTTTATCAATGATTCGGAAAGGTCCGATCCATCGGTTACACAACCCATGTTCTGGTGACTTATATGACCACAACATTACCGGATCTCCTACCTCCCAAGTATTTTCTCTCTGGTTTTTGTCAAAGTAAGCCTTTGCCTTACATCTAGATTTTCCCAATTTGGCAGCTACCAGCAAGTGGATGTGATTTAAATGTTTTTGCAGATTTTGCAGGTAGGTATCCGTTTTTATTCCCTCTAATTGAGTGCCACTAGTGTGCCAAATTAAATGTTCTGGTAATCTCATTGTTCGGCCTGTCATCACTTCAAAAGGTGTTTTATCAGTAAATGCAGCTGGTGTCACCCTCAATGCCATTAAAATTAAAGGCATGAGGATGTCCCAGTTACGTCCATTGGCAGCAACCAGTTTCCTCAACATCACTTTTATAGTCCGATTGGTTCGTTCCACCATCCCAGATGACTGTGGTCTGTATGGGATGTGTAGTCTCTGCGGGACTCCAATTAATTTAAGACAGTCCCTAAAGAACTGTCCTGTGAAATGTGTGATCCCTGGTCTGATTCTACCTTTGCAGAGATCCCCCAGTAAGAGAAGACTTGTTCTACTAAGACCCTGGCAATGGTTTTTGCAGTATTGGCTTTAAGAGGAAATGCCTCTATCCACTTTGAGAGAGGATCAATAATCAACCAATAGATATTGGTTACCTCTTTGAGTCCTTGGCAAAGGACCTACAAAGTCAATCTGCAAAGCCATCCAAGGACCTTCATACACCTGGGATTTTAGTGGCGCATTTCTTTTGGATGGAGTAGGATTAGCTTGGGCACATGCCAGACAGTTTTCACAATATTATTGCACATCCATCCTTAGAAGTGGCCACCATCCTACAGATGCAAGACATTGGACAGTTTTGTCCACTCCCTGATGTCCTCCTGTAGGAGTGTCATGGACCATGTACATCATTTCCCTCCGAAGGTGAGCTGGAACTACCCACACAGGGAAAGGACCTCCTGTATACATGAGAACTCCATCTACTAGTTGTAAATGCCATTGATGTCGTTAGTACAAAGGGTCTATTGTTAATGACCCTTCTTTACCTATTTTGGAAAGCTCTAGGATTACTCTCATTATATCCTTATCCAATTTTTGCATCTCTTTTAGATCTGGTATATTGGGTTGTACCAATTAAGTTGCAGCTCTAGGACATTTAGGACTAGGGGTAAAAACAGAATACTCCTGATCCTTTCCTTCCCAAAATTCTCCTGATCAGGCTCCTTCTCGAGCCAATTTATCAGCTCTCTCATCTTCCATAGCATAAGGATCCAATTTCCAGTGAGCTTTCACTTTTTTTACTTTAATTGGCTGCTCTGAAACAGTAACTATTACTGTTAACCAATGGATATATTTCATCAGTAATGCATACCTAATAGGTGTGCCATCAGAAGATGTAAATCCATTTGTTTCCCAGTATGGTAGAAACTCCGTGAGAGAATTGCATCCTCATGCAGAGTCTGAAAACAGACAGATATTTTGGTATGTGGTGGTGATGGAGAACTGCACACAGTACTCCAACACAAGCCACTGCAGCTAATTCAGCATATTGAGCCGAATGGGGAGTGCACGAATATGCCTTCTCCCAGGGCTCTCCTTTCCCCTCAGGGGGAACTGCATAGATTCCGAACCCAGTATAGGGTTTGCCTTGATGGTAATAACTAGAACCATCAACAAAGAAATTATACCTATTAATTGAATCTGTCTCCTGGATCAAAGGTTGAAAGAGCTTTTGTTTTTCCTCCCCCCTTAGATCCAATTGATCAAAACTGGGACACTTGTGTGGCTCTCCTTGATACAATAGAGCAGTTGGTAACAAGGTTGGTGTCCTAATAGGTTTGACTGCAATATCTTTCCCTTGCAGTAGCAATGCTCAGTGGACTAGGCGAGCATTTGAGACTTGCCCATTTTTTTTACCCTATGAAGGGAAGTGTGCGATGAGTGTAATATGATCAGGCTGAGGCCATTTAGAAAAGAAAAGATAAGTGTTGTATGGCCCAACTGGTTGCCAGTAGATACTTTTCACAATTGTTATATTTAAGTTCAATTGATGACATTAAACATGAGGCATAGGCCACAGGTCTGATTTTCCCATGCCTTTCTTGTGAAGCCACAGCCACTAATGCATTAACACCCACCGCTACCTCCAGGTGATAGGGTATTTCAGGATTTGGAGTGATCAACACTGGAGCCTTGATAATGGCCTGTTTTAGTTGGGATACTGCCTCCGTGTGTTGCTCATACCATTTCCACTGTACATCTTTCTTTAGTAGTTGGTACAAAGGACCTGCAATAGAAGCAAAATTAGGGATGAAATCCCTGTGGTACCCAGTTAAACCTAGAAAAGCTCTTAAAGCCGTTGGTTCCTGTGGTAAAGGCAATGTTTGGATTGCATCCACCTTCTGTTGCGCTAGTGTTCTACCCCACTTTGTCAGGGTGAGGCCTAAGAAAGAGAGACAATTAGCCATTAGCTGGGCCTTGGCTGGGTTGCACTTTAACCTTGCTTCCTTTAGCATTTGCAGGAGCTCGTCAAGTCTTTCTAAATGCTCCTTTTTTGTCTGTGTTGCTAAACACAGGTCATCTACATATTGAAATAGAACATTTGGTTTAGAAAATTGTGACAATATCCGCCTCATTTGTGCATGGAATAAAGCTGGAGAGTTTTTATATCCCTGGGGTAAACGTGTCCAAGAATATTGCACTCCCTGAAAACTAAATGCAAAACAGTACTGTGAAATGTGTGCCAATGGCAATGTCCAAAAGCTGTTACTGATGTCTAATACAGTAAACCATATAGCCTCTGGATCAAAGGATTTGATTAGATCTGGCATTTTAGCCACTGTGGGGGCACAAGTGGGTGTGACCTGATTTAGGCATCTGTAATCTATTGTGAGGCGCCACGAACCATCTGGTTTCTTGACAGGCCAAATAGGTGAATTTGCAGTGGAAGCACATTTACATAGTACTCCCTGTGTCAGAAAAGACTTGATAGTCTTTTCTATGTATGGATTTGCTTATTCTGGTTAAGGATACTGTCTTTGGGCTGAAATTTCTCCTCCTTCTACAACAATAGTGACTGCCATGCATCCACACTCATGTTTGTGTTTAGCAAAGGCATCTGCATGCTTGTGAATTAACGTCTGTAATTCAGGTTGGTCTGCATGCTTAGCCACTATTTTGTTCAAATCATACCCCTCAGGTTCGGAGTCCTCCACTGGAGATACCATGCCACACTCAGGTATGACTACTGGAGAGTCATCCTTTGCCTGTTCTACTGAAAGACACAATAATCGGTTACACAAATCAAGAACACACTCGTTTGTATAAGAAATTAGTTCCCAATAGACAATTCTTCGGATCTGCTAATTTCATCAATGCGAAGATATGATCCTTTCTTAGGTGACCTATTTGTACTTCAAAGGGTATAGAAAGTGTGGTGGTAACCTGATTACTTGCAAAAGTTGCAAGTGTTTTGGTACACCCTGATGACAGAGGAGAGGATCTAGGATCCTCGACATGGAGAATACGAATTGCTGCTCCAGTATCTATAAGAAGATTCCTGTTGAGGCCCTCTATCACTGCAGATATTGTGGGTCTCCCACTTGTATCCCTGCCTAAAGGGGTTATGACTACACTTGGGGTTGTTTGTAGTCAGGCAGCATATGCAGAAAAATAGTCTAGGGGTTCTTCCTCTATCTCCTCAGAGGCAGCCAATTCTGGAGGAGTGGCTGTCCACTGGGGAAAAGGGGATGGATCAACGGAGGCCACTGGACAGTTCAAGGTTGCTGGGCCTTGGCCTTCCATCATCAGCTCATTCACACAGGCTTGGAGTTCTCGGATATCCCGTCGCTGAGCTTCAAGCATCTGATGCACTGTCCTAAACATTCTTACAACTGAGTCCTCAGTTTTATGCAGAGATGGTGATTTAGGTCTCTGCAGACGTGAATTGTTCTGTGCAGCATCTGAAAAGAAAGAAACATGGTCCCGGGCCCCTACATAGGATCCAAACGCATAACCCTGTCAAGGGGCCTGGCCACTCGAAGGTCCAGGGTTATTACATGGGTTAGGGTCATTTTGCCAGTGTTGATACCTAGGGAATTTCAGAGCTCCTCGTCCTAACCCTGGTTGAGGTCGAGGTCCCTCAATCCTCACCGTGGGATTAGTTTGTGGTTCCCGAAGTATTGCAACAGGGGCTCCACGCCGACCTAATTTATAGCCTCCCTGTGCATATGCCTTAGCCAATAAAGCTAATGCTCTCTTTAAAGAAATCTCATCAGTTATATGCATATTAACCATTTCCCTTAATTGGAGAAGAGAGTTATTAACCAGCAAACTGATGTATGGCAGTTCATCTGTTTCCTCTTTTATGTGACTCCGCCAGGCTGCACTTCACATCAGTTTCATCTGCTGTTGAGTTTCATTAGTTTTCTGCTTTAAGTTAGACAGAATTGCTATTCCAGCTTGCCCTGGGTGCTGGTTATGTTCCAATAGGGCTACTGTTTCATTAAAAGTTCTCTCTCCTATCCTATACTCAAGTGGCAAAGTACTCCACAATGCTCAATTCACTGTGAGTTGTAAGATTTTAACCCAATCTTCCCTTGGTAAGCCAAACAGTTTTGCTGTCTCTTGCACACCTTGTGCATGCATTGCAACTGAAGAATCCTCCATCATTCCTACTTGCTTAGCTACTAGGTCTAAGGTCTTAATATCTGGAACAACTGCTACAGGACAATCAGAATTAGAACCTGAAGCTCCTTCTTCTGGATCAGGATCTAGGCTTTCATCTGAGCTTGAATCTACAATTTCTATTTCTTGACTCCTTCTACCTAGATTCACATTTTCCTGATCTGAACCATCAAAACTTTCCACTGGAGATAATCCTGGATATGTAGGATAATTTTCCATAAAATGTATGTGTCTTACATTCGGAGCATCTCCACATTGACGCAGGACATCCCTTAGTCCGCTAAAAGTCTGGTGTAGTAGGGCGTTCTACCGGTACACCAGGTGATACCAGCATATACCACAGGGGTGTAGGGGACCCACGAAATTCTTGGTATTGTGTGTCAAGTTTAGAATGTCCACCCAAAGGGACTGGATCTTCTACTCTATGTGGTGCTAAGGTAGTATTGGGTGGAGGAGCAGGAATTCTATTCCCTGGTTGTTGTAGCTCTCTCTGTTGTAACTTAGAGATTACTACATCACAAGCACTAGCTACGCGTGTTACCTGTGATACAGCATCTTCCAATCCCTGAACAATGACCGATTCTAAAAGGCACTGCTTCTTCACTATCAGAAGCTGGCACTAACAAAGAAGAGGATTTTTCCTCCCCCTTTGCTTCACTTATTTCCTCGTTTGTGTCACTAACCGCCTTTTCTATGACACTTGTCTTCACCTCCTGGAGTGCCACCTCAGGACTTCCTCCTTTTTTCTGCAGATTGTTAGTAACTTCTGCACTGTTAACTTCCTCTTCTGACTCCTCTCGTGGCTCTTCAGATTTAATCTCCAACTCTGCTTCTAAAGGTGCTGCGTCAGCCTGAGCTAATTCTTTTGTTTTACTTCTAGTTATTGGCCCAGTAGATTTTTCTACCTCAGTCAGTTCCACCATACTAATAGGGATGGGAATCCATTCTTTATCCTCCTCTACTATATTTTCTCCCCTTTCTAGTTCTTTAATCTTTTCCAACATCCGATCACGGTCTACTGTATAGGCCACCAGCATTTGCTGAACTTCCCTGAGTAACTCCATCTTTTTATCCAATTTCTTTCCCAATGAACTACAAGCCACAAGCAAGTATTCAACAGCTATTCCCTTCACTACTTTAGCCCTTTTCTTTTTCTGCTCCGTTTCTTCCTCAAATACATTGCTCACAAAACCCCATAGGTTTCTCTGCTCAGAAATAATTTCTTTATTTCTCAGCTGTTCTAAACCTCCTCCATGTTCCTGAATATATTTCCTGGCAAAGTTTTCTAAAGCCAGACTACTGGCAACTCCAACAGACTCTACTCCTGCCCTTTCTTCACTTTTAAACACTCTTAATATGAAATAGAGAATTCATCTCTATCTTTTTTTAGTATATTCACTACAATAAATACTCTGTTGGTTTACTCTGACACGGAAGGTGTCCCTTCACAGAAACAATAGGAAATTAACACCCCTATAACCAGTTTTACACTTTATATCTTAGAAGGCCCAAGTAATAGAGGGATGGGGGTGATTTCCCTCTCTCTCGATGGGCAGTCAGGATGGCTGGTGGCGGAACACCCACCTACTTGTAACATGTGCGAATGCACAATGTGATCCAAGACTAAATTCTCTGAGCTGAGATGGGGAGACCTTTTATCCTGTCAGCTACCTCTATGAACAATTGGATGGATTTACGGAATGGTTTGGTCCTTTCTATATAGGACATTAGAGCATGTCCAATGAAAAAAGCTGCTGTTTTTCCCTATCTGCATGTGGTTTCAGGTAGAAAACAAGTGGAAAAAGATTGCCTGATTGCTATGAAAGCAGGAAACCACCTTCTGAAGGACACTACGGTGAGGACGTAGCTGCACCTTATCCGTAAGGATGACTACGGAGGTTCTGACATGAGGGCATGGATTTCCGAGACCCTTCTAGCTGAAGTAATGGACACTAAGAAAGCCACCTTCCATGAAAGTATAAAAGGGCACATTGCCAATGGCTCAAATAGGGGGACCCATAAGTTTCAATAAGATCAGGTTTAGGTGCCAGGGAAGGACAGGCTCTTACACTTGGAAGTATAATCTTTCTAGGCCCTTGAGGAAATGGATAGACACTTCATGAAAAAGCCTGACTGGTTGTCCAGCTAAGGGTGGGAAGCCAATATTGCTGCAAGGTGAAGCTTGATCGAGGAGACAGCTATACCTTGCTGTTTCAATGTAGTAAGTACTCAAGGATGTCCTGCAGCGAGAAGACTTCGCACTGGGAAGCTGAGAGAGAGAGAACTGCTTCCACTTTGAGAGGTAAGTAGCCCTGATGGAGAGCTTCCTGCTCCCTAACAGGACCTGATGAACCTGCTCTGAGCAAACCAGCTCTCCAGGATTTAACCATAGAGCTTCCAGCTGGTCAGGTGAAGGGATCTGAGGTTCCGATGGAGTAGCTGACCATGGTCCTGAGAGATATATTACCTCAAGAGCAGACGTTTGTCCCTTGAGCATGCCCATTTACAACCCAAAATTCAAAATCTGCCTGAAAAATTCTAAGATGGAGGTGATTGGAGTTGTAGTGGAGGGAGATTTTCTATCAGAGCACAATCAAACTCTCCCTCACCCCATCCCAGGCTTTTGGGAAGTGACTTGATGCAGTGCTGGAGGCTGTATCACCAAGGACCACAGAAGTCATGCTGAGGCAATGAGTACTTTGACTGCCTGAGTTTATAAAGAAAAATCTTTTAAAAGGACTCATGATTTCAGGCTCTTTGCCAATCCTATAGAGAAGGTATTTATGGCAGGAGTTTCCAGCTCCTTGAATCTGTTGCAGAATTTGGGAAGTGAGCAGATTAATTGCTCAGTCCCTCAGTATGTGGTTCTTTGGCAAGCCAATTTGCCTAAGTATAGAGTGCCCCTGCTAGTTTGAACAGCTTTGATGGCAGTTGATAAAGAAAAGTTGCCAATGGTGAAGAAGACTGGCTTCTAGGCTGAGGGTCTTTCTGCTAATCGTGCTCTACCAGTTAATGTACGCTACCACAGACATCAGTTCAAATTAAAATGGATTTGGTTAAAATCTAATGCTGAAATGCTAACCAGCACAGTTAGCAGCTCAAAGCCCCTTTTTGCTGATGATCCAATTTTGAGCCTCTTGGATCCACAAACATTGGGCTGAGCTGCTTAGGTACAATGGGATACAGAGTAAAGACGGCTATTTGGATTTTAAATCCTAGCCAATTCACTCTCAGTGTTTGCCTAGGACTATATTTAAAAACCATCAAAGCACCAGAACTTTAAACTTATAGACTAAACTATGAATCAGAACCATTGAAAAATGACTTGCATAGAAACACAGTAAAAAACTCCAATGTTTATGTCATTGATAACTGGAAAATATTCTTGAGATACACTATTTACAATTCTGTGGAAGCACTATTTGGCTACAAAATGAAGCTTACAGACCAAACAAAAGGTCTGTGCACTATTAGTGCCCAGTGATGTGGCTTCAAGAAATTGTGTCTTATTCTTAATTAAGAAGTCTGCTTTCCCTATTGCTTAATGTCTCTGTAGTTACAATGAAACAGGAGTTTTTCAAGGTATTTCAGACCTGTCATATTTCAAAGGATTCTGCACTTGATAGACTGAGAATCAACACTAATAAAATAAAGGTAAGTACATGAAAATATAATAATCCGCAATTGGATCTAACAGATGAGGAAAGGGAGCTCCAGTATAACACACACCAGTATTTAAAAAATTGACACAAAGATGAAGAGGGAAAATTTAGCATGCAATGGGCTTAGGAGAGGGGCTTCTATAAGAGCTCTTCATGTGCTATTCACCATTGTCTGAAGATGTCAGATCACTTGCCGTGATCCTAAATAGCCTTGTAAAGGAATTCATTCACTGCAGGAGCGTCTCCTCATGGCCAGGTGTGACACAGAAGCTGTCTTCCACTCAGGTTCCCCCTGGTGACAGTCACGCCTTCACTGCGATGGTGTCTCTTCAATAACTTGGGTCACCAGCCAAGTCACAATTTAGCCCACCTCTTCTGTGGGAACAGAACAGCCACATAAAAACAGTCCAGTGTCCTCACCAGAGGATCTTTGGCCCCAACTCTAGGCCTCTGTTCCTCAGACCCTTGCCTCAGGGCTTTCTAGTGTCCTTGTCCCTTTTTCCAGACTTATGCCACCTTGCCAGTGGCAAGTAGGAGAACCTAGGCCCTCCAACTGCCGTGGGTTCCACCCCAGGGACCTTGTAACCAGCAACCAACATTGGTGCAGTCCCACTCCCCACTGCAGTCTCCCTGGGCTCCTTCCTACCCAGACTTTCTCAGGCTTTCCCTGCAGTTTCCCTAGGTTGACGCTTCTTTCAGGGTTAGAATCCCTGAACTTATTTGTCCTCTCCTTCCCTTGGGCTTCGTCCTCCTCACCTCTCTGTTGCCAAAAAGTGACTGCAGACACTCTCCCTGCAGCTCCTTTCTGCTACGAACTTACTCTTTACAGTAACTGGCCTGCTCCTACCCAGATGGGTTTCATGCCCCAGGTAAGCATGGCTCTCCCTTCAGGTGCAGCCAGGTAACACAACTGGCCTCACAGATCCACATTAACCTATTCAGGGCCTGAGTGGGGTGTAGACCTCATCATTGGCCTGTATTCTAAACTTATGCTGGGAGTTGCCCAGAGTAATCTTTAATGAGCCAGTGCTGTATAATGTACACCTTCTCAGGCATCCTGTAATGTAAATCACATATGTAGCACTGAGAATAGCATTCATAACCTTTGGCTCCCAAAGCGCAGGCCTATGCCACGTAACGTAGCTTCTTTAGGTTGTGACACACAAGACTTTCCGTCCAATATGCAGTGTTTAAAAGCTTTGACAGCAGGATTGAAAAACAAAACTTGTGCGTTACCTGATAATTTTCTCCAAATCTTCAGCTCCGCCCGAGATGCAACAGATGTATCCAATCTCCCCTCCACGTAGTTTGGAGAGCACAACCAGAAAAATCTGGGGCTCAGCCATGCTTCTTTAGATCTTTTCTTGAATTCACCCAGAGCTATAATGCTAAATAAATAAATGTTGGTGTTTATGATTTCACAGAGCAGAGCATTTGAAGATCTATCCAGCTATTCCATCAGCAATGCAAGTTGAACAGAAAATATGCACGTGTGCCAAACCTGCACATTAGAAAAAAAATCATTAAGTAATGCAAATCTCTCTCTAGCATATGCCTGGCAGACATTCCTACTTTGTGATTTAAAGCAGTAGCTACACGGAGGGGATTCTGCAGGCTGAACTCTTCCTGAGGTGCTGCTTAGGTCTCTTCACCTAATCGTGTCTCTTAGCAGCCTAACATATCCACAGAGGTTTCTCAGAAATGCAACACCCAGATCCCATACCAAAAGATCATTTGGAAACTTAATGCCATCTGCCCCTCTTAAGAATAAATTACAATACTTGGACTTTGAAATACAGAAGAGATTTAGACCTGCCCACTCGCTGCTGAGGGAAGCAGAAGGATCTGACATGACCCGAGATTAAATGGTTGGCATGCTTCTGCCTCTCAGTCTGACTAGATACAGAGTAACCACAGTGGGGCTGGCAGACATGAGTAAGCTGTAGGAGTGGCAAGTGATGCACTAATAAGAGATGATGTGACTAAAATGGAAAAGCAGAAAATACAGCAGTCTATGGAAAAACTAAGTATAGCAAAGAATGTCAAACAAAGATTTTACATAGTACTGTAGAGATAGCACAGAGCAGAGTGGAAGGGTAATGCAGAATTATCAGTTAAAGACCTTTGGCTCTAGAGTTATTCACTTTTATGCAGAAGAGTCAATCTATTGAGACTCAAGCTGGAGTCAAAACACTGTATTTATGTAACGTCAATCATCTTAAATTACTGGGTGTTTTTTATTTTCAGTTTATCACTGGAATGTGGCTGAGTAACTTCTGATAGTTTTGTGATCTGTTTCAGGGTCATAAGGAATGCCCCACATACACATGGGAAGAGTCCATTTTTAAAATATCAGATGTAGCAAAGAACTTGACACAGGGATATTTTCTGAAGTCATTTGTTTTTCTACAAATTACCTCCCACAAGGTTTAGCAAAAAGAGGTGTTAGGAAAAAAATCGTTAAAATAAGAAGCAAGCCTTGTAAATCCTCAGGAGCCTGCATAGAATGTGAAGTTCAGGAAGAGACAGATCTTGCACCACAGTTCCAGAGGTGGAGAGCCTGGCCTTCTCAGGTACAGCTGGGGAATGACTGGCAGATACAGCACCTGGATGCAATGTGGGCTTCTCCCAAGCAGTAGACGCAGCATTGATGTTCATCGCTGACAGAGAAGGAACATGGGCAGCAGGCACAGATTTTAAAGCCTGGGGTCTTCAGCATAGTCTGCATGGGTGTGTGGGGGGTACTGGGGAAAAAAAAAAACAAAAAACCACTGTCTACCTTACTCAGTAAAACTACTATAAAAAAAGCTTAACACACTATAAAAATTGCAAAATTCTAAAACTAGGTACAATAATTTTTAAAAGGTGAGTCACAAACTAGGACACTGAAAGTTCTGATCCGAAGAATGCGGTGGTGAGACGGAACTGGAGACGCAGGCAGTCCACCCCATCCTTATCACCTCAGATGAAATCATGAGGCGATCCAGCGTGCATGCGCAGATCATTGGGTGCTACTTTCAAATTCTCCAGGTCAGGATGCATTGTGCACAACTGTAAAACCCTCAGTGGGACACAACAGGGACCATCACTCAAAGAAAGTTTGTTTACTGGCTGGTTAATTTGTTTCATTATAAGGTAAGAACTCTCCATGGAAAAGAATCACGCTTTTTTCTATAACACTACAAGAATGGTATGAGTATGAGAACAAACAGTTTACATAAGTTCTATCCTTGTAAAAATACTCAAACTTTTTTTAAAATGATCAGTATGGAAGATAAACTTAAAGGAACAATAGTCTGACATCCTATGAAAGAATATTTTATAAATGTTTTATTTTTTCTTCTAAATACTTTAGATGTTCTTGGTAGCTGAAGCAGCAAGAAAACAGAAAGACCTTTGTTATTCTGGATTTTGGAAGGTTCACAAAAGAACGGGCATTGAAGTATCTTCAAAAAGTATCTACCTACCTAGTGGCTGGTTTTCTCCTCTTTTTGTATTTAAAATTGTAGGATCATGCATTGGTACAGTACATTGATCTGTTTAGGAAAAAAGTCTGAAGTTCAGTTGCCCTGGTCCCAATCAAAATTAATCTCTGCTACAGGACCATCTCTGGATTTGTACTGTATCTTTCTACAACACATAGCACAGAGAGCTCCAGTCCTGAATAGGGCCTCTTGCTGCTACTGAAATACATGGCTAATGTGATGGAGCTGTGGCACAAGTGCCAACTTCCAACTCTGATGAACCAGATTCATCTGACCAAGGAAGTGCAGCTCCTGTTGGTGCCGGGGTCCGGAGAGGATGTCATTGGTGAAATAACTGCTGGCTTGTCTTTCAGCAACACTGTACAAGGTACTAGAGTGCCCAGAGATGCCCATGGTACCAGGTGCTAAACTTCAGTAGTCTGCAAATCCTCATGAATGACCATCCAAAGTAGGTTAAAATGATTCTTGATTCACCAACAATGCTGGTACTGAAACTTGGCAGATTGCGTGCCATGGCATATGGCCTCAGGTGTTGAATGCATTGGGACAGTCTCTTGCTGTTGCTGAGCTAATGAAGACAGCACAGCTGAGCCAAATGGTTTCACCTTAGAGGCTGATTTCTACAAGGGCCAGAGTCAGCTACCCTGTGTGAGGTGCTATCTGGCAGTATCAAATGCACTCTACCCTCCTTTCCAGCATGTTTGCTGGACTTCAGTGCTGGGGATCCCAGTGTTCTGGATACTGTGTTCTTTGATGCCGTCTTCCGGTGCCTCTTCTTCGGTACTGGAAAAGATTGATGTCGAGCCTCTGCCAAGACCGGAGGAGTGCTCCTACTCAAAGCGAACATGCTCAGTGCATGCCCAAGACAAGGAGGCTCTGATGATGGCATAGGGTTGCCTCCATCAGAAAGTGTTTCAACATGATCTCCCTGTCCTTTTTAATTCTTGGTTTAAAGTTCCTGTAGGTTTAGCACCAATCCCAGATCTGAGTTCCTCCTATGCACCCAGAGTCTGTCATTAACCAGCACTGGCTTCTTGCCTCCATTGTGAGGCTTGAAGTCTGGAGTCTGAGGCATGCCCTGGCACCAGTACCCAAAGAGCGGGAACTGAAGAGTACACAAAGTACTCCAGTAAAAGCAGCAGAGAGTCCTGTGGCACCTTATAGACTAACAGACGTATTGGAGCATGAGCTTTCGTGGGTGAATACCCACTTCGTTGGATGCATGTACTAGTAAAAGAAAACCTAGTATTAAAAATATCTTCATACTCAACGATCAACTAAGAACAAGGTAAAACTTGCAGCAGTAAGGTGGAATGCTCCAACAGTAGTCCTGGGCAGTAAACATGAACTAAAGGGGGTTGGCTCTGCCCTTTAAACAATCACACACAAGCATGAGGCAGCAGAGGTTGCGTGTGCCACAGTCAGGTACTGCAGACAGAAAAGTCTCCGATGCTAGTGCACTGGGCATACACACGCCTGAAGTGGAATGGACATATACAATCACTCAAAGAAGAAGCAGTCATACAAAGTAGTAGTACATCAGGAAAAATGAAGGAGGAAAAAAAATCATACTATGAACAGGAGCTTTTAAATATCCTGTTCTAGCTACAATATTGCAGAAGAAAAAACTGTGTGAATGTCAAGAATGCTGATAAACTAGAGTATTTAGATTAAACATTTATTTTTTCATATAGTCACAAAATCTTCACAAAAGTACTGGAACTCAAAAAGGAACTAGACTTGAATCAAATACAGAGATGAAATATACAAGACAAATGAGCAGGCAAACTAAAAGGTCTTGAAAGTATTTTACTTCAGATTGAAAAATGAACAGTTCAACTGTTCTGTTTAAATAAAGATTTGCAAGATATACAGTATTTTATGAATACAATGCTGGTCATTTGAGGCAATGTAAAATACACCTCAATTTTTCCTTCATGCTTCTTTTCTCTTTTAGAAAGATACTGTTTACCAAAAAGAAACTTGCAGTCCTGGAAAAGCTATTTTCCATTAAATTTATGAAAACCATAAATTGAGGCAATCCTAAAATTCCCAACGGAATCAAGATTATCTTCCCGCTACCACCACCTTAAAATTATCACATGCTATTGGAACACTAATATCTGAACCCTAAGAGTTCATCTGCTTTCAACAATGAGGGTGATTCTTTTTAAAAACACTTCAGTGTGGTAAATGCAATACAGATCTTTGCATGTATTAAGTGTTTGGAACAGTTTTGCTAATAGCAGCTAACAATACTGGATTAATATAATTTATAAATAATTGTTCCCTAAGCGGTGAACATAAATCTACACATTCACAATAATCTAAAACAAAATAAATACTGTGATTATGCATAATGTGGTACAATGTGTACTAGTTTCTATGAACAAAAGCGCAACATCTTTTTAATAAAAAATTATCTGATCAGAATAAAAATGTGAATCTAAAATTTAAAACATTGTCAGATTAACATCACTTTTTAAGCTCTTAATGTTTGTACGAGTAAATGTTATGAATTTCCATCTTTTGGAATATATATTTTCCTTGTTGAAGTAAAACACCAATAGGTTGTTGAAAACGTTTATTTCAGTGATGACATTAGTTTGGGTCTTGTTTTAGCATTATTTTATTTAAAAAGTCATTGCACTGATCACTGCCCATCAAAGGTCAGGTTGGTCTGCAATGTTTTGTATACGTATAAAAAAAGTAGTTCTAAAAGCCAACAGTACTTTTTATAAAAACATCATCTCCAAGACAGCTGCATTAAATGCATGCAAGTATGCTGAACACAAACTTTTTCCTCTTTAAAGAAAAAAAATGTTAAAGTAAATGCCACTTAACATTCTATCATTAAAGTGCCCCCAACTTATTTTCCAAAGTATACATGTGAATGTAATCATACATTTAATTTGCTTTCATGGCATTACATTTATTGCAACCAAAATTTAAAGTGTAACTGAACTAGACAGTGTTAAAACTTTTGATTAAAGGTAACAAATTCAATGAAGTAGCACTAGGAGGCTATGAAAGGTTTGGGTCTTTAAGGCAATACAAACTATATTTCTATTATTTTAAGACTAATTTTTATTAGTGTCAATATAAAAATGCATAAAAGGGGAATGAGAAAAATATTTTAATAGGAAAATTTACTTAGAGCTTTAACAGTTATTCCCTCCCCCATGAGTTTAGCAAAAATGTATTTAAAAAAAAAAAAAAGTGACTTTGAGGGGAAAAAAGGCACAAACAAAAAGGCGTGGGATGGGAGCAGCCCAAGAATGCAAACATGTGTAACAAATGGAGTTGACTTTTACTGCAACAAAAAAGACAAAAATCCTGAAGTGGCTTTTCTTCTTTAAAAATGGGAGACTGCTGGTGGGGTGGTGGGAAGAGGATGACAGACAAACTGAAAACCCCCCACTGCCTAAGACGATGGAACTCTAGAAAATAAGGTGAAAGTTATTTGTCAGAGTTGACCAGTAGGTCAGTGTTTACACAAAAGGACATGTACACTTTATACAAATGAGACTTCATTTGCCACGATAAATCTTTTTCTTTCTAGAGGAATAACTTCTGAAGATCATAAATGTTCTATTAAATCATTTCAGTGTGAAGGAAAAGCAATTCTGAGCAATATAACTAGTAGTGTCTATATAGATGTTAAGATGACAATTCAGATTATTTTCCAAACTAATCCTGAGAAAAATTCTGTTTACAATTTAAACAGTAATGTTATGTAAAAAGTATTAACAAATCCACTATTACAAATGTCAGTTTTCCTATATGGTCATCTATATATACACACACACAATAAAATGGTATATGCAAAAATAATAAAAAATCATGCACAAATTACTTTTTCATCTTTAAAGGCTGGATTTCCCTCAAAATACAATTTTTCACCTTTTTTTCCTTTTTTTGTGTTTTGTTTGTAATCTGCCAAACACACTGAATACTACCTCTACAGATCAGCATGAGCTGATGGGAGATAAATTTATTTTACATTCAAGATTTTATATGCTAAATGACCCTGTTGTAGCATATGACATCAAATGATCAGCTTTTTTTCCTCTTTTTGCAGTGATCAATCTTCATGATCCATTCCGTGGCGAGCTGGGAAAAAAAATGCATTTGCTAATCAATGTCTGAACAGTCTGAAGCTCCACAAGAGATCCAAGGAGTCACTGTCAAACTATCCTGTAGCATGAGATCATTGCACACAGAAGAACAGTCATAAAATAGGCAACTATCTACAAAGGTCAGAAAGGGGCACGTCTCTCTTGTGTTTCCTCTTTTTGACAGTGAAACACTGATGTGATTTGCTGCCTTGATGTTGTTTGTTTGTCACAGAGATACCGTGGTTTGAGTTTGTTGGACCCGAGAAGCCTTTGCTGGAAGAAGAGCGAAATAACCTTGCTGATCCATGCTGCAAAAGAAAAAGGACATGGTAAATCAACATTAGAGTAAATAGAATATGGCTGTTACAACACTTGTATTACTGGTTAAAAAAAAAAATGAAAACACTACAACTTCAAGAGGCAGTGCATTTGAAAAGAACTTGACATGAAAGGAAGAAGCATGTCTGTGCTTAGCCCACAGCACAAGTAGTTCTCTTTCACATCAGCAACCTCAGAAGAGACACAAACAAGATGCTGGGCTCCACCCTTAAATAATACAATTAAAGGAGAGGCAGGATTACATAACTTAATTCAAGGTACAAAGTAAAGTGTTAGTCCTGTGTTTTAAAAAGGATAAGACTGGTTTTACTTGTGTGCTACATGCAAGCCAGAATGGTAACAGTTGCACTAAATCTTATTAAAACAGATTCAGAGTCAAGAAAAAGGGAGAGATGAGGAACACCCAATGGTATTTCTTGCACAAGGAGAGGGCAACATTCACCCACATCACAATGCACAGAAAGTGCTTTATGGTGCACCCTTTGAGATACACAGGGCCTAGTTTGCAAAGTGTCTAATTTACTATTCGCTGGAAATCTTTAACAGATGTCTGTAAAAATATTTATATCTAAATAAGTAGAAAAATAGTTCTGAAACTCCACCATTCAGGAATGAAGTTCCAGACTATTTTTAATATTTAATCTGTTCTAACAATATTCCTGTAAAAAATGACACGTCACCATAAACTGAAGTTGTGCAAATCGAACACTGCTTTGAAAAAATGACTTTCCAGACTACTGTATTGTCACAGGACTAACAAGAGGGACTTATTAGACTTTTGGTGTTTGAGACTGTCAGTCAAATTATTTTTTATCATAATTTTTTGGGGGAGGCAGGGGTGAGAGGAGTTTGATCTTTATGCTAAATTAATTAAATATGCATTTCTCCAATAAAAACTGAAACTCTTAATTTGGGAGGCACGTCTTAAATTTGAATATAAATCCTTATAGTACAGCTAAAAGCAGGTGATAGCTAACATGTCAGGCTCATTTTCTCTAGGGGTAATCGCACAACTGTATTTGTGCAATACCTCACAAGGAAAACAGCCCTCTTACCCTATTGTGGTTTAAAAGTAGAAATGAACATCAGCAGGAAAAAAAAAAACAAAGGCTCCACATTTTCACCACAAGCTGTCCCTTCCATAAGGCCTTTATACTTTCAGGAGAACAGATACCATTAAAGTAATTAAAACATTCAAGATTTCTTTTAAACATTTCACAAACCTGAGATTTGTTTGTGCTGTTGGATGAATTAGCTGTTTGGCTGCCTTGCCTTTTCCCACTGGACTGGGAGGATTCCAGTGCTATTTCTTGTGACCCCACTCTGTTTGTAGTAGATTGATGGCAACTCAACTGTTTAGAGGTTTTGCATGGTGTTCCGTCAGAATCCTTCATGCAAATATAGGTGTTAGTAAATTTATATATTTAAAATAAAACTAAAGTGGACAAAATTGAGGAGATAAACATGCTGGTCCTGCTAAATATTAATTCTCTTAATCCAGGACTCTAAAAACAACCAACAAATGGGCGCTGGCTTGCAAATACACTGATGCATGGCTGATTCCATGAGATCTTTACATTAGTATAATCAAATCAAATTTAAAAAATAAAAATGAAGAGTGTCTATTCAAACAAGAGTTTCAGGCATTTTTGAAATTTTTCTTACATCATATTTATTTCTACCTATCTCTTTTGAAACACAGGTATTTTACACATGAAAAGGAGGCAAAGGAATGTGATTGTACTCCTATAAGGGAGAGCACTTTTCATACAAATATAGAGGTACATTATGCCAGTTGTGTGTTTTCTGGCAAAACAATTCATTAGAATAAATAGGAATTCTATGAAGAGCTTCCCCTTTCACAAACCTGAGATATGTAATAAATGATTGGTTATGCCTATATCGCTACACTCTGTACATATACAAAAAGAGAAAAAAAATCTAATCAAATTTCAAACAAAAACTTTTAATACTTACTACATCACTAGAGCTGGACAATGTAGAAGATGAGGAAGACAATGGACCTGATGAAGAATTTGAAGAATGTTTACTGAGTGTTTCTGAAGTTTTACTTCTAGATTTTCCCAGTGTTTCATTCACTTCAGAGAGATTATTGTTACACTTGTCCAGCTGCTGAGTATCTACTATCAACGTTACTCCATTACCTGGAATAAAAGAGTAAATGGAAGAAAGAGTATTAATTTCTATTAAGCGCTGCATTTTGTAAAAATAGTACAGCATTTCCTCAGGAGTCCCACTGAAGTCAATTAACTGCACATATGAGTAA
Source organism: Gopherus flavomarginatus (assembly GCF_025201925.1). NCBI lineage: Eukaryota > Metazoa > Chordata > Testudines > Testudinidae > Gopherus > Gopherus flavomarginatus. Next base: position 27,686,814 of record NC_066630.1, on the reverse strand, counting down.
GAGCTTCAGAACTGGACCCATACTCAAAATGTGATGTGATGAAAAACTGACACCAACTATGCATAGCCCAACTACATGAAAGTTCAAAAGGGAAAAACACATTTCTGTGGTCTATCAATTACCTCTCCTTGTCTTGGATAGGATTGTTTTGGGATAGATTTTCAAGAGTGCTCAGCTATCTATGAGTCTAAATAAAATGACCTGTTTTATAAAGTATCAGAGGGGTAGCCGTGTTAGTCTGGATCTGTAAAAGCAGCAAAGAATCCTGTGGCACCTTATAGACTAACAGACGTTTTGGAGCATGAGCTTTCGTGGGTGAATACCCACTTCCTCAGATGCATGTCACCCACGAAAGCTCATGCTCCAAAACGTCTGTTAGTCTATAAGGTGCCACAGGATTCTTTGCTGTTTTATAAAGTGCTCATCACCCATTAGCTCCCATTTTCCCCTCAGTGGGATCCCTTGGGTACTCAACAGTCAAAAAAATTCTGGCTTCTTTATTTGGCTTCCTAATGGGAATTATTGGGTGCAGAGCTCTTCTGAAAATCTTGCCCTGGGTGTTTTTGTGAAAAGTGGTAAAATAAGGAGCAAGAGTAGAGGGAGAATCAGTCATGTCAAAACAGGGTAGATTGTGTTAAGGCAATTGTCACTGTTGTATAAAACTAAACTGTTCCTGTTTCTTACATATAGACAGAAGCCACTTCTTTAGTCATATTCAGACCTATGCCCTTTAACTGATCTGGGTCAAAGGCAGCAAAAAAATGTTTAGATTGCCGACCATGCAAAAAGCTTGCAAAGCAAGCATCACACTGGGTAGCCATATCTTACCATTGCATGAAGACTCAGTCCTACTCTGCATTCCCCAATGCTTAGATATCCACTCTCTGTATGAGGCCACTTCTTGCGTTACTCTAATTATTCTACCTAATATACTATGAAACAAAACAAAAACAAAGCACGGATTAGTTACATATATTCCTGTGTATTTAAAACTAATAGTTTGACTTGACATTTAAACTTTTACCTTTCAGTTTCATTGTTGGGATAATATTTAGCTATTGGTGATACAGCATGGCTCAAAACAACATATGCATAATCAAAGGCCTGTTTCACTTGCATGGCACCATATGAACTCCTCCCAACATCATTACCTTAAAAAATAAATACATAGATAATCCATTAATTCTATGCAATGCTTACTGACTTTGAAATACTGGAGTAAGGAGCTCACAGAAAAATGAGCTTTTAGAAAAAAGGATTTGCTTTCTTTGAAATACTGACCCACCTTAAATCGTATCTTGTGGGGGATAAAATTCAAACATTAATGAACTGAGAAAAACACTCAAAAGAATCTAAAAGCCCAGAAGTAACTGGAATCTATGATACAAGTAGATGTCAAAATTGGAAAATCCACACACGTGAAAAAGAAAGCATATACTATATAAAGCATACATACACCTATTTTTATGTCATCTTCCACATGAGGTTTCAGATAAATAAGCCTTTGTAATAGCAATGAGCACCCTTTAGTCACTGTCAATTATACCAGAAACTGAACTCTATTAATGGAAAATCAGTGTGGTAACAATACACAGTGAAATCACTAGGTATTTGGGTCACTTTAACTCATGCATAGTGTTCTGTTGGTTCTATAGAGATGACAGGCTAACCCCTATTTCTGGAATACTTTGTAAATAAAATGAGCATTTTCTCTTGGAATTCATAAACACAGTCTTCAAAAACTGAATGAGGATTTTTTAAAAAAATAGTTAAAGAAATTACTTTTCCTGTTTGACTCCTTTTTGACACTAGTCAGTATGCCATATTTGACATTTTGCATATTAAGCTATGATACCTGGCTGTAGTGGATCTTCAATATATAGCATCGATGGTCTATAGCCATCCAGCATACTCTTTTGCACTTCATCTTTAGCCACATATGAACCACCATCCTTTATTCGGATTCCAGTCTTCAGGTAATTGAAGTGTCGTCCATATAATTCAAAAAATTCTATTAAAAGGACACCATAGTTGGCACTGCGGATGCAGGCATCTTCCCTGGGATGTAGCTATTAAACAAGGAAAAATAAATTTGTTTTCTCTTGTCTTAATGATTCCAGACTTCAAATGTTTTTCATATTCCTATCTATATACAATCATGTCCCTTGACTAAAGTATTTAATAGTTGACAGTATCAAAGCATTTTACAGCATCCTTGTGAGGCAAGCAAGCATTCCCCAAACTTTACAAATGCAGAAACTATGTGAATTTCCAGGGCAACCAGAAAAGTGTGTGTCAGAGCATGGATTACAACTCTGGAGTTCATTCCCAGACCTGTGCTTGGAACACAGGCATAATTTAGCCTGGCCAGCTGTCTAAACATGGGACATTCACTACTGTATACAGATTCTGAAGTACGAGTAACTGGCTGAAGCTGCCTGTTAGAATATGTAAAAACGTAAGTGGATATCAATGCATTTTACTGATCAGAAAAATTCCATTAGTCACCAAAAGAGAGATCTGGGTTGAGAGTAACTAAATGTTCTTAAAAACGATATATGCTTGCTCGGCTCATTTGCTTAATATCCAGAATATTCTTTTAGTTGACCACTATTTCACAGCTGCTGGGAAAATGCCTGATCATCAAGCTATTCTACTACTATGAATATATGAAAATATATTTACTATTAAAGCATATTATTTGTTCAAAGTTAAAACATATATGGGAAAGCAAGACCGTGATATACTGTATTAACTGTTCCAAATTTCTGCACTATTTCTCAGAAGTACCATAACATTGCTATACAGATATTTATGCATTATATAATTAGCCAAAAATATTTTATTACAATTAGCTGAATCCTCTAGAAATTAGTCTCACAGGTGATCCCATGTAATTGTGTTTGGGATAACTAACCAAAGACAACGGAAACAAAACCATGTGTGTGTCATGCTGTATATTTTCTATAATGAGTAAGTATAACCCAAAATGAACAGGTATTATAAAGATATCTGTAGCTAAATGTTAACCTGATTATGTACCCTGTTCTAATTAAATAAAAAAAAGTGATAAAACTTATGGAGGTAAGCCTAGTTTACCATAAATGATATATCTGATATGGCTATACCAAAGTGCTTCTATCTGTGGGTGTGAAATCAAATGTTAAAGTCTTGAAGATGTTATTCTTTAGTTTCAATCTGATTAAAAGTATTTGGGCTATAGGAAATTGAAGATACATCATCATCACTGCAATATAAGAACACATCTTCCCAGGATTGAAAAATGGGAGGAATAAATAGGAAATTAAATCATAACAGAAGGGGGAGATTATTATTTTTAATAAAAGGAATATAGAAGCAACTTAGAAAAGCAATACTATATTGCCATTTTGGGATTCTGGGACATTATAATATTCCTCTACTCAAAGCATTAAAATGCCACCTGAAACCTCTTGATAACATTATGCAAGCATTAGCACAAGATTATCCTAGATAACTGCATATTTTATGTACAGCTGACAAATGCACAAGTCGTGTACAGAGAAGACAAGATAGAGGAAAGGAAGAGAAGGGGACAAGAGAATAAATCCTGCAAATACTTAAAGTATTTACAATTAATACTTTTATTGGATCTTGGGGGTTTTAACATGGACAAACCACTTGTGCTTTACTCATGGCTGTGATATGGTCAAAACCTCTTAATGGAATACAGATTTAGTGTGCATTGCTGGTGGGCACAGTAGTCTTTATTCCTTAGGAGTTTTCATCTAATTTAAAGCATAAATCTGCATGAACCACAGACTGATTCAGGTTCATAGTTATCAAGGATGTTAAACCACTGAAGACAGTTTTTCCCCTCTCCATGTCATTTGTTTTGGGTTGTAGTGAGATATATGGTTTGCCTTTGATGGATGTTAATGAAATTTATGGTTGCATTCCATGCCAAAAAAACCCACCATCTGAACTGTCTCCCTTTTGAGTCTCGAGAGAGAAATGAAATGGTCAACACTTAAGCTACTGTCTCAGTCTCAGGGTATGTCTATGCTGCACACTCCTTACAGCGGTGTGTAGAGTACATACACTGCATGCCTCCCTAGCATGGGTATAAACAGCAGGGGAGACTGTGAGGCACTGCTTAAGTCAGTAGCATATACACACACCAGAACCTTAGGGTTTATAGCCCATATGATTCTCTATATGCCCACACAGCAACTCCTATGGCCACACTGCTATTTTTAGCAGCATATTGTCCCACTGTCTCCCCACTGCTAGAGTCTTTCTCCATCACAAGGAAAGACTCCAGGAGCGGGGAAAGGATCTGTCAGCTCCCTGCAGCAGGGACAGACTCCAGCAGGGTGGATCTGTCAGAGTCTTCCCCTGCTTGCAGCTAAAGACTCCGGCAGCAGAGAGAGGCTCTGGCAGCTCCCTACTTCTAAACTGAGCAAATTTAATCTGCAAGTCACCGAGTGGCAGATCTGCAATGCATGATGCCATTTTTATAGTCACTTTTCAGAGTAGAACCATACTATAAATTTGAGGGAAAATGTAAAACAAAAATTAATTTTAAGTTAAAATGCTTAAGTAACTTAAAACAAGAAACAAATCCTTTTTGCCCTAATAGCACCAATAGTTTTTCATTTAACTTACCTGGAGGAAGCTGACAGCCATTAAAAAAAGACTATAAGAACCAATTCCACCTGTGAATACTTCATTAAGGTCCCTCTGTAACAGGAACTGTTTTAATACTAAAACTAGATATGGTAATACAGGATATTTCTGGAAAAGAGTAACACAGATGTTAGGCTAATATTATACATATGTACATATTTGCTGTGAAAACTACACTGAAATTGGCTGTTCATAAACATTGAGACCAAGATAAACATATAAACAGTGACTCACTATATAAAATGGTAAAGTGACGGCCAAAAGACATCTACTGGCATTTTTTGGACATATAACAGAGAAGAGGTGGACTTAACGTAGTTTGCTTATGGACAAAACAGTTTTTGCATTTAAATTAATGAGGGGCAGTGGTCTTCCATTACTAATATCTATTTCAATAACTACAGCAGTAAAGAGGAAATGAGCTGGTTTTGTTTGAATCAAAACACACAGCCATGCTACTTTTCTTACAAGATTAGACAAATTTGCACTGAGAACTAAGGGAAAGTCTGGCCGACGTGTAGCAGGACACTTAACAGGTAACACACTCCCCACTTCTCAGTGATATCCAAAACAAACTGAAGCCTCGATCCTGCAGACACTTATAACTTAACACCTTTGGAGTAGCCACTGAAGTACCTATTAAATACAGAGTCATTAAATCTACAAACTATTTCAGAAAGTACAGTGACTTACCTTAACAGTGACTGGTTCTTAGAATGTGTTCTTCTGCAGGGATCCCACTCTGGTTTCTGGCTACCAGTTCTCTCTCTACAGATCTGCGTTTCAAGGGTCTTATCTAAATGGACTGCAGGGCTCCCCCCAGCACAGCAGGCATCAAATCTAGTACCTGCAACTAGTGAGTAGTGCTGGACAGAAGTATATACTGAAGTTCCAAATTGCTGCCCTGAAAATTTTTGATATAAGGACATTCCTCAAGCGTGCCAACAAGATAATATGGGTCCTAGTAGAGTTTACTTTAATATGAGAGGATGGAGCTAATTAATTTAGTTCATAGGAGATGTTAATGCCATCCAATACCTATTTCATGAAAGTCTCTGGGTCATAACAGTCCACCCTCCAGTCTTGTCTCCCAGTGCTACAAATAGTCTAGGTGACTTGCAGAAAGGCTTTGTTCTACAAAGGTAGTTGGAGAGGGCCCTCAAGACAGAGCACATCAAGTTTTGCACCTTCATGAGTTTAATGAGTTTTTGTTTTTTTAGCTGGGAGGGGAGACACACTGGAAGGTTCATATATTGATTCAAATGTAAGTCTGAGACCACATTTGGTGAGGTCTGAGAGTTACCTTGTCTTTGTGAAATATAGTATAAGGAGGTTCTACCATTAACACCTGAATCTCACTCAACCTTTGAGCAGAGGCAACAGCTACTAAAAATGCTGTCTTCATAGAAGGGTGGCATAAAGAGTATGAAGCTAAAGGTTCAAAGGGGTCAGGGGGCAATTAATTAGGTCCAGGAATACAATATTTAGGTCCCAGGAAGGGGAAAAGCCATTACTGGGGGAAATGTGTGGATCACATCTTTTTAAGAACTTAGACATAGATGGGTATCAGAATATACTGGAGAGTGACAAGCAGATATGAACCCTAACCAAACTGACTGAATGTCCCAAATGTTTCAAGGGTAACTAGTCCATAACAGGAATAGATGGGGATTGAAGATCACGCTGAACATCCCAGAGTGAAAAGAGTTTCCATTTGGAACTATACATTTGTCTTGTAGAAGCCTTTATGCTTTGAATCAAAATATCTTGTACCTCTATGGAGTAGAGCTCCGTTCTGTCAGATGTACAGACCAGGGGTCCATGTGTATGATCGAAGTACCAGAACTGATGTACTTATGCTGGTACTATCAGTATTAGCCAGCTATTGTCCCATCTTACTCTTCTGGAGACTAATGGGATTAGCAGGAAGGCATACATCAAGTGTCCGTTCCACTGGATCAGGAATGCATCCAAAAGGGACCCTGGGTTCATGCGTCCTTGGGAGAAAAAATGCGAAGCATTTCTTATTCAAGTTGGTGGCAAACAGGTCTGTGGTTGGAAACCTCATTTGAGGAAAACTTGATTGAAGACCAGGTCTTTGAAAGTCTACTCATGACTTGTAAAACAGTCCGCCAGATTGCTCTGAATACCTTGTAGTGTAGAGCTTTGCGACTGATGTAGTGTTGTATGCACTAGTCCTGTAGATGAAACTGCCTGTTAGAGAACAGATGATGTCACTCTACCCTCTGTTGACATACTGTGTCACTGTAGTCCATCAGGACTTGAATGGTAGCAGGAAAGATCTGCATGCTAAAGATATCGAATTCCAGTCCATGTATAGATGAGTGTGTTGGAGATCACCAACCTTGTGTCTGAAGTCTGTCAAGAAGTTCCTCCAGTCTTGTTTAGAACCATCTGTTAACAGAATTTTGGTGGGAGATGGGAACATGAATATGATGCCTTCCTAGGCTTTTTGCAGAGTGCAGAGAGGACAGGACTTCTAAGGGACCTACAACCTGAACATTCATGCTGTAAGTGCCAGGTTGATTATAACTACCGTTGATGAGACAGAGGGCAAAATCTGGAATACAGTATCACAAGTGTGAGGACGCCATGTGGTTCAACAACCCAAGAGTCCTTCTCTATAGTTCTCAGCTGACTGTATAAATTTGAAATGAAATACACTATGGTGCAAAATCTCCCCAGCAGGAGATAAGCTCTCACTGATGTGGAGTAAAATACTGCTCCTATGAATGTCATTGTTTGAGTGGGCATGAGAACACACTAATTGATCTTGAGGACTAATGAGAAGTAGAGAATTTGTACTCTCTGATGATCTACTGGACCAAATCAGCCAATTATCAAGTTCTGGATAAATGTGGAGGCTCTGTCTTCATAAATAGGCTGCCACTAGCTAGAGGCATTTGGTAACGATTGTCGGTGCTGTGGAAAGTCCAAATGATAGTATTCTGCACCTGTAGTGCCCAATTCCAACCGTGAATTAGAGGTACTTTCTGTGGGCTGAATAGACACATGGAAGTAGGCATCTTGCAGGTCAAATCTCACCCTGTCTAGATCTTTCAGACTGGTATGTGTTACAGAAGCTAGAATGATCATCCTCAACCAAACGGATGAATACAGTCATCCGCCTGAAGTCTAAGTGAGGCATCATTCTCCTTCCTTTGTCAGCATAAGGAGGTACCTTCTCCATTGCACCAATCTGTAGAAAGTAGTCCACCTTTTCTTTCAGCAGTATCTCATGAGAGGGGTCCCCAAGGAGGGACAGGGCTAGAGGGTGAAAAGATGTTAAGGACTGAGACTGGAACCAATAGCTTTTGATGAGTTCCAGGATCCAGCAGTCTGTAGTGATTTCATCCCAAGCCTCCAAAAATAAAGAAAGATGGTTGCCAAATGGAGGACAGAGAAGTATACCTCATATAGATCAGTCCAAAAAACTCTTGACTATGGTGTCAAACTTGCAGCTTCTGGCTAGATACTGTGTGGCCTGTAATAGTAGAGGAGGTCAGTAGCATGGTCTTTTCTTAGGAGAGTCTGAGGATTGTTCCTGGTAATAGTACAAGGAGGCTGGTAAGGCATAGGTAAGGTTTGATGTCTACCTTGTCTCCTTCTCTGAGCTGGAATCTAGAGACGCAGGGACTGAAGTGTTGTTCTAAAGTCTTTGAATGAGTGGAGTGCTTCCTCTGTCTTGACATTAAAAAAGGCCATGATCTTCCAATGGCAGGTCCTCAATTGTGAGGGCTCAACTTCATTTGATATGCCCAATGATTGCAGTCATAGCGACCCGTGCATGGTGATAGAAAGAGTCACGGTCCTTGCAGCTGCGTCTAAAACATCTAGTGCTGTTTGCAACACAAACTTGGCAATCAGCTGACCCTCAAAAAATGAAGTCCATGTATATGGAATCCTGTGGAAATCTGTCCAGGAACCGGAAGATCTGACCCAATTGCTTTCTAACTTGGAGGCTAGCAAAAAAGTAGATCTTTCTTCCAACCAGGTCCAGTTTCTTGGATCTTCATTACTCAAATAAATTAGGACAGCCATGTTTTGTTTTTCTGCAGCCATTACCAAAGATCCTGGAATTGGATGGGTGTAAAAATACTTGAATCCCTTTGAAGGGACTTGATAAAGGCCATTTGTCTTTTAGAAGTGGCTGAGGCCTGCCACAGTTCCTTGGCCATTTCAAGGATGCCCTCATTCATGGGCATCACTAGTCTACCTGGAGCCACAGAGTGCAAGATACCAAACAGTTTGTGACCTTTCTTGGACAACTTCTGACAACAAGGTGTCTGCAACACACTACATTAGGCCTTAAAATCATCAACAGTGGATGGGACAAAGGGATCAACTGCTTCATCCAGTAAGGATGAATAAATCAACACAGGTACAGAAGGGTCTGCCTATTCCTCTTGATGATCACCACTACTCCGAATGTCTTGCTCCAGCTTGTGAACTTGACCCCGTTGAAGTACTGGTTGTTGTTCTAGGAGGCCCAGCAGAATGAGGCAGTTTATTTCTAGGTGAAAGGGGTCTTGATGATCAGGGTCCCAAAAACTGAGTCTGATAATTCTATGGTGGCCAATAGGGCCAGATCTGCACACCACAGTAGTATAGCATGTGAGGCCAAGTTGGAGAGATTTAGGGAACTGAACCCTTCTTCATTCATGTTTCTTACAGTGGGTAGAAGCATGTCCTGAAATCTCCTCCTCTAGCTCCCACTCATGAACTAATCCAGGGAAGAGAATCTTAACCCCAGGAAAAGGGCTGCTGATATATCCTGATGAAGAGGAAGCAGATGAATAGAGGGGCTAACCTCTGAAGAGTAGGATTTTGAAGAGCCTGGGATGATCTTTCATGAGATATGGTTATCTGTACAAAAGAGGCTGATGTTCCATAATCTTCAACTTACAGCCCAGATATAGGCCTTATAGATGTTATCTGAGTCAGGCTGAGAACAGAAAATTGTAGTTACACCCTAACAGCTAAGTCTCTAGAAACTATAAATGTACACAGTACCGAGACTGCACGTATGGAGGAAAGTGATACTGTGAAGATTCACACTGATGAGTCGCATGCAAAAGAGCATACACCAGGCAGTAAATCTGATCTGCAGTGTGGATCAGGCTTTGAAGGAAGAGCAGTGGCAGAGTGACAACTATGCCGACTCTCTCGTTTCCTCTTTGACAGTACCAGGGAAAGTGATCTGTGCTGTGGCCTTAGAACTATGCCCCTTTCTGCCATGATCAGTGGGAGAATCTGACTGACTCCTTGAGGCCTATACTGATTGTTTGGTCCCTAGAGACAAGGCAGGAGGTCTTCTGGTAGCTGTGGAGACCCAGTTACCTGAGATGTCACCCTGGCTTACTGGAGAACAGGTCAAATGCTATTTATGAGCACAGAACCACAATCTGACTCACGATTCTCTGCGTCAGGAATGCCTTCATTGATTGCTCTGGTAGAAATAATTTCAGGTGAGCATCTCAGGATTCTAATTTGAAGAAAGATCTATAGATGGAACACTTGTCAGGAACGTGGTCTTCTCTAAGGCAAAAAGAAGTATTTAGGATGCCTATTCATTTAGACATAGCCAACTCACAGGAAGGGCAGGACTTAAAGCCCAGATTTTGCTTCATCCATGAAGTCAATGCCTCAGTACAGAGGATGCTCATATTTTCTAATTATTATTTAATTTTTTTGCCAACAGGCTAAATAGTACTAAACTAAACACATTAATCCTAACTCTAATAGAGGAGAGCTACAGGGTTCTAAATGGACACAGCTAAGATCCATCATTCTGTCACAGGAATTAAGAAAAATCTGAGAGGCAGCTAGGCCCTTGAGTGGGGTGGAGTATGAGGATGTGTAGGAGACAGGTACAACCCCAGTTGACACAGTTGGCCAAAATAATCCAATCTTGGTCTCCTGGGGCACATGCACCCTTAAGAGTGTGATCCATGTGGACAAATACTGTACTCAAAGAATAATTCTTCTGGTGGAAGATCATGAACAGTTTTGGAACAGGTATTTAAACTAGAGGAAGAGCACAGAAATGTATTTAAAGACAAGGACCCTATCTTGTAACACATATGCACAACTTCAGTAAGTGGAATAGTCTCGTGGAAGCCAATGGGGCTACTCAAATGCCTCAGAGTTAAGCGCAAAATTGGAGCCTTCGCAAGCGAAAAATAATGCTAACATTCTCATCAGCTATTGAAACCCCTGACGTCTGAAAATTTGGCTCACAACCTGACGTTACTACAGCAGAACTATACTATCAATTTTTAACATTAAGGGTTAAATCCTGCTTGCCTTACTCATGTAAAAAGCTTTACTGAGTCAAAAGGTCTGAGAATTTTGCTCTAAGGTTATAACTATTCAAATAGTTAAGAGACTAGGTGGGTGAGGTAATGTCTATTATTGGACCAACTTCTGTTGGTGACAGAGAGAGAATCTTAGGAGCTTACACAGGAATAAGCTCAAAAGCTTGTCTTTCTCAACAACAGTAGTAGGTCCAATAAAAGATATTACCTCACCCACCTTGTCTCCCTAATATCCTGGGACCAGCATGGCTACAACACTGCATACAAGTCAGTCTCTGTAGAAGTATCCATTTCAACTGTTGACCATGGTTAACAAGTTTTGATAAAATAAAGAAAATATAATAAAGCAGTTACCATTAGAGAAGGAATAGCCAACACTAAATGAGACTGAAATGTATCTCTCTGTGTATCTACATAGAACAGATATAGTATATATATTTTTGGCTTTACCAAAAGAGGCTTACCATGTATGTCTAAAGGTCTGAATAAGAGAAAGGGGAAAGGAAGTAAGTTCAAAGATTCTGCACAAGGTTTTAATACACAAAGCTATTAAACCTACCAGACAGTTAGATTCTGTAGACTAAGTCAAAATACAAAAATAACTGCAATAGATTTGTTCTCATCATTTTCATGACTTAATATGTCATTTTTCAATTAAATACTATACAAGCCTGACAATTATTTTAGCTTTCTGCACCAACCTCTGGTACTAATCATTGCAGGCATGAATAACTAAAGTAGTAAAGATAGTTAGCCAATATCATAATTTCCAGAATACTTTTTATGTAGGTGACGCTATATAATTATGAACTATATTACCAGAATGCCTTGTACTCATGCTAAGCTTTACTGTGGAAATTCACTACCAGTCAAATTGTTGTAAACTTTTTTCTTTGTACATGCAGAATCCATCAGAAGCAAGAAATGTGCTCTGGTAAATTTTGTTGAGCATGAACAGTGTACTGGGTACAGTTACTGTCAATGTCTCAGTGGTCTAAAGCTACTTGTACTCCACTGTCTACCAATATCTGAAATACGTACAAACCTAGAAAAAGAAAAAGGTGTCTCCAATCTGTTGTAAACAAAGGGAAACAAATATGAGCACAGTTAAGCTCATAATTTAGAACAGAGTGAAGATGTAACTGCTGCAATTGGTAATGTATAAACTTCTCTATATTATGCTGATCTATCTTTGATTAATAGAGTCTGGTTATCTGCTGTATGAGCAATAAAGAAACTGAACTCAGTAAGACAACATTTAATTACTGATGCTAATGCACCTTCTCTTGCAAACATATAGTTAGAATTTCTCTGTATACTTTCCATGAATATTTAATTTCAGATTGTTTAGATAACAACATGTTCATCACTTTTTTTGAGCCTTAAGAGTGGCAATATTTTGGTTCCAGACGGACAAAGGATAAAGAAGTAGGGTGTTTGAATATTTGATTCTGAATTTTACTTTACCCCCTTATTATAAAGTGAACTATCAATTACAACTCCATAATGCTAGCATAAAGCATTATCTAACCTTGATAAAATCTCTGATGAGTTGGGCTGCTTTAACCCCATTCTGTACATTAAAGCTGATATCGACTTTTACTTCAGTGAAGGAATCTGTCAGTTTAATAATAGGTACCTGACAAAAGAGCAAGAAATAAAGTTAATATTTAACTATTTGAAAGGGAAAAGTTTCCAAGATATATTTAGCTTCATTACTAAAAGATGATGTGCAAATACCTACACTAGCAAATTTGAACTGTTTTATAGATTTGTGAAGGCAGGGAGGGAGAGAGAAAGAGGAGAGAAAGATTGCAGGAGCGCTGTGAATTTATAGATCTACCCCTTTTTTACACATTTAATTGAATTGGGAATGATTTTTAACTCATATTGAAACTATTTCAATTTAAAATCTGTTATGCATAACACTGTTCTGAAACATTTTAAAATGCTGAAAAGTGAGTATCGTATATACTCAAATCATAAGCCGGTTTGTTTATAAGCCAACCCTCCCAAGATGGATAAGTAAAAAGGGAAAATTTATTATGACCCATTCATAAGCCTACCCTATAATTCAGAGGTCGGCAAACTTTGGCTCCTGGGCCATCAGGATTAGCCGCTGGCAGGCCAAGATGGTTTGTTTACCTCGAGCATCTGCAGGCACAGATGTAAACCTAAGTAAACAAAGTGTCCTGGCGTGCCAGCTGCTTACCCTGATGGGCGGATACAGCAACTGGTGGGGAAATCTTTTTGGGGGGAGAAGCTGGTAGTCAGGGGAGTAACCCCCTATGACCCACCCCCTATGACCCCACCTCTAGCCTGGGACCCCCGCACCTTCCCCATCCCATCCCTTCCCACCTTATCTGGAGAGGACCAGGGGAGGATGTCTGTGGCCTGGCTGGAGTTGCTCTGGCAGCGTACTCTGGTGGGTCAGGCGGCACAGCCACAGCCTGCTCTGGGGGGAGGGGGAAGTACGAGCAGCATGGTTACAGCCTGCCAGCCGCAAAGCTGCAGCTGCTTTGGAGGCTGGGGAGGAAGAGAAGCGTGGCCAGAAGCAGAGACACACTTGCCCCGCCTCTTCCCTTCTGGCTCTGCTGCCTCTCCTTGCTCTCTCTGCTTAGCCTGGTGGGGGGCTGGGGGGAAAGAGAGGGCAGAGCGGCATGGCTGCAGCCTGCCAGCCCAGGAGCTGCAGCTGCTTTGGAGGCTGAAGGAAGAGCAGCATGGCCAGAAGCGGAGAGACTCTGGCCCTGCCTCTTCCCTTCTGGCTTTGCTGGCTCTGTTGTGGGGAGGGGTTGGGTCCCACCTCTCCCTCTCTATACCCGTTCAAAAGCCGACCCCCTTCTCTGGGGCTTCCCTTTTTTACTAAAAATGTCGACTTATGAACAAGTATATACAGTAGTTTGAAGTCAAAACAGTATAAATTTTTTGTGAGAAGAGGGCGACAAATGCACAACAATTAAGGATCTCTGATTTCAAGCAAACATTCTTCATGAGGCTACGTCTTCACTACCCGCCGTATCGGCAGGTAGCAATCAATTTCTCGGGGATCGCTATATCGCGTCTCATCTAGACGCGATATATCGATCCCCGAACGCGCTCCTGTCGACTCCGGAACTCCACCAGAGCGAGTGGCGGTAGCGGAGTCCACAGGGGGAGCTGTGGACGTCGATCCCGCACCGTAAGGAAGGTAGGTAATTCGATCTAAGATACTTCGACTTCAGCTACGTTATTCACATAGCTGAAGTTGTGCATCTTAGATCAATCCCCTCCGCTAGTGTAGACCAGCCCTGAGAAGAGGAAAGAGACACACTGTGTAGGTTTACACTGCACACTAATTCTGGGCTCCCACTCAGGTCTGAGCCCAAGACCCCTTTACATCCACATAGAAATCAGTCTGACTTGGGCCAGCAAGCACTCAGAAGCCAGGTTCTAGGACCCTGCTAAGGGGATGGGTCAGAGCCCAAGTTTTGCTGTGGTTTGGGGTCCAAGCTCTGTCGTTCTGCAGTGTGGATGCAGCTCAAGTCACAGACAGAGTCAGAAGGTCTGTATAGTGAAGTATGGATGCGAGACCCAAGTCTAGTAACTGTAAGCCCAGGTTTACAATTCAGCATGGAAGTTTAAGACCAGGCTCAAACACCAACTCCTCAAGGTTGGGTCCACAAACCCAGGTTTGCAGTGCAGTTTAGACAAATCCACAAATATCACAGCAAATCTGTCCATAGATTAAACAAATTACAAGACACATTATGAGTAATAAAATTGTCACTAAATAAGCAGATTTGATTCTGAACATCACAAAGCAAAATCTGAGTAAAACTATACTATTTTACAAAGCAGAAGTATACTTGAAGATATTAAACCGGAAAAAGACTTACAGTTGCTTTGTCTAGAACCTTTACTGAACCTTCATCTGCTACATTGTGCTTTCTAAGAGCCTCTTCCAGGGTCCACAGAGGCAAAGTCTCCCATTTTCCAAACACAACTAAGTCAATATCACTGTAATTGCAAGAGAATATAAAAACAGAAAGTTAAAATATGTACTGACGCTTGGTTTGGTGGGCGTTTAAAAGTATATGATTGGAAAAACCCCAATAAAAAGTAAAATAAGGAAAACAGCTCACTGAATTCTCTTAAGCAGGAGGAAGATAAAAATTAAAATACAATAACATCAGATTAATCATTTTTTAAATGTCTAAAATATACTAAGGGAGACAAGGTGGTAACATCCTTTACTAGACCAATTTCTGTTGGTGAAAGAAACAAGCTTTTGAGCTCCACAGAGCTCTTCTTCAGGTCACCTTAGCCTTCAGATGGAACTCAAAAGTTCTCTTTCACCAAGAGAAGCTGGTTCAATAAAAGATATTACCTCAGCCACCCTTGCAGCTCCCAAAGCCTAGGACCAACAGTTACCACACTGTAAATGTACTAAATCAGATAGCAAGCTACCATCCTGACAATTTGATAATGTGAAGAGGGATAAATGAATCCACCTTTCCATTAAAAAAAACAATGGAAATAGTGTTCAGAAGAACTATGAGCTGTTATGTATGAAAACAGTTGATGTAATGACTACACTAATCAGAGTAATTTCTAAGTATATAGAACAACCTTGAAACCCTTGGGTTTTAACTACTTTCCAGCCTACTGTGCAAACTGGCTCCCTTTCTTCCCCCCACCAATGAACTGAGAAATATCAAAGATGGAACCCTTCACCAAGAGAGATTACACACCTGTTCACTAAATAAATACTGAAGCAGAGTTTTGAAAAAGGTTAAGTAGGCATTTAGTTATTTAAGTTGTTTTAACTAAGTCTCAGTAGTTTTCCTTTGAATATGAAAATAGCAAGTCCTAATTAGAATTAAACAGAGTATCTTTAGCTGCAGGAGAGAGAGATCCATAGGAGCCCAGTTTGGGCTGTAGAGGAGATTTGCAGAGGATTTTTTTCCTCTGATGTGTGCATGAAAGGAGTGGATCAAACTGATAGAACTAATTAACTATCCAGTATTACACTACAAGTTTCAAGAAAAAACAATTATTTCTTTATGTGCATGAACTAGCAGTGTCTTCAGACAGAACAGATTTCAGAAATCAATAAGGATAGCATCCATCTAATGGTAATTACAGCCTTGATGAGCATTCTAATAGTAATTTTAAAGATGCCTAGATGACACTACAATTTTATTAGGGTCCAGTAAAGTCTTTAAAATTTAAAAAACAGTGAAAACTTTTTTGGAGGCTTTGAAGAAGCTGAGCTATATATTTTTCCAAACTTCTTTTCTGGTTTGTAGTTTAAGGTCTGCTTTCCAATCAGGCACTAGACCAATCTGACTTGGGTAAAGAGGGAGGGATTTAGGCCTAGAGAGATTATTTTTCACCAATAAATTGGCTTGCCAAAGTAAACGGGGGGGGGGGGGGGGGGGGGCGGAAGAGAGAGAAGAGAGAAATACTAGGGAATCTACCTTATTTCAGAAGTTATTTTCATGCAGATTTTAGAATTTTGTACTTTTACAAAAACCACATTAGGAACTTTGTCTGCCTGTGTGCAAATTCTAATCAGTGTTAGCAACAGACAGATTTAACATCAGTGCCACTATATACTGTTTAGCTGACCAGGAACAAGCACCGTTCAGCACATTTCAGACAACTGTGGTTAAAACCTTCTCTTCTGAAATGGTGCTGAACACTATTTTGTTCTGATCTACGCAGCTAAATCAGGCTCAGCTCATTGCTCACACAGTTTTGGAAGCAGCAAAGAATGTTTCTAGTGTGCACCAGGCCAGAGAGAGCATATACATTAACACCCTAAGTCTACATATTACCTGAAGGACAACACTACTTGATCCCCATCAGATGAACAATCATTATCTAATTAGTCCTCAGCACTGAAGTAATTGGATAGTCAAGGGATTCTATTTTAGAACAACAGAATCAAAAAAGGCCAGCAAACGGTGTTTTAATGGGAAAACCTCAGATCTAGACTAACTGTGTAACTAGAGATGAATAAACCTCAGATCTAGACTAACTGTGTAACTAGAGATGAATAAAAAAATTAAAGAAACACTAGAAAATTGTGTTCATGTTAGAGACTAACAACAAAGTAGACTGAAGAGGCACAGTATACCACGCTGTCCTAAATTCTGTTTTATTAAAATCAAATACTCCAAGCATTGGAATTCTTCTGAATAGCAAAGTAGGCAAGCTCCAGAGCAACAACAACAAACAGGAAAGAAAGGCAGGCAAGACAGAAGTGCCTCTGACCACTGCACCAAGAGTTCTGAAAGATTTCAATTAAATTCTCACAATTGAGTTCTGGTAGTGAATAAAAACTAATTTTACAAATTGTAATCAAAATCTGAACCACTGAAGGGCTCAAAACAAATGCCAAGCATCAAGACTGGAGCAGCAAGGGGATTAAAGTCTATTGGACATGTGAATAATGATGCATACATTTCTTGCACTATCAGCACTAATCTATTTTTGATTAATCCAAATAATCTGAAGAAGAACAAGGCCAAATTTAAGCAGGCAAAATGTTTTCTTGGGGAGGCGGGGAGGGGGTGGAAATCTGTGCTTCTGAGAGGCTTACTTGTCGGAAATTTAGCAACTCAGTTTGATTTCTTTCTTGTTGCTTCATAAGTCAAAGCCAATTATATGAAGAAGTTTCTTTAATTTAGTTCCTAATTTTAAGAAGCATTTTCCTCCTAAGAAGAGATGAGAAACAATAAATGTGAACAGAGAATAATATTGTAGTCAGGTTTGGGAATCAACTAATTACTCATTCTGAAATGTTCCCCGGCAAAAAATGTTTTTAAAAGGTCTTTAAAGCATAAACTATAGCCTTTGAATTGCTTACAGGACTTTATCCTGTAACCATTAGGGTTTGAAGATTACTTATATTTTCCTTTTTAATTGGCAAAATTATTTCAAATTCCTACATACAAGATCTTAATGCGATCTTGCGATGAACTTTGTTTTGATGGAAATTAGTAATGGATTTAGCTAAGTCCGCAGTTAGCTATTTTAGATTTCTCAGTGATAGACGCTTGAGCGGGACTAAATAAGACACACTTCATCTTCATATGTTGATAGCTTTAAGAATTCTTTTGGTTTACGTGGATTCTTAAACAGGCTTTATTCTCCTATCTTTGCGGACAAAGACATCTACAATCATTTATGTCAACCAAACTGTCTATGTAATATGCTAATGTTTGAATTTCTTCTTCTAGAAATTGGATTCAGCTTCTTTTAATATGATAAATAGCTTAATACTTGACCTCAAATGTCAGGTTTAAAGGATATCACATGCTGGAAAAATCAGTGAAGTGGGAGAAATCTAAAATTTTACTTTATTTAATCTTGTAATTAGGCTGAATTACAAAACTAAGTTTATACTTGATAATATGATCAAAGGGGTCACATTTTAAATTAATGCAAGCAGGATCTAAACAGGTGGATGTGTCCTATTTCATATAATCCATCAATCATTCTTTATATTTTACAATGTATTTATTGAGAGGGCTGAATAAAAGTATAATAATATTTACTTTCAGGCTTGAGCAGTTTTCAGGGATAGTCAGACATTTTAAAGCATGAGGCAATCTTTTAAAAAAGACAATATCTTAAACATCACTGAAACAGGTACTCTATAAAAATGCCCGTATATAAAAGTCAGCTTTGAATATACATATATTGATAAAAAACACATGAGATAAGTCAGTAGTTAGGAAAACAGTAAGATAACAAGTGCATATTCCACCCCAGGAACATTATTCTATCTCAGTGCACACAAATTCAATATACAGCAATGGGGGATAAAGGTAAACAGCAGAGGAAGAGACTTCACAATATGCCTAAACAATGTATAAGAAGTTACTGAAAAGGTACTAACCTAGTAGGTAGATATAAACCAGTTTTAAAACTTCCAAATATCTGCACCTGCAACAGAAAAATAGGGCATTAGAATGCACCTTTTAAATTTCTGAACAATTATTTAATTGAGTCACTAGAAAAGTTTGACTATTGCTACCCTCCACTGGTAGTTTTAGGTATTACTGAAATATTTAACATGACCATAAAACAGAGGAGTCTGGCAAACTCAAGTATTTACATCTTTAACTTTAAAAGATTAGAAATAGAGCAATGTAGCAATAGGCCTAAAAATATTCATGACAGTAAGCAGCTGTACAGATAGAAGACTATCAGAATAAATATTATTTCTAATTAAAGTGCTACTCGTGACAATAGAGTTCTACCTCCATCAGCTTTTCCATTACAAATCCCTCATTTTAAAAAAGTACTTAAGTGTGTAAGAAACTATTTTTAAAAATAATACTAGAGAAAAGCATCAAAGAGTTTCATACAACATCCAGGTAAAAGAGTTTGTGTTCTAACTCTCAAGCCATTTATACCTTTGTATTACCACAAATATATATTACCATCTACTTCACAGAAGTGTTGCAAGCACTAACTTTTTGGAGTGTGCTAGGAGTGCTATTAATACTATACTTCAGCATTCTTATTGTGTTGGTGCAGGTGCATTTTTTCGCTTGCATGTAAACTATTTACATTTTTGCTAACATCTTTACAATCTTAGTGCATGTCTACACTTAAAATCCTCCAGTGGCACGGATGAACTGATGCAGCTGCACCATTGTAACACTTCAGCAAAGACACTACCTACACTGATAAGAAGGCCTCTCCAGTCAGCGGCATAGATACTCCACCTCCCTGAGAGGTGATAGGTATGTTGAAGGGCAAAACCCTTCCATCAACATAGCACTGTCTACACTGGAAGTTAGGTTGGTCTAACTGCACTGTTCAGGGGGTATAGACTTTCCACCTCCCTGAACAACACAGTTTTACATAAGTTGCTAGCATAGACCAAGCCTTACTGACATCTTCCTTCTTTCTTGGATTTTGCAGACATTAACACAATGCTAATGTTTCTAAGAGAACCTTTACCATGCAATGTACCCAGAGGTATTCATTCTAACACAAATCCTGACAACATCCACAATTAATGAAAAATAGGAACTCTTTGCAAGCCAGTTTATATTCCTCTCCCCTCCCACCACAATGTTTAAAACAGTGAATTTTATGTTTGCCAATTTAAATAGACTTAAGCTCACTAATGCCCATCTTGTGTCCAACTATGGTATTGTCATAACTGCACAAGGTATGCAACATCAACTGTTCTCTGACAACGTGGAGGACTGTGTAATATCTAAGTACAGTTAACGATAATGTGACAAGCTTTCCTCTGAATTTCATTGTATGACAACTTTTGTTTATACAATACTAGCAAGATTTAATGTTCACGTCGTCAAATTCTTTTATTTTATTTTAAATGCCTTCACATTTAAAAAAAAATCACTAAATGTTGTTCAGTTTCAGTGTAATTAAAGCCTTTCTTATGGTGGAACCCCAGCTGATGCCAAGAACAATTCTCACTTATTAGGAATGTTTCCTTCTAAGCACATCCTCCTCAATTAAGAGAGCAAATGCAATTGCTGAAGTCTATAAATCAAGTAACAGTTTTACCCAATCAACTTTTTATCCCTTTCTTAAATGCTGTGGGGGATGCATACAATGTATGTGCCATATCTTGTTTTAAAGTTTCATTCATGGTGACACGTTATTTTATTGTCTGTGCTCATAAATGGTTTCAACCTGCTTGTTCATAGTGTTTACATCTTACTGGTTGTGTGTTTTGGTGTCAAAGTATACAAGAACACTTAATCTTAGTTAATTTCAAATTCAAGTTACACTGTATCTAGATTTGTCACATCTGAGACTTACAGGATTTAAAAAAAAAACAAACAAAAACTTGCATGTGAAGTTAATGTGAATAGCACTGGCTAGAGCCATAGACAGAGACCAGGCACCACTCAAGCTTCCCCCAGTAAAACACCAAGCAACTAATATCCTTGGGGCAAGTGAAATGATATCGTATTTCTAAATTACATTCTATGGAGTTAATTTATTGTAGTAATGCTTTATTTAAAATTAACAACAGAGTCAACAGTTTAAATTTGAAAGCACATGCAAAGATTTTACAAGATAACTATAACAATAATTTGAGTCATGAGCTAATATCTCCTGTCTGCGTGTTCCATTCTGTGCATCTGAAGAAGTGAGCTGTAGCCCACGAAAGCTTATGCTGAAATAAATCTGTTAGTCTCTAAGGTGCCACAAGTACTCCTGTTCTATCTACACCTCTGACTGTGCAATGACAGGCCGAGGCTGTGGCCATGCAGTTTCGGGCTCCATCCCCCAGCCACGGGACTTTGGGCTCTGGCTACGGGGCATCAGGCTCTGGCCCACAACTGTCTCTCCCAACCGCCCACCTGAATCACCCCTGGCTTCTGCTGTCTACCCTGACCCCTGCATCCAGGGCTTAATTTGTCCCCAGGTTTACTGGGGCTGAGTAAGTATGCTGTGAAAAGTGATATTTGTATGTTTGTTAATATCATTTTTAACAACAGGACTTACAAGCTAGCAATAAATAAAGTACAATGATTTTGGACATGAATATGTGCATATTTGTTTTTCCTAAAGCTAATAAGTATTTTAGGGAAAAGTGTGAGAGCGGCCACCAGCAAGAGTTGGTGGCTGCACTCTGAGACCACCAAAAAAATTGTCTTGAGAAACCCTGATCTAAGTCATGGTTCCTTCCTACACCCTCCCTTACACCTGTATGCACATAAGCTTCTCTTTTCCAGCAGGACAAGCCATCTCAATGCAATCAGGTAGGCCTCCCCAACCAGTCATGTTCTTCTACACTTGTGCCTTACCTCACACTCTTAGGTAACATTAAAAAAAAAGTTAAGAACTAATGAGATGCATGGTAACAAACACCCAAATATAATTCTGGTTAGATCTCATACCCTTCCTTTGTTGGTAGTATATCTAATTTAGCTACCCTGACCAGGGCATGTGTTCATATACAATAAGTCTTCACTTAACATTGTAATTATGTTCCTGAAAAATGCAACTTTATGCAAAACGATGTTAAGTGAATCCAATTTACCCATAAGAATTAATGTAAATGGGAGAGTTAGGTCCCAGGGAATTTTTTTTTTTGCCAGACAAAAGACATTATATACAGTATAAGTTTTAAACAATTTTAAACAAACAGTTTAATATTGTATACAGCAATGAATGATTGTGAAGCTTGGTTGAGGCGGTGGAGTAAGAGGGTGGAATATTTTCCAGGGAATGCCTTGCTGCTAAATGATGAACCAGCACTCAGCTGAGCCCTCAAGGGTTAATAGGCTGTTGCTAATGTAGCCTCACACTCTGCAAGGCAGCATGGACTGAGACAGGAGGAAGAAAACACAACCGATGCAGGGCAGTAGCTGCAAACACTTCCCTGCAAAAACCAAACATGATGATGAGCCCACACTATCCAGCTGGAGCACACCACTCCCTCCTCCAGACAGCACACACACGGCTGCGCAGGTGCTGACTTTCCAAAGTGCTGGGGGTGGATACATGAGTGAGAGAGAGAGAGAGAGACGTGCATTGCCCCTTTAAATACACTGACACTACTTCAAGTACGTTGCCCTTTTAAGCAGATCAGCCAGTTCAGACAGGAAGCAACAGCTTCCAGTCAGATTCCTCCTCTCTGACCCTCACCTCAGCTTTGTGGAGAGGGGGTACAGAGCAGGGAAGGAGGGAGAAGCAGGGGGACATCCTGATATTAGCACCCCTCTCTCCCCCAGCAAGCTCCTGAGAGCACCTCCAAGGCAGAGGGCAGGTCTGGAGTAGCACATCAGGGGAACTGATGGGGGAGGGGGCTGCTGGCCACCCCTGATTCTAACCCCCGCAAGAAGGGGCTGCTCTTCCAGAGAATCCTGCAAGCAGTGGACAAAGCAGGCAGCTGCTAAACAAAGTTATAAAGGAGCATTGCACAACTTTGAACAAGCTTGTTCCCCAATAGATCAGCAACATAACGAAACAACATTAACCAGGACAACATTAAGTGAGGAGTTACTGTACATGTCTAAAGTATCAAGCTCAACTATGATGCCATAGAAATAGTGACTATCTTCTATATCACAATTTGAGCATATAGTTATATATGACATAATGGGGAAAAGTGGTAGTGTAACAAAAAAAGCTGTTTACAAAGACACAAGCAGAAACAAAGCTTTTTCATTAGAGCATGCCAAGTCCTACTCACATCTGCATTCGGCCAGAGCTCCTTAATAACGTTTTCTATTCTGTTCACCACTTCCATTCGCATTCTTTCTTCTTCCGGTCTGGGAGACATGTACTTGTAGAAATCAATGATTTCTTCATGAAGACTGAAGAGAGAAAAGTAGGTAAAAGAGAAAAATTAAAATGGCTGCTATTATCTCAAATGGTTTAGAAATATTTCAAGGACACTGAACATTAACTTTCAACAAAACTATTATCTGCCTTCAACAAAAGTAAATTCAGATTTATGGAAGTTTAATTTCAACACAATCTGCAAAACAGGATATTCTTATATCATGTTCATGAAGAATGTGGAAGTTAATCAAAGCTGCTTTTGGTCACACTAAAAGTGAAAGAAATAGCACCACTAAATATGTTAACATCAGCATGATATAGAAAGCTTTAAATCTTCAAAGAAGTCTCTAATGATGAGTTCAGGGTATGCACAGTATCCAAATATTTAAACAAAAGCCTTTTAGCTAACCTTTTCAGTTAGTCCCTTGTCATCAACTGAGTCATCGCCTGTGTCAGCACAAGTGATTTGTTAATCCACACAAAATCAATTCTGAGACATTTAAACAAATGTGAACTAACATAAACAGTTGTCTGTAGTTAGAGTCATCTCAGGTTATATGTACCTATTTGCCCACTCCTAAGCAGAAACATTCACACTAAGCACTGTATTCTCCTATTAGTGTTAAAAAGGAGTTGTGTGCACACATCAGTGGAACGCAGGGTAGAATGAAGTCTGCAGTCAGCTGATCAGCTGCATTGTTTTAAAAATAAGTCCTCCCATATTTTGGGTGGGGTTTTAATAAATTATGCTTAGTGTAGCTGTTTTAACACAAGTCTCGATCCACAAGTCCAGGAAATTCGTGTATTCATCTGCACTAGCACATAGCAACATCCTCCTGACTAACCAGAAGACTAAAGCCCATTTTTCACCAGGTTTTCTCTGTCACCACCACCAAATTTAAAAACAGTCATTGAATTCCTGCAAGACTAAATAAATCCCTGACATAGGATTGATGAGTTTATTTCACTTGTTTCCTACAGTGGCCATTATAGTAGCAGCTAGATGTTTTAAAGAGAATTTTTTTTTAAAAAAGTTAATTGTCAAAACAAATGCATCTTGCCTGGAAGCTCTGATGGACTGCCAAGAAGAATGATTTACAAAGTTGAGGTCCTCAGATTGGAGATGAAAAAAGTATTCCTAGCCTCCCCCTCACTGTCCCTGTCTCCCCCCAAACACACACACAATGGAAGCTATACCACAGATGTCATGAAATAGATGAAGGACATCTGAAAGGGACATGACAGTAAGTATTATGACTAAAGAGATACGCAACTTAAAGTTCATCCGTCTGAAACATTTTAATATTCTCCTGTTACAAGTAATATTGTAGATTACTAAAACTGACAAGAGATTAGAGGATCAAATATTTTCTTTATTTTTTACTTAGTATTTATCTATACTCTTTGTATAACTACTTTAATTTCTTAGTCTCTTACACTAGCATCACTAGGACATGCTTATGCATAACCTTCTATTCCTCGGGTATTGCTACAGAGTGTTTCTAACAGCAAATCTGCAAAACTGAATGGCTGTTCTTTCAGTGTTTACTTGGTTGTTACTATAAAACTTGGCTTCCTACTGCCTTCCTCCTTCCTCCTCTCCCCACTTATATTCGTCACTCAAAAATCTTCAACATGAGACCAAAACACATATCCCTCAATATACTGTTTGTGATCTGCTAGTTGGAGGTATTTGCTAGCCTAATCATTTGGTTTCTCAAAAGGTCTCCCAGTCCATCACTTAATATTTCCTCTTAACAATCCTGATGCAATTCAGTCTGTTGGTAATATTTTACAAGTTCTATCACTACAACCCTGTCATGATAATTAAGTTTATGTGAGAAGCACATGCTGGGGGAACTCTAGTCTGAACACTCCATGGAACAACAGAGCTTTTTATGTAACAGAGAGGCTTGATTTTTCAGTCATTGGGTCACATTACCACTTACTATTGAGATTCCAAGCTAATGGCCAGGAGTACAGAGATTAATGTACAGATTTACGGTTAAGTACAGCCTGCAGTGACAAAGGAAGAGGGTGCTAGTTAAACAGTCAGTTTACCACAATTCAAACCAAAAACAAATAAAAAAAACAGTGATAACTTAGTTCTTCTGGTTTGTAATTTAAAAAAGAAAAAATTACAAATTGAATGTTTCCAGAGGTTATAGGAAAAGGCAGAGAGCTGTCCATTAACACAGTTACTTGATTGTCACTCAGTTTACTGAAGGTTAATTCTCTGCTTTAAAATAAGATTACCCTGTTACAAATTGGTCTCTTATGGTTCTTAATGGACATTACATTCCTGTTAACTCAAGTTGCAACAATTCTGTAAAAACACCTATATATTAAACAGAATAAGATGCAGAATACCAACTGATCCATATACAACAATTGTTCGATGCATCACCTGACCTTGATCAGAGACCTTCTATAAGTCGTTGTATTTGTTTGACATTGTCATTTATCCAACAAAATTATGAAAAAAAAATCTCATTTTCCTTTAAAATGTTAACATTCCTGTTCCCAATACTTTACTTAGCATGTCTGATTTTGCTAACTGCTAATGGTGCAAGCTACAACGCCAAGAGACAGGCAATTAAGAAACACACAAGGATATACAGCCATTAAGTCATAAGTGCACTAGACTTCTGAGAAAGTTAGTTAAAGCTTCATTTTCCAAAACAGATACAGTAACATCTCACTTAATGTTGTAGTTATGTTCCTGAAAAATGCAACTTTAAGTGAAATGATGTTAAGCAAATCCAATTTCCCCATATATATATATATACACACACACACACACAGTATATGTTTTAAACAACCAATTTAATATTGTTCACAGCTATGATTGTAAAGCTTGGTTGAGGTGGTGAAGTTAGAGGGTGGAATATTTTCCAGGGAATGCCTTGCTGCTAAATCAATAGTTCTCAAATTTTTGTACTGGTGATGACCCCTTTCACATAGCAAGCCTGAGTGTGACCCCCCACCCCAATATAAGTGACAATACTTTTTTATATATTTACCACCATTATAAATGATGGAGGCAAAGCAGGGTTTGGGGTGGAGGCTGACAGCTCACGACCCCCCATGTAATAATCTCATAACTCCCTGAGGGGTCCCGATCCCCATTTGAGAACCCCTGTGCTAAGTGATGAACTAGCACTTGGCTGAGCCCTCAAGGTTAACATCTTCTTATGCAGCCTCTCACACAAGGCAGCACAAACAGGAGGGAGGGGAGAGAGCATAGCAGACAGAGACAGACACACACCTTGTGAGGGGAGGAGAGAGAGAGAGAGAGAAATACACACTGCCTCTTTAAGTAAGCTGACCCACTCTTAAGTGCATTGTCTTTTTAAGTGGATCAGGAAGTTGAGACCAGTAGCTGCTACCCCAGGCTCTCTCTGTCTTTCCCTCTGTGTCCCCACCATGCTCTATATGGAGAAGAAGGGGTAAGCGGGGTGTAGGGGGAGGGGTACACCCTGACATTAGCCCCCCCCCCTCCCCTGCACAGCAAGCAGGAGACTGGGGAGCAGCTTCAAGGCAAAGGGCAACATGGCAGTGGGGGGAGGGATAGCTGCAACTGATAGCCTGCTGGTAGCTGAGGCACAGGGAACTTAGGGGAGCGGGGAGCTGACAGGACTGCCAGTCCAACCTGGTTCCAATCCCCAACCAGCTGGCTGCAACAGGCTGCTCTTCCTGCAAGCAGTGCACAAAGCAGGCAGCTATCAAATGACCTTAGAAGGGAGCACTGCACAACTGTAAATGAGCATGTTCCCTAACTGATCAGCAATGTAACAACGAAACAATATTAACAGGACGTCTTTAAGCGAGGAGTTACTGTACCAGATATGCTAATTAACTGATATTTCTAGAAGAATGACATTAGAAAATATTTGAGCTACTGTAAATGCATAAATAAAAGACCATTTAATACATCTACACTGCACGCTCCTTAAGGTGGTATGTAGAGTACATATGCTACACCACCGTCCCCCAGCAAAAGTATAAATAGCAGATGGTGAAGCACTGCTTTTGGAAGTAAAGCCATGCCTGAACCCTGTGGGTATGTACCCTACACAGTTCTCTACATGTCCAAGCAGTGCTTTCCCTGTCTACACTGCTATTTTTAGCTGTGTAGTGTCCTGCTGCCTCTCCACTACCACAGCCTACTCCTGCTTTGAAAGGCTCTGGGCAGGGGGAAGGCAGCAGCAAAGCCTTTCACTGATTTGTGTAGCTACACTCTATGGTATAGACACAGCTTGCTGTTCACAGATGCATGTAGCTATGCATACACCACACACCACTGCCAATGGTTTGCAGTGTAGATGTACCCTAAGTAGACTATTAAAGAGAATACTGAATGCGTTTGCAAGTGTCTCAAATCTAAATTCTAGGAAGTCTAAATCTATGAAGACGAAAAGTATCCACCAATTAGTTCCAGCAAAATGACAGTATTTTCTTACTTTTTAATGGCACTGCATTTATTAAGTTACTTTGGATATAAAACAAAGCCTTTTTTTTCCTTTAAAGAAATTGTTACACTGCAATAATAATTGTTACACTGTCAAAACTCATCGAAGCAAGGAGTCCTGTGCAGCAAGTCCCTTGCTAATGCAGTAACAATTAATTGTAAAACTCAAATTCAACTCAAAAATAGATGCCTGGTCTTTTTAAACTGCACAACCAAAAAATAGTCTGTTCAGTGGTTTCAACTCATTGCTCCTCTTTCTTCAGGTGCCAGTGCTTCCCGCAGGGGGTAGAGAAGGAGTGGTGCACCTAGTAACAATTCTCTTCAAAGAAACTGCTATATATCAACAATAAAACACTCTTCACAGTACAGTTTACTGTATTTTTAATTGGATTTACATTCAAATATATTAGAAATTCACCTATTACTCCAATTGATCAAGACAATTTTAAGTAACATAATGCACTTGCAGTACTGTAAATCCAGCACTGGGATCAGTGAAAGTTAGCAGAAACATTAAGGGCTATACTGTTTTCATGAAAAACTGAAGATACTGATTATAGATGGAGTATGTTTTATTCACCAGAATCCTGGGGCTGAGCAAAAGTTCAACCCAGCCTGTTCAGAGATTAAGTTGACTTTGGAAAGTAGCCATACCCTTATCAGTTTTCATCTTCAAGCAGTCATGCAAATCTGGTAACTGGATTCAGATTTACTTATCTCATTCTGGACTTCAATCAGAGGCAGACCAGTTGAAAGTCTCTGGGTGCAGAATAGGAAGGAAAATAAATAAATAAAACCAACCAACCAGAGGGCGATGTCACATTCTCATGAGCAGAAGTACATTGTTACTGAACGTCAACCCTATCTTCAATTAAAGACATCATTTAGATTTTTAAGTTTTGTTAAAATCCCTTCTGGGGACACTTATTTGTAAGCGAGGATTTTTTTAAAAATAATTTTTAAACTAGCTTTACCTTTAAGAATGATTTTACAAAAGGCTGAACTCTGTATTCACTGAAATCAAAGGAGGCTTTACTATGGATTTACATGGGTGAAAAACCAGATGCCCCAAAAAAGGAACCCCATTTTTCATAGGAAAGCTAGAGGCTACAATATGGTATGGCGGGGAGGTGGGGGGGGGGGAGAGAAGAGATTCACAATCCTTACAGCTCAAAATGTTATTTGATTAACAGTTAAGATGATTAAGTTTTCAAACCAAGTAGAATTTTTGGGAGTACCTAACTGATTTAGGAGCCTTTTGAAAGTTATTCCAGATAGTCAGTGAACAGCTGATGAACTATTTACTATTCATGGTCTGTGATTGGTTATTCAGTATGTTTTCTGCTTTCTACTGAACATTTCTATCTTAGCTACAGAAGGGGGTGGGGGACATGACATTCACAAATTTGTACCAGGTACGTTTTCATGTTCACTAATATTCATATGACAGCCAGTATACGAGTAGTATGACCTCAAAACACCATAAAAATGAACCAATTATTCACAATTTTTTAGAATTTTTCAAATCAACTAATTAAGTGGTAGAGAAACAAAATAAGCAATAATTCTGCTTGATTGCTATGCATTTGGCAAGTGTCAAAGAGAGAGGATTAATTTCTGATCTAAAGACTCATTCTCAGAGTTTTAATGAAGACTCATGAGAAAACATGAGCTGTAGGACAATTTTTATTCCTATTTTATTTTGAAAAAAGATATGAAATACTGTTCAGACTATTTTAGAATAAGCTTTGCCTCAATCAGGATGAAAGTTGTGTTCATTTAGTAGATTCAGGATTTTAATTCAAGAACGCAGGCAAACTTTTTCAGTGAATAAGAAGCCTCGTCTTTCACTGACAGGATAAGAATAAAATTATTCTCGAAGATGTCTGCTTTCTCTTCTAGAAAGAATTCAGAAAAAATTTCCGAGTTGAGTTTAAAAACTTGTTAAGTCACAACTTACTTTCTTGCTTTCTTTTTGAAAAGAGAAAATCTCTATTAAATATTGAATAATCACAGATAAGGCTGCAAGACTGTCACGGAGGTCACAGATTCCGTGACTTTCTGGGACATCCGTGACTTCTGCAGTTGCTGGTGTGACTGGCCCAGGGGCTGCCTGAGCAACTAGGACAGCCTCTGGGCCAGCCACACTGGCTGCTGCTGAGGCAGTCTCAGGCGACCACACCCCTCCCTCCCTCCAGCAGCAGGAGTTTGGGTATGGGAGCGGGCTCAGGGCTGGGGTAGGGGCACAGGAAGGGGTGACGGCTCAGGCAGTGCTTACCTCGGGGGGCTCCCCGTAAGGAGTGACATGCCCTCAGCTCCATCCTAGGCAGAGGCATGGCCAGACAGCTGTGTGTACTGCCTCCGCCCACAGGCACCGCCCCCACAGCTCCCATTGGCCACAGTTCCCAGCCAATGGGGGCTACAGAACTGTCACTCGGGGCAGGGGCAGCACATGGAGGGACATGTCGTCACTCCCGGAGAGCTGCGTGGAGCCAGGTAGGGAGCCTGCCAGCCCCACCAAGACCCTCCCCAGCACCCGTAGCAGCCCCAGCCCCAGAGCACCCAAGATTTAGTCAGGGGTATATAGTACAAGTCATGGACAGGTCACAGGCTGTGAATTTTTTTTTTTATTGCCCCTGACCTATCCATGACTTTTACTAAAAATACCTGTGACTAAAACATAGCCTTAATCATAGATTTGATGGGTATAAAAACTAGTTCTGTCGCAGAAAACAATTATACAACAGTTAATAGTCAAATTTAAAACTTATTCTATAGTCTGATGTTTCAAACAAAACAGATCTGCAAATCTAAAAATAATTTAATCTAAACAATATCACTTCTGCTAACATTCTTTAGTAGATATCATGCAACTTCACTTATCTTTACAGCTTTCAATACAGCAGTGGAATATTCCACTGCTGAGTCCATAATTAGGTGTTTTTTGGTCTTTTATTTTCTTCCTTCTTTCCACATTTAGGTTTTTCGCCTTCCTCTGCAGCATGGGGCACGGGTCACTTGCTGGAGGATTCTCTGCAGCTTGAGATCTTCAAACCACAATTTGAGGACTTCAGTAACTCAGACATAGGTTAGGGGTTTGTTACAGGAGTGGGTAGGTGAGATTCTGTGGCCTGCACTGTGCAGGAGGTCAGACTAGATGATCATAATGGTCCCTTCTGACCTTAAAAGTCTATGAGTCTATTTAACTCTCCAAAGCCAACAAGAAAACTGCACAGCATTTTGATTCCCAATCTGAGATACACGCCTAAACATATAGGTGTACCTGATTCTCTACAGTCTCCTGGAAACTGTGCCTGCATCTTCAGTTTCTGTTCTCCCTCCTCCACTAAGGTGGGGCTACACAGGTCTTTGCCCTGCATTCTCCCAAGCAAGGAATAGCACTGTATAGCAGATGTGGTTAGGGGGAAAGAAAAAAAAGAGGAGTGAGAGAATATGCAACAGCTTTCTCCCAAAACAAGGAGAATAGGAATATAAAAAGGAACAGCTCATAAACAGGAGTGGGGTAAAGGAACAGCTCCAACAGAGAAACAACAAAGCAGGGAATAATTTGTAGACAGAAAAGGAGACATACGATGGGAAACACTCCTAACAGATACAGGAGCAAGGGCAGGGGGGGACCTGGTCAGAGAGAGGAAGGGAAACAAAAGCATAAAATGTAAGTTAACCTGACAAAAGACAGTGACAAGAAAAGTGAGACAAGAAGAGAAAAACAAATTATAGGAATGTGAGAAAGCAGATCATGTGGCTATGGTGTTGTGGGAGACTCAAGTGCTATAGGCTACGGAAAGGGGGGCTTTAACCACTGGAAATTGTTGCATTACTGATACACAATCATAATCACAATTAAGACAGCTTTTTTTTAAAAGGCTAACATTACACAGTTTTGATTTTGACATTTCTCACTGCTAAAAAATTTAGAAGGGAACAGGGTCATAGGAAAAAAGCCTTTGGTTAAGCCTTAAAGGACACTTCTGGCTTCCCACAGCTACTACAGCCAGAGATGTTGTGTAAACTATACTCCCCATTGAAGAGTTGGGCTGCAATTTAAACATTAGATAACAGAGAGCCTTTAACTGCCCGCATATGCCAAACTAACTTAAAAACCAAATCCAATGGGACTACTGTAGTCACATGCTTAAAGTTAGTTAAGCACCAGCTTTAGTACCTTGCTGAATCAGGGCCTCAGTCACAAATTTAAACCTGCTCCCTTTGAAGGCAATGGGAATTCTGCAACTAATGTCAGAGGTAGCAAGAATAGGCTCTATATGCTGCATAGAAACTTTCAAGCTAGCTTACATGCCTTCAGTACAGACACCATAGAAGGCCAAAATTTATGTTTGCTCTGTTCTGAAACAGTGAAAGATACAGTACGTTTAAATACAATGTATTTAAATACATCAACTACATAATTGCTCTAGAACATCTGTAATATTAGTTTAAATTATGGGCAATTGTTTTTATCTTCTCTGAATAACCTGTTCCATCTTCTTTAGGGAGGATAAGTGAAAGTTGCTAGCTTACAAAATTTTTCAGATCAATTTGTGGAAAGGATTGGTGTTCAAATTAGCTTCAAAAAGCAACTAGAGCAAGTTTGACAAGCCAAACATTTTAAAAGCAACTAAGTTTCACTTTAGAGGAACAAAGTCAATTTAAAAACCCAAACATTTCTATCTAAATCTTGTGCATACTTCAAACCACAATTGGAGGACTTCAATAACTCAGATATAGATTAGGGGTTTGTTACAGGAGTGGGTGAGATTCTGTGGCCTGCATTGTGCAGGAGGTCACACTAGATGATCGCAATGGTCCCTTCTGACTTTAAAGCCTATGAGTCTATAGGTAGCAGTTAGGATTACTAACAGAAAGAAGTAAATGATACTTCTTTTCCTCCACATTTTGTATAATTTTCACTGTTTCTGCTGAAGTGTGCCAATTTCTCCCTTGCTGAAATAGGTATTCATAAACAACAAGGGAACAGAAACTTGTTTTTAAACCAAGACTTGCTATGTAAAGGGTGCTGTTATCAGAAACTGATAAAAAAAAATTAAGTTGACAATATCCCTTAAAAAAAAAAAATCTACCTTGATACTGAAAAGCATCAACTCTCCAAATCTAGAGCTGAAACAGTTAAAAGTCCTAGCTGAAGACTAGCTGGTGGTTTTGCAGTACTATGCAAGAGACTGGTCTACACACCAGTTTCCATACAAGTATAAAAACTGTCAGTTAGGATTGAGGTTTTTTTTTTAACCAAAATAGTTATATCATTAGAATCCAGAGTGCAGACACACCTGTACTGGTATGGAGGTGCCTTATGCCCATATTGCTTATTTCCCTTCCAGTATAAAAATAGCTATATTGGTATAAAGATATATCAGTAGACAAACCTTTATACTTCAAACTATACCAGTACAGATAAAGCAGCACTTGTGCTTATACAAGACCAAGAGGACTCACTATCACGCCTTGAGGCTATAGAGGTTTTGTCCACAGCAGGTCCATTATATCTTGTACTATTGAGGATGGGATACCAAAGTGAGGAACTGCTATTGTAACATTACAACTATCACTCAGGAAGTTATTTTTGTTGCTCCTATTTTAGATGGTGGGATGGAACATCAGGAGTTATACACATTTTTTAAAAGATCAAGACTGAGGATGAAGTGGGATTACTTCTGACAGCGTCCTTTAAAGACATTATTTTAAATCACCATCACATTTCAAGAAAAAAAATCAACAATAACCCTTACTAAGCTACAGACATCAGTTCTGGAGGCTCAAGAGGAAGGCACCCAATGTGTTGATCATTTTGTCAGTTACTTCAGTGTATGCTGCAACAGTTATGCCTGAAAACAAATGCCTTTCAAACCATTTCCCATGACCTAGCTCTGCCAGTAAATTCTAGTGGCCATTTCCACATTTACAGAGGGGGGTTTTTAAAACCATTTATCAAAACTTAGTGATAAAAAGATTCTGGATAGATCTGTTTTCATTACTGATAATAAGAGTGTACATGAAGGCACAAGTGAGTCTGCAAAGCCTGTCTGGCACGTATTACATCACATCTAAACAAGAACAAAAGACTGGTTTAGCTTGAAAGGTCCATTTATCCTCAAGGAAAGGGATCTCAAATGTGGCACCAGTGAAATCTCTGCTGACAGGAGTCTGTAGTAAAATTGTTCAAAAATGCGCTAGTCTGTTGGGATATTGGAAATGAATAAGTGATTACAGTCTTGGGGTTAGGCTGTTCATAATTAAAATGCCAATGCTGGTTTCCCAAAGCTATTAAAATGCTATCACTTTGATAGTTACTACCACAAACTAAAGTGTGTCGTACCTCAGAACATACTGTCTCATACTAACAAACAGCATCATGTATGCTTGTGTAGTAGATCTGCTTTACAGCTATATAAGGACCAAAAATTTGAAGATGGCTGCAAGTCTCAACTTCACTAATGAATACTGTTTTGAGTTATGATTACACAACAAAAAAACAAAACATCAGATGGCATTTACTTCACAGAGCAAGTTAAACTAGACTCAGCCTTTGCACTAAGACTGTCACAGCAATTTTGATCTTTTTAAACTTCAGTAAATGTAGGGCAAAATTACAAGTAATTCATGTTTAATTTGCAAAAAAAAATATTTTCAGTATGTTGATGTCTTTTTAACAGCCACTATTTGTACAGATAGCCAATGAAAATGTTTCCAATAAAATCAGATGTACTGTTTTGCTACTTAGAAAACCAAGGCAATGGTCAAAGCTTTATGAAACGTTTTCTGCATTACATTTTGAAATATTAAAGTGATCTACAAAAGAGTCCCTATAAATCACTAATTGGATTCGCTATATTAAAATGTTCAGTCAAAGATTTTTATAAAATGATGTAAAGCTATCTCAGATGATTTTACAAGAAGTTTCAAATCTAACAAGGTACCATATGCAATTTAAGTTACAAGCAAAAGTTCTGATACCAACAAGCCCCACTGGAACTGTTTTTTTTACACTAGAATCCTTAATCATACATATATTATTTACATCCAGTGCTCTATCTAGAGACAGTTTACAATGTTAACAAGAGGTGAAGTCAGCCTATCCTCTCTAAAATCCAACCTCAAAGCAAAGGTTATTTTCCTCTTCTTAATCATCTGACAACACTTCAGTGCTACTATGATAGCCACATTAGAAAATACATATAACAACAGATAGAGAACTGTATTTTTGCAACTTGCACCAGTGCAGTATGTCCACATCATAGATATGCACATCATATCTACATTCAGCAACCCTGGGACCTGTAGGCAAGATCTGTGTATTTTCCCACAATAGCCTCAGTAAAGCAGACAAAGCGATAAACTAAAACATATTTGCACCTGTTCACATTTTTTATTTATTCCAACAGGTGCTTCAAGACTTCTATCCTGGAAGGGAAGAAACGTGCACTGAAAGGCATGGGATATGCTCTCCTGCACTCTCACACTTGCTGGTGCACAAGGAACAAGTCACACACCTCTGTTCAAACTGCAGGACCACATCTGGATCTGAAGGCCTGATAACCACTGCCAATACAAAGGCACCGGTGCTTTGAGAAGATAAGATTTTCAATTTCACTCATTTATTCAACAATTATTTTTTCTCCATTCTGGTTTTATGGTTGAACTAAAGGTTGCTCTTCCCTTTCCTCTTAAGGCAGGTGGGACATGGGGAGATGTATTTCTTCTTGGGGATGAGTAAGACGGTAGATGAATGCAAGCTTTGTTACTCACTGTAGTTAGTGATCTATTTCTACTCTCTTTTTCAGGTCTTACATGCTACTGAGGTAGTTAGTGGAAAGCTGTGGCAATATGCACACTTTGGGAAACTCATACATGTCTAACTAACCAACCAACCTTTGGGTTTTGACCTTTTTTCCCCTCCAGCTGATATACCATGAGACTAAAAAGTTATTTTTATTCCATCCATGTCCCTCTCTGCTGCTCTAGGGGTTCAGGAGCTAGTGGAGATAGCTGAGCAGAAGAGAGATCAGCCAAATACCACCTCAGTTGCTCATGGGCCTACATGCAGTCATCTTGACATGGGATAGAACCTGTATTCTAAGCCTCAAAATCTGTAACTGAAGAGTGA
This sequence comes from Gopherus flavomarginatus, assembly GCF_025201925.1. NCBI lineage: Eukaryota > Metazoa > Chordata > Testudines > Testudinidae > Gopherus > Gopherus flavomarginatus. The sequence goes on along the minus strand of NC_066630.1, from coordinate 27,650,918 downwards.
GCAAGAGCACTGACAGACTGCAATGGATGGGGCAAGTGTACTGTTGAAGCAGTTTAACCAGCAATTACATCAACAAGTTGGCACAGTAGTGGCAGATGTAACAATTTACACTTGGACTGAGCAAGTGCAACTTCAACAGCAGTGATAATGTCTGTGTGCTGCCAGTAGCAATTGTGTGTGGTAAACTGTGGGGACAGAGCTACTCAGTGCATAGACTAAGCCTTTCTAGACAAGGACACTGAGTATGCATGCTGTGGGAAAGGTCTGGAAGCTGGGGGAAAACCTTAAGAGCTCCAAAATGAACACTGATATGGGGCAGGGCACCACTGTTCTGGCCACATTCCTACGGCAAGTCCCTTGAAGGATCACAGTGGGAAGAGAGAATCTGTGCAGAGACCAGTGGGTCCCGCTTTGGAGTTGTGATCCGTAAGATCCCATGTCTGAGTCCAACAACGAGGATTCCCCTTCCTCTGACCATGGCAGGGCTGATCCAGTCCATGGAGCAATGCCACCAGAAAGGGACCAAGGGTAATGTCTTGGGTGGTGGGAGTGATCAGGTTTCCCTTTGATAGTACTGAGGAGCTTCCTCCTCCTGTGGTACAGGAGGCTGAACTGCAGGCACAAGTGGCAGCAGTCCTGAGGGACCAGATTCCTGTAAGGAAGGATATACCTGCACCAAGAGGGAGAGCAGGTTTCTTTTTGCCATAAATACATCCAGGACAACTGGCATCAAGTTGGTCTCTTGCTGTGGCACCATAAAAGTTGACAGTGCTGCCTCCAGCACCGGACTTGAGCCAGTGCCCCTTGCATAACCTGAGCCAACTGGGCTTTGGCACCAATTTGGAGGAGTGCTTAGGTTTCAGGTGCACTCTACTCAACTCCCTCAACCCTCTTATCAGACTTAGAGGGTGGAGACCTTCCCCTGGCCAGTGCCTCTCTGGAACCTTTGTATTTCTTCCTCTCTTCAGACAAGGGAAAAAACAGTACTGGGATTCCACTAAAGTTGGAGATCACTTCTCACTAAAGCCACAGTACTTGGCATAGAGTCAGACCAGGATGGCTCCAAGAGTGGCTGGAGCATCACTTCCACCAGCTGGAATTTCAACCTATCCTCTCTACCCTTCTTCGTCCAAGTCCTGAACGCCCTGCAAATCTGGTACTGGCCCTTCATATGTGCTTCCCCCAAGCACTTCAGGCAGTTATTGTACAGGTCACTCACTGGCACAGACCTGAAGCAAGAAGGCTTGAAACCCAGTGACCAGGGTATACCTTGAATAGAAAACTCCAAACGAGAAAATCAAATCAAAAAAATAAAATTAATTTAAATTATTTTTATACAGCTAAAACTTACTATCTGAACACTAAAGACCAGACTAACTAACTAACTACACACAGTTCACAAAGATTGAGAGAAGTAACTGTTCTCATATAGACAAGAGTTCCAACAAAAATCACAGGCAGAAAGAAGGAACAGAGTGAGGCTGAGGATGGCTCTGCCCTTGATAACTGCATGCAGTGGCATTCAGCAGCAGCAGGTCTCCAAGCTGCACAACAGGTATACCAAGGGAGAAAGTTTCCGATGGTTCTGTACAGTGTGCACTGACACCAAGAGTGGAACATGCGTGTGCAATCACTTGAAGAACAGATATTGAAGTCCAAACCACAATCCAAGTAAACATCAAGCCAAGTCAATAAGAGGTTTTCTGCATGGACATCTTGAAATACATTAATTCAACAGTCCAAGTCAAAAACCTGGGAAACAATTAGAGAAAAATCCAGCTGTATATCCAGTGATTTTAAGCCTGGCTCAAATATTGACCCAATGCTCTATTTGAGCCTTTGCAGTCACTATCATTATTCATCTTGGAGACAGTTTTCCTCACTGCATTAGGTTGAGCTCAATACTTTAGTAAGCTTCATGCATTTTCAGTTTACCAAAAATATCTGACTCGACAAGGATAAAATAATTCTACCATGATGGTCCAAGTTCAAGTAAAAACTAAACTAAAGAGTTTTCAGAGACAATTTATGTATCAATTTTAGACCAAAACCTTAGAAAGAAAACAAAATTGTTGTCCTGATACACATATACAATAACTTGTTGCACACACATCTACAGAGTTCAGAAAGATAGACTGTCTGTTTTGTTTGGAACAGCCAAGAAAGCGCGGGCTGCTTCTAAAGCCTCCACAAAGGATTAGAAAGTTAGTGACCAGTTTAAAAAAAAAAAAAAAAAAAAAAAAAAAAGAGACCTTGCCAAAATAAGAGCTTTCTTGTACCAGAGGCATTAGGGCTCACTTGGCTGCTCCAAGGGCAATGTCTTGGGTGGTCAGAGTGATCAGTAAACTATGATTAAAGATCCACCCTCAGGCTATATATTTACTAACAACAGGATTAACATCTAGTTAATGTACCTTTTGGGGGTAAAGGCTTCTGCATGACACAGCCAAGCAATATACAACATTTTACTGTAACTACAGATGGAGTAAATGCCAGTATTCCTGTACCGAACCAGAGGAATGCTTCCTAAATTGCTTTCAGTGCTACCTTAAAAGTAGGAGTTTCTCTGCCTCAGTCTAGATATCTGTCCTGTTCTAAGGTGAGAAAAGTCACGGTATTCTTGGGAAAGATTCCTACTGTAGATTCAAGTTTCAAGATGATTTAAAGGTCAAGTTGCTACACCAGTAAAATTATTTAACTTGAGAAAGGATGCCAAAGCAGCACTCCTGGTCATCAGGATATCCCCCCACCCTCCCAAGGAGAGAGACATTAAACTATGCAGATAAATCAATAAATCCGAGCAACATGCAGATAAATCAGAAGAAAGCCATTTTCAGGGAGGACAAAATTCCCCTTCCCTGCAGCCAACTTACATTAGACGTGTATGCAGTGCTGTTGCAGCCATGTCGGTCTCAGGATATTAGAGAGACTGTTCCATCTTGTATTTAGCTGTGACACTCTGAGTATGTTTCCTAGATCAGATGAAGAGCTCTGTGTAAGCTCGAAAACTTGTCTCTCTCACCAACAGAAGTTAGTCCAAAAGATATTACCTCACCACCTTGTCTCTCTTACATGAGACATGTCATCTAAGATTACAAGATTTTATCTTATTTAAGAAGCCATCATGCATTTAAAATATGCTCTCTGACAATGTTCACATTAAGAACAAGAAAGCAGTGTTGTTATAAATATAATAGAGGGTCTTCATTTTGTTTTCTTACAGCTAAGAGTTCTACATCACGCGCATATGTAAACAAAAAGCTAAAACGTTAAAGCCAACTCTACAGCTTTTTGGCACACTAATTTTGAACACACTTAACTATCCAATGTTGAAAAGTCAAGATTTATTCTGGTTCTGTTAATTAGGAGGATAAGAAGTGTTTTAAAACAAGTATGAAATATTACAAAACTGCATGTTTTGGCAGTAAAAAAAAAAAATCACATGTACATCTTCCTAAAATTAAACTAGATACCTTTAAAAAAAAGGCTTCAGAGTTAGGACTCTCTGGTTTGACTTTTACCTTATTATTTCTAAACCTAATAGGAGTTAAATATTACATGATGATGGGTTAAATGAGTTAAATATTACATGATGATGGGTTAAATTCTTTCAGTGGTTTCTTTAAAAAGGAGCAGGTCATTTTAATTTTTAGCAATTAGTATGGCTATTTGTACATTTTAATTTAGCTTCCTGGGCTTGAAATTATATGCCACAGTTTGAGCTGGACTTTGTCTTAATGTGACAAAAACTATATGAAAACTAGGACAAAGATACAGCCCTAATATGACAGTAATAGAGGATTCAAGGTGAAGGGATTTGAGGAATGAAAGTCCTACAACCCCTTTCTGAACCAGACATTGCTATGGAAAGAGTCCACACATACATGTCTGAGAAATCACCAAAGTCCACAAGAGCTGTGACCGTAAAACACTGCTTAATATGTAACAGCTGGATTTGAATAAATAACGTAATGCCAGTTGTTTCATTGTTCTTTTAAACTAAGACACCTCCAGGGGACAAAATGCCAAAGTCATGAAAACAGAATTTAAAAGTACGTACTTTTTCACAAGAACAAAAATAACCCATGGTTTCTTTGCATGTGTAGAAACCTGCAGGCCTCTCAGAATCCCCTTTAATCATCTACATAAACATGTTGAACATTTTGGCCGCACTCCAAGATTTTTCATGTCCTAAAAAATGGTTACATAATATTTACAGTATACTTCAAAAAGGTCTCTCAAAACTGCCTTTTGCATTACATTTTGAATTATGCCCCAAAGCATATTTCCTTTAACTCACTTTTTGAAACAGCGGAACCACCACCACATGCCTCTTGAGGTTATGGGCAAAGCTCCGATTCTGACTTCCACAAAATGCAGTTAATAGATCGAGGCCAGGTCTACACTATAAAAAACTTACATCTGCATAACATCACTGGGGTGTGAAAAATCCACATCCCCGAATGACGTAGTTATACCAAGCTAACCCCCAGTGTTAGGTCGTTGAGGTGGATTAACCAGGCCAACAGGAGACGCTCTCCTGTTGGCACAGTAGTATCTTTAGTGAAGTGCTACAGCAGCACAGCTGCACTGGTGAAGCTGTGCTGCTGTCTGTGTAGACAAACCCTGAGAAGTCTACACTGTCAAAACAAGCTATAATTCACTTTAATTCCAATAGCAGCGAAGTGACAAAATCAAAAGCGATGGTGGATCTTGTCAGATGTATAAAGGAAAAGGATTTGTGACCCAGACATATTCTTGCTCTTTTTCCTCACTCTCTTTCATTTTTTAATACACATCAGGTTACCAAAAACTGGATGAGGCCTTCCTACAAAGCTCACAAATTATTGTTTGTGGATATTTTCAAACAATTTATTCTTATACATTAAAACATATACAGTACATTCAACTGCAACTTTCATATTCTGAAATCAATTTCTCCACCTATTCAGCAAAACAATGCAACTGCTATAAATGTTTTTCTCAAATTTAGTTGCCTCTAAAAATGTACAGGTTTTTAAGTTATTACAATTTTTGTTTATTACTAAAAATGAAGGACTTCCAAACCCCTAATATGCAAAGCTAATCCAACATCAAACCATGTTTAATCACCAACAACTTTTTAAGTCATCTGGTTAAAAAAAGTTAGTTGCACAAGATATGGAACTGTTTACGATCAATGATGCCATGATAGCCACCTCTCCACTAGACAATTTGTAAGCCTTCCGGTCACCTTTCCTAAAGAAACAATGCACACCTACAAAAACAAACAATAATGAACTTCCAAAGTAATCTTCTGAAATCATGGATCACGAGTTATGTAACCAGATGTCCAAAATTCCTTCATCTATGTGGATTTTGAGGTACATCTTTTAGTACAACAGTGACGGGATTATCTAGTTATGAAAGAAATCAGGACGGTCTGAATTCTAATCATGACTTCTTCTATGGTTTAGAGCTATTCCCTTTCGATAGTGTTACTATGGTTCACATTTACACGTCACTCTCCATTTTACTTGACTGCACTTAACATCATTTAAATTGAAATCTATAACATTTCCAAACAAAGAACAAATACACCATATAACCAAGTGAGTTAACTCACTGGCCTGTGCACCTAAGAATATTCTCCAGCAACAAAATGTCACTTCTCTTCTCTTCCCGGCTTCAATTTTACTTGCTCAAAACAAACAATATATTCAGCATATCAAACATGTTTTTCCCCTTGATCCAGGATCTCCTCATGGATCTCCTCCCAACAGGATTATACAATGCATGTTGTCTGCTTGGGGGTAAATATGAGCTTCTCTACTCCATTCTCCTTCCTAGCCTGCTCTCTGTAGGATTACGCTCTTTAGGCCATCCACCTGAGGATCATAAACTGGATTCTTTGATCCTGGGACACCTGCAGGAGCCTTCCTACACCCTGCGATTCACCACCTCAATTTAGTTACTTGCTGGTTTTCATGAGGACTAGGTGATTTTCAAGATAGTACCTGGTCCCTACCCTCATAGCATCAGCTGAGACCTAACTGAAGAGTCATAGGTGGGGTTAGGCCAACAACACTGCAATACACCACAAATCTCTGCGGCATAAAAGGAAAAAGCCAGCTAAGTGTCCAAAACTTCAGAACTGATAGTGGAAAACCTGGACAAAGATGTGTCTCGCAAGACATTCTCAAATGCGGCCACTGTTGGGGTTTTATGTATTTTGAATACAAGTGAATTCTGAAGGAACAGGACAGCTAATGAGGAAGTCCAAATTTCAGCTCACAACCGTCAGTCTTGAGAAACATTACTGAGTAGTGTTTGTAACAGAGCACTATCTATCTTTTTAAGCCTAGCCCATACACAGAGACCAGCTACTTGTATTTCATCCAGAAGTGTATTTTCAGTCAGTCTAGAGTACAGCACAGGAAAAATATGCTCCAACAGTTCTGCCCAACTCCAACATTTACTTTCTCTGCCTTCGTTCTTATGCCATTGTATTATAACATCAGATACTGAATTAGAAGGATGAGAAGATTCATTTTTGTAAACATTTTACCAGCTCCATTGAACTCCAGTTGTGATAGCAGCCTCTGAAGTTCAGAATGAATTCCATGATTAGTCCAATTCCCTACACCCATTCTTTTGCATCTGAAATGCTGGCTCAGACATTTCAGTTACACTAACAGGAAAATACACTTCTCATATGTTTCAATCTAATTTTTTTTTAAACGCACTTAACTGTATAAACCAGAAACTCCAGATTTAGCTTGCCTTGACTAGAACTCACTGAAATCTACAAAAATCTCTCTGATTTTCTTCATACCTTTTAAAAAAATACATCACTAAGACTACTTTACTGCTATTTTGCCACTATAGCTCAAAACAACATACTATTCTGCTAAGGGTACTGTGGCAAAGCAAATTCATTTAAGTAGCTTTTGCCAGTATCAAATATATGCCACTAATCTCACACATATATGGATTACAACATTTCAGATCAGGTTTTTGGTTTTATTCTTTTTAACATCACCATTGGCAAAGTCTGAAAAGCAGGTAAGACATGCAAGCTAAATCTCTGGTGCAAAGCAACTTATAAATTTCACAGGTCACTTTAATGTCAAGAAATGTACGAGATCAGTTAAGAAATTGCCAAATTAAGGATTCCAGAGCATGGAAAATGGGAATAAAAGAATGTGGCCATGTGATATTTTCTATTCCCTTTATCTTTGATAATATATTATTGTTTGTTAGCAACATATACCATATAACACAGAATGTACACGACAGCTCGTTTAACTTGGCAGGAGCAGCATTAACTTTTAGAATTGACTGACTTTTGAATGCTTAATATTTAAGCCTTGATAATGCAAAAAATTGTATGAAGGAACAGTACACTGAAGACACCATAATAATTTCTGAATCTTATTACAAATCACAAGTGTATCATTTTAATATTCATTTAAACTCATTACGTATGTAAAACATTTTAACAGAAATAAGTTTCCCAACCCAAATCCAACATCAAAACAGAAACTCAGATATACCTGATGGAACATGATGACTGCCTAAGAGATAAATATGTATACCAAAGTACTGCCAATATTTCAACATGCATGTTTAATTTAATTTAATTTAGCCTTCTAAACTTCAGTGATCAATGTTATGTGTCTACCCATATTGTCCTTGAAGGTAAGAACTACTAACCTGATTTTCAGAATGTTGAAACCCTAGATGCATACATGTTTGTATTCGCACCTGTACACCCATTTTGCTTATGCAGTTATGCATGCAATTGGTGTCACCCCATGAGGAATGTAAATATCACATTACAACTGTGGTAACTGTGTAAGTAAAGGAGTTCTGGAAATCACTCAGATCAAATCTTTCTGAAAATTAAGATTATGTATTCCATAACTTCATACCAAAGAAACTAACACAAAAGTGAAAAAACAGAAACCTTCAACTGACATACTTTTTTATAACATCAATGTCAGGGCTTTTCTATTTTCATGTCAATAATCTGTGTACCATAATCACGAGCAATTCCAATGGCCTGGCTTTGATCAGAGTTATCTTTGCTAAGATAAGAAGCTGTGATTTTTTCTATCTTGGAACCCTTTTGTACAAAGTTATTTTTAGGGCAGCTTCAACATGGACCCTGTATACCTCTGACAGCATCTTTTTAAATCCCTGACAGCAACTAAAACACCTTTGATCTAATTAGCATTTAAATTGTAAACCAACTAACTCTCCTAATTCATATAGAAAAAAAATACAATTTGCACTGAGTTCAAGTTACATCACTTCCATCTGGGGGTTCTGGTGACACTGAGTATCCAACTGGAACTCAGCTCTCATGATTGATGTCACTCATAAGACCAAAGTAATAATTTCCTTATATCTCACTGAAGCCCATCCATTGTTTTCTGGATCATCAATAGTGGGAAAAATTACATTGGATTTATAAGGAGAAAAATATTTAAAAAAAAATCCTCCCATCTCAAAGTAAATATATGACAGAACAGAAGATTAGCTTTCTTTGAGTTTTTTTCCCAAAATTGTGTTGGACATGTTCTGACCAAGTAATTTAATATTAAAAACAAAACAAAAAAAAAAACTGTCCATCCCCAACTAAAACTATCCAGCACTTAAAACTCTTCACAAAGGTTATGGAAGATTTCATTCTGTAAGGACTGCAGAACTTTAAACAGGATCCCATCACTTACAGTGTAACATTTTAACTAAGTAGCCTAAGATTAGAAGCAGAGGGCAATACAAGAATTGACACAGTGGAAAGCCTGTGGTTACACAGTTAATATTTTCTGAAGTGACCAGCAATATTAGGTGCCTAACTTGAGACACCCTGAAATAGCCTTATTTTGAAAAAGCAAATGCTCACCACTTTCTGAAAATCAGGACCCTCTGAGACATTTCAAGATGGGCACACAAAAACAGAGCCACCCAAAAGCACTAGCAATTTCTGAAAATATAGGCCCAACTCAATGAGCCCCTGGAAGACCCTGAGCTCAACAGCTGGCTGCTCAATTAAAGTGCACCTTGGCCTTAAGAAAGGCCATTCACATTACATCTAGCACATGAACCATGCAACCAAACCTCACTTTGTGCAAAGAACTGAGGTAAGGATATCGCTGAACTAGCCAAAGACACTCCCCAACTGACATGCTCTTGTCTTGCAACTACAAAGACAACTATCCAAAGTTAGATATTATATTTTGCAACATACAAGCTTAAAAAAAAAAAAAGAGCCATCCATCATCATACAATCTCCATCCAGAGAGTATGTGAATGTGTGCATGAAGTAAAAAGCGTCCAAGTGGTTCTCCCCAGATCTCTCACTGTAAGCCCATACATATAACATTAGGTGGATCTATGAAAATAGTGTCACCTTCACATAGAAAATGGGAATATGTCAGCAGGTGATGTTTGTTCATCTACCCTTCCCCTCCATATGTTCACCAATCACCAAATGGTGCGGGCTGTGTTAGACATAGTACCAAATATATATACAGCACAGAAGGCAATTTATGCAAGACATCCACATGCACACATACACAGATTTAGAAGAGGTCTATGCAAACCACAACTAACCTCACACGGATATTCCCCTAGATTGTGTGTTTCTGCCTCTCAGGGAAACAGCGTCAGCTGGAGAGCATTGCAGAAATAGCACTCATATCTGTACCATCAGACCTCAGAAAATATACTCTCTAGGGAAATGTACTCAGTGCCAGAAGAAAAGGTCTGCAAGTGTACATACATGCAATAGCAGGTTGTTTTCACAGTGTTTCCCCACCACCATGCACGATACACATGACAGGTGATGTCTGAGAAAAATGCCTCACCCCTCCCATGTGTATGTGCATTCACACTGACATTAGGAAGGGCTTCTACAAATAAACATATATATACTAAAGCTTCCCCTGCCCCACCATCTCTAAAGTGCTTTGCAGACATTCATTAATTAAACCAAGCATGAAACCCACAACACGAGTGCATGCAGTGACAACAGGAGTCATCTGCAAGGCAATTCCTCCCTCCTGCATATAGGCGTGTCTGCAATATTAGTATTCATACAGACACCTCCCTGGGCATTTCCAGAACTGCGCACATTTTGTTGTAACAGATTTTCTTTACGTACTCTGAAATTAAATACTAACCCCTGCGAATGTCCACAATCAAATTAGGAGGTTTACATCCACTATGGTTGTTTACCTCACATGAACAATATGCCTCCGAGCAGTCCTATCCTGCATATATGTCTAAAAGGTGATGCATATATGTCTAAAAGGTAAAAGCAGAAAAAGTGATTACTCCTGCTCATTGGTGTATAACATGTTGGCTGTGCAATATACTCCTCCACTTTTCCCTGTATAATTCTCTCAGATATTTCTAACAAGCCTATTGCCCTGGCACGTAAGAGAAAACAGATGAAGAGGAGTTGCCTTTGAAATAACTCGCCCTTCCCCCAAATGTGAGCCTGCCTCCGGGCAATGACAGCAAGAGAAGATGACAGAGTAGGTAACATGCCTCCCCTCCCTCTCCCATGTGAGTGCACATCTGTAAAACAGCAGCAGGGAGCGATGCCTGTGAAAGATGCTCCTGACGTGTGACAGCAGAAGTTGGTTATCGAACAGTGCCCTCCTCCAATAAATATGGGTGTCTGTGCAATGACAGCAGGAGAGCGGGCATCAGGCCCCACCCCATCCCCACATATGCGTGTGTGTGCAGGGACAGCGGGACATGGGGTCGGAGCATGCTCTGCTCGCCCTCCCACCCCATGTGCGTCCCGTCAGGGCAAGAAGAGGCGGAACCAGGGGAGCAGATTCCCCTAAAGAGCCGGCCAGTCCCGGCCCCAGACGGGTCGCTTCTCCTCGCATGGGCTGTGTTCTCCCGCGCCCGCCTCCTCTCGATGCCCTAGGCCTCTCCCTGCTCCACCAACGCCCGCCCCGCTCCCGGCCATGCCGGGGCGCTTACCCCACGACTCCCGGGCTGTAGTTCCTCCCCTTCCAAGGGGTGAGCGGCTGGGCCTGGTCACTGGCGGCCGGCCCGTCCCCGGGGGCGGGGGCCCCGCTCTGCTCGGGGGGCCCCAGGAGGATGGTGTAGTTGAAGCCGAAGGTGCTGGCCTTGTTGTCACGTTTCCTCTTGTTGCCGGCGGCCGAGGCAGAGGCGGCGGGCGGCGCCCCCCGTGCAGGCCGGGCCCAGGCGGTGGGCCCCGGGGGCGGCGGGGCCTGGTGGCGGCTGTGGTTGTGCTGGTTGTTGGCGTTCTCGAGCGGCAGGAAGTCGGGCTGGGGCTCGATCCGGGGGACGCGGTACATGCCGGGCGGGGAGGCCGGGCCCACCCCGGCGGAAGCGCTCTGCTGCCGCTGCTGCGGGAAGTACAGGTTGCGGACCCCCTGCGTGGTCTCCCAGATCTGCATCCACAGGCGGTTCGAGGGGCCGAGCTGCTCTGGCTGGAACCAGGCGATCCGGGGATCCATCAAACGGGGACCAACCCCGGCTGCCTCCGCTCCCGCTCCGCGCCGGCCGCCGTCGCCAAGACCCTGTCACCGGGTCCCAGCGCTAATGGCGGCTCCTATGGAAAGGCAGCTCTGCGCCTGCCTGCCTGCGCTCCACACAGCCCCGCCCCTCACGGCGGGCGGGCGAGCGAGCAAGGCGGGGCCCGCCCGGGCCCCTGGCCGACGGGCCGCGCGTAATAAAGGGGAGGAGGCGGCGGTGGCTGCTCGGGGAGGGGCGCTCCTGAGCCGCGTTATTCGCGGCCCCTCTAGCACATTAACACCCCGGACTATGTCCCCCGCCTGGCGCCCCTGTGACCGTCCAGCCCTCACTCCCAAACTCCCCTCTAGTGCCCTTCGCTTTGCCCATCTTCATGCGCCTACCCCCGTCCCCTCCACCCCATTTATCCTCCCATTCCTCTCACAGGGCAATCGCTACCCCCTCCCGCCCCATTCTCCCCGGGCCCCCTGCTCTCCCTCATTGTCGTGTGTTTGAGCCACTCAATATTCAGTCATAAATTAATTACACTATCCTCTGACCTGACGCGAGACAGCGAAATTGTTAGGGCGTTCAGGTGCCAAGTCAGATTTCGTGAACAGAAAGCACTCCAGGAAATGTTTCATTGCAGTGAAAACAGTTCTTGTGTCTAATCTTGCAGCGGAATTCGCCCAAATGGTTCTTTGCTCCATGAAGCAACTTGAACAGATGGGGCCACATGGGCCCAGTCTCAGAATCAAGATCTTTATTTGGATTTAAATATCGCCCCGCCCTATGTGCAATAGTATCTGAAAATGAGAGAGTGAATCCGACTAAAAACAAAGTGGAATTAAATATAAAAAGTAAACAAACTGCATAAATAGTACAAAGAAAAATTGATTACCTTATTAGTAACAGGAGAAAGGTATTTTGTGGTTTTAAATGTTTAAAATAGTTTTTAAAATATTTTTTACTTTCCTAGTGTCCAGTCTCATTACTGAGTTATAACCATGTTATGTTTGGTAATACAGGAAGATGTGCTTTGATAGTTATTTCAATATGTTTTTCCTTTGTTATAATTAATTCCATAAAACATGCAGATTGGTGGGTTTTTGAAAGCACTATGTTTCTACTTCCTAAAATACTGTAACAAATCTGAACCCAGGGCCAAATGGGACTACACAGCAGCAATGAGGGTAGAAATTAAATTATCTGGCCCTTTCATGGCATGTGAACTATAAACTTCTGAGTCATTGCAGAAGAACACATACAAATTAACCAGTTTATTAGCGATGCAGAATATTACACTGCTAAATTGCAGGCCAGCAGATTGCATAGGCATGTTATTATTAAATGATCCCAACCATGCAATGAAGTTTACTCCTCACTTAAGCCTTGTAAGTATTACTTCATGGTCCAAACCATGTACACCTCTTCAAAGGCCAAAGTGCACTTTCATTGAGCAGCCAGCTGTTGAGCTCAGGTGTCTTCCAGGGGCTCATTGAGTTGGGCCTATATTTTCAGAAATTACTAGTGCTTTTGGGTGGCTCTGTTTTTGTGCCCCCTTATGCCTGGCAAAGTGAGGCCAGGATGTCTGAAAAGTGTAATGCCAAGAAGGGAGCAGACTTTGTTAGGCTGTCCAAAAAAATCCCATACAAAAAACAACTGAGCATACGCAGAAGTGACTTTTCAATCACAATTTTTATTCTCCCCCCCACACACACACACGCACAACCTAGTAAAGGGCCAACCTGTCAATAAAGATTATTTACTTGCAAAAATGGCACACAATTTGTTTTTGGATCAGCCATTTTAAAGTTAATCAGAGGGTTGGTGGCACTAGGCATAAATCTAGGTAACTCAGGAGGGTGGTAGACCACAAGTGTCAATGAAGCCCTCCTGTTGTAGGCCTCAATGAACCAATGTTCCTCCATGTTAAACACTTTGTGTAACCTAGTGTAACCTAATGTACTAATAGCTGCAAAAATGTAGTGTTAGCAGTTAGTTTTCGGTTGTAACAGCCAGTTCTCTGCTGTAATACATTAAAGCTAGGCTAAAGCACGCTCAAGGCCGTTTTAAGATACTGTATACATGTCTCAGCAGTGGAGAGGGGGGAGGAAGGGGGAAGACAGAAGATTGAATGAGGGAAGATACTGCAGCTGGATGGGAAAGGAGGGGGGAGTAAGAGATTAGCTAGTCAGCACAAAAAAGTTTTGTAGTAAACAACTGGGATATAAAAGGAAGAAACTGCGTGTTTTAGGGGTGCAGGATTTGAGATTTTCTCCCTTGTACCTTATTTGAGCTCAAATAAATTTGGTTGTTTGCTTCTCCATCCTGGTGTGTTTATTGGTGTTAAGCACTCTAGGCAACGAACTGCTGTTGCTTGCCTCTGGCACTGGTGGGTCGGCAACAAGAGCAAAAAACAACACAAAAAAAATGCTGAAAGTATCTTTCACACTCCAATAACTGAAAAAATTGCTAGTATAATTTTCTTTAAAAGTTAAGAAAAAAATTCATCTCAGGGATAAGACAAAGAATGGAAAGTTTTAGTCCCAGAGGAGAATTTTCAGCAAGTTAGTAGCATGAAAATGGAACCACCCACCAATGAAACTCCCATCAATCCATTTAAATCTATCTAAGCACTCATACCCCCACCCCCTATTACCACTGTAATTGAGTGCCTCACAAACATTAGTGGATTTATCTTCACAAATGCCCCTCTGAGGTAGCAAAATCCTTTTAGCAATTACAAAAGTTATAACAGTATATAGAATACTTAAAATGGTGTTTAGATGTGATGGAGATTTATTCTGGGGCATCTCAGTACTTATATCCCACAATGCAAGGAGCTCCTGAAGTCCAGTTTAAATAAAATGTGGTGCATTGTATGTGATAAATAATACAGCAGTGACAGAGTGTAGTTGGAATGGGGCTACTGGGTTGTATCATTTTCCTGCTACTTTTCTAAAGCAAGATGCCACTCTTCTTCTCTTCTACTGTTTCTCAAGTAGTGAACTTCCTTCCCACAGCTCCACATTCGCTCCTGCTCCCGGCTACTGATAGCTCCTTTCCTTGATGTAAATCATAACCAACAGCTCAGATTTGCTTACCTTATACAGAAGATGCTTCTCATACAAATTAGAAGGATCTCTGACTCAGTGCTCTTAGATTATATACAACCCAAGTCACTGAAATACTATTAACAATGTCAAACTTTCTTTAATATTACAGGCAAAGGAATGCAGGCCAAACTTTCAAAGAGATCTGTATGTGAAAATTCCTATAATAAATATTTTTCTTTCTTGATTACATATATATTTTAGTTATCAACATAACTTCAACAAGATGTAAAAACAACAGTCTATTAGGAAACTATTTAACAGCATACAAATTAAACATATTCAATGCCCTACTTGAATCGTGGGATGATTGTCCAAAAATTGCATCTGAGTTGCGGAAAAGCAATGGAAAAATAATAATGGACCTTATTATTTGCAGTAAGAAGGTCCATTATTAGTTTTCCGCAATTTTCCACTGTGGGCCACCCAGGGCTGAGAGCAGGGGCTCCTGCTGTTAGCTTATCCCCCTTGCTCCCACTGTCAGCCCCACACATGGCAGGGCTCCCGCTGTCAAAACTGCAGTTGAAGTCTAATATTGCAGGATCTACATGTGATGGGTTCCTCCTGAGGTGCCACCTGGAACTGGTGTACCACTGAGCCCTGTGACGCACCAGCCTGGGCTTCCTCTCACATTGTGCTGCTGTGACAAGCAGCAGACCTGCTCCCGGCTTTACACTTCAACCAGCATATACACAGGTAGGGACAAACCCAGCTGCAGTTACATGCAGGCTCTCTGCCTAGCCATTGCATGAACCAAAAGTAGAAAGGCTAAAGCCAAGGTAACTCTCAGCTCCCCAAGCATGCTCCCCCTCTGGAGCATAAATCCAAAATTGTACTGTCTTGTTCTTCACATGGAACTGTATAATGCAAGCTCATAGAGTTCCTCTGCCCTCAGTGTGGAGAGGAATATGTAACTGAGCTAACATTTCCACACACTTCACGCCAAACTCACTGGTTTAGATTAAAACATAAAATAAATTTAATGATTACAAAAGATAGATTTTAAGTGACAGACAGATCAAAGCAGATTACCTAGCAACTAAACAAAAACGCTAACTAAGCTTAATATGATAGGTTGGATATGAATTATCAGATTCTCACCCTAACTGATGGTACAAGCAGACTTGTAGATTCTTAAAGCACAAGGTGCATTAGCTCTACAGCTTGGGTTTCTCAGGTCTTCACACACAGGCTAGAAATCCCTTTAGTCTGGATCCAGCACTTTCCCCAGTTCAGTCTTTGTCCCTCAGGTATTTCCAGGAGTTCTCTTGTGCGGGGAGTGAAGAACAATCAATGATGTCACTCCCTGCCTTACATAGCTTCAGCATATGGTGGGACCCCTTTGTTTTAAAATATGGTTCCCAGACCAGTTTATGGAAAAATATTGACATCCCAAGATGGAATCCAGAGACATGTGATCTGGTCACATGACCTTGCATAACTTGCTGAGTTATAGCAGCCATTATTTACAGGCTGTCTGGAAAATTCACAGGAAGGTTAAGTTCTTCCAGGGTCCATTGTCTTTGCTGATGGGCCATCAGCCCCATCTGGCTTCTTCATTGCTGTACCTGAAAGGTAGGCTGTAGGTGTTTTTCGGAGGAAGCCCATTTGAAATACAGATCCCTAGTCTATATTCATAACTTCAGATACAAAAATGATACACGCATACAAACAGGATAATCATATTCAGCAAGTCATAACTTTTACAATGACACCTCACACAACCTGTCTTGTACAAAACACACCATAATTATGCCTTAATTATATCATCTCATCATCACTGGAAAGAATATGGGGTATACTGTCACATTGCAGTTTCCATAATATCATGAACTAAGTAGGGCCTTAAACATATGACGTTTCATACTACCTTCCCAGAAAGTAATTGGTTGATTGTCTCATTTATTACAGGACAAAATTAAAATAATTAGAGGAAAGATATAGAAGCAAAATGAAATTAAAGTGTAATTAGTTTTCAGAAATCAGTTCTTGATTCGTGCAGAATTCAGGTGTTTGGGATGAATTTTAGGACTTCCGAAAGGAGCTGGCTTGACAGCCCTAAGGTTTCATTCAGAGAACAAATACAGACAGTAAAAGCTTTCCCACACAGCCTTGTCAATGTGCCTCAGCTCTGATTCTGCTGCAGTAGTCCTCTAAGAGTGAGAGAGCACAACGGTCCTCAATCCTTGGCCTCCGCTGAGACTGCCACAAGGGTTTCCAGTCAAGTGGCATGGTTTTTATTACGTGGACCGAGAACACCTGCTCATTTCATATATGCCAGAAAAGAGCCACCAGATAACTCCGTACTACCCTGAACTGGATTTGAATTTGCAACAGGCTCTATATTCCTTATAAATCCCCTGAGACTATCTGTCCTGAAAATCAGTTATTGAGAGAAACTGAATTTTCAAGCACTTTTTTTTGTTATGCAACATACGAATGTTCCACAAGGTGTGCACTTCATTTATAATTATGACAGTGAACTGCAGTTGCATACAAATTCTGGTTTTAATGTAATAGTTTTTATAACAATACTGTGTTCTCTCATTTCACATCCCATCTTTAATTTGCTGTCACTTTTGTATCTTAAGTGAGAGAACATTACATGCTACGAACAAACAAACCAATACTGCTTAAAAGTTAGATATTTTGGAACAATGGACAGTTAAACCAGTTAAAGCCTTAACTTTAGCATACATAAGTGAGGCATTTTCTGAATTTGTAAAAGCATGACAAGTCAACTGTATTTTAACAAACTTTTTTAATGTTCCTGATTGGTGTTTGTTTTTACTGTTTGTGAAAGAAAGCCAATAGGCACAATTATTCCTTATTTGTGCAACCTGGAATGCATCAATTCGCAGATCAAGGAAAAGGCAGAGAAGCAGCAAGTACTGCCTACCCTACTGCTACTGCACGGGGAGTGAAGCAGGAAGTTCACTTCCATGAATTCCTTTCCTTTGGGCAGTGGGCCTATTTATTATTAACTGGGATCCTAATTTTCCATGATTAAAAAACAAAAACAAAATTCTCCTACAAAAAATACCAAAAATCTACATTTTCCTTGATTAAAATGAAACAGTGAACTTTAGTTCCCCTAGCCACAATATATACAGGTATTAGTTAAACACAATACTTTATTGATATATTTACAATTTTTAAACTGACAGCCCGATCCCCACCATTTCTCCTGGATTATCCAAATGTTTGATTATTTGATCTGACCCCGGTCTCAATTAAATCAGATAATTGGGGTTCTACTGTATATGTGTTTATTTTTTCCCCAAATGTAAAAACTAAAGATTCTCTGTAAAAATCCAAAATCCATGTTTTTCCATGCTAAACAGATTTATAGGATCCCTGATTATTAAACACATATGGCCATACTGGGTCAGACCAGTGGTCCATCTAGCCCAGTATCCTGTCTTCCGACAGTGGCCAATGTCAGATGCTTCAGAGGGAATGAACAGAACAAGGAAAGGTATTGGGTGATCCCTCCTCCATCATCCAGGCCCAGCTATTGGAAGTCAGAGGTTTAGGAACACTCAGAGCATGGGGTTGCATCCCTGACCATCTTGGCTAATAACCATGGATGAATCTATCTTTCAAAAACTTATCTAATTATTTTTTGAAGCCAGTTATACCTTGGCCTTCACAGTATTCCATGGTAATGAGCTACACAGATGGACCATGTGTTGTGTGAAGAAGTCATCAAGAACACATATTGTGGGAGCACCCAAAGGTCTCAGGTGGGATCAAAGTTGCATTATGCTGAGTGTTGTACAAATACAGATAAAAAGACAATCCCCCAGCTGCAGGGTTTACAATCTAAAAGACAGACGGGGGTTGGCGACAGGCATAAAATGACAAGCAAATGAATATGGTATCAGAGTAGGCATCTGAAATATATCTAATCTGTGTGACTGTATGAATTGATATAAGATGTTAGACCACAATATTCTCTGCCCTCTCTCTGGATCCTCGCTGCTGGCCATATCCAAATCATTCCACTTTTTCCTTCAAAACATCTCTTAAGATCTGGCTTTGTCTGTATCCAGATTACCAAAATTCTTAGCTGCATCCTCTTCATCTCCCACCTGGACTTTTGTAACCTTACCCCCACTTTAAATCAATTTAAAAGGCTGCTTTCAAATATTATCTTCCTAACTCATCAATTCAGTTGTGCCATTCCCTCTTTTAAACCAATTCCTAATCCTTACCTTGAAGATCCTTTACAAATTAGCTCCTCCTTACTTTTCCAGTCTCTTATCTCACTAGGTCACTCCATTAGCAATGAGCAGCCTCTTCCTTGATGTGTAAAAGTGTACATTGTCTTCCATCCTGACCTGTATGCATGGAATACAGTCCCCAAATTAAATTACACAGCCACTACCACATTCTCCCCCATGACCTCTCTCTTCTATGAGATCAACAGCTCAACATCCAATGGAGGTGATCAGGCAGGTGATATCTTAAACTCTCTTACTCGCTTTATTTAAAAAAAAACATGAACTCTCCAAACTGTACACTTGGCTAGTTATTTATATTACTTGGAATTTCAATAAAGGTCAGAGCCCCATTCTGCTAGGTGTTGTACAGAGAAGTAACGAAAGCAACAGACCATGTCACAGAGATTTTACAGCCTAGGTAACGAGGGCACAATAGGTGGATGGAACAGATTAAAAGGAAGGGGTAACAATAAAAACAGAGTTTAGCATAAAAGCAGAAGTCTGCACTCACTACTTGCCTAACCAATGCAAGATGGTAAAAGATCTAGGAGGAGGGGTAGGGTCATTTTGCCAAGTCCTATATAAATCAGACTGGATTACAGTCCAGGACCCCACCCTCTCAGGTAAAGGAAGGTGCTGGGTACTACTGTTTGGAATGGGTAGGTTTCAGCAGGTATCCCTCCAATTTCATCCTGAGTTCATGATGAACTCATGCGAATCAAAAATGGCTTTTTTCATTTAACTCTATTGCACTCACTATGAGCTTCCATAAGACCCTAAGAGCCCCTCAATGCCCACTGGCAGAGGGCCCATTATACTGGAACTTATATCAGGCCTAACACAACCACTATCTGCAACACACTGTTGTCACAATATGTATCCAAAACATATCTTTTAAGGTATCATATGCATCTGGTGACATGCTGGTCAGGAATATCTTTGAGTGATGTATGTATGGATTATTTGTAAATAATTCTGTATGTATGCTGGAAATATATTTATAGAATGTGTTTTGGAAGTAGTGCATAAATTAACTCTGCCCTAGACAAAGGAATGTGAATTTACCTGTCTGGCCAGCTTGATTGCAGGCAGATGACAATGAAAGTACAATTATATACATAACATAACATAAACAAAGCAATCAAACAAACAAGCGATGGAGGACAGTTTAGTGAAAACACTGGGGGACAGAGTCTGCACCCCCAGAAAGTCTTCCTGGCCTTTGAGGCAGAGACAATGGACTTGGGAAACATAAGGGGAACCAAAAGGCATTCTAATTGTCCATCACTTAGTGAACGGGAACTGTGAAAGTTGGATTTTGAAGGGCTAGAGCTGCTGGCGATTTGATGCAAGAAAACTGCTTAAATAAAAGAACAGGAGTACTTGTGGCACCTTAGAGATTAAATTTATTTCAGCATAAAAATATGGAATGCTTCACAAATTTGCATGAAGCATTCCATATTTTTACGCTGAAATAAATGCGTTAGTCCCTAAGGTGCCACAAGTACTCCTGTTCTTTCTGCAGATACAGACTAACATGGCTGCTACTCTGAAATCTGCTTAAATAAAGATTTTAACATGCTAAAATTAAGTTTTAGTCACTAGAAAGTGCATCTCGTTTTGTTTGTAATCATACCTGTCCGTTTTTCTCTTGCTTAGTATCACTTAAATCTTTTTTATTAATAAATTTGTGATTAGTTTTTACTGTAAACCATCTCAGTACTGTTATATATAAATAAGTTTGAATCCATCGCTAAACTAATAGGATGTATGTATGCTCTGTGTCTTTAGAGGCTGCAAACTTAACAAATTCTCTGAGTGGCCAGTGAGAGGGACTGGACACTAGAGACCGACATCTCTGGGGCCTGGTCTACACTACGCGTTTATACCAAATTTAGCAGCGTTAAACCGAATTAACCCTGCACCTGTCCACACAGCAAAGCCCTTTATTTTGAAATAAAGGGCTCTCAATATCGATCTCTCTACTCCTCCCCGATGAGGGGAGTAGCGCTCAAATCGGTATTGCCATTTCGGATTAGGGTTACTGTGACCGCAATTCGACGATATTGGCCTCCAGGAGTTATCCCACAGTGCACCATTGTGACCGCTCTGGACAGCAATCTGGAGTCAGATGCACTGGCCAGGTAGATAGGAAAAGCCCCGCGAACTTTTGAATTTCATTTCCTGTTTGCCCAGCATAGAGCGCTGATAAGCATGGACTGTATGGGAGATACTGGATCTGATCGCTTTACGGGGAGACAAATCTGTTCTATCAGAGCTCCATTCAAGAAGTCGAAAAGCATTTGAAAAAATCTCCAGAGGCCACAGCACGGACTCAACACAGTGCTGCGTGACAAGTGTAACGGAAAGCCAAAGAATCGAATGGACACTCACGGAGGGAGGGAGGGGGGACTGAGGACTCCAGCTATCCCACAGTCTTCAAAAAGCATTTGCATTCTTGGCTGAGCTCCCAATATCTGAAGGGTCAAAAAGCATTGTCCCGGGTGGTTCAGGGTATATGTCGTCAATTTACTCCCCTTCCCCCCCCCGTGAAAGAAAAGGGAAACAAATCGTTTCTTGCCTTTTTTTAGTGTCACCATATGTCTACTGTATGCTGCTGGTAGACGTGGTGCCGCGGCGCTGAACAGCAGCATCACCTCCCCTTCCTTTCCTGATGGCAGACGGTACAAAAGGCTTGAAAACCGTCCTCATCATCCGGTGAGTGCTCCTGGTTGGCCTCGGTGAGGTCAGCCAGGGCGCCTGGGCAAAAATGGGAATGACTCCTGGTCATTCCCGGCAGACGGTGGAAAAGGATTGAAAACCGTCCTCATCATAGCAACTGGGGGCTGAGCTCCTCACCACCCCTGCTTTCATGTCTAATGAAGATTCTGTACTACCTGGACTATAACAACAGTGGGAGGCTGCCTTCCCCTCATTTTATCTCACTAAAAAGTTAGTGAGTCTTATTCCTGCATTCTTTATTACTTCATCACACAAATGGGGGGACACTGCCACGGTAGCCCAGGAGGGGTGTAGGAGGTAGGAAGCAACGGGTGGGGTTGTTGCAGGGGCACTCCCTAGAATGGCATGCAGCTTATCATTTCTGTGGGATATCTGGGGCTCTGACCCGGAGCGGCTGTGCTCTCTGGTTCTCCAGTACACTTGCCCCATATTCTAGGCAGGACTGACTATTTTTAGACAAAACATAAAGAAGGGAATGACCGGGGGAGTCATTCCCATTTTTGTCCATGTGCCCCCGGCCAACCTCAGTGAGGCCAGCCAGGAGCACCCATGACAGCAGCAGACGGTACAAAAGGATTGATAACCGTCATCGCCAATTTCGAATTACAGACGGTGATATAGGGCTGGTAACCGTCTCTGCTACCTTGCAAAGGCAAATGAATGCTGCTGTGTAGCACTGCAGTACCGCCTCTGTCAACAGCATCCAGTACACATACGGTGACAGTGACAAATGGTTAAACAGGCTCCATGGTTGCCGTGCTATGGCGTCTGCCAGGGCAATCCAGGGAAAAAGGGTGCAAAATGACTGTCTGCCATTGCTTTCACGGAGGAAGGATTGAGTGACGACATTTACCCAGAATCACCCGCGACACTGTTATGGCCCCATCATGCATTTGAATCTCAACCCAGAATTCCAATGGGCGGGGGAGACTGAGGGAACTGTGGGATAGCTACCCACAGTGCAATGCTCCGGAAATTGATGCTAGCCTAGGTACATGTACACACACTGCCGAATTAATGTGCTTAATGTGGCCGCGCACTTTGACTTTATACAATCTGTTTTAAAAAACCGGTTTCTGTAAAATCGGAATAATTCCGTAGTGTACACATACCCGGGGGAACTCAGGAACTGGGGTTCATGTATTGTTACTTGCAAGACAAAGAAAAGACTTTACATGGTAGAGTCTTGAGTTTGCTGGCGAACTGAGCAGACTACACTCTTGCTGAAGCAGAGGGCTAACACATTGGCATACAGTTCTGGATTCTATGAAGAGAGCATCACATTCCTCACACATAACAGCTCCGCCAGAAAGCCCTAGTCAGTGCTGCTGTGCAGCTTCTCAGCTACTAATGCAACTCATAGTAGCAGGGATAGTATTTAACAGGAGTGGTTTGATGCTCTAAATGTTGCCAGAGTTAACAGTGAACTTTGTCATTCTCAGGTTTCTTGGCTACTACTGGGTAAAGCTGGGTCTGTTCAGCCCAGAAACTGACTTTTCTGTGGTTTGCTTCTGTAGTATAATTGGACAAAAACCTCTTGAAGTGCAGCTCCCCTGTCACTGATTTCTCTGTCTTCTATAAGCATTTCTGACCTGCTTTGCTTTTAAGTAGGAAACTCCCGAAGTGGAAAGACTCAGCAACCTGAAGTGTAAACCCAGTATCCGTGAGAAGGGAGGATTATGGGGATTATATAATCAGTCCCAGAATCTGAATAGGGGAAGTGGGGGCGAGAGAAAACATCATGGAATGAACACTTATAATCTTCTCTGATGGCAGCAGCAGCTGAGGCACAATGGGATAGTTGTCCAAGTTTTCCCCAGTCAGGGCTTTGCTGCCCCAAGCAGTGGGGAAAAAAAAAAGAAAAAGAAAAAAAAAAGGTGGAGATTGGCACTTCTACCACCGCTGCTGAGGGACCCACCGACAAATTGTCGCCAAAGAGCCGGACGTGCCGCCCCTTTCCGTTGGCCGCCCCAAGCACCTGCTTGCTGTGCTGGTGCCTGGAGCCGGCCCTGTCCCCAGTGCACTAAAACAAATAGTGCTCAGTAGCATGGGAGATGTGGAAAACTCAGTCCAGTTGACACTTGGTTATATTATGATAAAAGCTGCTGTGTGGACACAATTTTGTTGTAACTAGGTCAAATGAGTGTATCATGACCTGGTTACAAAATTGTGATTGTATTTGTAGAATGCAGAAGGCTTTGGAAAAAAAATTAGAAAAACTCAGTAATAATGGGAAATTTCACCTACTCTCATATTGATAGGGTACAAATCACCTCAGGATCAAACGCAGAGATAGTTTTTAGACATTATAAATCACTGATTCTTGGATCAGCTAGTCCTGGAATTCACAAGGGGAGAGGCAATTCTTGATTTACTCTTAAGTAAAACACAGGAACTGGTCCAAGAGCTGAATATAGCTGAAATGCTTGGTTATAGTGACCACAATGTAATTAAATTTAACATCGGGGTGTGGGGGGGGAGAATATAAAAGAAATACACCAAAGTATCATTTAATTTCTAAAATGGGACCGATACAAAAATGAAGAAGCTAGATAAATTCAACAGTAATAAGTCATCAGGACCAGATGGCATTCACCCAAGAGTTCTGAAGGAACTCAGACATGAAATTGCAGAACTACTATCTGTAGTATGTAGCCTATAGCTTAAATCAGCCTCTGTTCCAGATGACTGGAGGGTAGCTAATACAAGACTGATTTTTTTTTAAAGGCTCCAGAGGCGATCCTGGCAACTACAGGCTGGTAAACCTGACTTCAGTACTACCCAAGTTGGTTGAGATTATAGTAAAGAACAAAGTTATCAGACACTTAGATAAACACAATAAGTTAGAGAAGGTTCAACACAGATTTTGTAAAGAGAAACCATGCCTCACTGATCTATTTGAATTATCTGAGGGGGTCAACAAGCATGTCGACAAGGGTGATCCAGCTGATACAGTGCACTTAGATTTTCAGAAAGCTTTTGACAAGGTCCATCACCAAAGGCTCTTAAGCAAACTAAGCTGTCATGGGATAAGAGGGAAGGTCCTCTCATGGATCAATAACTGGTGACAAGACGGGACACAAAAAGCAGGAATAAATGGTCAGTTTTCACAAAGGAAAGAGCTAAATAGCAGGGTCCCTGAAAGATCTTTACTGGGACCTGTGCTGTTCAACATAATCATTAATGATCTGGAAAAAGGGGTGAACAGTGAAGTGGCAATATTTGCAGATGATACAAAATTACTTAAGACAGTTAAGTCCGAAGTTGATTTACTAAGGGTTCTAATTAAACTGACTTACTGGGGAACAAAACGGCAGATGAAATTCAATGTTGATAAATGCAAAGTAATGAACAATGGAAAAAATAATCCCCACTATACATACAATATGATGAGGTCTAAATTAGCTGTTACCATGCAAGAAAAAGATCTTGGGGCCATCACAGATAGTTCTCTGAAAACATCTACTCAACATGTAGCAGCAGTAAAAAAAAAAAAACACCCCCTAAAAGAATGTTAGGAACCATTAGAAAAGGGATAAATAAAAAAACAGAAAATATCATGCCACTATAGAAATCCATGGTATGCCCACACCTTGAATATCGTGTGCAGTTCTCGTCACCCCATCTCAAAAGAGATATATTAGAATTGGAAAAACGTGTAGAGAAAGGCAACAAAACTGATTAGGGGCATAGAACAGCTTCCATATGAGGAAAGATTAAAGACAGGAAATGTTCTGCTTAGAAAAGAGACAACTAACAGAGGACATGACATATCTATAAAGCCATGGATGGTATGGAGAAAGTGAATAGGGAAATGTTATTTACCTCTTCACATAACACAAAAACTAGGGAGTCTTCCAATGTAATTAATAGGCAGCAGGTTTACAACAAATTTAAGGAAGTACTTCTTCACACAATGCACAGTCCACCAGTGTAGCTCATTGCCATAGTTTTGTTCTCTTTGTGGATTTAGTTATAGCTTGGAAGATTTGTATTTTAAGATGGCATGTATGGCTTTTTATTAACGACCTGTATAAAAAAAAAAAAAAAAAAAGCTATGTTGATTTTGTTCGGCTAAGCATTCTAACTGTTCCAGGTCAGATTCTGGAGTAAGGTACTGAAGGGGAGTAAGGATAGTACGGCCCACTTCAAGCATTGCTTCGAGGGAGTGCTGTGGAAAGTGCTAACTGTATTTAAAAATGTAAGTACAGTGTTAATCTCAGTATTTATGAGGTGATTACTATGGAAGGTCACCTTCCTGAAATGTTAAATCATTTCTGACAGAAGGAACATATGGGGAACTCCGCAGGCAAAGTCTTTAACATAGTTCTGCTTTGCAGTTTAAAAGAACCTTGCAAACAGGTCCCACTACTGAACTTCTGGCTAAGAGTATACTGCAGGTACTAGGTTGACATGCTCACATGCATGTCTGTTCAGAGAGAAGCAGGACCTCACTTATCTATTCAGGGGGATTTCTGAGTTTCTCTCTGTGCTCTCTTTCCCCAAGCCTCTTCCTTTCCTCACCTCACAACTTCAATAATTATTACATGAGGAGCACTTCAAGATACTTTACAACATACACTCTCTATATGCTAAGTGTTATAGATAGGGAGAGTGAGGTACGGAGGGTGCTGAATGACTTGCCAAGACAGGAAGACTGTATAAACTGGGAATGGAACCCAAACTCCTGCCATCCACTCCTGTGCCTTAAACACAAGTCCATCCTTTCCTCAATTTTCCACATTTACACAATCTATGCTACTTCACATTGTTTTCTCCCTGCCTCACAGGATCTTTCCTTAGTCAATTATACATCCTTCAGACCCCTCCTACTTCCAACTGCCACTCTTAACTGCCATGGAACCTTCTCATTCCCTCCTTTTTCCACACTAATGGGGCATCACAAAGCATGTTTTGCCTACTCTCTGATGAGCAGTAGGAAGGAAAGGAATTTAATTGCAACCAGCTCCATTGGATTAGATTCACTTTCTCCTCTACCCCATTCACTCACTTGGCAAAGTATTTTATTTCAAAAACTTCACAAAATTTGTATATATTTTCAGACTATTCAGCCAGCTCTTTAACCTGCCTTCCATCCCAGCAGTAACTGAATTGGAATGAAGGACACTAACACCCTAATCTTTCTCCATGGGTCCTTTAATTTGCTGGATCCCACAAATCCAATTGGGAGTATTCTATTGTCTTCTATACATTAGCCAGTTATTGTCTTGGTACACAGATCATGCTAACAGACAGGGCAATGAATAATAAAGCATATAGCATCTTTCATATACATTATTTTGTTTTCTGTTATGTTGCCAGTAGAATTTAAAAAGAAAAGTCAATCAAAAGAGGATACCCACACTTTCTAACATTCAACCCTCTAATATTAGAACAAAAACACAACACAAATTTACTACTTGATTAAAACAAAACATTTTTGGTCCAGTGCAGCATCAAAAACAAGTCTCAGGGTTACTGATTATAAAAATCTTAACTTGCAGTGGAAGGAAGACGCACGCTGTTTAGGTAGTCTGCAGGTGGTGATGGGAACATATGAAGGATCTAAAAGTGACAGTAGTGGGGATGTATAGGACATATAGAACATAACACTCAAAAGCATAGATTATCTTTACAAGGAAGATTTGGAAAAGGGTAACAGGATGCTCCACAGGGGAGTGAGAAGGAGGACTAGAGTTTGAAGATGAAAGATCAACAGAAATCAAATGCAAAAGCTGCTGCTTCAGCAATTTGTCTTCCCCGTTTGTGCCTTTATCATAGATTTGGGCCCTGGCCACAGAGATATGGATGCATATGTCATACAGTGGTCTGATTGTACAAATAATTATTTTAATAGTACAGGGAAAATATGATCCTCTCCTTTGTATTGGCTGCCTAATGATTGCAACATGCTAAAGATCTGGAGACTCAGACCATTGTACGGTTGCCAATGTAACTGACCAGGTAGCTCTTTTAGCTTGTATTGGGGCTCAAAGCTTACAAGTAGTAGTCATCTGCAACTTGGCTTAGAATGTGCAGCTCAAGGTGTCATGAAGGATCGTGTTCACTCAGCAAGAGTGCTTTTCGGAAGGAAAAATTCTAGCAGCCCATCAGTCCTACAAGGACAAAGGGAAAATTGTACCAGATATTAGAGCAGCGGGGAAAGACTGAGGAAGGTAAAGGCTAGAGGGAGCAGACTGCACTGCAGAACACACTATTGTGGAACATTTATTTCTTTTTCTAGTGGTAACAGTAGTTGTTTTCATAGTAGCTCGTCATGTTCTGGAACAGTGCTTCTTGTTCTGTCGTATCTAAATTAGGATACCTTTTCTTGTCTTCATACCTCAAAACCATGCTTATGGACCACAGGCGATTAACTTCTTGATATCCTAGGGCTTGTAAGTGCCATGTAATTTTCCATGTCTAAGGGCTTTAACATAGTATGGACAGTTACCAGGGCTAACTTAGAATCCTACAGTTTATCAGCTCTTACTTGTCAGTGCCCTAAACATCAAAAGTATCAGCTCCTGAGGACAAAGTCTTTTCTATCTTCACAGACTGAAGACGACAGGACAGTGCAGGCCAGGCAAGAACTCAGTAACACTCTTCCCTCATGAATTCTTCAAGCTCAGCCATAATCAAGCCTGGAAAAGGCTACAACAGGCTGCAAGGCTTAAATGACAGAAAGATACTGAAAAAACAAAAATTTGAAAACCCACTAACAGTTAGGCTAAGAACTGCAAAACCAAAACCTAGCACCAAGGGTATGGACAAAAATTAGGTAAGAATTTTGCTGTCCGTGCTATTGCAGACAGCTGAACGTGGAAGAAACCAAGGCAGTTGGGCACCATGTAACCTCATTGGGTTTCTGTACGCATGGAGCTCATCAACCAAAGTCCCTGGCATAAAATGGGTCTGGGCTTGTGGTCAGAGTTGCATTACTTAAAGGGTGGGGCCTATAAACAGATTTATAGATTATAAGGCTAGAAGGGGCCACTGTGATGATCTCGACAGCAAGATTTCTTACCCGATAATTTCCTTTCTGCTAGCAACATCTCTCATAATTCTGACACGTATTGGCTATTTCCCTATCTCCGGGTTCCGGAGGCACTTCAAGCCTATAGCACGGCCAATGCTAGCCACGCCCCTCTTCTGTGGCCTGCTGCCACGTGATTCATTCCAAAACTGTGTAAAAACTCATACAATGTGATTAGTAACAATAACTTCAATGCCAGCTAATAAATTATTTACAGTAGGCTATAGCCTACAAGTGTAACTACCAAATTAAATACTGTTCTTGGCTATTAAGCCATCCAGAGAGGGTAGAATTACGGAAGATACTGCTAGCAGGAAGGAAATTGTCTGGTAAGAAATTTACCATTCTGCAAGCTCCGCATCTCCCACTATTATGATAGTTATGGGAAGCAGCAAGAACTGAACAGAAGTAGGGATGGATAAGAAAAACAGAATGAGATAGGGAAGAGCCCTGTGATGTTTCTCGGAGCACCCAAAACTGAGTCACCTTGTTGCCATTGTCCTGCAGCCATTGACCCTGCAAAGTGCCCCCCTGGTGTGTACAATCCCTGTTCACTGGACACCCACAGAAGTCCCAGATCCTCCATTTTCAAAGGAACAATTCACACCAGTTAGCCAGTTTTACCTTAGACCATCAGTCCTGCATCAGACACAACACCTGAGTTCAATCACAGTAAAACAAAAAGAAATGTATTTTAAGAATAGAGATTCAAACAGATTCTCATCCCACAGTTCATTACAGCCTTTGCTGGCCCCAAGGAGCCAGGGCAGTCTTTCATGAAGCACCTCATTGTCTCAAGGTGCCTAATCAGCAAATGGCTCCCAGGTGTCTTTTTCCACCCAATGATATACTGACTCAGCCTTCTGTCTTTACTCACATACAGGGCAATCCCCTCACTATCATACTGTTCCTCTTCACTTCCAAGTGGTTCCTATGGGTATAGTATATCTTTGATGTTTTTC
This sequence comes from Gopherus flavomarginatus, assembly GCF_025201925.1. Lineage (NCBI taxonomy): Eukaryota > Metazoa > Chordata > Testudines > Testudinidae > Gopherus > Gopherus flavomarginatus. The sequence continues at coordinate 27,621,352 of NC_066630.1, read as the reverse complement.
CGTTGACTTTTCTGTGTTGTTGCAATAGCAGGCAATTAAACAATACATTATATAATCCCCTCCTGCTTGAATGGACCATCACCAAGACACATGACTCCTTGGTGACTCACTTGTACTCCAACACCATGCAGTCATAATTTTCAAAATAGTTACATTACTCCTTAAATATTGCCCATACACACATCTCACAATGATTATGGGTATCAGTAAGTTACAAGCTTTCAGCAGACCTTACATGCTATCCTACATGGATAAATACCATGAAAGTGGTGTAATGGGTGCACTGAGTTTGTCAAGTCTGAGAAAGGAGCTGCTTGTAAAGAACAGTGAGCCTTTTGCCAATTGGCACCAATAGGCCTCTGTGTCACAAGCCCCTAGAGTTAATTGCCCCAAATGGCAGTGCTATTACTAGATCACTGCCTGCAGCACCTTCTGCCAAAGGAGGTATCTGCAAAGGACAGAAAGATCATTTTATAGTGTGGACCCAGCTTGATGACCTGGACTTTGCTGACGACCTTGCATTCCTTTTGCACAGTAAACAGCAGATGCAAGAGAAGACCAACGTAGTAGCAGCCACGTCATCACAGGTTGGCCTCAACATTCACAAGGACAAGACCAAGATCCTTAGGATTAACTCCATCAGCAATGACTCAGTCACACTGAATGGAAGCCCCCTGGAAGAAGTGCAGTCCTTCACCTACCTAGGTAGCATCATCGACCAGCAGGGTGGCACAGACGCAGACATCAAAGTAAGGATTGGTAAGGCAAGAACAGCCTTCTTACAGCTCAAGAACATCTGGAGCTCCAGAGAGCTGTCTTTGGCAATAAAAATTCAACTGTTCAACTCCAATGTGAAATCAGTCCTACTGTATGGAGCTGAAACCTGGAGGACAACCAAAACAACCATCAGGAAGATCCAGACCTTCATTAATAGCTGCCTCAGAAGGATTCTCCAGATCCGCTGGCCAGATACCATCAGTAACATCCACCTCTTGGAGAGGTGTCAACTCCTGTCCTCCTGTCAACTCCCAGCAGAGGAAGAAATCAGAAGGAGAAGGTGGGGTTGGATAGGACATACACTACGTAAGCAGCCAACTAACATCACCAGACAGGCACTGCGGTGGAACCCCCAAGGCAAGCGGAAAAGAGGCCGTCCAAGAAACACCTAGCGACACGACCTTCAGGCTGATAGCAAAAAAATAGGCTATACCTGGAACCAGCTAGAGCGAATGGCCCAGGATAGAGGACTCTGGAGATCTGTGGTTGGCGGCCCATACCCCAATTGGGGTGACGGGCATGAGTGAGTGAGTGAGTGAATAAAGGTGTTAACCGATCACCATGTTACTGACCCACAGACCTCTGGTGGAACCACAAGCTCTTTCTGCCCACAAGGTCATCATAGATTTTGTGGCGTGTGTCTTGATGCCATCTAGCAGAGAAGCACCTGGTGCTTTATATGCCTCAACAATGTATAGCTTGATCCATCTAGCTAGTTGGAGCTTGGATACCCTGAGCCCTTGGCACTTCAGATGAAAGGAAACAAACAAGGAGCCTGGTCATTTAGTTGATTTGGTGTCCTTGACATAACTCTTCAGTGCTCTTCAAACATCTAAAATGTGCTACAGCTTTTCTATTGGGGCTGTGGCTTTGAACAGAATGAAGGGAGGACAATCTCCTGTGAGGCATGGAAAAATTAATTCACCATAGGCAAGATCTATTCTGGGATTTTTAGTATCACCTAGTCATGGAATACACAGTGGGATTCCTGCATAGATAAAGCTGCCAGTTCAGAGACTCATGTAGCAGACATGATGGTGACCACAAAAATGGGTTTTGTAGGAAAGGTAGACTGGAGATGTGTCAGTGGCTCAAAAGGATAGGTTGTTAGGGTTTTTAATCCAGTGGTAGGTCACACTAGGAAAGTTTGGTCTAATCACAGGTTTAGCCAGCCTGACTGCTCTAAGAAATCCGGATACCTGAGGGTTCTCTGTCAAGGAACCAGAGGTCTCGTAAATAGGACGCTATTTCCAGATGACACCTGACATGCTATGAAGCTGGACTAAAATCTCTTGTCTATGGCTTCCTGAAGAAAATCCAGGATAACTGGGATAAAAGGATCCATGGGATTGTGTGTGTTCTCAACACCAAAAGCTAAACCTAGCCCAAATGGAGAAGTAGGCTGTGTGTTGAAGCTCGCCTGCAGGAGAGTAAAGTTCTAATCACTTTGGAAGATAGTCTGAGCTAACCTTTCCCTTTCAATAGCCAGGCTATTGGTTGTAGCCAGTGTGGGTCTGGATGGAAGAATGGGCTTGGGTAAAAGATATCTGGTCTCAAGGGCAGCTGAAATGATAGTTCCAATGTCAGTTCAGAACTTGCACCATCACCTTTGTTTCTTCTCACTTTATCCTCTGGATCACCTTCCCCAGAAGTGGAAAGGGCAGGTCTTGTGACCATCTGTGTGAAGAGCATCCCTTCCCAGGGATTTGAGGTCTGCTTCCAAGGTGAAGTTCTTTGATCGGCAATCTGGTCAGCTGCTGGAAGACTGCACTCCTATGAAATCAGAGTGAAGACCTTCTGACTCAGACATCATTCTGAGTTGTTGACTGAACCAGACTGAGCAAGTCTGCCTTTTGGTTCAGCTCTCCTTTCAATTGTATTACTCTTATGGAAGGGAGGGTCCTCTCTTCCCATTCCATTATCTCCATCACTTGTGCAGGCAGAGTTACACTCCCTGTTCTCCCTTTGGTTGTTGATATACACCACAGTGATCCTGCTGTTGGATTGGACCAGAACACATTCACCCTTTAGGTAGTTCTGGAACCTCTGTAGGGCTAGTCTGACAGCTCTGAGCTCCAACAGGATGCTGCTATGGGACCTTTCCCTGGGGTTCCAGGCACCTTGCACAGTGCCTGTGCCCCAGGCTGGCACTGATTGTACCTCCTGGTCTGAAAGGCCTATAGGAAGACCTTTGCAGATGTGCTGTGTGATTGTCCACCACTACAGAGAGATCAGCACCTAGTTTGGAACCACTGCCATGCATTACAGTGACCAGTTCCGTGCTTTGAGAAGAAAGGCCTAAATGCACCTGATATGGGAACTTGTTCATGAGGTGATTCCTGAACACAAAACCAAGAGGCCAAGTAGCTGCAGACAATGAGCTATGTCAGCCTTGCACACTTTACCAACATGGATATCAGGTTATGGATCTTGTGGAATCGACCAGTGATGGGTACACCTTTACCACAGAAGTGTCCATTTCCACTTCCATGTGAGCTATTTTTGAGGATTGAGTCAAGCAGCAATTCCTGGTATTTATCACAAATCCATGTGCTTGAAGCAGATCTAGCATCTGGATTGTGGCACTGTCGGTTGGAGCTCTGATCAAGATGTCATCTAGGAAGAGATACAAGTAACTGCCCTGAAACCTGACCGTGCCTAACTTGGCAAAGACCCTGCAGGAAGAAAACGCAAAATAGGAGCATTTGGTATTGGTAGCAGACTGTGCCATACGCAAATCTGTGCCATATGCAAAGGTGGCACGTGAGCTGATTTTCAGTGGCACTGACACTGCCTGGGTCCTGGCCACTGATCCAGGGAGCTCTCCATTTTAATTTAATTTTAAATGAAGTTTCTTAAACATTTGAAAAACCTTATTTACTTTACATATAACAATAGTTTAGTTATATATTATAGACTTATAGAAAGAGACCTTCTAAAAATGTTAAAATGTATTACTGGCATGCAAAACCTTAAATTAGAGTGAATAAATGAAGACTCGGCACACCACTTCTGAAAGATTGCTGACCCCTGTGCTAAGTCCACAGAAATGAGGACGTCCCCTTGGGACAGGTATGCTAGTCTCTCCATCCCATTTTCTTCATCTAGTTGTTGAGCCATTTGAGATCCAGGATGGCTCTGATACCCCTCACCCCCCATATGCTTCTGGACAATGAAGAAAATGAAGCATAGTCCTAAGAATCTTTCTTCTGAGGCAATCCTTTTTATTGCTCCTATGTTCAGGAGATAGGAACATAAGAACAGCCATACTGGGTCAGACCAAAGGTCCACCTAGCCCAGTAGCCTGTCTTCCAACAGTGGCCAATGCCAGGTGCCCCAGAGGGAATGAACAGAGGAGGTATCATGAACTGACCCATCCCTTCACCCATTCCCAGCTTCTAACAGAATCTAGGGACACCATGCCTGCCTATCCTGGCTAATCTAGTTCTTTTTGAAAACTATTATAGTCTTGGCCTTCACAACGTCCTCTGGCAAGGAGTTCCACAGGTTGCTTGTGCGTTGTGTGAAAAAAAATTTCCTTTTGTTTTAAACCTGCTGTCTATTAATCTAATTTGGTGACCCCTAGTTTTTGTGTTATGAGAACAATGTGAGATTTTGTTTTAACACAACTCACATTGGATGGGGTCACTCAAGAAGGGGGATTGGATGAAAGAGAAATAGGGCAGGGCCCTGCGTTCAAAGGAGTATTTACAACTCACTACCTCTCTCAACCACCTGTCTGTGCTTGACTGAGACCATTCTTCTTAAAAGGGCAGGTCTACACTGCCACTTAAGTCAATCTAACTTACGTTGCTCAGAGGTGTGAAAAAGACATCCGAGTGATACAAGTCAAAGCGACCCAAGTGCTGTCCACACTAGCACTATGCTGGCAGGAGACGCTCTCCTGCTGACATATCTTCTGCCTCTTGTGAAGGTGGAGTAATTATGCTGATGGGAGAGTGCTCTACAATGCTGCACTGCTAGGGTAGACTTGACCTGAGAAGTGGGAAATCCTGCCTCCTAGATTCAGGCCTGGGAGGAGGCATGATCATTTGTCATAGTGGGATCTTAACCCTGGTCTACACTGGGATGGAGTGGGGGGGTGAGGGGGCATATCTTAGATCGACTTACCTGGCTGTGAAGACGGCAGCGAGTTGACTGCTGCTGCTTCCTCATCGACTCCACTTCTGCCTCTTGTGAGCTGGAGTTCTGGAGTCAACGGGGAGCAATCCCCAATAAATCGATCCCTACCCGCTGATCTGGTGGGTAGTGAAGACCTGCCCTTAGAGATGATGGATCCACTCTGGATTTTTCTCTTGATCCTCAGTTCCTGGGTTTTCCCCAGTATACCTGCTCTCTTTCTTCTGGTACATTTGTGAGGTAGATGGAAGGAGCATTTTTGTCTGTTACTGGGTTTGTAGTCCCTTCTCAGAGTACTGAGTTGGGAGGGAACGGGTAAGATTGTTTCAGTGCTTTCTGCCACTATTTTGTCTGTTTTTTACCCAAAGAGTAGAAAGCTTGTGAATTTAAATGATCACAGAATTTGTTTGGAGCAAACATCAACCTTCCTGGAGCAAAGCCAGATGTTGCATCTGGCTGATGAGTTGGATCCATGGCTCTGGCTAAAAATCTCATTGCATGCATTGTGGCATCTGCCTCTAAAAGCTGTTGCTAGGGAAATTTTCTTAAGCGTAGACAGAAAATCAGGATAGTCTCTGTCCTTCATGGCTTTAAGGTCATCAAGCCAGGACACTGGCTTTTGCAAATCATGTAGATGCTCTATGAATGGACAACGAAGTTGAGAAGACCATTCTGACAGTGGCTTCCACATTTCTATCAGTTGGATCTTTGGGAAAGAATCCCTTTCAAATGGGATTACCCTATCTTTTGCTAGCAATACCACTGCACCACCTTTGGCGTACCTATAATGGCATTTTTTGGCTCTTGCAACTTGTAATGTCTAACTACATACCTGCTTATGCATTTACTCTTATCAGGGTTTCCCATTCCTCTCCAATTACATCCACGAAGGATGCGTGCAGTAAGATTTCTGTCTCAAGCAAGGATTTACAAGGTAGGCATCTGCCTTTGGGCTTGTCCTCTAGTGCCTGCTCAGGTTGGATCTACACTGTGGATGCACGTGGTTTCAAACAGAGGGGTTAGACTAGATGACCTTTGCAGTCTCTTCTAACCGTAGGATTCTATGATCTCAGGGGAGAAAAAAATATTTTATTGTATCTTTTAAATGTCCTGCTTAGAATCTGAACCCAAGATCTCCCTTTCCTCAGTAGGGGATAAGGTATCAGAGTCAGAAGAAAAATATCTTTTAGTTTTTATTATTATACCTTTTCTTTTCCTTTTTGTTCTGCTCTGAGTCTCCAGATTGGGCTGTTCTGTGCTGAAGTCATGGTTTCTTGAGTGAATGTGGAGACACCACCACCCAATATGGCTACCCAATTCAGTGCAACTGTCAACTGACTGAGAACAGGAAGGGCATAATTAGTTCTCCAAAGAGCCTGTAAAAGCTGCTTCACAAATAGAACACTGCTTGGATTTAGCTCTGTATTTGCACAGCTTAATATCCGAATCAGGAGAGAGGCAAGAAAGAAAGGCTGCATGCTACTGCTGGACAAAATGGAAAGAAAGACCAGGAGCCAAGTGAACAGCCACTTGACTGCTCTTGCAGAAGCAGATCTGGCAGAAGGCCAGAGAAGTGACATGGATAGCATGGGCTGTGCTACAGCTTCTCACTGCCTGCAGAAACTGAAGACACGAGGGACTAGAACAGAGGTATCAAGAGTTGTAGGATGCGGAATGACCTGCTGCATAATGCAGGTCATAGGTCTTCCCTGAATTAATTCCTGTTTGAACTAGAGCATTCTTGAATAACCACCAAGTTAGTTTTTCAACACTGATTTCTCTAACTTTTACTGCAAAAAATATTTTATTAAAAAGTCTGCTAGTTCACACTTAGGAACGATTTGTATATTTACAATGGACAAACTCAACATTGTCCAAAAAGGAAAACCACACGTAGAAGCCGTGAGTAAAATCTCCTCTTCCAGAGGAATAAAGTAATATATTTTTTCTTCTCCTCACTGGGACTAGGATATTGAACAATAAAAGCAAAATACATCCATTCCTGGAATCCGGTAAAAACTTCTGGGCTGATAGGGGTAAAAATCTGATCAGAACAGTTAAAACACTGAGTATTTAGAAGAACCAATTTAGTGTTCGCTACTAAAACCTCTGTGGAACTGACACAATAGCATCAGAACATTAAAGTCTTCAAATACTCCATTTCAATCATGCAACAAGGCTTAACAGGTAAGCTCTAAAAATACCCCCCACTTCCGCTCCCAAAGGTTTATACAGTATTTTACATCTTTAAAGTGTTCAATTCTTCCCAATTTTATTTGTCTTTGAATAAGGCTCCACCTCACATAATGAATAAAACTGATTGGTTTTTAGATGTAATGTCTGTATTCCCAGTTCTCCAAAGACACATACACACACATATCCCCTAAACTTATTTTTCTACATTGTGTATTTGAGATACTTTTGTTTTCATGAATTAAACAAATATATTTTTAAAAATTAATAAAAATTGTTTCATATATAAAAGTCCATCTTTGTCTTTATGCATCCATAATCAGTGACACTTCTTTCAAAATAGGTAACGTATTTTACAGGCATTTCACGGGTCTCAGTTTAAAATCCTTAACACACACATCTGAGTAGATATCATTTAAACAATTTTTAAAAAAATCTTTTATATCACATTTCAATACAAAAATAGTTGTATTTGTTATTAGGTGTATTACTTCCCCGAATCCAAACTTTTACCTTAATGTAGGATCTACATAAGGGAAGTAAAGCCTATTGAACTGATTTTCAGAAAGCTGAACACCCAACAAAATGAAGTGAAAAATCAGGCTGAATATCTTTTGCAGGTTTCTTCTAAACTAACTTCCACAATAATTGCCCGTCATGTAGGAATTTATTGTACTGGATGAAAGTGAGTTTGACATAGCTTCTTCTTTGACAAGCCTCAAAGGATAAAAAATCCAAATGCTGATCATAATCTATGTACCTATCATACTTTGCTCAGGAAACTTGCCAAAGCTTCTCTTTCAATTTTGAACACAGCTGACAGTATACCTTAACTTTCGTAGGCGTTCAGCCACTACTTAGATCCTCTTAAAAAAAGTCTAGGCTTCTTATGAGTTTTCTCAACTTTTTAGGTAACTGTCATTTTCTTTTTTTAACTAATTTCTTGTGGTATAATTCTGTGCCAAGGTATATGAAGGTTTCCACACAATGAGAGTAAACTGTATTTACATATACCAAGATTGCAACATCATTTCTTGCCAGCATGAACATGAAATTTCAAAGTAATGCAATACTTTCATATGTTGAATCCAGCTTTAATATTGCATCTTCCCAAAGAGTATAAAATACGTATAATGTAAGAAATGCAATGTTAACATAAAAACAGAACTCCCTCTCCCCAAAATTCTAGAATTCAAAAAACTTATATATTTGACAATCAATAAAGAAAACCTTAAAGTCCGTTTCAAGAAGTCTTTTTTCCCCCTAATGTCTCTTGATAGGCAATGAATCTTCTCAAATTCATTTTGACATTGTCAAGAACACACAACTGATCTGTACTGTACTGTCCTTTTCCTTCTTTTCGCATCTGCAACAAAAAAATACCAAAAACATACACACACATATATATATAAAATTGAGAAGGCAGATTTTCAGATTAGGACAGCCAATCACTCCTCAGATACCCTCTGGCAGGATATGATGCTCCTGCCTTTCAAGAATTACACAGTTAAATCTGTAACATGTATTTATCCTCTGTAGATATTTTAGGGAAAAGACCTAGCACTGCACTCAGAAATAAAATGAAGTGCAAAGCACTCACATTTAATGAAGGGTCAATTGGTGGCGTATGACAGCCGGTTCTGCTAGAGTGAATTTGTTGTGCCCTAGAATGCATCCAGCAATAAACTATAGAAATAAAAATGTATCTATTTTAAAACTTTATTTGAGGTTTTAGCCTCCTGGGTGTCACTTGGCTAAAGGAACACAATGCTTTGAAAATTTACCCCCCTTTTAAAGAAAAAAAAAATTAATTTGAGTGATCAGAAGTTTCACTTGTATAATTTCACTTAACAGTACAAGATTCTGGTTAGGACCTATCTTAACTAAGCAGCAACAGGATAAATACATGCACATTTGGACACTCATGCAAATTAAAACAAGAAGTCAAACTAGCTTCAGAAGAGGATTTCCTCTCTAAAGGTTAACCATGTTTGGCCCTCTCTACCCATGGAGGAATTTGGAGAATCAATGTACCAGGATTTCAGAAAAAGATGGCCAATAACACCAAAGGCGCCTTGTAGTAAATATGGGATTAATTCTTTATGCACATAGTTAAACTGACTGTCAAGAAAGGAACTTGTCTTTCCATCTAAAGCATACTAAGAGCAAGTGAGATTTTTTTTTTTTGCTCTCTTTTGTGCACTGAATTTTTTAAAATCATGTGGGCATATTTCACATAAATTCCTAGTAGTACAAGCAGCAAAACTAATCTCAAGTGTTAACTTAAACTGTGTTTTGAGGCCTTGGACTGGTTACTAGTTTGTGAGATGCCTACCCTTATTTTGAAGACTGGCTGGAATTCTTTCAGTGCAGGGAGCAATTTAATCTGAACTGCTGCTTTTTCAGCCTCTGTCCCATCTGCAAAAACATCAAAGAGAGCATCCAGAGCTTCTCCAGCTACCACAAGAGAAGAATCCTTCATAGCAACCTCAAGAAGAAATTTTCCAATCATCTGAAAAGAGAGACTTATTTTTAAAAACATGGCATTATAAAACAATGGCACGTAATTGTCACTAAAGCAGTTTCGGGGTTGCTACCCATGTATTTTTTACCTTTAGTGTTTCAGCTGTATCTTCTATTTTTGCCAGCACGCTGCCAGCAATTCCCAGGATGCTAACTACATTTACTCTAACACTGATATTACTGTTATGAATACTGGCTTCACATAAAGTCATCAGCTGCTCAGGAGTCATACACTGTTTAAAAGAAAAGTAAAAGTCAGACAAATTTAAATTTCCAGAGAAACACTATTTCAAAGACAAATTTTTAGGTCATTTGCTTCTATATAAGACAGACAAACCTATAGGAGATAAGCAGCATCTGTATATTATGAGAAAAGTTAAGACTGAAGATGGAATCAGCATGGAGATTATTAAACTATCCTTTTACTCCTTTAGGAATTTCCTCCAGAAAAGGCTCAAGGCTCATTGTCATGACTCTGTAGGTAAAAAGCCCTGAACCAAAAGCCACATATTTACCTGAAATATTTGAATAACTCCTTCTAAACCATTAATAACACTAAAGAAACTCTTTATTCATAAATTGATAGCATTTAAATCCAGAAAGGACCATTAGGTCATCTAGTCTGACAAGTATCACAGGCTATTAAAGTTTCCCCAGTAACTGCTCAAATGAACCAGTAACTTGCATGGTTAAAGTACAGCTTCTAGAAAGGTATCCAGTCTTGAAGCTATCAAGCGAGACAGAATCCACTACTAGCCTTGGAAGTTTAGTACGCAAAATGTTAAAAACTGTGGCTGCTGCACAAACAGATATAGCTTGGGTTTTACATTTCCTTTTGTTTTTGAAAAGTCAGCCCAACTGTTTTTCTTTAAATATGTATACAAAACAACCACCAGGCTCAGAATTAATGTGAAAAGTTTCTTCTAGGACAGGGGTGGGCAAACTACAGCCCGAGGTCCACATCCAGCCCATCAAGACCTCTTAATCTGTCCCTCAAGGTCCCGCCGGGGAGTAGGGTCGGAGGCACGGCCCGCTCCGCATGTGCCATGGCTCAATGTGGCTCCCGGGAAGCAGCTGGCATGTCCCCCCTCCGGCTCCTACGTATAGGGGCAGACAGAGGGCTCTGCACACTGCCTCCACCCCCCCGCAGCTCCCATGGCCTATGAGAGCTGCAGGGGCGGCAGCTGCAGATGGGACAGCATGCAGAGCCACCTGGCTGCACCTCAGCCAGGAGCCAGAGACGAGACATGCCACTGCTTCCGGGAGCTGCATGAGGTAAGCGCCGCCTGGAGCCTACATCCCTGAGCCACCCCCTCTGTGCCCCAACCCCCTGCCCCAGCCCTGATCCCCCACCTGCCTTCTGAACCCCTCAATCCTAGCCCAGAGCCCCCTGCTGTACCCCACACCAGAGCCCGCACCTCCAGCCGGAGCCCTTATCCCCCACCCCTGCACTCCTGCCCCAGCCCAGAGCCCCTTCCCACACGCTGAACTCCTCATTTCTGGCCCCATCCCAGAGCCCTCACTCCCAGCTGGAGCCCTCACCCTCTCTCACACCCCTACCCCAATTTCATGAGCATTCATAGCCCACCATACAATTTCCATTCCCAGATGTGGTCCTCAGGCCAAAAAGTTTGCCCACCCCTGTTGCAGGAGCATACTTTTTTCAGCAACCTTAGTTATCTATGAGAAAAATTAGGATGAATTTTGTTAAACCTGTAATTCTAGCAGTGTTAATAAGCACTGTTACAACGCTTAAAACATTAAACATCAAGTTACAAGAATTTAGCACTCTTTAAAGATTAGTTTGTTTCAAAACCATTCAAGTACAATCTGATGTAAATTTACTGAACCTGTATCTACCAGAATGCCCAACGTTTGGTAGAAAAACCTCTCACCTGAGATATATTCTTTGATGCCATTGTTTGCAAGAGAGCCCTCATAGCACTAGTTACGGCTTCCAGGAATTCAGTGTGTGTAGGAAATTCTGCTCAAAAATAAACACAAAGCTGAAGAGTTAGAACAAATTTTAAATCATTTTAAGGACTTTCTGCACTGAGAGCAGAGAAAAATTTCCTTCCATTCCACATCTATTGGTGCTACCCCATGTTAAAACCTAGATTTTCAGAGACTGGGTCTCTAGCTTTGTGGGTGGAAATTGCCAACGATTTCATGTTCATATTTGTATCTGCAACTTATGCCATAGATGTCTAAAGTCCTAGTTTTCAGACACAATCCAGGTCTAGGACTTCTAAGTGACATCAAATATAGATGTAAAATTATGCATGCAAAAAGTGAGGCCTAATTAAGGACAAACTGAAAATTTAGCACAAGTGTCCCACACCAATATTTCAGACCATAAGCACCACTGGAGCACTAAGAGGAGCACTGCAAAGAAGCTAAGCGGGTATTTTAAAACTCACTTCCTAGATCTCTTAAGAAAATTTGTAAGACGTCCAGAATTTTTCCAGGGACTCTGAGCTCCAACATGCACTCAGAATATTAGCATCTCTACATCACCTGTTAGTTTCCCCCCGGCATGCAGTAAACCCAGGACTCGAACTGTGCCCACAAAATTTTGAATACTCAACTGCTCCCCAATACCAACCACCTTCTTACATGCATATTCTTCTGTATTTTAACACTTTTCATTCTCTGCTAATGTTCTTTTGTTGCTATTTATAGGCTTTTGCAGGAGTAAAAACCTGAAGTGGCACCTTACCAATTCCTATCCCAGTTAGGAGACTAGAGCTTTGAACAGCTACTTATACCAGTAGTCCACATAATTCGTTACAGTGTTTTTAGGCCTGTCTACAAGAACCATGTGTTAGCATGATTATCTGCTACAGCTAGGAGCATTTGTCATCCGACACACCTATCCACAGCAGAGAATCATGAGCTAATGCTGTTCTTGTAGTGTAGATGGGCTCTTAAACTGTTGATTTCCAGCACGCTTGCTCATCAACTGGTCACCTCTCAATCTGAAAGCAGCATTAGTAACTGGGAAATCTTCACAATAGCTCTCAGTGGAATTAACACAGAAGCTTTTTAGAGACATAGGAATAAGTTTGTTACTCAACAACAGTACTGTTTTAAAACAAAATTGTCCAACAGGTTTATCATCTTCATTCAAATCAAATCATCACCACACCAGGAAATCTGATAAGCAGTATTCATGTTTAGTCCTAAATGCAAAACGTTTGGGGCAAATGATTAAATTTATTAGACATCTACGTTTTCAAGAGTGGTACACAAAAAATACACGCATAACTTGTGCCCCAGAGAAAGAGAGGCCTGCTATATTTCGTATTTTGATAAGTATGCAAATACTAGAGTTTGTTTCAGCTTTGGAAATCACTTTGGGAATAGCGTCCTGTGATGCCTAACCTGAATTATAATGCTGGTGACATGCCATTTCAGATAAGTGAATTCTCTCACATTCAGATTTGTTTACGTATACTCGGGAGATGTCCTGCTCTCCCTGACAATAGCTTGTCTTATGTGATGAATTGAAAAAACTGCCACCATCACAGGTATGACCAAATGTAGATGTTGTGGTCTCATGTTAGGATGGGGCTCCCACACTGGTTAAGTCACTTTATATTTCAGTGCTTGCATATACTGATGTAAAACATACTACGCACTCTAAAAACTTTATTCGATCAGAGCTTTCCTGGGTAAGGAGATTATGTGAGGTTTACATAGCCTTGGTGCATGGCAACATATTCCCAACATCAGTTTTTCTTGCATCTGGAAGGCAGCACGGAGGGGATTAGTAATAAAATTGTATTAAATTAAATGCTATATACACCTCTACCCCAATATAACGTGACCCAATATAACACGAATTCGAATATAACGCGGTAAAGCAGCGCTCCAGGGGGGCATGGGGCTGCGCACGCCAGTGGATCAAAGCAAGTTTGATATAACACAGTTTCACCTATATCTTGGTAAGATTTTTTAGCTCCTGAGGACAGCGTTATATCAGGGTAGAGGTGTATATAAAATTTACTTATAATAGAAGCAAACAAACCCTTCTGAGTTAAGTTTCTCTAATATTATGGCCTTAAACCTACCTGGCTGAGAAAAAACTAGCTGGGAGAGGTGCTGTGCAAGTGACTGAAGTATTGAAGCTCCTCCAAGACAATCCACGTCTGATACTAACAAAATGCTATGGAGACAGGTTAGAGCTCTGCACTGTACTGTGTTCATTCTGGAACAAAGTAAACAACAGGAATATGCCTTTTGAGGCTCTATTAATTAAAAAATGATCAATATAAACAAGGAATTTTAATTTAATTATGCAGTGTTGAGGTGAGGTATAATTTACCTGGGGATCACAAAATATCTGCATGTAAATATTTGTATCTTGTTACTAAAACAATGTAGCAGACTTGTAAGGTCCAGCTCTCTAGGGTGACCCAAGAACCCCACACACATTAAAGTATCAATGTTTATAATACAGAAAATCTTGAAATTGAAGATCTGGTGTTACGTTCATAATTATGAATTATGAAAGTAACACAATTTAATTACAAATGCACTGAAAATTTAAAAAAAAAGTCAAAGAAATTCCTACTTTCTAATTAATGGCTTCCAAGATGGACTGTGTGTACAGATGTCTACAGCAACACTGTTCGGAAAAGCGGTTTTTTCAAGAATCTGGAAAAAAAGTTAGGCAACAGTGTTTTGGGGGGTGAAGGACAGTTTAATGTTTCCATATTTAATTAAACACCTCTTTAAACAATTGAAAATTAATATGCTACATAATTTCCACAATGCTGCAGAATCCAGGGACCTTACCAGAGATTTTGGGTTCAGTTTGCCACAGAATACACAGGGCCTTGAATACAGTTAACCTTACGCAAACACCCCCTTTGTTCTCAATTCTATCACACTGCCATACTACTACTACTACAAGATGAGGCATGTTACCTTCGCAACCCACAATTAAGAATGAGCTAGGCACTTTACAAATAAACAATCTTGAACTTTTGCCAATCCCTCATACCAAGTTTTTAAGGTTAAAAAGTTTAGGTAGGATTCCCGCAGCTGAACAGATAGAAAGATTAACTAGAGAACTTCCAAAAAGTTCTTCCCGTTGTTCACACAAAGAACTTGTTAGCAAGTAGGGAGCAAATTAGACTATTAAAGAATGACAGGAAAGGCTTTAAAAAAAAAAAAATCAGATGTTATTCAGATCATCCAGTGCCATTCTGGATCCTCGTTTGAAAGAAATCAAACTACTTCACCTGCACAACTAGATGAAGCAATTTTATGGTAACATCAACCCCTAATGGCAGAGTCCCCAATATGACTATATACTATCACTGAACAAAATGTTTGGAAGTTTGATCTTTTTATTACAAAGGAACAGCTTCAATGTGAAATCAGTCAATTTTCTTTCTAAATGTACTCAGACTTGTCTCAGATTTTACACCTAGCCTGAAGTTCCCCTTTGAATTTTTGTTATTTTACAGTCCTATTTTCTTATCTTAAAAAATGTTTTCCTCTTCCTTGTCACTGCATGAAAAACCTACACACACAGGGGAAACTCACTAGCTTTTTCTGTGTAAAGTCAAGAGTGACCAAGCAAAAAACCTCAAAACACTGTCAAATAAAGCAAACAAACTAAAACAAATATTTTTCTCATGTTGCCAGTTACAGTTATCTGAGTTGTTACTTGTAAAAGTAGCAGGTGAAATATTTTTCCAGAAACATGATTTTTTTAAGTTGGTATCCTTTTAAGTACTAGAGGATTAAAAGTTATTTTCCTGGGCTGCATCAGTTATAAAGATGAATTAGAAATAAGTTTTAACAACCCAAACCTCTTAACCTGTTAACAAAATATTGTGTATTTTTGAGAAGGATCCAAGCATATGTACATATATTCTAAAATAAACAGTAAGAGTCATGGCTCTGCTTCTGTTAAAGTGGCCTAGAGAGCAAAAGCAAAAATTGAGCTAATCACAGAAACCTGTGCTGAGATTGGGGCAGGGAAGGGTAGGAACAGAAATAACTAGATTCATAGCTTCCAAGGCCAGAAAGGATCACTGTGATGATCATCTGACTTCCTGTTAACAGGCCACTGAACTTCCGTAAAATAATTCCCAGAGCATATCTTTTAGAAAAATATCCAATCATGATTTTTAAATTGCTAGGGATAGAGAATCCACCAAGACCCTGAGTAAACTGTTCCACTGCCTGATAACCTACACTTAAAAATGTATTCCTTATTTCCAGTCTGAATTTGTCTAGCTTCAACTTCCAGTCACTGGAGTGTGTTATGCCTTCCTCTGTTAGACTGAAGAGCCCATGATCAAATATCTGATCCCCACGTAGGTACTTATAAACTGTGATCTAGTCATCCCTTAACCTCGTCTTTGTTAAGCTAAATAGATTGAGCTCTTTGAGTCTATCACTACAAGGCATGTTTTCAAAACCTTTAATCATTCTTGTGCCTCTTCTCTTAACCCACTCCAATTTATCAACACCCTTCTGGAACTGAAGACATAGTATGCCAGTAGCAATCACATCAATACCAAATACAGCAGTAAAATAATCTCTTTACTTCTACTTGAGATTCCAGTATATGCATCCAAGGACTGCACTAGTCTTTTGGCCACAAGAGCGCATTGGGAGCTCATGTTCAGCTGATTATCCACCACAATCTCCAGATCTTTTTTCAGAGTCATTGCTTCCCAACAGAGAGTCCCCCGTCCTGTAAGAATGTATGCTTACATTCTTTGTTACTACATGTATATATTTAGCCGTACTAAAATGCTAATTGCTTGCTTGTGCTCCAGATTGCTCTCTATTAGTGATTTGTCATCTTCATTTTTAACCACTCCTCCAATTTTTGTGTCACCTGAAAACAGTGATTTTATGTTTTCTTCCAGGTTATTAACAAAAATGTAAAATAGCTTAGGACCAAGAACCGATCCCTGCACAACCCCACTAGAAACATACCCACTCAGTAATGATTCCCCATTTACCATTACATTTTGAGACCTATCAGTTAGCCAGCTTTCATTGCATTTAATAGGTACTACGTTAATTTTATACTGTTCTAATTTTAAAATAAAATGTTATGTGGTACCAAATCAAATGCCTTACAAAAGTATATTACAGCAACACTGTTACCTTTATCAACCAAACTGGCAATCTCATCCAAAATAGATATCAAGTTAGTATGACAAGATCTATTTGCCACAAACCCATGTTGATTGGCATGAATTATATCGCCCTCCTTTAATTCTTTATTAATTGACTTGTATCAGCCACTCCATTATCTTGCCCAGAATCAATGTCAGACTGAGTGGCCAATAATTACGTAGGATGTCCCATTTACCTTTTTTAAATATTGGCACAATATTTGGCACATCTTCAATACTGCAAGCAGATCTGGTTGTCCCATCTCAACAATGATATATTGGAATTGGAAAAGGTACAGAAAAGGGCAACAAAAATTATTAGGGGTATGAAACAGCTTCCATATGAGGAGAGATTAATAAGACTGGGACTCTTCAGGTTGGAAAAGAGACAACTAAGGGGGGATATGATAAGAGGTCTACAAAAGCATGACTGGTGTGGAGAAAGTAAATAAGGAAGTGTTATTTACCCTCTATCATAACACAAGAACTAGAGGTCACCAAACAAAAATAGGCAGCAGGTTTAAAACGAACAAAAGGAAGTACTGCTACACAGTCAACCTGTGGAACTCCTTGGCAGAGGATATTGTGAAGGCCAAGACTATAACAGAGTTCAAAAAGAACTAGATAAGTTCATGGAGGATAGGTGCATCAATGGCTATTAGCCAGGGTGAGCAGGGATGCAAAATCATGCCCTGAGGTGTCTCTAACCTCTGTTTGTCAGAAGCTGGGAATGCATCACTTGATGATGACCTGTTCTGTTCATTTCCTCTGAAGCACTTGGCATTGGCCACTGTCAGAAGACAGGATACTGGGCTAGATGGACCATTGGTCTGACCCAGTATGGCCGTACTTATGTTCTTAAATCACAACATTAGCTTTCTTCCAGTGTTCTGGAACTTCCTCAGCATTCCAAAACCTAAAATCAATGTTAATGGTCCTGCAAGCTCCTCAGCCACCTTCTTTAAAACTTTTGGATGCTAGTTATCTGGAACTGCTGATTTTAAAATGTCTCTCTTGAACAGTTACTGTTTAACATCCTCTTGAGCTAATAGTACACTAGGAAGAACGTTATATGATGTGAGTAGACTATGCAGTTTTCAGTGTTGTAGCTATGTTGTAGCTATGTAGGATATGACACACACAAGATGGGTGAGGTAATATATTTTATTGGACCAACGTCTGTTGGTGAAATAGACAAGCTTTCAAGTTCCACAGAACTCTTCTTCAAGTGACCTCCAGCTTCAGCTGGAGCTCACAAGCTTGTCTCTCACTTACAGAAGATGGTTCAATAAAACATATTACCTCACCCACCTTGTCTCTATCTAGGTTGTGAAGGGTAGTCAGCACAGATGATTTATTTTGCCCTTCTTACAGCTTCTACAGAAATCTTCTCACTAGTTAAAGGCTAGTTGTTGAGGTTCCAGAACAGTTCATGCTACAGAATCTATCTAAGCACTGATGCAACAGAGAGATCCTCAAAGTGTGTAGACACAGGGACTGGTGTACAGTGTTTAAAAAAAACTTTACTATAGTCACTTTAAAAAATGACCATTTCATATTTTCTGATGCCTGTGAAATCCTACTAAGATGAGTTCTGGAGACCCAACAGCAAACTCAGAATTGGCAAGTGGACTACCGAAATTAACAATTTAAGGGGTGGGGGATGGGGGGGGAAGTTTGTATTTATTTCAGTTTGCTCTCTGGCATTCTCCCCCAGCCTGGCTAGGAGTGAACATTGGCATTTATTCCCATGGCTTGTTCAATTTCCATTTTCTCTATGCAGGCACCCTTAACATATCCAACTTGGAAAATCATGTACAGTTTCAGAAAAGACCAATATCTGACTTCATTCCTGACATACCGGAGGAATTGTCTTGTCCCATTTACACCACAGAATTATTTAAGTTAAGTCAACTTGTATGAATTATGCTGTATATCCAGGATTTTTTAAAAACGCTAAAGGTTGATTAAAAATAAACCTTCCTGTACTGGACTTGGATTAGAATAATTTGTTGGTCTAAACTGAAGTCTAAATCAAAACGAGTGAAAAGACTGAATTTGAGTTGTGATCAGATGATATACAGCAATTCTACCTTCTTTGGAATGAGGTTGTTCATGAGTGCTGCATGAACCTCGGCAGAGAGGCAAAGGGGTGACATGGGCTGCTCACTTCCCTCATCGAAGGAGTTCTCCATAAACAGATCACTCTCATCACTGCTGGAGAGTTCTTCCCATTCGTCATCAGAGGGATCTGAGAATAGAACACAGCTTTAAGAATGAAATCTGAAGTCACACACAAACTAGGTACCCCCAACTCCTGAATTATCAAGTATGCAAATCAGTGTCTGATGCCCAGTTTAACTCCAGAAAAATATCACAAGACAGTCTTTAGGAACTAGTGCTCTAGTACATTTCAAGCCTACCGCCTTGTGCATGACACACACACAGTATCATATGAATTATTTTAATAAAAGGCTCATGTTTAGGTTAAGCTTATTCAATTTATCAAGTACTACAGGATGGAACGTACTGCTGAGTTTGGTATATTTTTATGCATTCTGAGACTGCATCTGTAGAGGGCAAGGGATATATTTACATATATACATATGTAATATAAATATTATACATATACTACAGTATATGTAGCTATTTCCTCATTACAGCTGATCCTCAATCAACCCACATTTGCAGCCCCACCTGACAACTCCTGCTCCCTGCATTATGCCCCCATTGAGAGGAAGCCGGGACCTGGAGTGTGGAGTCTGTCTCATGCCAGTTCAGCTAATTCCCTTGGGTCCCCTGGTGAGCAGAGTATGTCTGTGAATTCAGTACACTGAAGTTCAGAAATCAAAATATCTTTGTCCCTAAGCAACCTGAAAATTAAATGAACACCCGTCTCTGGATTCCTCTTAATTCCTACAGACCTTATTTCTGTCTAATCATGGACTGTAATAACGCAAGGGGTTTGTATTTTATAGTGAGTAAACAAACAGCACGATATTCAGCTACCCACAAGAGATTTTCTAATTAAATGAGGAAATCTTATGAATTACTGTTCATTAGATTAGGTATTCAGTTTTAAAAGACCTTCATTTACTAGGTGCAGAATTTCTCACATGGCAGAAATTACCAAACGGAATACATGGTGTTAATAGGGTTTTCATTAGAACTGGCAAGATTTACTTAAGAAGTTATCACCTAAATGTGGGCAGCCTAGGGATCAAATTTACATTATAGTCAGGAGCAATAGTGTCAGAGAGTACAAATTCCAGCTGCTCATTTTAATATTCATGTTGAGGACTCCTCAGTTATTTGATTATTTTATTAACTGTCAGAAGAATGACCAATAAACTAGGATTGAAAAGAAGAGACAGAACTACTGGAGAGACTAGCCAAAACTGGAAAAAATATATATATATTGTTCCACCTTTAAAAGTAAAGCAGGCTGTTTTCAAAAGAAGCTTCATGTATGTAAAGCCCTGTGAACTACTCGCACAAAGCACATTGTTCACATATAATTCCTATTGTCAGCAAAGTACAAAAGCTGTCTCTCCTCCCACTTTTTAAGTTGCATTTCATAATTTTAGGATGCAAAGACACTAAAGGAAAAATGGTACAAAACAAAAGAGAACAAGAAAGCCAATGCAAGATGAAGATGATAGCTCCATAACAAGAAAGTGATTGCACAGCAGAAGATCGATCTACTGTAACAAACTGAGGTTCCGATCCTGCAAGTGGATCCAGGTGCTCATGGAATCCTACTGACTGTCCAGTATTCTGCTCAAGAGCCACCTTTCTCCATACAGATCCAAATGTAGGATCAAAGCCTTTAATAAACTGAAAGCCCTGGGACATAAAGAACGGGGGAGGGGAAGGTTGGGGGGGGGGGGACAGGGGAGAGAGAAAAGGTTTTTGTAAGTTATTCTTAAAGAACCGTCATCAACCTGAAAACCACATTTCCAGCTCAAAATATTGTACCTACCATTCCTGCAAATAACCATTAAGTTCACTAGAACAAAAAAATTAATGAAAAAAATCTATTTTTCCAATTACGAGGTATATTTGCACAGAAGTTCATGTATTAATCAGTTTCCCTTTTGTTGGCGGTTAGTTCCACCTCTTTCATGCATTGCTCTAGGAGGAATTTATGCACATATTCTTCCCCAAGAGAGTGTTTATCAGTAACAGCAGCAAAGCTAAAACTGAAGAGGTGGATCTATGCACATAAAGGAAGGGGATGGGAAGAGAGGTGGGCCTGGGTAGGTTTAGTGGTGTTGCTCTCTGGCTTGCCCAGGAAACTCTCATAAGCAAAACAAGGGATCAGAAAAACCTTTATTTATTTATTTATTTCCCTCCTACCCCCCTAATAAATAAAAAGGAAAGTCTGGACATGCTATTTAAAAAGGGGGTCTATCAGACAGTTAATTTTTTAAATTACTTTCATGAAGCTCAAGCTGACATTTTTAAACAGCTGCAAGACGACTGGGGAGGTTCTTAATGTCCGCAAAAGAAAACTGTCTCGTGCACAGATTAACAAAAACAGACCTAGAGTTATTGTCATTATTTCAAATCTAAAGAAAGCAACTGGGATGCTCAACTGCAGCTGCTATAGTAAGTCCGATAGCAAAAATGGAGATAAAAACCATATTATATATACAAACCATGATTTAAAAACAAACTCACGATTCTCTGACATCGCTGCACTCATAAGAGATTCTTCACACAGAAGGTCAAAAGGATAAACAATGCACATTTCAATGGCATTGTCCATTTCTTTTAAAACCAACCATTTATGACTTTATCATTTAGTGAGTAAGCAAAAGAATTACTGCTCCAGCTCCATAAAAAAGACATTTGCTACATTACTGTTTAAAACATTTCCCTTCTGTGTTTTTGTTTGTTTGTTTTAATTTAGAAGTATCAACGGTATCAGGTTCAAATTTCCCTCTTTGATGGTAGACCTGGATAGCAACACCTAAGGTGACCAGATATCTGATTTTATAGGGACCATTCTGAATTGGGGGTCTTTTTCTTATATAGGCTCCTATTACCTCTCACCCGTCCTGATTTTTCACATTTGCTGTCTGGTCACCCTACAACACCACAAAAAGCTGAAACCTGAGCTACAGTGCTCCCAGCCCTTACTGAAAATAGCTATTGAGTCTTTGGCCCTGCCTATTTTTGAAAGCCAGGCAAAACCTTCCTACCATAGATGCAGTTATCCCAGCAAAAGCTGATACAGTTTTTGTGTGTTCAGCCAGCAAAATAAGCTATGCCAGAAAAGCACTTCTTTTGCCAATATAAGTGCAGACACTAGGGCTTCTGAAAGCACAACTATAACATGAAAAAAAGAAAAACATTACACCCCTAACCAACACAGATAAGTCTGGTGGAACTTAAGTGGAGATCTGGCTTCAGATTGTGTATGATTTTGCTGAAGGATTCCAACAAAGAGGAGAGTCTGAAACTGATACACCTCAAATCTGCAATGTTAAACACATCGAAAAAAGGATTAGAAATTAATATCTTGAGATTCTTTACATACAGTAAGGGGCATTAAAGGATGCAAATCTATGGTTTGTTCACTTTTAAGAATGAGAGGATTAGCAGGTCAAGTTAGATAAGATCCCGGAACAGTCCAAGTAAATTTGCCATGTTACTAAAAATGGAATCCTTGGTAACAATGAAAAAGCTGCCTACGTACCTTCACTGCAGCACATATTAACAATGATTTCCAGGGCAGTCTGCTGAGCCATCAGTAAGGCTGTCACTTGTTTCAGCTCCCACTTATCAGACTAGAGAAAACAAACAAAACTTAATTTTGGAGGACAGCACTCTAGTTTTAAAGTAGCTAGACTGTCAACCAAAGCAGATAAAATACGATAATTGTGAATAGGTGTCGCATAAAAAACTAACAGAATAGAGAATATCAAATGTTCTACTAATACTGATGAGTGCCAAACTTCAGAAATTGTTTAATATTGTGTTCTGCAGACTAACAGAACCTACTAATAGCACAGATCACTTGTTATCCTGAAAGGTATAATCTCATCAAAACCTGCCAAAAACTCAGAGTTGTTCCGTTTTCCCCCTTTTCACTAGGTCTGAATTCTCATAATTTGTACAGAATTACAGCTGTGACTGGTACCACTGTTTACTAAGGTTGCCAGGCACTTCCCATTGATTCAGTTACTTCATAAACTTTAACCATGTGGGCTGAAATTTGACAGGCTAGGTGTCTGCCTCAGGCTGAATGTAGTTTAAAAAAATTCAGCCAAAATGACTCAGCGGTTTCTGAGAATGAGGCTATTGTTTTGCCCTTGTTAAATTCTGGCACTCTAATTTGAAAAGGTCTAGCACCCTCATGATTTGGAGCAGGGACCTGAAATTTGGCAAGGGTTGGGCTTTGTGTCAGGCATATGCCTTTTGTGGTCCCAATGAAAATCTGCCCAAATTTGGTCTAATTCTAAGACCTTTTGTAAACTGCAGGGTTTAAAAAAAAAAGAAAAAGGAAAAAAAAAAAAAGAATCCCAGCAGAATCATGGGTAAGGGTTGGAATTTCACAGGTCAGGCACAAGTGCCAAGCTCCCCTTCGCCTCCCACTCTGTGAAGAGGCTGTGGCTGCATGATGGGGGTTAGCATGATGGCCCTATACCAGAGGGGGGTGGGTAAAGGAATGGGAGGAAGCCATGCTCCAGCCCCAGCAGCCACTGTGGCTTCCTGTTTGGGCGGCCAGCTGGCAGAGAAAAGGAGGTGGCACTGATACCATGCTGGTAGCTCTGCCTATAATTAAGGGTGAACCTTCCATTATAGGACCCTATTTTCAGTTGCTTATAACTTTGCCAAACTTTAACAGATCAGGATGAAATTCTCTATGCCAGGAGTCTGAGGCTGAATATTTTGGGAAAGTTTCACCCTTCTGCAACTGAGTTATGGAGAAGTGAGATTGACAGTTAACCAAAGACTAATCAGAAGCATAACACTGCACTAAGAGCTATGTCAGCCACAAATCGGCCATACTTACTGGAAGTAGATCTGAAATGTCATTTTCTCTTTTGACTTTTCCTTTAGGTGGTTCTTCCATTTCATCATCTTCGTTCAATACAGAGTTGTCTATTGTATCACCCACACTTTCCTCAGTTTCTCCCTCTGCAGTGAGTTTTAACCTTTGTGTTTCAGCTTCCTTCATGTGAATAACTGTTTCACCAGCATCCACCACTAGTGATTCTGAGAAAATCTTCAGGATAGCATTAATTGTGCTTGCCTGGCTACTGGATGGAATGGTGCCCTTTATATTCCAGACAGAGCCTAAACATGGGAGAGTTAGAATGTCAAAACCTTTAAACTACATGGTGCATGGCCTTCTTATAGCTATTGCAAAACCAGAGCTTGTGTTAACTATAGTACTCAGTATCTATGTCACATCTTTCATCAAGAATCTCAAAATACTTTTCAAAGACAGATATAGATCCCCATCTTACGAAAGGAGAATCTAAGGCACAAAAAAGTTTCCCCGTGATCAGAGGCTTCATGGCATGGCTGAAAACAGAACCCATGTCGCCTGATTTCCAATCCCTCGCATTAACTGAGAAACAACTGCCTCCTTCAGAAAGGTAAGAGTACTTTATGAACTGAAATTTCAGGAGTTTCCTATAGACTTGTGACTTTCAAGTGCCAACCTATATTGAACATTCAGGGCCCAAAACCGTAAGCTGGGGCAAACCTCATCATGTGAAGATGGACAAAAAATATTTCCATAGGGAAATCCTGGTGACACTTTGCCTGATAGACATAGCAGATCTTCAGGACACTGAATGATCTTAATTTTGAGTTATTCATGGTCTTAAAAGGACGAAGGGAGAGATTTTCTTCCACATTACATTGCTTGATTTTATTATTTGTCAGACCTATAAACAGTCAAAAAATAAAGAGAAATTAAATAAAACCCTCCCTTTCTAAGCACAGGTACTGAGTGCTTTAAACTGGAGAATTCTAGTTAATTGTACTTCAGGGTCAGAAAGCATCTTAACTGGAAGGTGTAACACAAGATGGTGAAGCTGAAGGGAAAGGATGCAATGGCCCAGGCACTTAATACTGGGCTTTAAAAACCATGTTTGAAAACAGATTTTCAAAGTCTGTTTCAACACGCTTCCAGCTAAACCAATTTCAGACAAATCTTGATAGGCCAGCCTGTTGTAAAACTGCTTTCAAAATCTCTGTTGCAGTGTAATAGAGTGGCCAGATAAATCACGTTAGAAATGGTTTAAACATTGTTCTTGCTAAACCAAAGTTCAAAAATCTATTTCCAAATGCTTCAAAGCCTAGCACAGGTAAAGTCAAGAGCAACACGGTTTCTTTAATATTTATTATTGCTTTATTTCCTTAGTAAGAACTAACGAATGAGTAACACCAAATCAAATTGGGACTGAAGTCACAATCAAGAGACAGCATTGCCTTTTGACATGATTCAGATATTGGCTCTCTTACGCTATCTGGTTGTGAAAGATGACATATGAAACCCCAGGCTCCATGACAAAGGTATAACAGTGGCAGGAATAGATCTGAGAACAATCTATCCAGCTCTTGCTTCTAAGCTGACACTTTGGCAACAACATAATTTGTTGCTATTACTTTGGCATGATGGAGAACTAAAACCTCTGCCTCTCCCATCCCACTTTACCTTCTATACAGCACGTTCCAAATACAAAAGTTAGGGTCCAGTTGAATCATACCTGCCAACAATGTCCTTAAAAGAATATGCTCCATGGCACTGTCTTGGGACAACATTATGGATTCCAATACTTGATGTGCAGAAGCATTGAAAGAAAAAAGCAGGTCTGGGTTATCTTCCGTCACTGTCTGCAAGCAATGTGCTGTGGCGACAAAAATCAACCAGACAAAAATGTAATGTTTTCAGATCTCTAACTGGATACTACACTATCATCATGAAAGCTGCTCAATTTCACAAGGGTGGGATAAAAGTAGTTTATGGTACTACACTGCCCCGACAATAATTTTTTCTACTAAAGAAGGGTTTTCTTCTCTTTTTTTGTTGCATGAAAGACACGCATAAACAGGTGAAAGCAATGTAAGAGCTTAGTCTTGCAAACCCTTTTGGGCATGAATACCTTTAGCAAGGGAACAGTCCCACTGAATTGAGTTACTCATATGCAGAAGTATGTGGATAAAGCCCTGACAGACTGTACAAGAGAAACAGTGGAAGTGTTGTGAAGTTCTTGTAACAATATTAGTTAGAGCAAGCATTTTCAGAGAGAAGTGAGATTTTTCAATTGATGGTGCCCTCTTGCATTACAAACACATCCCCTCTCCCCAGAAAAGCTAAATTAGTTTATTTTTCTCTGGAAAACCTTCCCTCTCATTCGAGCACTACAATACATCACTCCCCTTTTGGAGTGAGAACAAGCATACAAGATTTCAAACTCCAAGGTGTAATTTTTAGAAGGAGCCTTTCTGAAGTTCTTATTTTCAGTTGTGACTCAATAGGATCATTAACATGACCATATAATACAGTGTATTGCAAGGCTAGATATATATTCGTAGCTCAAACTACATGATGATCACTACCCTATCCACCACTTACCTACTGAGATAGCCAGATCTACGTTTGTGGAAAATTTCTTCAAATACTGTAACACAACATCCAAACACCCTTCTTTATTAAATATGGATACTGCCGTACCATTGCACTCACTAAGAAAAACAAAGAATGATAAAACATTTTTCACTTTTAAGAAAAGTCACTCTAATAGAACTCTAACAATTTATTCAAACATTTTTTTTTTGGAATTTATATTTTTATTAATCCATTTTTTAAAAAACTAACAGCTCCAGAACACATTTTCCACTTTAAAGGGTAGTTCTTTTCCAGTCAGTAATAAGAAGTCATTGTTCCAGCACAGATAGTTGGCATTCAGGAGTCTGTACTATATTTCTAAAACCATCTGAAAGGTGCCATTTACTTTAATTATCTTACTGATTTTATTTGTATTTATTTAAACTGCCCCACCTATTTCACTTAGAACTAAAATATTAAGACGGGACCGTGACTTCTACAGATCAGAAACACCGCAGAACCCAACCAATGGCCAGGAAACTTGAGAGAATTATTATTTGTCTAGTTCCCAAAATATGCTAAGTGCTTTACAAAACATGGTCCCTGTTTCAAAGTCACTTACATTTGAAATAAGACCTGACAACTGATTAATGAATACAAGAAATCCAGTTCTATTAAGGACAAGGGTTACACAACAAAAGGTTACGTGGCAGCACAGAGACTTGTGCATGCAGTTATTTTATAGTTCTATGTGTCTTAGGGTACGTCTTCACTACCCGCTGTATCGGCGGGTAGCAATCGATTGCTCGGGGATCGATATATCGCGTCTCATCTAGATGCGATATATCGATCCCCGAATGCGCTTATATCAATTCTGTAACTCCACCAACCCGAAAGGAGTTGCGGAATCGACAGGGGGAGCCGCGGACATTGATCCCGCGCCGTGAGGACGGTGAGTAATTCGATCTTAGATACTTCGACTTCAGTTACGTTATTCACGTAGCTGAAGTTGCATATCTAAGATCGATTTTCCCCCGTAGTGTAGACCAGCCCTTAGATACAAAGGCCCCAGCCCTGCTACTACTCCATGCTGGTAGATGCCTGGAGCCCAAATGAAGACAGTGGGGCTTCATATAGTCTCAAGTCTTTGTCAGATTGTGTCATCTCGATGTTTGCACTAGAGTTTCTATTAATATTGTTTCCGTTTCTCTTTGCGCAACCTGTAATTTTCTTCATGTCAATTACACAAATCAATGTAAATTAGTAACGGGACCATTCACATGCTTAAATATGCTTAAGAACCCATCCTGTACCCAAGCACTAATGGGCACCGGGAACATTTGCAGAGCAAGGAGGAAGAAAATAAATCCTCATTCTTTCCACCCATATGGCCGCAGAGTGGTGGCACCTAATAGCTAGAAAATCATGGTTCTTATGTATAGTATAACTGGATATGTTCCATTGCTACAAGGTCGCTTGTCTCCACACAGCAGGTGGCAGGATTTGACCCAAGAGAGATGACTGCCTAAAACAAGTGGCATTTCTCTTTACAATGTCAGATAGCAGGAGGGAGGGGGAAGCTATTTCTAGCAAGGGTGGCATGATCCATCATTTTAATCTTCCCCTTGTGATTGCAGTACCTGGGGAAAGCATATGGTGGACAAATCTGTGTTATCAGGTTGCGCATTGCTTCAGTTGCCTTTGATTTTAACATTTTGCTGAACTTAGTTCCCAGTCGGTGTCTCCTTTCTTTATGCTACAGATCTGCATAGGTCACTTTAAGGCTCCTATCTGAGCACTCTCTTCACTATTCTGTTATTCTTCTGCAGCATTCTCTCCATTACAGACACCCCAAAGGTTTACTAACCTCTATGTTCTATAGGTCTTAATTCTTTCCCTATTTCAATATTCCATACACCTATCTAGACATTCTGCATTTTCCTTAAATGTCCTCTCCCTCTAGATTAAGCACCCTTTACACTTTCACGTAGTGATCCCCAGGTGCTGATAAAATGGGCATAGCACATGAAGTTCAGGAAACTTCACTCTGCCCCTTCAGTGGAGAATGCAGAGCCCAGCAGTGTATGGGGCACCCTAGATTTCCATTCTGTGGCTTCGCTATGAATTCTAGGTGACTCTCATTTATATAATCTATGATTTGGAGCATTCCAGAACTCAAGAGGCCTGAACTCAACAAAATAAATTATAAAACTCCTATTGGCTTCACTGAGTGCATGATCAGGCCCACAAAGAGTAGTTTAATTGTAGCAAAACGTTAGGCTCCAGCAGCAGGGACTCAAGTGGGGCCTACATTCCCCATTGAGGCTGGGACAGCACTGGAGTCTCCGGGTTGGAACATAATGTTCCCCTACTTCTGCAGTACAGCATGGTCCTACAGAAAATTTGGGAGGTGTAGTCTTCATTCTCCCATGCACTGCAGAAAGTCTTCACTTTCAGAGTGACTATGATATAGTACAAAAGCCAAAATCACGATTTAGGCTGAGTTGCTCTTGGAAGTCAGATTTCAGCACAGTCCAACCTGTTTGATTAATAATAATTTTAAAATAATAACTCTGTGGAGCTTCAAGATCTTTCACTTACAAAATATGTTTTATCTTATTTGCCATTTATGGAGAAAGGTATATAAATACATTTTTCAAGTTTGAAAAGGAATAACCATGTTGATATATAAACTACTTTCAGGAATGAAGTGATCAGATATTATTGCTTTTATCTTCACTGGGGTATATAGGGTCAAACTATTTTTCAAAAGAAAAGCATCTGTGTTAATATTAAAATGGAGCTTACCATACATTCCACAGCACATTAACAGCCTCATTGGCTATGTCTTCAACACAATTTTTCTTTGTATCTTTGCATTTCATGGGGGAGACCTCGTTGGCCTCTAGTCCAGCACTGCACTGTAACCAAACAGGCAAAAAAAGGAATTGGAAAAGAACTGGACAAGAGAAAAAAAAATTAAAAGCAGAGATCTCAGGACAGCTACTTAATGACAGAAATTACAGTGAATCTGCAACTCTTCATGGCAAATAGGATCATAATACGAATTCAACTATTCCTTTCTACAGAAAAGAAATTACACACCTTAACAAAATCACCTTGTACTATGTCCTGTCACACATACCCTCGTTTTCAAAAGCACTTTCTTATAGACAAATAAACTTGTTAAATTTTTGTCTGACTGTCACAAGAAAATACAAGGCCAGATGCTTCTCAGAAACACTGGAATGTCCATTAATGCTAATAATTAAATACTTTTACAGAATGTCATCTGCGTATCTCTCAGCACTTTACAAACATGGCTAATGTGGAGAACTGGGAAATATGTTGGTTTTTTATAAAATGTCACATGCCCCTCTGTGTAATCACCCTGTCTGAATGCATATTTAGACCAAAAAGGATTGTTAAAGAAACCAGACTGGAAAGAGTCAGAATTTAGGAGAAACACTGTTCTGTTAAATGACTGCCCCTATGCTGAGGGAAGCTGTCAGGCTGACACAGAGACCTACTGGAAGTTCGTAAATACCAGTCACCTGCAGCAACCATGCTATAACTTGGTGGCCAAAGAGAAGAGAGGGACACCAGAGCTAAATCAGATCTACCCGGGCCTCAAGGGGAATGCCAAGTGTAGGTAAGACAATGTACATGTAGATCTCTGTTAATTTAAATCCACTTCTCTAAGAGCTGAGTACCCTTTGGCGAAACAAATATTCTTTATTTCAAGAACACTGTGTCACTGCATACTATGTCCGTCCACAAACCCCACAAGGAAAACTCTTGCAGGTGCCAAGCCCATGGGCTTACTATATAATATGGTTGACAGCTAGCGGATATAAATCAGAGACCCAATGGGAGAGTGGAGGTTCGTGGAATTCCATCCCAAGGGGAAGTGGAGACCTTCCACTTAAAAGGGATGCACTCAGTGGACTCGAAAAGAATCTCAGAAGGGCAGCCTACACAGGGATTGACCATTATCCACATTTTATAAATGGGGAAAGTTAGGCACAGAGGTTAAGTAGCTTGTCCAAAATATAGTAAAGTCAGCAGACAGATGGAACCCAAGTCTTGACTCCCAGTCTTGGGCCTTATCCACTGGACCAAATGGAGACTATATAGTACAATCAGAAGTATTAGAAACACTTTATCTTACTATAACTGGTACAATAACAACGTTGCCAACTGTCAATTCAATCATTAATTTGGACAACAGCACTCACTGTGAACCTCAGTAGACATAGCATGTAATGTAAAATTGTAAAGATCCTGCAATCAGATTTGCTTGCATGATTCACTGTCCCTACCTAACTTCAATGGACCTCTGTGTGCAGAATCATGTCCTTGCTTGGGATCTCTCTCTAGATTTGCATATAATTTTGGTAAACTCTCATAGAAATAAAGTGTTCCATTTGTATAATAATTTATATGAAAAGGGATTAGTAGCAATTCCTTAGGGAGCTGTGACATTTTGGGGATCATCCCAACTACTAAAGGGCTCAGTCACTGCCTGCCCTCTGACCTTGAGGTGTCTTAATGCTCTACTGCTATGGCTCTGATTTCAAACATAAGCTCCCAAGCTTCTTTTTATCCATTGCATACGAAGACTCTGATTTTCTCATTCTCTCCTTTCCTTCATTATTCCTCTTGACCCGAAATAAACAAAAGAAAATAACAACCTGTGAGCTTGTACTTTGTTCCCTCACTTTTGAATCCACTAGAGTTTGTTCAGCAAGTGTTTGGAGTGTGAACCTCAGTTCACTGAAACTGGAGTGCAACTCCTGTACCAACTACACTACTGTGACATGTTGGAGATCATCCAGATGAGTAAGGAGCTCTGTAACCACCCGCCCTGTACCTTGGGGTGCCTTAAACGCTGTATGGCTCAGAACTCTGATATCAGTAGCTAGCCCACAAGCACAAGGTCTCACCCTGGCCTCCACCAGCTTAGTCACTTCTTGAGGGGTGACTCCAACAACCCTTGGAGTCCTGAGTCTCCCCACATCCATCCTCCCCAAGTTCGTAAATAACAGTCACTTGGACCATTCCCGTGAAGGCATAAACCAAGCCCCCTAGTTATCAGTTTACTTTGGCGCACACACTCCATACAGTTTGCACAACAGGCCTGCTTGGGGATAAAAAACAAATACAAAAGAAGTGGATTTAACAGAAAAACCCCAGGTTAAAATATGAAATAGTAAAGGAAAGCAATCATACACAAGCTACCCAGCAAACAAAGATGCAGCATCGCCCTTGGTCTACACCACACATTTTCTTCAGTACAACCACGTCACTCAGGGGTGTGAAAAATCTACACCCCAGACGACGTAGGTATACTGACCTTATCCTCCTGTGTAGACAGTGCTATGTCGGCGAGAAAGCTTCTCCCATCGACATAGTTTTTGCCTCTCATGGAGGTGGAGTTATTAAGCTGACTGGAGAGCTCCCTCCCATCAGTTTAAGCATCTTCACCAGACTCGCTGCAGCTGTACCAATGTAACTTTGTAGCGCAGAACTGCCCTCAGGCTTTACACTTCCATTTTCAATAAAATCCCTTTTCTAATACAAGTTACCTATTGCCTTTGAACAGTTCAGCATACATTCTAGATACTGGGGGGCATTAGCGTCCACAGACTGCTTCCCCTCTAGAGACTGTCCCTCAGTTGCCTTTCACTTCCAAACCCTTCCATTTTAAAAGGGTTTGCAAGGTTTTCTTTTTCTTTAATCACTACAGATATTCAAAGTGGGAAAATACCCACTTGTCTCAATGACTTTCATTAACTTTAATGGCCTATCATTGTCTTTTCCTGGGTTGTGCAATGGTTATTGAGTCTGATTTTGTGTGAACACACCTGGCTTGGGAGGTGCCTCTCCCTGTTTGATTGCTCAATGTCCTGCTGAGAGGTGGAACCGAAGTTTATGAGCACAGTTCTTCATATACACAAATATATAATTTCATAACCATAGTCTGTATACATACCTCATAATGATTTTTAAGTTTAGAACTTTACAACCTTTCACAAAAGACCTTATTTGGCATGTCTGTCTAGTATAACATCATCATATATAATCAGTTGATTCAACTTCTTATTCTTTAGAGTTCAAACCCCCTGCTCTCCCCTTGAGGTGTCTGGTTGCTGATCGTCACATGTGCAATTTATTTTCAGCTAATATCCTAATTCTGCTTGATTGTGTCTA
The DNA here is from genome assembly GCF_025201925.1 of Gopherus flavomarginatus. Classification (NCBI taxonomy): domain Eukaryota; kingdom Metazoa; phylum Chordata; order Testudines; family Testudinidae; genus Gopherus; species Gopherus flavomarginatus. Next base: position 27,588,781 of record NC_066630.1, on the reverse strand, counting down.
CTACAAATAGAAAAAAAAACCATTTAGAATTCTAACACTATACGTTAATCTTGCCAGAATTTCTGCTTAAAATATCTTCAGAACAATTTTACAAACTCTTCACAGTAGTTTTGAAAAGAGAAAGACCTGGAAAGTTTAAAAACTGTATAGAAGTTAAAAAAAAACAAACAAACAAACAAAAAAAACCATACCTCTTTCAAAAGCGCTACAAGGGGTGTCATGATATCTTTAGTCACCATGTCATCACAAACTTCAAATCCTCCACAAGCACTGAGATTTCTGGAAAAAGTTAAATGCCTTGGATCACATGCTATAAAGTTATCTGCCTTGAATATTTCAAATATATTTAAATATTTCTACAGTAACAGATTTAGAGGTTACGACAGGTTTCACTTTTTTTTTTAAAGTAACGTTTAATTACTAAGATGATACTGCATGAATCACCTGCTTTTAGTCTATTACATGTCTTAATCTAAAAATATATTAAACTCAGTTTAAAAAAAAAACAGACCTATGTAAATAGCATAGCAATGAGCCAAAGACACAGCAGCAGGTCTCAGAGCCCAGGTCAACTGACTCAGGCTTGCGCTACAAGGTTAATAATAGCAGAGTAGATGTTCAGGCTCAGGCTGGAGCCTGGGTTCTGTGACCTGGTGAGGAGAGAAGGTCTCAGAGCCCAGGCTCCAACCCCAAGCCCAAATATCTACACTGCTATTTTCAGTCCTGCAGCACAAACCCAAGTCAGATGACCTGGGCTTTCAGACTTTGTCATGAGTCTTCCCGCCGCAGCGTAGATGTACCCTGAGCCTATTTTATTCCTACTAAAATATAGCAACATTTCATTTGGGAAACAGATCCCCAGGCCCTTCCTTCTGATATCCTGGAAGCTAATCTTTAAAGCATCTGTGCGCAAAACATTTACAGGAAACTGTTAGAAAACACATTTCTAAAGGAAACACTAACATTATGTCTTTGTGCAAACAAAGAAAAACCAACAGTAGGTCTGGGTGCAGTACAGTTAGTCCCATACAACTTTGTCACATATAAAAGCTAGCTATTTTGAATTTTCTCACTAACGCGCTGCTCCCAAAGCATTATCAAAACAAAGATTTCCACATGAAACATTTTCAAGCATTTAAAATTTTATCCCTCAGTACTTCTTTCTATTAGAGATGGAAAACAACATACCACAAGAAGCAGGAACCAGAGTAGCAACAACTACTAAGGTAAGCTGTGATCTTGCAATGAGACCCTTGTTGTGCTTTACTGAAGTTAATGAGCATCTCTCCATATGAATCTCATTGTGAAATCAGGATCATAGTCATTCATACATCAAGACTTTTCTGATTACAACAACATATATAATAGGGTTAAAGTAAAAAAACCTCAAAGATGACAATATTCAAGTTTGTTTCCTTTTATCAGAAATTCCTCTTCTCCACTGTACCAATAGCCAATAGTAACTCCTTCTTCTATAATACATTATTAATCACTTACCGGAGAGCTCCCGCAGCTGTTTCACGAACAGCTAAACTTTGATCAAGCAACATGGGACCTAAACACCGGACAACATCTCTCTGCAGAAAGGATGGGATTGCATGCTTCTGCTGCAACATTTTGGAAATGCTGGCACAGGCAAACTCTCTTACATCAGCACTTGGATGCTGCAGCTGAAGAGATAGGACAAGGGAGATTAAAAAGCAAATTCACCAGAAGGTTACATTGTAGGAAAAGACAAACACTTTCATTTTCCCCACCACCACACACTGCATTGTCTTCCCCCTCGTTATCATGTTTTCTTATATCTGTAACGGAAGACAACTTAACAATTTTTAAAAGAAATAAAGACTTAAAAATCAGAAGATCTTCACCTAGGTTTTATACTCTGAAAGGAGAAAATCATATCAAAAGAAAAATGAGCATACAAGAGACAAGGGAAGCAATGATTTGTTGAATCAGCTCAAGTAATCAGGGACTACCACAAGTCTGATTATTGAAAAACAGATTTGATTTCTCACACTCATATAACATGTTTACATGAGTTTTAAGTGCAAATCTCTTCAGTGAGGCTACTGAAAAATGAAGGGTTATGATGGGCGAGTGGCTACATCTATTCATGGGTAGAGGGGAATTCATGTATGTTCTCTTGGTATTGCTGAGTCCTTGACAGTCTCCTCTCCCTGTCTGCAGGCGAAAGCTCTGCTCAGGTAGACTCAGTTTTTCACAGGGTTTACGGCTCACTGGGCCAACAACAGCTATTCAAAGCGCAGGAGCAGCAGACAAGTGGAAAGAGGCGGAACACGCACAGCTGTGCCACCCACCAAAGACTGGCCATCACTGCTGCCCCTGCCCTCTCCAGTGGTGTACTAGCTCCCCAAGGCAGGGCTTCTGGTGGCAAACAGGAAAAACGCAGAGGAGTGGGTTGCTCAGGGGGCCTTACGTGTCAAAGGCTAAACTACACTATTTTTCTTTCAAAGGGAGAGTAAGTTTGGCCATTTACTCTGTGTGACCTTCCCTTTTACGAAAAGCAACAGTCAGGGTGAAAAAAGAGTGAGTCAAACTTCAGATGTCCAGTTGCCTCCTCTTTCCCTCCTCAAGAATGGTACCAAGACTCAAGGGAAGAGCTGAGGTACACATGGCGCAACAGATGACCAGTGAGATGGAGGCACCTGAAAGTTTGCCAGTGGAGGAAGGCAGGGAAGTATGGTTGTGTGTTAGACTCAGACTTTAAAGCCAGAATGGATGGACCAGCATGATCATCCAATCTGACCTCCTGCACATTACAGGTCACAGAACCTCACCTGCTCACTCCTGTAGTAGACCCATAACCTCTGCCTGAGTTACTGAAGTCTACAAATCATGGTTTAAAGATTTCAAGTTACAGAGAATCCACCCTTCACACTTATTTAAATCTGCAAGTGACCTGTGCCTCATGCTGCAGAGGAAAGCGAAAAAAAACCCAGAGTCTCTGCAAATCTGACCTGTAGGGAAACTCCTTTCCAGCCTCAAATATGGCAATCAGTTAGACCCTGAGCATATCGGCAAGGCCAGCCAGCCAGACACCTGGGCAAGAATTCATTGTAGTAACTCACAGCTCTCCCCATCTAGTTTCCCATCACCAGCCATTGGAGACATCTGCTACTAGCAGTCACAAATCAGCTACATGCCATTGATGGCAATCTTACCATACAATTTACCTCCACAAACTTAACAAGCTCAGGCTTTATATGTTTTTTGCCCCCACTACTACTCCTTGGGAGGCCGTTCCAAAACTTCACTGCTCTAATGGTTAGAAACCGTCCTCTAATTCCAAGCCTAAACTTGTTGATGGCCAGTTTGTATCCACTGTTCTTGTCTCAACATCGGCACTAAATAACTCCTCCCCCTCTGTGGTATTTATCCCTCTGGTGTATTTATAGAGCACAATCATCCTTCTTATGATTAAGCTACACAAGCCAAGCTCTTTGAGTCTCCGATCATAAGGTAGGTTTTCCATTCTTCTGATCATCTTAGTGGTCCTTCTCTGCACCTGTTCCAGTTTGAATTAAACTTTCTTAAAAATGGGAGACCCAAATTGCACACAGTATTCCAGATGAGGTCTCCCCAGTGCCTTGTATAATGGTACTAACACTTCTGTCTCTACTGGAAAAACCATGCCTGATGCACCTTAGGACTGCATTAGCCTTTTTCACAGCTGCATCACACTGGCAGCTCCTAGTCATCCTATGATCGACCAATACACCCAGGTCTTTCTCCTCCTCTGTCACTTCCAACTGATAAGGCCCCAGCTTATAGCAAAAATTCTTGTTGTTAGTCCCATGACCTTGCACTTTGCACTGTTAAATTTCATCTCATTTCTATTACTCCAGTTTTCAACGTCAAGATCTTCTTATATGATATCTCAATCCTCCTCCATACTGGCAACCCCTCCCAACGTTGGGTCATCTGCAAATTTTATTAACATACTCCCTCTTTTTGTACCAAGGTTATTAATAAAAATGTTAAATAAGATCGGTTTCAGGACCTATCCCTGAAGAACTCCACTAGTAATCTCTCTCTCTCCAGCCTGACAGTTCACCTTTCAGTATGACCCATTGTAGTCTTCCCTTTAACCAGTTCCTTATCCATCTTTCCGTTCTCAATGTGGAACTGTACCAAATGCCTTACTGAAATCCAGGTAGATTAGATCAACTGATTGCAGTACTGTCATCTTCTCAAAGGAGGAGATCAGGTTAGTCTGGCACCATCTACGTTTTATAAAACTATGTTGCATCTTATTTCAATTACTGTTTACCTCGTGTCCTTAACTACTCTTTCAAAATTTGTTCCAAAACCTTGCATACAATTGAGGACAAACTAACAGGACTGTGGTTTCCCAAATCACTTTCCCCCCCCCCTTTCTGTTGTTGGTTTTGTTTTCTTCCCCCCCCCACCCCAGCCTCCCTTCCCTTAACTTACAGGTACTCTGCAACGAAGAACCTGCCATGGAAGACAACAATGGATTGCCAAAACCACAGCTAGATTTTCCTCTATCTGCACCTATGGGGCCCTTGCCAGACAACCTGACCCTGGAGGCTTCTGCCCAAGCCCTGGTCTTGACTTGCTGAGAACGCAGCTTGCACATTCCCACCTGCTGTGAGAGGTGTCTGTTGATTGAGTCTTTCAGGAAACAGGTAAGAGAGCAGCAGGATGAGGCAGCTTGTCTGCACAGCATCCAAAAGCATGAGGACTTCATTGACAGGATGCAAATGGAAACATCGGAGATGGAGGATGCTAGCGAACTACAGACGACGACTGCACCAGAGAAGGAGAACTGGCTGCCTGCCTCCTCAGGCCATAGACTGTGTTCCACCCTCAAACCAGGTCCCCCATTCACCAAGGTAAAATACCAGTATGCATTATTAGCAACAGGAGGAGAGGAGCAGACCTCAATGGCTGAGGAGGAGCCACCTGCCCCCAAGCTGGGAGGCTCACAACCACTGCACACAAGAGGAGGCAACACAGGGTGCTGGTAATCAGAGACTCTCTTCTGAAGTAGACAGAGGCATCCAACTGCAGACCTGACATGATGTCCTGAGAGGTGTGCTGCCTACCTACAACTTGCATCTGAGACATTACAGAAAGGCTGCCAAGGCTCATCTGTCCCTCTGACCACGACTCCAGGTGGCTCATCCGCTTGGCCACCAATGATACTGACAGGTATGACCCTGAAAAGTTCAACAATGACTACAGGGCTCTGGGAGGGAGGGTGAAGGAATCAGAAGTGCAGGCTGTACTTTCATGTATCCTCCTGGTTGAGGGTAAGGGAGGAACATGCACATCCTGGAGGTGAATCCATGGCTTCACAGATGGTGTTGACAGGAGGGCTTTGGTTTGCTCAACCACAGGATGCTGTTCTGGGAAGGTGGTCTGCTGGGAAGAGATGGGGTCCACCTGACCAAGAAGGGAAAGAGCATCTTCATGCACTAACTTCCCAACCTAGCAAGGAGGGTTTTAAACTACATTCAAAGGGGACAGGGGATAAAAGCTCACAGATAAGCATAAAAAAAAGATGACTTTAACAGAGTACTAGTTTTTGGGGGGTGAGGGAGAGAGACAGAAAATTACAATTGCCATAGGAGCAACAAGAGGGAAATTAGTGGAGAAATTTGCTCTACATCTTAGATATCTGTACACAAATTCAAGAGGTATGGAAAACAAACAGGAAGAAGGGGAAATAGGAGTACACAAGCTATACTATGCCTTAGCTGGCATCACTGAGACTTAGAGGGATAAATCTCATGACTGGAATACTGGTATAGAAGGGTATAGCTTGTTCAGGAAGGACAAACAAGGTAAAGAAGGAGGAGGTGTTGCGTTACACATCAAGAATATATAGACTTGTTTTGAGTTCCAGGGGCTGAGAGACAGACCAGTGGAAAGTATCTGGGGAAAGAGAAAATGGATAAAAAAATAGGGGTGATGTCATGGGAGGGGCTACTCCAGACCAAATCAAGAAGAGGAGTTGAATGAAGCATTTCTACAACAAACAACAGAAATATCCAATACACAAAACCTGATAATAATGGATTATTTTAGTTAGCTAGACATCTGTTGGAAAAGTAATTCGGCAAAACACAAAATTTCCAGTAAGTTCTTAGAATATATTGGGGACAACTTTTTGTTTCAGAAAGTGGAGGAAGTAACCAGGGGGACTGCCATTTTTGATGGATTCTGACCAACAGGAGGAACTGGTAATGAAACTAAAGGTGGAAAACAATTTGGGTGAAAGTGACCATGAAATAATAGATTTCATGATTCTAAGAAAGGAAGGAGTGAAAGCAGCAGAATAAGGACAATGGATTTCAAAAAGACTCAGAGAACTAGTAGGTAAGGTCCCCTGAGAAGAAAATCTAAGAGGAAAAGGAGTTCAGGAGAGCTGACAATATTCAGGAGACAATATTAAAGGCACAGCTGCAAACTATCCCATTGCAAAGGAAAGATAGGAAGACTAGTGAAAGATCAATATGATCGTATCACAAGCTCTTTGATGACCTGAAAATTAAAAAGAAATCATACAGAGTGGAAACATGAACAAATTGCTAAGGAGGAGAAAAAAAAGAATACCACAAGCACGTAGGGACAAAATCAGAAAGGCTAAAGCACAAAATGAGTTACACCTAGCACGGGATTTAAAACATTATAAGAGGTTCTTTAAATACATTAGAAGTAAGAGAAAGATGAAGGAAAATGTAGGTCCTCTACTTAATGGGGAAGGAGAGCTAATAATAACGGATGACATCCAGGCAGTTAAGGTTTTGCTTCAACCATCACTAAAAATGTTAATAGTGACCAAATATGCAACACAATTAATATTAACAGGCCAGATCCACCCCCAGTCCCACTTCACTCCCTGTTCCACCTCTGCCCTCATTCCTTCTCTGTCTCCCAGATCAGTTCCACCTCTAGCCCCAACTGCTTCCTCTCCCCAGTTCCACCTTTGGCCCAAGCTCCATAGCTGAGGAAGCCTTGGCTGTGCAGTAATGGAGGGAGGGGTGAGAACAGATTCCATTAATGCTAAGGAGGGGCGGTGACTGAAAAAGTTTGTGCACCACTGGGCCAGATCATAATACTGCTGAAAAGGATGTGGAGGTTAATATGAGTTGACAATATGATGCAGTTTCAAAAAATGCTAATATTCTGGGGTGTACTCACAGCAGCATCATATGTCAGATACAGAAAGTACTTGCTCTACTTGGCAGAGATCAGGCCTCAGTTGGAGTAGTATGTCCAGTTCTGAGCACACACTTTAGAAAAGATGCAGACAGACTGGACAGAGTCCAGAGAACAGCACCAAAAATGATAAAAGATTTATTAGAAAACCTGACCTATGAGGAAAGGTTAAAAAAAACAACTAACTATGTTTAGTCTTGAGAAAAGACAACAGAGTGGACCAATAACAGTCTTCCAATATGTTAAGAGCTTTTGTAAAGACAACAGTGATCAATTGTTCTCTGTGTTCACTAAAAGCAGGACAAGAAATAATGGGCTTAAAATCTGCAGCAAGGGACATTTAGGTTAGATATTATGAAAAACTTTTGAACTATAAAGGTAGTTAAACTCTGGAATAGGCTTCCAAGGGAGGTTGTGGAATCACCATCATCGAAGATTTTTAAGAAAAGGCTGAAAAAAAACCTGGTCAGGGGTGGTCTAGATTTACTTGGTTCTGCCTCAGACTGGACTTGACTTCTCAGGGGCCCTTCCAGCCCTACACTTGTATGATTCTCTACTAAGCAGATGACAACCCACTACTTGATGTTTGACAGCAATCTATGCATTTCTCTCTCACAGAAGCTACTGCCCACATCATAGCTCCTTCCCCTCTGAAGAGATGCAGGGGGCGGGGGGAGTCCATCTCCCTGTATGGCAATGGCTCTCAAACTTTTTCTTACTGGTGACCCCTTTCACATAGCAAGCCTCTGAGTGCAACCTCCCTTATAAATTAAAAAATACTTTTTTATATATCGAACACCATTATAAATGCTGGAGGCAAAGCAGGATTTGGAGGTGGAGGTTGACAGCTCACGACCCCCAGTTTGAGAACTCCTGCTGTATGGTGCTAGCATACACATCCCAGGTGAGAAAACTAGCCAGCCAAAGCTACCTACTGCCCACCACAGATCAAGCCTGAGCCAGATGCAGCATGCAGCCTCTTCCGGTACAGACACCACAGCTCCCCTCCCAGATTCAGGGAAAGATAAAACCAGGCTCAAAAAACACCTACCCATCAATCTGCCCGAGCCTGCACGGCTCAAAGCACGCTACTGAAGCCACATACAGGCCTCTCCTCCTCCCTGACACACGTGAGCAAACTCCCCCGTCCCTGTGCAGGCTGGGGGCTCCCGGCCCACGAAAGGAGAGACCCCCCCCCCACTGGGAGAGCTGCTTGCAGAGCACTGGCCGTGTGCAGGAGGGGGGGAACAACAGGGCTCCAGCCCCCCATACACCGACATGCAGGGAGGAAGGGGAGGAGCTGCTTTCGCTTACTTTCTCCAGGAGCTCAGCGGCCGAGGAGCCTCCATCGCCGTCGTCCTCGACCGGCCCCTCCCCGCTAGCTGGCCGCTGCGGGCCTGCTGGGGAGAACGGGGAGCTCCGAAACCTCTTGGCCTTGCTCTTGCCCATGGTGTCTGCCCGCGGATAGGGGGCAGCGACCCTGCCCCGCCCGGCCGGAGGACAGCGCAGAGCCCCCACGTGTGCGGCCGCAACCCGGCCAGCCCTGTGCCTGGCGCAGGCGCCGCGGTGGCTGGTTCCCGATCCGCTAGGGGGAGCTGCGCCGGCCCGGCAGCCTACGCCGCAGCGCACAATAGCGCCCTGGGCTGTGCGCAATTGCAAACTCTCTCGGCGCCCCAGCCCGGCTGGCAGCCGGCACGGGCCGGTGGCAGGACATCCAGGGGCACAGGTAGCGCAGCGCAGCGCACATTGCTTTGCGACAGACCAGGCCAGACCCCGCTGCTCTGTACTGGGATGGAAAGAAGCTAAGCCCTCCGCTCCTTCCTTCCTCGGCTGCCCCTGCTACATTTTTCACAGGTGAGAAGAGAAGAGCAGCGATATCAATTCTGTTTGATCCCAAAGTGCACAGTACATGTTTTTCTTAAAGCTCCTACTCCTGGAGTCACAGCATATAAGGCTTTTCTCTGGTGGACATAGCGCTGTCCACCCCTGGGCTTCTGGTAGTGTAATTTATGTCAGGTAAGGGGGTGTTTATTTCACATCCGAGTGACATAAGTTATACTGACAAAAGTGCTAGTGTAGACATAGCCTATGTCTGCCTCAAATAGCCTTAGGCTGGGTGTACACTACCACAGGATGCATGCTCCAGCGATCAATACACCAGGGGTCAATTTAGCATATCTTCAGAGCACTCCCCGATTGACCCTGATTCTCCATTGGGAACAAGAGAAGTAAGGTAAGTAGACAGGAGAGCATCTCCCATCGACCCAGTGCTATGTAGCCGGAGATGTGTAACCTAGGTCAACTTACCGCAGTAGTGTAGACATTGCCATAGGAATAGTCTTTGTTCTAGGTGCCTACAAATCCAACAAAGCTCTACTCAATGGACTAGTGGAGAGCTTAGGAGCCCCTAAATAGAAATAAATAATAAAACATCTTAGTCTACTACTACCCTAGCACCTAGAGTAAACTGCATCTCATTTGTTCACAGCTGGCTAGCACAAGTGATTAATGTAGATGGACACTTCTGCACAAATGTGATGTTTTATTCGATGGACAGTTTGCTACATAATACAGCTACATAATATGTACAGAAACCACTTCATCAGATACAAATTATTTGGATGCTTTTTTTAATCTGTCCCTAACACTTAGCTGCATATTTACTACGGGCTGTTCTAGAGTAATGGAGACCAGGCCAAAAGGAGGGTGTAGGTTTTCTTTAAAATGTTGTACAACAGCAGCAAAGGCAGATTACTTTAATAATCTAATGAATACTTTTGAATTACTGTTCTTGTGTTGTATCCAACACTGGAACCACAGAGTGGAGCAGCACCCCAATAGGAAATAAAAACATCCAGATTCTTCCTAAATTATCCAGAACTGTTATCCTTGCCTTTTACATGTGGCACACTGGTTTTAGTTTTTGCAGCCTTTTGGAAGTTATCTGTCATAGTTATATGCAGCGTTGGTGTAGCCAGGTTGGTCCCAGGATATTAGAGACAAAAGGTGGGGGAGTTAACATCTTTTATTGGACCAACTTCTACTGGTGAGAGACACAAGCTGTCAAACTTACACAAAGCTCTTCCTCAGGTCTGGTTTACACTACCAACCTATATTGGTACAACTGTCACTCAGTCGTGTGAAAAATCCACACCCCTGAGCGACATAGCTTGGTATAACTCACACCCCCATATAGACAATGCTTTGTCAATAAGAGAGTTTCTCCTAGCGACATAGCTACTGCTGTGCCAGGAGATGGATTAACTATGCCAACAGGAGAGTTCTCTCCCATCAGCCTAGAGTATCTCCATTAAAGCGCTACAGTGGTGCAGCTGTGCCAACAGAGTTTTAAATGTAGACGTGCCCTCTGTGTCACACCTAAATACAAGATGGACCAGATTGTTTAACGTAAGTAGTTAATACATTTCAAGGGCCATTCCTGGCAAAGTGGCCCATAGTGGTGTATCTGATCAAAACCAATCATTAAACTCTTGAATGAATTCACACAGAGATAGAGACAATACCTGCTCTAGGCATGAGAAGGTGCCTGGAACAAGGTTGAGGTAGACTGGTGGATTATTGTAAAGGGACTATGGGCTGCTGCTTTCCATGCTGTCTCTATTTTGGTGACATCAATATCCAGAACAAACATACATGACATTTCACAAAAAAACAAGCGCCATACTTCCGTCACTGGAGTCTTCAGCTGTTCATAAATAAAGTACATAACTGTTCAGCTTTTGTCACTTCCCATCCTGTATCTACACATTTGTCAATTTACAATACAAAAAACCCCAAACATACTACTATATAAAGTATTTATTTAATGCACATATTTACCTACAACAATTTACATCAGTTAAAAACAATGGAAGGACAGAAGTACAAAACCTCTGGAAGAGACTTTAGGAGCAAAGGATTTTATTGCCTCAATTGAGTGAAAATTTAACATACATGAAAGTCAAACTATGCTCACTTTAAGAGGCAGCCTTGCTAGTCTTATCTGTAGAGAGAGGTTACTGTGCCAGCAATAGCTTTGTGTTTTTATGCTGATTATGCTCAATTAAATTTTAAAAAAATCTGAAACAGGTAAAAAGGCACCTTGAACACTTAAAATTAAACTGTTTTGATTATTGTTAATATTTCAAGAACTATTGTACTGTGTATACATAACTGCCACATTTAGTTTCTCTTAATACTTTAGAGAGTTTTATTAATTTATTTGTGGCACTGATCATATATTTTCTTTATCAAATGATTTGAATCCAGAGTTAAATATTTGCAATACTAGTTTCATGGCCAGATTATCACAGCATAAAATCCACTCTTAAAACAGTGTGATTATGGAATTCAGATACAGTACAGAACTTTTATAATCTGAAAGATGTAAGTATATTCAAGAGTTTTTTAAAAAGATAAAATAATTAAAAACAGGTTGTACTGTGAAGTAGATGAAAGCATTGAACTAAGGATAAATCACAGTGAAAGTGGCTGAAGTACTGCATATAGACAAAGTGATACTTTAACATACTTGCAATATTCTTAAACATAATAAGACCTTTCTCCCCATACCATAGATTTCTCTTTTAAGTCTCTTTTGTTTGCTGATTCCAAAAATATTGTAACCAGGAATGAAAAAGACAACTGTAATTAATAAAAAGCTCTGGGAATGGCAAATAAGCATCCCTTTAAATACTGGTTCACAAGAACAAGAATTCACACAGCATGTATTACTCTTTGCTTAACATTGGCATTGATTTGCTATTTACAGTAGTTTGCAAAAAAACACATTATAAAAAACAAACGAGGTTTGGTTTCCAAGTTTAACTTAGTAACCAATTAACATATTTCACCTGCATGTTTTGCTCTACTTGAAGAACAAAAGTGACACTAATACTGAAAAAGAGGTAATCAAAGGTAGCAAAAGCACTGATAACATGAGGGTAGTCAAAAGAGAATTTAGACAAATATGCCAGACGGTAATATTGCACACTTTCACTGTCAACTGTAAATAAGACTCACTCCCAGGCAACTGAAAACCAGTCCTGTTTGGCTTTTTTGTGCCATACTACCTTCAGAAAAGGTCATTTTTGATTTCCATGGCAGTGGACAGAGTTGAAGGAAGATCACGATTATTGAACATGGGGCCTAGGTTTCAAAATTAGTTTTCCAGTCTGCAAAAGAAAAATTAAAGTTCAGACAAACCCTGAAATAGCCTTACTACAAAAGTGAGTGTTATCTGTGTCAATTTCTCTTTAGTCTGCAACTGGGGTGAGAACTAAGGGTTTGCATCCATGGAACCATTAAGTAACTTGTAGTTTCACATTTTAACCATACATTATTTGTAAAAATGTAAATATGCACTCTAGGCTGTCTACTCTTTAACAGCATGTAGAGTACAGGTGCTGCAGTGAAAGGCTCTGGCAACAGGGAACGGCCAGAGCTTTTCACTACTGCTCCTCCCCGCCAGGGCCTTTCCCTGCAGCAGAGAAAGCTCCAATATTGGGATACTATGCTGCTATGTGAGAGGCACTGCTCAGGCGATTCATGCAAGTAAGCCAGTCTACACACTTAAGCCTTGTCTCACCATCTACATTGCTATTTATACCTGTGCTATCTGGGAATGCAGTGTCTATTCAGAAAGAGAGCAATTTCATCTTTTTTGCATTTATTCCTGCCTTAAACATGTACATGCAGTCAGTGAGACTAGAGTCACTTACATCATCGCAGGACATATTATACTCTGCCAAGACTGTTCGACATCGGGCTGCTATGCTGTGTGGATTTCGTCAAAGAAAAGTACTGAACAAAGATTTTATGTGGGCTGCAGTTACAGTAAGAATTACCTCAACTTTCATCTGACAAACTATCAAAGGATACATTGATGGTGCCACCACTCTTTTGTGTATGCCAGCAAAGAACAAGCCTATTAGAGTAATACAGCTAATTGTGAAGAATGGATGATTCCAGAGTGATGTGAAAAAGGACACCTAGGAGAGAAATAAAATTGTCTTGAAGAAAAATTATTGAAAGATTCCATGACTGAAGGGATGACATCAAGCTGGAGACTGAGTATTGCAAACCTGATGTTTAGGCCACTAATCTAAGATGGAATAGATCTCTTAAAAATTCCCTTGTTACTCAGAACTTACTCCTTCTTTGTAACCCTGCTACTCTTCACAAAAAGTGCTTCTGCCAAACATCTTCCCAATGAATATCCCTTCTGCTTTCAGATATTTTGGAAAGTAACAGAAATCTGCCCATCTCTTCTGACCTTAAACTCTATGAAAACAGTCTCTGATTTCCCTGGGAGAAGTTATAATTCTTGATGTCTGAGTTGTGCCCATTTATTCTTTTACGTAGAGCCTGTCCGGTTTGGCTCGTTCACCTGCACATCTACCAATGTGATATATGCCACCATGTGCCAGAAATGCCCTTCTGCCATGTACATTGGCCAAACCGGACAGGCTCTACGTAAAAGAATAAATGGACACAACTCAGACATCAAGAATTATAACATTCAAAAACCACTTGGAGAACACTAATTGAGTGGCCAGGGAGATTGAACAGACCTAAAAGTCGCAATATTACAACAAAAAAACTTCAGACAGACTCCAACGAGAGACTGAAGAATTGGAATTAATTTGCAAATTGGACACCATCAAATTAGGCTTGAATAAAGACTGAGAGTGGATAGGCCATTACACAAAGTAAAACTATTTCCCCATGCTTATTCCACTCCCTACCCCAGTTCCTTACATCTCTTTGTCAATTGCTGGAAATGGGCCATTTTCAGTACCATTACAATTTCTCTCCTGCTGATAATAGGTCACCTTAACTGATCACTCCCCTTATAGTGTGTATGGTAACACCCATTGTTTCATGTTCTGTGTGTGTGTATATATCTCTTTTTACTGTATTTTCCACTACATGCATCCGATGAAGTGGACTGTAGCCCACGAAAGCTTATGCTCAAATAAATTTGTTAGTCTCTAAGGTGCCACAAGTACTCCTGTTCTTGATTTGATAACAACATTTCTCATTGCAGTAGTGCTGTTTGAGTCTCTGTAATTAAGCTAAGTTTTTGTTTTAAAGTTCCATGGAAACAGTCTAAAATTAAAAAGTACTTTCTTGTTAATGACACAAAAAATCATCAATTGTTCATCACTCATCTCATATTTTTTCTTCCACTTCTGAACAGAATATAATAGCTCTACCTCAGTTTATTGCTAAGGTGTAAAAATGGAAATAAGTTAAGAATTCTTTATCAGTTTTCTTCAGTTTAGTGGTAAAGTTCTCTTGCACCATATAAAGTTCATTGAACAACTATAGTTTCAGATTCAGTTTCACAGATACAATGTAGCCTAGAAGTCTGGCATCATTTCAATACAAGTCTGGTCTGAATAGGGTGACCAGATAGCAAGTGTAAAAAATCAGGATGGGAGTAGGGGGTAATAGGTGCCTATATAAGAAAAAGCCCCCAAAATTGGGATTGTCCCTATAAAATCAGGACATCTGGTCACCCTAAGTCTGACATTTAGAATACCAAGCCTCAAGCTACTCCACCCACACAATTTAGGAAAAAATCAGTTTGATCATCTTAGATATTCAAGTTAAACAACAACAAAGGCATAGCTGGTATATGCATACTTAGGGTGACAAATTTTAAACTGTTCCACTGCTACAAAAAGTTATTTCAAGGAGAAAGGGGGAGATATTTCCAAAGTGCAGAGGTACATAAGAAAAAACTTTTAGGGCTAGTTAACTTGCTAGTGTTCTCACAAGTTCAATTCTCTTGATCATGGATCAGTCTAGTTGAAGGTGGCCTTAGCAGACTATGCTCTATAGGTAGAGAGAACAAAGTTATTCTTTGGGGGAAATCACCCCTATTCAGCACAGCTGCAGAATGCCTCTAATATTCTTAGTTCCCCCTTCAAATCAAAGTGCGATTCCTGTGATGTAAATAATCCACTGAATTTGCTCTTAGTCCCTAATGTCTTGAGTTAGGCAGTCAGGGAAATAACCCTGCTATTAGCTTTTCACTTTTCAAAGCAGTCCAACTCCTCACTACATAAACCTGGTTTTTATTATCTAGATTACAAACATTGAGACATTTAATATTTCAACATTAGAGTATAACTTACCTTCTGTGTCTCAGGATCTATTAACCAGTTCCAAGCACCAGTTGCCGTGCACACTGATACCACTATAAGAATCACTGATGAAGAATAAAGGTCATAAGCAACACATCTGGTTCATATTAATTACAAAGTATTTAATAGCTCATGAAAAGCTTTGAAAGAGATTACATTTTATTTTATTTCCCCTCTTCATTCTTCTATTAAGAATGTCCAAAGAAGAGCAAGATTTATTTGAAGAGGTCTACCTGCATATCATGTTTGTTTCTCATCTGGACTCCCACCTTTCTATTTATGCAGTCAAAGTGGAAGGAGGTAAAAAAAATGTTTTCCCATTTAAAACAATGCAACCCTTTGAAGATTCTGTCGGCCTCCTAGAGAGGACAAAAAGGTAGTACAGATAGTGTTTTGATAAGTAAAGACATGCTGTGGTTTGGAAGGTCGAGGGTATGAGAAATTTTTACTAGAGACACAGATTTAGAAACATTAGTCAGAAAATTGAGGGAAAGTAGTACAGAATAACTTTCTTGAGCAATAGGCTAAAAACCTACACAGTATTTTGCGTGTAACATCCAAGAGCCAATAACACTAAGGTGCCAGTCCTGCAAGCTGCTCTGCACGGAGGCAAGCAGCCTTGCCAACTCTTTCAATTTCATTGCAAGTGTAGCAATATCAGGTATTTTTCTTAAAGCTCCAGCTCTGTGAGGCAAGTGATTATGTGAGAATCTCAGCTTTTATTAAAAAAAAGTTTTATTTCTAACCCTCCACTCATAGTTGCGGATAAAAGCCAGAAAGATGTGAACAGTGCACATTCTAAAGGTTCAGATCTCAATGCTTGTAAAGCATATTCATGATGTCTTAATTTTGGGTGCTGATAATACTGATAAAATAAAAGTGGACCAGTTAGGGGCTGGAATTGGCACATTCGAAGGGGAATGAAAGAAGTTTATATGCCATATAAAATGAAAATTATTACTCCAATTTCACACAGAAAGATAGTAAAGATCTACCTATATCAACTACTTTATTTCTGGGAAACTGGTATTTTTAAACAGATAACAGAATTATGAAGTCACTAGATGCCACATCCAATTTTTATTTAAAACTTCTTCATGAGTGTGCTTTAAGTCAGTAAAACTTTAGCCTGCATTTAGATATATTTGAACAAGTTTGGAAGAGATTGCCAACAACTGGAAAGTGAACACACATTAAAAAAATAAACTATAGAACCAGTGAACTTAATATATTGATTTTGGGGGAAACCTTGGACAATATACTAAGGAATAGGAGAAAGCCATCGATAAACAGATTGTTTTAAGTTATCACGGTGAAAAATAGCCCAACTTGGAAACCAAACCCCTATATACAGCCACTAAATAGATACACGACTGAAAAAAGGTAGTGCAGACTTAGACTATGCCTATACTAGAGAGCTTACAGTGGCACAGCTGTACCTATGCAGCTGCGCTCCTATAAGATCTCTCATGTAGCCACTCTATGCTGACAGAAGAGAGTCCTCCTATTAACATAATTAAACCATCCCCAATGAGCAGTGGTAA
The DNA here is from genome assembly GCF_025201925.1 of Gopherus flavomarginatus. Lineage (NCBI taxonomy): Eukaryota > Metazoa > Chordata > Testudines > Testudinidae > Gopherus > Gopherus flavomarginatus. Next base: position 27,571,872 of record NC_066630.1, on the reverse strand, counting down.
CTACGTTGGCAGAAGCTCTCCTCCTGACATAGCACATGCATACTACCAATATGCCAGTGAAACTTATGTCACTCATGAGGGAAAATGGGGGGTGTTACACTCCTGAGTGACATACATTTTGCTGCCGTAAGTGGTAGTATAGACATGACTTTAATCACAAAGCCTCAATATGCCTCAAACTTGTCCTGAGGAATTCCTTTTAAAGAGACTAATTCCTCTTAAAGTAGACTAATATCTACTTTTGAATAGCAATTGTGCAAATGCTATAAGCATTTTGTGCACATGGTACAGATGCAACAAAATCAATACATTATTTTACTTTTGCTATTTTTTGTTAAATTTGTGTATGTGTGGTACCTTCAAATATTTAAAAGATTTTTAGGCTCACATACAAAGTACATACAATAAGATTTTTAAAGCCTAGATTTGTTTTTGTAAACATAATCCACAGGAATATACATGGGTAAATGCCAACTGCAGTATTAAAGAGTCAATCCAACTTCTTTAAAATATTAAGCTTACTTCTCCAACGTCCTGTAGCTGGTTGCAAACATGCAATATATTCAGTAAGTCTTCTTTCAAAAGCTTTGAGATCTGAGGAAAAGACAGGCAGAGATCTAATAAGTCTTGGTCTATTAGTTGAAGATTAATAGTTAATGCCTCAGATTCTATTGTTACTTATGTTCTGTGCAGCTCAGACCCATGACTTGCAGAGGAAAGCTGTAATGGATTGATGATGTAATTATCAAAAATCACTTGCATCTCAGATTAAGCAATAGATAATGGAAAGATGTTTAGCACTACATCTCAGCACATTAGCTGTAGAATTTACCACACTTTTTGGTTAAGCACCCCACTAAAAATTAATATATTAAGTGACAGGCATTTCCATATACAGAAATATATACTGAAGAGATTAGAATACCTTGACATGGTATCCCTTTGTAAGTCTAAATGCAAGCCATTTATATTGATAGATTAAAATGCTCTAAAACAAGGTATATTTTGAAATGTAAAGTGTGTTAGGAAAATCTTGTTATACTCTATGGCCTGTGCTAATGATAAGTAGAGTTTGGTATTTTGTTTGTGATTAGAATGATTCTATCACCATAACTCACTACAAAAATTCTTATCTCAGTTGGCATCATTTGAGATTTTTTTACAGTCCTTTCAGTTTCAATAATCTATTTTTACATGCCACTCATCTTGGACAATGAAAATACAATCATAAATTATTTAAGTTTTAGCCAGCTTTAGAATCTGACTCATGAAATAGAGTGTTTGGCTTTGCAACATTACAGGGGATCTATTTAACATGAAGAGAAGTCTACTTTATAAATATTTTCAGATTTTAAAAAAAGTCAACTATTCATTTTAACGTCTGTGAAGATTTCCTTTTCAACCAGAGAAGTTTTGGGCTTAAAACTGTCCCACTAATTTATTGTTTGAAATTTGATATTTATTTATTTATAAAGGTATATACACTTTAAAGACAAACTGGCTTCAGGTAACAACTACTGTTCTTTGAAAGAATTTCATGTTATATTAGAATGTCAAGTTCCAATAAAGGTAACAATGCAAAAACTACAAGAAAAATACCTTCATTAAAATGTATGCCTGTTACTGAACTGTGTACTTACTCTAAAATATATGCAGAGATTATTTCAATGTTTATCAACTGGAAAAAATATAACTACTTTGTTAACCAACAGAAAACATTTGTAAATTAGATACGATTTTGTGTTTTAAATAAAACGTACATAAAAAAATAAAGGCTTGAACTACATTTTAAAAGTCTTGGAAGCCCAAATTGTTAAGAACCTCTTTCAAAAAAAAAAAAAAAAAAAAAAAAAAAGGATGGGTTTGGTGTTTTAAAAATTTGTCTACCAGTGCTAACCAAAGAGATAATTCTGATATTTACAGTGTTACAATAAGTGTTGACAGTCATTTCAGTATTCCCATAATTTCTAGTATTTCTGCTAATGTATACACACATCTTGTTTGTTCTATATATGACATTTACTAATCTAATCTTGAAGTACTGTCTCCTGTATTGATTTTTTGCAGAAAGAAAGCAGCTTTAAAGTTCCTTTTTAATATCCTTTACTAGAAATCTGCACCAAAACTTAAAACAAGGATCCGTTTTAGCAAATCAGAATGTGAAGCTCAGTGAGCTGTATTTTTCCTGAAGAAAAGAATTCTTTGGTTAGATTATTATATCTCAATGTATTTGAGATATAGCTGTAATTCTTTAATTGCGTTCTATGTGGACTATATAGTTTACATTAAAAAAGAACAGGAATTAGTGAATAGTCTATAACAAGTTTCTAACTTGTACAGCCAATCTCTTACCAAGGCAGAAACAACAGACCACACTGTAAAAGCCAGGCTCCGTCATGAAACAACCCAACCAAAGAAAGGTGACAAAAAGGAAGTTGTGCAAACTACTGGAGATCTTTTAGTCTGTCCCCGGTGGAGAAAGCCGATGCACACACTCTCGTTCAAATAACTTGGCTCAGTTAAAAGGCAGAACTTTGCCCTTTTACAACCGAATCCGCTTTCTACACTATATCATTATTCCAAGCGCCGCTTGCAGAGCAGCAACATGCCCCTCCTCCACCAACAAGCGAGCAAACAAAACACTAAACCACCCCCCGGACTGCTCGACTCACCGGCCCCTCGCCTTTGAGCCATTCCCCCAGTGCGTGAGGCTGTGAGCACTAAGAACCTTGTCCTATGGCAGGTTTGCACGGCGCCCTTCTGTCCCTCCAGAAAACCGTGACCCCCAGGTGAGGGGCGCCGCTCATACCCCTCGCTGGATCCCGCTGTCACTGGGCCACACCGCGGAGAACGCCCCTCCCCACTCTCGGACTGCGGTGGGGTGGCCCCCAGGCAGCGCCCTTTGACACCTCCAGCTGAAGGGGCCGGGCTCAGAGCTCCCGGGTCGTGCGGCAGAGATAAGGGACCGCTCTGAGGCGCGGGAGCCGCACAGAGAAACTCCTCCCGCGGCGTGTCCCGGGAAAGGGTCACTGGGCCCGGCGGGGCGGGGACCGCAATTACCTTCTGCCTGCTCCAGCGAATTCATGGCGGGTGGGGGAGGGCGGTCAGAGCGCACAGCCGCCCCCTCCTCAGCGCCTCGAACCCGCTCACATCGCAGCCCAGAGAGCCGGCTCCTAGTCCCACTCTCCGCCCCTTCCGCAATCCCCCGCCCCCCACAACAACGCCGCTCTCCATTGGGCATCCCTTCCACACCGCATGCCTCCCAAGCAAACCCCATGCCCATTGGCGGGGAAGGGAAGGGGCGTGGCTGCAGGAAGAAAGATTCCGGCAAAGAGGCGGTGGCGTATCGGCTTGTGGTGGTGCTGTAACGTTCGACGAGAGCGGCGCGCTGTGGAGCTGCGGGCGGGAACCTGTCCGAGCAAACTGTGCGGTGCTGCTTTTCTATTGTACGTGTCACAGCCCCGAGGGCATCGGTCTGCACGTGCAAAACCAGAGCGAGGAGGAGGGGCCCGATCCAAAGACCACTTGGGATCCGTGAAAAGACGCCTTGGTCTCTTACACTTACAGCCCTAGGGACAGTTCTGCCATTCTTTCAGACTATTCCCCTAAAAATGTGGGCAGGGTAATTTTCCATTTCAGTAAATGTATCTCCTTAATGTTAAGTAGTGCAAATTCCTGCATTGGGTTGTGGAGGGTGGGGCAAAGAAATATTGAACCAATTTATATTTATTATATGTTAATCAAAAATAGAATCTGTATAAACAATACTCGGATGTGGACTATGAAAGGCCAGCAAAAATAACTGCTTGGTTTGGAGGTTGCAGTTGAAAATAAATGTGAGAAATTCTCCCACAGTTCTTTGTTAGAGTATTTAATACCTTTCTTTTCTGTCAGGGGGTGGGGGGGGATACACAGGCCGCAGTCCTGCAATCTGGTCCACACAACAAGTCACAGTCACTAAAACTGGGGGTTAGACTAGACGATCCTTGTGGTCCCTTCTAACCCTATGATTCTATGAATACCTGTTTATATTGGCACACTGACTGTATGTTTAATAGGTTCTACTTTAAAAATGTAGTCCAAAAAGGGGTATAACTTATTTTAGTAACTTTATTATACCATCAAACCTCATTCTTGTTTTAGTGTTGCAAGTAGGTTTAATTAGTTTTGAGGATTAATGAGTTGATGTCAGCCTTCAATATATGTAGTAAAAATAACAAAGTTGAAATGCCCCCTTTGAGTAATGCCATAACTCCACAGCGAGAGCCTAGTTTTCAGGATCATTAGAAATTATGTTTAGTTTACAAAGAAGACACTTTCAAACGCACAGCAAGGATCAGAGCAACTTACATGGGTCTGAACAACCATATAAAGTAGTGGCCCCGGCAGTGACTAGGGAATACAAAACAAAAACCAAACTCCCTTTTTTTTTTTATGCATGGATTTAATTTTTTCAAAGCCAACAAGGTATAAATTCACACAGATGTAGTCCTTTTCTGTCTCTATCTGCTTGTGAAAGATATTAATCATTGTCAGGACAAACAAAGTGTCGACCACATCTACCGTTCCAAAGAAACATGCTACTATGGACCCAAAAAGCCAACCTCATGGTTTTGATCTGCCAGGCAGACTTACCAAATAAACCATGGAAGATGAAGCTACTTGACCCACAAGTGGAAAATCAAAGATTCCCTTTCATGCAATTGTGATGAGAACATCTAACCCATCCAATCATAATGCAGTGCCCCAAATGTGGATTCAAAGGTGTATTGGATGATACCCATGATATCACAGAGGAGGCCTTGAAAAGGTTTATGGACGTACAACTGCATCTATAGAACGATGCTCTGCACAGGCTTCCATATACTTGAGAGAGAGAGGACAAACATTTGAAGAGTGGAGAAATTATAAAAATGCTTGGCTACTACTTCTAGATTATCATGAAAGATGCCAGAGTTTAATCTGGATTATTTGTGTTGCTCTTTAAATGTTACACTCGGAAAATGGCTTGTTGATTTCTGCTTAGAAAAGACAGTGGCCAACAGCAGTGTTTAAAGTTTATATTTTCCTAGGATCTGGTCTCTCTTGAACTGTTAGAGTTCAGCTCTCATGGCCTCCTCTAACTTTATTAAAATTGTTGCTGCTCCTACAAAGATGTTGGTGCTTGGCTTAATCCCTTTCTCCCATTCAAACAGCAAGGTTTTCTAGTTAGTGGCACGTTTTCCTTGGACCAGTTCAGAAGGTGACATCTCTAAACCATGCCATATACATCTAAAATAGCATTACGTGCTTTGTCTTTAGTTCCTTAATAATGGGGTTGGAGTGTCCTGTATCAGTCAAAAGGAGAAAGTTGGGTACTTAGAAGGTAAAGGGGAGCCCCTACAGATGCAGATTCTACATAGGGAGAAATGAGTGCTTAGCCCATCCTGACTGTGCCCTAAAAGTAGAGTATGGGGCTGGAAGGTAGAAGAGAAGACTGCTTTGCACTGCCCTTAATTTTCTGATATTGAGAAAGGTGGAGAGATGGATGCTGTTGTTGGAGAGTCCTGTGAGACTTACAAATGTCAAATATGTCATGAATATGTTGTTGATAACTATAGGTTGGTTTTTCTGGTCTTTGAATCAGAAAAGAAATACTATTTCCAGATCAAAGACAACTAAGACTAAAGAATGTTTGTTTACTCCACCTCTGTTTGCCCAGACTAGAAGACCAACAATACACTCCTTAAACTTGTGAGACAAAGGTCTACACAGGGAAATTGACTGCAAATTTCTGACATTTCTCTCTCTATATATAATTATCTTGTTCCTTCACTACAATGTCTCTTGTTCTGTTGTAAGCCCTGAGGATGTGAAATTAAAGTCATGATATATAATCAAGGAATGTATGGACTATGTCCACTAAATTTAGAGGAACTGTAAAGGATTTTTTTTTCTAAATGATTGTTGGCTTCTAGAAATGATATGAAATGATAGAGAATGAAAAAGAATATTGAAAGTTATAAGCACCTACTCCGTGTATGCATTTAAAATATTGAAATAAATTACCTAAAGGGGACATTCCAATTTATAGTTTGGGTTAATACAGAAATACAGTAATTGAAATGAATAAAACAAAAAAAGCCTCCGAAAAGAAAAGGATAAAAGACATTTGTTATACACCATTGCCATCTACTGGATATCAAGGTAAGTAGCATAGAAACAGAGCAGAAAAGTGGGAGCCTGACAAATGACCAGTACAAAATAAGTGACTTGCTCTCTTCCAATTAAAACTGAAACAGTGGAACCTCAATGTGGAACTTCAGAGTTTGCTGAACCCATCAAAGAAGCTGCAGAACCCTGTAATTGCTATTGGATGATTATACCAGCCAATAGCCTTTCCATTCTCTTAAGGTTACCTTGCTGCGTCTGCAGTCTTTCTGTTGACACCCCAAGTAAATATATTTTGGGATTTTAACAATGTAATGCTGTATATATATATGTTTCTCCTTGTAAATCCAAGTAAATTGGCTTAAGAGAACCTCAAATAAAACTTCTAAACTATTTCTTTTGATGCTTTAAACTAGTCCCCTTCAAACCAAACACTAGAAACAACAGGGACACCATTCATAAGAGTGCCTTAAGACCAACTATATTTTTACTCATTGGCAAGGGGGCAGGGAGAGATTGGTGCTGGGAGGCGTCCCCATGGTAAGTGGGGACCCACAGAGGGAGGGGAAGGATAGATGCTGGGAGGGGTTCCCATGGTGACCAGGGCCCCACAAGGGGAGGGGAGAGAGGGATGCTGGGAGGGGTCCCCATGGTAAGTGGGCCCCACAGAGGGAGGGGAGGGATGGGTGCTGGGGTGGTTTCCATGATGACCAGGGCCCCGCCGGGGGCAGGGAGAGATGGGTGCCCCAATGGTTCCTTCTCAGGGGCACAGTTCCCCGGCACCACCAACAGGGGTCACTGTGGCGGGAGGTTGCAGCCGCTGCTGGCCCCGAGGCTCCGTCTTCTCCTGGCAGCGAGAGGGAAGGGGAGGTGCCCACGCCAGGCAGCCTCTGGCAACCGGCCGCCGTTGCTTTGTGCGCGAGGAACGGAGGCGGCGGTGGCTGCTGCGCGGAGCCCCCAAGCCGTGAGTGCGGGACTCCCAGGCCCTGCCGGGCCGCGGCCTAGAGAGGAGCAGGTCTGCTGGGCCGGGGCTGTCCGCCCTCCCCGGTGTCCCCGCCCGAGCCTGGGAGCCCAGCCCCGGCGCAGAGGAGAGGGGTGGGTGGCGTCCACTGTGCGCCCTACGGCCGAGGGTTAAATGTCTCTGGGTCCAGCCCGAGCTCGGGAGGCTGCGGGGAGCCCAGAAGAGCTGGCGGGGGTGAAGCTTCGGCCTCTGATCACGTTGTTAGTGCAGAGCATCCTTTTCCCGAGGCCCTTTCTGCCCCCGACTCGCAGCCATATCGGGGATGGAGGCAGCCGGCTGCACTGACGGGCTGGGGCTCCTGCGGTCCATTAGCGAGCAGTGAAGGGAGGCTTCCGTTCAGTTAGTTACCGCTCTTTAACTGTATCTTTCCAACCAGTTGTTAAGCCAGGTAGAGATGCAGCCATTTGTTTCTCTCCGTTTATGTTGCACCATTCTGAGATCCAGTGAACTTGGCACCTCTATGGGTGTTAAGCTTCCTCAACTGAAAAATACACCTTTTTGCCTGTCGAGATGGGGCCTTGGTGTCTAGAATGCTGCTCTAATCAGGTCACCCTGTTTTCATAAACTATATTTTGAGAATACATCCAAGTGTACGTGTATCCAGACCATTCTGCGCACTCTGTTACTTCTGAAATTATGCTGCAAAGAAACCAGTACTTAGGGTGACCATATGGTCCTGATTTGCCTGGGGCAGTCCCTTTTTAAAGCCCTGATCAGTTGGCAGGAGCAAACAGGACAAATGACCACTTTTGTCAAAAAGTGGGGTCAGGCGCAACATGCAGTGCCACCCTGGGCGACGCAGCGATGCCAGCCCTGCGTAGGGGTTCAGGCCAGCCCCACACAGTGTCCGCTTTCCCTTGGGGAAATATGCTCACCCTACCAATACTGGACTTCAAATTCATATTGATAAAATGTACGAGTGCTTATATGTGAATGCTGGAAGTCTAAATACTAAGATGGGTGAACTAGAGTGTCATTTAAATGAGTATGTTGGTATAATGGGCATCATGAAAATTTGGGGAAATGAGAATAGTCAATGAGACATGGTAATACAAAGGCTCAAATATATAGGAATAACACAGTAGGTCATGCTGTTTGGGAATGGCACTAAAAGAAAGCATAGAGTCAACATAAAAATCTTAAATTAATCAAATTGTACTATAGGATTTCTGTGAATAGAAATTCTATGCTTGAACAATAAGAGTTCAGTAGAAGGAATATATTACTGACTACTTGACTAGAATGGTGACAATGATTGTGAAACGCTTAGGGAGATTAGAGAGGCTCAAAGGTAGAAAATGCAATAATAATGGGGGATTTCAACTATCCTCATATTGACTAAGTATGTCACTAGAAGCAGGGACAACATGAATAAATGCAGCTTGTCTTGGAACCCATGTAAGGAGAGGCAATTTTTTATTTAGCACAGGATCTGGTCCAACTGGTAAATATAGCTGAACTGCTCAGTAATAACGGCCATAATGTAATTAGATTTAACATCCTTGTAGAGAGGAAATTGCCAGAGAAACCCACCACAGTAGCATTTAACTTAAAAAAGGGGACTAATACAAAAATGAGGAAGCTAGTCAAATGGAAATTAAAAGGAACAGTCACAAAGGTGAAATCCCTGCAAACAACTTGCAGACTATTTAAATACACTGTGATAGAGACTCAAGCTAAATATTTTTGTCGCCTCCCCCCCCCCCAACCAAAACAAAACAGTGAGAGGACCAAAACAAATGCCACCATGGCTAACAGCAGAGTAAATGAGGTCGTTAGAGGCAAAAAGGCATCTTTTAAAAGTTGGAAGTAAAATCTTACTGAGAAAAATAGGAACATAAACTCTGGCAAGTCAAATGTAAAAGTATGTTTAGGCAGTCCAAGAAAGTTTGTGTTTTTGGCTAGTTGCTCTAAAAAAAAAATTGCAGTTAGAATTTGAAAAGTACTTCAGAAGCAGGAAGCCTGCCAAAAAGTTGGAGGGGCCACTGGATGATAAAGGTGCTACAGCAGGGGTGGGGAACCTTTTTTCTATCGGGGCTGCTAACCCACAGAAAAAATTGGTTGTGGGCCACATGCAGCCCCGTAAGGGGTGGTAAGGCTCGGGGCTTCCCCGTGAAGTGGGTCAAGCAGGCTCTCGTGGCTTCAGCCCCAGGGGTGGGAGTCTGGAGGCTCAGGGCTTCCCCTAGACTCTGGGCTGGGGCAAAAATGAATTCAGGGTGTGGGAGTGGGCTCCAGGCTGGGGCAGGGGATTGGGGTGTCAGAGGAGTGAGGTCTCCAGCTGGGGGTGCAGGCTCTGGGGTGGGGTTGGAGATGAGGGGTTTGGGGTGCAGGAGGGGGCTCTGGGCTGGGGCCAAGGGATTTGGAGTGTGGGAGTTGGCTCAGGGCTGGGGCAGGGGTTTGGGGTGTGGGAGGAGTTTTGGGGTGCAGGCTCTGGGAGGGAGTTTTGGTGTGGGAGGAGGCTCAGGGCAGGGGGTTGGGGTGGGGCTGTGGGTTCTAGGAGGGATTTACAACCTGTTCCAGGGGGTTGGGGTGCAGGTGGGAGTGCAGGGAGGGAGTTAGGGTGTGCAGGGGGTTCCGACCTGGGGTAGGGGGTTGGGGTGGAGGTGTGGGGTCTGGGAAGGATTTAGCGTTTGGGAGGGCGTTCGAATCTGGGGCAGAGGATTTGAGGTGTGGGCTTCGGCCAGGTGGCTTTTACCTCTGGTGGCTCCCAATCGCTGGCGCAGCGTGGCTAAAGCAGGCTCCTTGCCTACCGGGGCTCTGCGCCGCTCCCAGAAGCGGCCACCATGTTCGGCCCTTAGGTGGAGGAGCCAGGCGGCTCTGTGTGATGCAAGCCGCCCGTGCCCACAAGCACCACCCCTGCAGCTTCTGCTGGCCATGGTTTCTGGCCAATGGGAGCTGCAGAGCCGGCGGTGGTAGTGCGCGGAGCTTCCCTGATTGCCCCAGCTCCTAGAGGCCACAGAGACATGCCTGTCGTTTCCGGGAGCTGCGCAGAGCCGACCGGACTTTTGGCAACTCAGAGAGCGGAGGCTTGCTGCAGGCCAGATGAAATGAAGCAAAGTGCTGGATCTAGCCGTAGGTTCCCCACCCCTTTCTACAGGAGCACTCAGGGAACGCAAGACATTTTCAGAAAACCTAAATGAATTCTTTGCATCAGTTTTCGCTGCAGAGGATGTGAGGGAGATTCCCACACCTAAGCCATTGTTTTTAGGTGACCTATTTTAGGAATTGTCCAAGTTTGAAGTGTCAGTAGAGAAGGTTTTTGAATAAATTGATAAATTAAACAGTAAAGAGTCACCGGGACCAGATGGTATTCACCCAAGAGTTTTGAAGGATCTCAGACATGAAATTGCAGAACTTTTAACTGTGGTATGTAACCTATCGCTTAAATCAGTCTCTGTATCAGATGACTAGAGCATCGCTAATGTAATACTGGATTTTTAAAAGAAGCTCCAGAGGTGATCCAGGCAATTACGGGTCATGAGCCTAACTTCAGTACTAGGCAAATTGATTGAGGTTATAGTAAAAAATAAAATTCAAACAGCTGGATGAACACAATATGTTTGTAAAGGGAAACCAGGCTCCTTAATCTATTGGAATTTTTTGAGGGCGTCAACAAGTATTTGGTTAAGGGTGATCTAGTGGATATAGTGTTCTTGGACTTTCAGAAAACCTTTGACAGGATCCCTAACCAAAAGCCCTTAAGCAAAGTAAGCAGTCATAGGATAAGAGGAAGGGCTTCTCATGGATCAGTAACTGGTTAAAACACAGGAAACAAAGAGTAGGAATAAATGGCCAGCTTTTGCAGCAGAGATGTAAATAGCAGAGTCCCTCAAGGATTTGTATTGGGATGAGTACTGTTCAGCATATTCATAAATGATCTGGAAAAGGGAGTGAACGGGGAACTGGCAACATTTACAGATGATGATAAAAATTACTTAAGATAGTTAAGGTTACTGCAAAAACATACAAAGGGATCTCACTCAACTAGAGATCATCCACAAGCTTGATTATGAAATACAATATTTTTAACAAGTTGCAAGCTGTCAGTTTTGCAATGTACTATTGCTATTTTAAGACGGTTTTCTCACTTCATTTGTGAAGAGAATAAATGCAACGTATTTTGTTTTCCTAGGAATTAAAATGTCATCTTGGGTTAAAGTTACCAGGGGTCAAGTTCAGAAACCTATTGTGGATAAAAGGTAAAGTAAAATAAATATAAATATTTCAACAATTGTTTCTACAGATACTTATGAAAATATGTGTTAGGGTTTTCATATACAAGTCTGAGAATTGTGCTCATTTCACTGTCATTGTTTTAAAATTCAGTCACTTTAAAGAGTTGAATGTCTTTAACAAAACAAACATGCATATATAAAGAATATATAAGAAAGGAAATAGAAACAGCCATGCACAATTCTACTTACTATAATTCTATGAAATACATAATTGTATTCTTTAAGGCTCCAGTCCTGGGAAGACTTCAGCATATTAACTTGATGCAGTGAGTTGTTCCATTGACTACAGTGGGACTACTTAGTGTGTGAAGTTAATCACACGCTTAACATTTGAGCCTATGTTTAGCATGAAACAGTGATATTCTACTTCTATAATCTAGAAAACAAATAAGCTTAGCATTTAAAATATCAACATATGAGCATTTGGTATCCCCTGGAAATTGTTACTTTTATCGTGTGCATTTTATGCTATGAAACAGTAGATTGAAATGAACTTTGTAGTCAGTATCAGAACTACAATTTTGTAAAATTTTCTGAAATGAATGTTGTATATACTGTTAGTGTCATTTGTGTAATTTATAGAAGAATAAGGAATTACTCTATCCAGTTGTTGGTAGTACTGTACTGTTTGAACACACCCTAAGTATCCCTTTCAGATGTCTGTGTGAATCGGTGTTCAAAAGCATTCCTAAAATATTGTGCTTGGACAACACGTTTTCAGTCAGTCAGTTGCATTTTCAATTCTAACTTCTATGGGGTGAAATTCACTCCTGTGCAGAAGACTAGCACAAAGTCTGTGCACCACTTCAATCCCAGGTGATGTCCAAAAGCAGTCTTTACATGCTATGAGAATTCAAGTGGTGCACAGACCTTGTGCTGGTCCTCTGTACAGGAGTGAATTTCACCCTTAAGCCCTGATCTTGCAATTTACAACGTATGGATGGACTGTTGTGCCCATACAGAGCCATGTTGATTTCAGTAGGGCTCCATGAGGGTGCAGTAGTTTGCCTACATGCTGTAAATTACAGGATCAAGATTTTGAACATTTTTTCATATATATCACTGAGGACCAGTACATGACAAATCGGTTGTTTTTCAAATTTCATATCTTTGTTTTTGAAGGGGGGGGAGGAATCACTGTGTAAAAGTGTTTTCTTTTTGTGCTTGCATAACAAAACAAAAAAAAGCAATCTTGCACTGAAATTAAGTATGACAAATCTCATCCACAATGATAAATTTGACATTCTAGTGCTCTGGTGGAAGGTCAGTTTGCGACTCAAAGAATTTCATACACTTCTTTCTGTAATTGTTGCTAAACATTTCAAAGGAAGGGGCATAATAATTCAGAGCTAAATGGATGAACTGTGAAAGTAGAGAGCAGGATTCTGTTGAGGGGCCTAGTCTCCAAGAATTGGGAAGCAATAATTCACAGTTTTCTTACGGAGGAACTACTGTTGCTAATTATCAGCCAGTGTCCTGAAAGGTTTTGTCCTTCCACCCATTTTCAATGTGGATATTTGCTCAAGAAAATGTTAAGGGGTGGGTAAGGCCTATAGTTCTGTAGTTTGATAAATAATAAAGGACCAAAATGAAATTAGATTACGACTTGTCTAAATTAAAAGTATATTAAAATAGATAAGACAGACTATCTTTACAAAATATCTTTTGAACAAACTTATTCAAGGTAACACAGACATCAAAGCATTATTGTATCAAGGGCAGAGATTGAAAAAACCATGTGCCTGCTCACCAGTGGGAAGTGTTCTCTGCATGGAGAGGCCTAGCCATCACTTCTTTGCAGAATTCAAACTTTCATATAAAAAAACCAGACTGTTTCTAGCCACTTCTGTTGTGAAGATGACCTACTGAACATAAGCCAATGTGCGGCTGGCGGTGGTTTCCTGAGTCTGCAGTGCCTCATAGCTGTGCCCACTAGCAGTGTAAAATTAGTAAGATTAATCACTCCTATTTGTGTGGGCAAACCTGTGGGCAACAATGAAATAGTGGAGAGTATCAGTTTTGGTCTGCTGGCATCTGGCAAAATCTCATCAGCATAAATCAATGCTAAAATTTTTCACAACTCCCCCCAATAAATAAATAACAATAAAAATCTGTGGTGTGGGAGAAGACTAGAGTACCAGAAGCTTTTTCTGTGTTTTTCTTACCCTTGCAGTATCCAGAGAGCGTCTTTTCCTTTCCAGTAGCTAGAAGTTGGTGAAGCTTCACATTTATCAGATATCAAGTAGCCAGATGCTGATATGAAAGCTGGAGCCCAATGCATGAATTCTAGCACTTCCATTACCTATGGCAGGAGGTTGTACTTTATAACACATGATTCTTCCTGGAGCTCACTGATGTGAAGGCTCTCTACTTATCTTTTGTATCTATCATTGACTAGTAGGTTTACTCCTCTAGCTAGTAGATATTTAGTAACTTTGTCGATTTTCTGACCTTTGGGACACTAAAAGTCTTGGCCTACACCAAGAAGCAATTTTCAGAGCAATGAGAATTGACCCAGGAGGCACTAAGTCCAAACCTATTTCTGTATCTTCAGACCTTATGTAAAACTTCCAGGATATTTTTTTTTTTTAACTCAAGCAGTTAAATAGAACCTGACACCAACATTTGAATTTAAGTAGCTTTTACATTCTCCTGTCCAATGACATTCATTTGAGAATAGTCAAAGTAAATGAAGTAAGACCAAACAGCTGTCCTTATTATATACTACCATTGTAGCTTGAAGAATCTGTTTCTTCTAAGTAATACATCTGTCAGTGTAATCCTAGATGTACCTTTCTGCTGTTGTGCATGAAGCCTTATAACTAGAAGGGCTTAAATAGAAGGGCTTAGAGTGTGTTTTGATTTCTCAGTATTTAAATGCACAGAATATCTGAAACTCAGAGTGTGAAGACCCTTGCATTTTTAGCATAGAATTAGATATGAAGTGTCTTCTCTTTGTGGTAAAGAGAGAAAAAAAAATCTCTCTCTATTGGTACAGGATCTTTTGGTATCCATTTCTAGATGTCATAGTGATACTTTGAGCATAAGCAAGAGCATCTGGTAGCAGTGTCTATAGGAGATAATTAGGACAGCTCACTTGTTTCTTTCTTTCCTCCTGTGCTGGTCGTCTTGTTATTTCTCTGTACAATCCACTCTCCTATTGCGCCATGTCACTTTAAAGTTCTAGTGTTAAAATTTCAAGCTCTTGTAGAAAGTGATTGAGACTAGATCTTCAGTCAGTCCCACTTTTGTATAAGACCATTTATTTATTATTGTAGCTACTTCATCCAGAAGTTCTGGAGGATTAAGATTATTATCCTAATTTTTGTTCAGTTACCCAAGGGTAATTTCTTACTCAATTTCTAATTCTTTTCTGAACGGCATTCTAAATTTCATGTTTAGCAAGCAATTACCTTTATTTCTTTCCAAACTCATTTCTCTAAACAAAATTAATGTACATATCCAAGAATGTCTTTTGGTAAGGAGATCAGAATTTAGGATTTCTTATTTTGGCCAACAATTATTCTTGCCAGGTGAACTAAATCATGTATTTCAAAACCCTTTGAAGTTTGTCATGGAAAGGTGAGATTTACCAACAATCTGCATCTGGAGAAAGGGAAATCTTTTGTTAGACAGTAGCAGAGCAGCCAACTGGATCATTTTTTGGGTATGTTGTATAAATACATATAAAATATTCCTCTGTACACATCTCTTGATAGAATATTAGAAATGGAAATTTTAGGAGTAATCTAATGCCCTGCTATATGGCTCATAACTGCTGCATAGTTCATCGCATGAGGGATAAAATATAGATTGCTAGTGTTAGTAGTTGAATTTCATTTAATCAGTATCGCTAACTCTCCTTTCTTTGCTCTCTTTCTCTTTTCTACAATTGAGGTGAGTAAGGTTTGCATATGCCTCTGGGTACTTGGGGCCTACAAGAGAGAGCTTCAGGGAACACACTTACTTCAAAAATCAGATTCCTTTACAACACAACACAATTTCCACTTTTTCTTTAGCTTGTCATTCGCTTTTTAAAACATTTTGTGATAATCTGAAAGTGTGGTGCATAAGGTCGTGCTGCTGAAGAAACTCAGCACATTTTACTAATCTTTATTTAACTGCTGTTTTTTTACGGTTTGTCGTCAATATAACTTAATCCAAGCTCTTTTCATTTTGGGTCCAGGCATAGACCCGGATGGATTCCACGCCTTCTGGAGTAAGTAATATGTAACAGATTTATTGAGTTTTTAAGTAGATTATAAAAAGGTGGACTTTTTCTTCATCCAGTTTTGTGTGTAAAAACGCTATTGTGCATTCTATTTGTAAGCATACACTTGTTTTCCCTTCTAGATGTCTTCATAAGTTAGACTTGTATCAAAGTAAACAAAATTCCTTTAGTAAATGTTAGAGGGGACAATCTTACAGCTTTTGTTCACTTTTTCTTAATATTCCTTTAGTACTAGCATGAATGAGTTCTTGATCAGTCTTCAGGTCTTCACAATGTGCTTATTATTTTCCGCAGTTTCTTCTATTATTACCATTTTCTTTTCCCAAGTAGTGCCTCCTTAGCCTCTTATCTCCCTCTTCATTTCCTTCCCACATTTTCATATTCTGTTCTGTATTACCAACACAGTGATTTAAGACTTTTGTCTGTTTCTCCCGATTATAAGATAAACATTGATACTTCCCAGAATGACTATTTTTGAAGAAATCCTGAAATGTGAAGTAACTCTACAGTTGCATTCTTTTATTGGCTTTCTCAAAAGTTTTCTGATAATGAATGAAAACTTTTAGAAGTTACTAGATTTGTGTTGTGGAAACACTATTTTATTTAGAATGATCCACCTTAGGTTCTTGGCTATATCAGATTATTCCATCAAAATAATTAAGACTCCTGGAGAATCCAAATTCTTACTAACTAGGTTGAGAAACTAAGTTTTTAAAACTAAACTTCTAATCTTTTGGATATGGAAGTGTTCTCTTCTCATTCTTTGCAAAATAATTTTTGGACTAGTATTGGGACCACCACTTTGGTCCATCCAGTCATCCTTTCATCTTTGTCTCTTTCTTGCTATCTCAGCAGCAACCATGGAATAGCACAGCCCAAAAGTGCTGATACTGGTAGAGCTGGATGCAAGTGCAACAGGATAATGTTGCAGGATCCCTGTCCATTTCAAATGTCTGATATCTCCCAAGATGTCAGCACTTCTGTACTTGAGCAATGTGATAATCTGTATTACCTGCTGCTGGTACCATTTCTCTTATGGTAGATTGGACCTATCTTGTCAAGGTGCCTGACATGCAACTAAGCATTAGGCACATCCAGTTTATATATAGTTAGTTCCTGAATAGTTTTTGGATGTGCTAGGATTTCCAAAGCAGTTTTCTAATTATCATTAATAGCTATCAGTTCCATTTTTCAGGTGATAAAATATTTGTAACTTTGACAACATAGTTAAAAATAGGAATAACTTAAGTCAACTACAGTGTTTATTTCAAGTGCAGCTGGCTCTCTACTGGTGTCGCAAGATTCCTGATCTCTTGACAAGAGATTTTTGTCTTAACGTTGTCTTTTCTCCAATTGGTTGGTTGGCATCTAAATATCATGCTACTTTTCTTTGTGGCTATTGATTTTGGTTTTGGACATCATCCCAGTCAGCCTGTGTTCCCATTCAGAGCAACTTACTTTTGACTTGTTCATGTTGAGCCATCTGCTTATTCCTTTTATCCTGTAGACTTCATATTTGGCACTACCTTCATGAAACAAAACTTCTACCAAGCCTGTGTGATCTTCATCAAATCCCCAGGCACAAGGTCTATTCGTGACTTAAGTTTCTCATACTAGCCTCCCCTATTCACCTCAGAGTAAGAAGGTTTTCCCAACTAACTCTTGTGAGCCTTTCTGTGTGTCCAGTCCTTTCTATGTCAAATCCTATCTTGCTCTTCTTTCTGATGAAGTAGAACTGAAATATTATAGACATTAGAGATCAAGTTCTATTAGGGCTTTTGGTCAGTCCTCTTGCCAGTGCAGAAAAACTGCATTCTCCTAACTGTAATACATAAACTAAACTCATTTTCTATCTTTAATTTGTATGCAAATTTAGAGTGTGTCTACATCAAGATAATTAAAACAGTATGTATGTGTATATTTATACATTATTTGTCTCTCTGTTCCCCCACCCTTTTTGTGTTGCTTGTCTTAGAGTGTAAGCTCTTTGGGGCAGGAACCTTGTCTAACAGTTTGTACAATACATAGCACTTTGAACCCTAATCCTCACTGGGGTCTCTGGCTACTACTATAATGTAAATATTAAGAATAAGAAAGTGAAGCACTCACCTTTGACCTTTTGTGTGAAAATATATTTGGCTTTGTTAGCATAGGCATCTCTTGCAGAACAAAATGAACCAGTATATAGGATTGGATTTTTATAGCAAATTAAATGCTTAAAATTATAGGTAAACTGAAGTTTACTACCATTCAAAAGCCTTGCTTAAATTACATTCATATACTTACTTTTTACCACATCTTGTTATGGACAACAAATCAGTTAGGTCTTAACTGCAAGATCCAAAATCAGTTGTGTTAACTTGTGCTTAACAGCATGTGCTTCAGACTCTACACTCACTAGCAACTATGGGTTCAGGGGAAAATGTTAGATCATCCAAAGCTACAGATAGAGGTGGTGTAAGCAGAATGTAAATAACACTTGCCCTAAAATGTCTCATCTGTGATTGAAAAACTTCATAACAGCTGGTATGACATCAATGTTTCATTAAAAGGAAGAATAAAACATCAGCAGAAGCTGGCTATAAACAAAATGTAGCTGCCTTGTTTTATGTTATAAGGCATTTTTTCTAAGACCGTCTGCTCTTCAGGCTGGGGATGTGATTTCCCCTGCTCCTACACACATGCTAGCTCTTGTTGAGATAGCGCAAGTATAAATAATAGTGCAGCTGTGTTAGCATTGATAGCGGCAATGGAAGCATGGCTGAGCTGGTTTCAGGCGAGTACATACTTGGTACTGCTCAGCCATGCCTCTATGGCCACTACCAGTGTTACTGTGGCGGCACTGCTGTTTATGCTTGAACTATCTTGATGAGAGGTAGTGTAAGTATGTGTGAGGAGCAGAGGAATTGCATCCCTAGCTTGCAGTGTAGACCTAGCTCAATGCAGGCAAAACCTTACAAGGAAATATGAAAGTGTCACTGGCTTGCAGATGCCCAAGATTTGTGAAGGGAAGTTTTTGGGAATGTTTTGTCTTCCTTTAACTGAAAGGTAGATATGTTTTGCTTCACCATAATACTGCAGCCCTGGAATTAAGCAGATTCTTTTATAATGGCATTTGTTTTAAAACCAAAACTAACAGGAATTTGGAAAGTCCATTAAGAACTTTAGAGTACTAGGATGTAAAACTTAAGCTTTTTAATTGTAGCCATGCAAAAGTTCTTTTGATCAAACATACCTAATCTCCTATTTCTTGCCTCTTTTAGCATAAATCCTTATAGACCATACCAGAAAAGTCCTTATTCTCCCCAAGATGGTTATTCAAAGGACTTTGAAGATCTGAATAGGTAAGACACACTTTTCAATAAGATAACTATATAAATTATTTAAAGACTTCGTGAACAACCCATCTGTCTGTAGGAAAATACTTCTGTCTATAAACAGCCTCACTTTTACAATGACTATGGTTTTGTTGCTGATAGTTACATAACAAGAATTTGTGTATCTGTTTAAAACTTACTAATTAGTTATTGAGGTTTTTTTAAACACCTAGTTTGTTCATGGTATCTAATGCTATAGCACCTGGGCACCCCACAGTTGTTTTAAAATAGAGTTAAAATAAGATTATTTCTATATGATGGTCAGACCCCAGTAGTAAAACTTATCAAGGTTGCACCCTGAAAACACCAAACTTTGAATCTTCACAGGGGTGAATTTTGGAGGAGAGAGTTGTCTGTTGAAGATGCCCTGCCACTGATCATAGAATTGAGTCTCGGAGGCGTTTCCGCTCTCTGCTTCAACCAGTCTTGACTGAACTCTAGCAATTGGATCCAAGAACTTTCAGGGCTTTATAGATCATTGTACAATGATCTTTTTTTGTAATGCACTTTAGCTTTAGTGAAGCTACTTGGGAAGTCAAATGCTTTTTAATGGAAAATTAGCTTAGTCTTTTAAGTGTGGAAAGACTGACACTTCTTACCTCTCCATGGCTTAAAGTCATCTATTCTGAAACTCAGTATTGACAACTTTTGCACTACAACTGTTTAAAGCCTTTGTCTTCCTAGTTTGTGTATATATCTGTATGAATTGGCCTGCTATCATGTTTTGAATATATTTTTTTTCCCCAAAATATTATTTCCTCCTTAGTTTTGAAGAACTATTTGGACAACAATATGACTATTCAACCGGAAATGAAGATTACTATGAGAGATATCAGTATTCCCCTAAAGGTAAGAATTTATAACTAATTGATATTCCTTTTTGTTAGAATATACCCCCTGCAGCCTTTGTGTGGGTCTGCAGGAGAAAGAAGAACTCCGTGGTTTGGTCACAGAGTGCCTGGCCCTTAAGGGAACTTGGGGCCCAACCTCACCTTTGACTGATCAGTTAGGGATCAGGTTACTGTAAAAGACAGCAGGTGACTCAGTAGCAGGCCTGGAGCCGGGAGGCTCTGGTAAGAAATTCCTGGCTCATGTGGGAGAGCTACAGGAAGCAAGTTGGCGCCT
This sequence comes from Gopherus flavomarginatus, assembly GCF_025201925.1. Lineage (NCBI taxonomy): Eukaryota > Metazoa > Chordata > Testudines > Testudinidae > Gopherus > Gopherus flavomarginatus. The sequence goes on along the minus strand of NC_066630.1, from coordinate 27,551,733 downwards.
TTGGCCGGCCCTGGAGCAGGATGATTCTGGCAAATGGCCGGGAAAAAATTTAATCATGTGGGGAATCAGTAGGCCTCTTCAAAAGACCTTGCACTGAGAGGAAGAGACAGTTGACATATTGTGTTAGTTTATGTGGGAAGAGTAAAGCTGAAGCCTGAGAAAAGGGCCCGAATCACACTCTAGTTATAGTGTCAATCTTTCCTGGCTGGGGAGACAGGCCAGCAGTCTACAGGCTTCTTTAAGGGTCTCCCACGCCCTGTGGGAACTCAACTTCCTCTTAGGTTTGGAAGGGATAATTGGGTTTATCCTGGACAATTGTCTGGTCTGAGCAGCACATTAGAAGCCCAGGGACTCCTATGCATCCAAGCCCTTTCCCCCTGGCTGGGGGGGAAAGGCAGGGAAGTAGTCCAGCAGAGTGGGAGCATGGGGTGCCTCCTGGTGTGAGGGAGTCCCAAGATGCATCAAGTTGACGGCGGTGGTCCCAGCAGGTCCCAGTCTGCATGAGACCCCAGGGATACCCGGAAGACAAGAGGCAGCAGTGGCAGCCCAGCAGCCAGGTTCTTCCAGGCGACAGGATCCGGAGCATGAATCCTCAGCAGTGGAAGTTGGCCCAACCGCCCCTTGCTCCCGAGAGAAGTGGAGAACAGCAAGGGCTGCAAGTGTGGTCCCCCCAGCAGGGGTATCTCCTTTGCCGGTAGTGGGTGAGTTTGGGCTCTGGGGAGTGCAGAGGGCATGTACTTCGGAAGATGCACCCGGACAGGTGGGAGGCGGAACAGGACGGTACACTGTGGAGGGCCATGCCCCTTTCCCCATGGACGGAATCAGAGAACTAGACAGGCAGCAGATTTTTCCACAGGGATAATGGAGGGAGCCTCTGAGCTGGAGGATACCCCTGGAGCTCCTCTTGGGGTGACTGGGTGGGCTTCCACAGAGGGTTCCGTCCCATTTGCCCTGGGTTCCCCAGGCAGTCTGGGGTACAAGCTGCAGGAGAAATTACTCTTCCAGCCAGGTGGCCAGACTTAAACACCATTGTGGATTCTCTGGTCCTCAAATTACAGAAGTTTGTTCTCCTTATCCCCTAACTTCTGTTGGGGAATCTAGCATGGGAACCACTGCATGCCCAACGTGGACTCCAGTTTGGAATAATGGCAGCAGCCAAATCAATTCTGGTCTCATTAGCAGGGTAAGAGCTACCAATCAAGGAGGGATACAAATGCAGGTGCTGAATCTCACTTAAGCTTGCAATGTAGGGATAGGTGCCAAGGCCATAGAGATGGGTACATCACAGGGTGGTGGGGAGCAGATGATATGGCGGATTCCACTGCAGCTGTCAGCTTTTTGTCTTCCAGGTGAAAATAAGACAGGCTTGTACAGGAATGCCATCTCCAGTCGGGGGTGCACCTCCTCAAAGCCACTTAAAAACCCGCACAGAAATATTCTCATTGTACAGGGAAACAATGATGGAAGGTAGAGTGCAGAGAAATAAGAGGCACACTGAGAATGCGAGGTATCAAAGGGTGGCTTGAACCTGGGAAAACTGACAAACTGCCTTTTTGATATATGCTGCGGTGATGTCTGGCAAATATCCAGAGAGGCTTAGCCTTGTACAAACATATTCTATTGGGTCTGGAATACATTTGGGAGTATAGCATGGGCCCAATAAGGTGAGGAATTTAAGTTGCCGACTGAATGCTACATATCCACAAATGAGGTGTAACAGGGCTGATAATGGCCTCTGGTTAGAGCAGATGGTCCTGACTTGGTCAGTGCCATTCATACATACCAACAGCAGTTTATTGTTTCCACAGCAGGCTAACCAGAGATCTGATTCTTGCAGTAAAGTATGCTGGGACTTTAGTGAAAGTGGATGTTTTTGGAACTTCTGCAGATAAAAAAATCACACGCGAGAAGTGTTTCGGTGTTCACCGGGCACTCATTTGCCACAGCATTTGTGGAAAGTTCCAGACCAGTAGAAGGAGGGATCAGTCAGGTGCTCCCTCTATCCCCCCACACAGGACCAAGTAGCAGGAATGGAGGAAGGAGCTTTATCTCCAGCTCAAGGTGCTTTGGGTGTTTCCTTGGGTTTACCCTAATAAGATAAATGGGGCATATTTTTGGGAGGAGTTTATAGTAGGATTTGGGATACCATATGAAAGAGTTGGAATTCACACATCTCAAAATTTGATGTCTGTAGAGGGTTGAGAGACATAACAAGGGGCAAGATTTAACAAATTGTTTCTAACAGGATTACAGGACTATTCGTGCACTTACTTATGACTGACCTGCAAGTTTCTCCTTTGGGTTTGGTCCCCAGAAAGGCATCAAGGACTATTGGAAGCTCCATGTGTGATGCAGTAGACCGGAAATCATGTTCAGTGTGTTACTCTTCTTTTGGTACCACTGTGAACATGGTGAGAACTTGCACTCCCAGGGCAATTTTAGTGAAATATAACATTAGATTGGCTTTTTGACTGCTACCAGTAAACCCCCTCAGATTTCAGACCTGTGGGGTTTTATCTGGTAGGTCGACTCTTATTGTGACAAGGCCATAGCAGTGGGATGCTCAGTATTGGGCTCAGCCCAAAACTGGAGGTCAGTGGTGTGGGAATTGGGTTTACAGCAAACTACCTGGATGCCTTCTTGTTTATGGGCAGGGCAGATTCTAAAGTGTGCCAGCTTGTTGATCTCCTCTTAGCCAGTGCCTGTGATAACTGCTATCAGAAGGAAAAAGGGATCGAGTTAGATATAGAGACTGGCATCCCTAGACTTTCTGTGCATAAACTTGCAGAATTATTGGGATGAAAAAGGACAGAGCAGCCAAGTAGATTATGCTGCATGAACTGCAGGCTGTTGTTTGCCTTCTTAGTTTTGCATGCAGACTGATAGTGCCCAGATAAACATTTTGTGCCCTGCCATCAGCTGCCATGTCAGGGATAGGTAGGTCCAGCCATTTAAAAGTATGAATAAAGAAATGAAGATGAATTTATGGGCATGGGAACAGCTCAGTTCCTAAATCACTTTAATGGAATTACCTTTTGGAGAGAAGAGTATCTCCTGCTAGAAGCCTAGCTGGGGTAGAGACAGACATGAAAGTTCACTCCAGAATACCCAAGTTCACTCATTGGGGACACCAGGTTTGGGGCCTTTACCAGGGCAGGTAGTGCACTTGGAGATGTCTAGTGATCATATACACTGGGAGATATTGTGCTGGGTTTTTTTCCCCCATTTTAGTTGCAGTGATGATCTGGGGGAGAGGAGCTCCCAGACAAGTGAAATTCTGTAGTGACAACATGGCATTGGTACATATTAACACCCACTCCTGCAGATCACTCAGAGTTACAAGGTTGGTGAGAGCACTTGTCCTGCAGTGCTTAACTTGTAAAATCTGTTTTACCGCTAACATATGCCTGGGATTAATAATGGCATAGCCCATGCTGTCTTGATTGCAGGTGGATGGATTTCGAGATTTGGCACCAGGAGCTGACAAGGAGCCTGAGCAGATGTCGCTGGCCCTTTGGAACCTTGGCTCGTGCAGAGATCAGCAGCCCAATGAACGTTTAGGGTTTTAGAGAATTGACTCAGTTTTGGGGTAGGCTTGCCCAAGATTTGGCCAGTTCCTGAAGTGTGTGGTGTCTGATACCCCATGGGCTGGCATCAATGACTGTCTCAGTTGTTTATCAGCATTACCTTTTGTAACAGGATGTTGGATGTTCTGGATTTTTAGTTAGGAGGCTGTTAGATGGGTGGTCTCGCCCCACAGGCCTTACAGAAGATCCCTGCTGAGCCATCATTATTCAGATTCTTTGGGATCTAGTGGGAGTTCATCAGGTATGTTAATAGAGCCAGTATGGAGATTTGAACAAGGCAGCTGTTTTAATGGTTTTTAGTATTTAGTCAATGAGCTCTTGCCTACATCAGCAAGGGGGTATTTTAGGTACAGTTTTGGAATTTAGGGACTTACATTGGGGGAGTGATCAGTCATTTTGACTCTGATAATGTCAATGGATTAGGGAGAGGAAGGAGAGTCTATAATATTGCAAGAGTTTGGGAAGGCAAGGACTTGCCCAATCAGAGCATTAAGGACCCACATATTGCTGAGGCTGGCTAATGCTGGGCCACTCTTTCTTCCTGTTGAAAAGAGTTTCTCAAGAAAATTCCAGTTTGTGTCAGTCTTATAAAAGGGGCTTCCATTATCAGGTTCCCTGCTGGTGAATTTGGGTGCCATTCTTTCAGGATCAGGGCAGCAACTTCTGCAGTGCAACTGGCAATAGGGGCTTAAGGAATATAATTGGTTGATGGCATCCAAATGCATACTTGGTGCGTATGAGGCCTCCAGTTGAGAATTAGAGACCAGTGATGTGAATGTGCTATGTTTTGCCGCATACCTGATTTTCTGGATCAAGGGAGCAGATGACAAGAGATAGTGATTAGATCTGTGAGCGCGATATTGTTCATTGGGCCCAGAAGTGGGCAGACAGTTGCCCAGCAGGTTCACAGTGTTAGGCCTTGGTGAGGGGATGATTGCATAGAAGGAGAAGCATGCACTTGGATTAGCTGATATCTTCTTACACTCTTTGGTAGCCATCTGAAACGATTATTGTGCACCAAGGTGAAAACAATTTGGGATCTTGTAAGGGGGTTGACTTAACAACTAGGGCAAAGAGAGAGAGCAGAATCAGGACCTTTTCCTATGGGTATCTGTAATCTAGTTTGAAATCTTGCAGCAGAGACTATGGTAGAGAGCTACCAGGCCTCCACATGTTCATGAGGCCAGAAAATGTGTAAATCAGGAAGTGATTAAATTTGTAAAAATCTATTGCACTACCGCAGATATTCAGGGAAGACTCTGACAGGGACTGAGTATATTTTTGGCCAATGTTAGGGAAGGAGTTGTTAACATATGGGAACCTGGTTAGGGATGTGGGGAGTTAGCCATGCTAATTGCTGCCACCTCCTGATTGCATGTTTCCGGTGCAAGTACTTTTTAAATAGAGGTCTGGTTCCTTGATGAACCAGAGTGGGAAGTGGATTTAGGGGAAGGCATCTTCGAAAGAAGATGGGGGAACACGGTTGGACCGCCAAATGTCTCGTACAGTGAGGAACCAACTCTTCCCCCCAGCATTTTAGACCTAATATGAGGAGTGGGCAGTGGGCTAACAATGGGCTGGGCTCAGGTTTGGAGTGGGGGTCTGAAGACAGTCTTCTACCAGGTAGAAGAGATAGAAGGAGGAAGGGTGACATGCATAGGATTAGTTATTACTAGATAATTCCCAGATGAGTTAATAAAATTGCTGCCTAGTTAAATAACATTCCTTGTGTCATGTCTAAGACAAATACATTTTTACTAGTTTCACAGTTCACTTTTCAGTGGACTTCTCTGTTTTCACAATACTTAACTGAGTGGGAAAAACACCTGAAGCTCCGATGCTGGTTTCCAGTCACTGTTACCTTTTAATCAATTTGTTCTTTGATTTTAGATGATGACTATACCAGGGATGATCATAGGGAGAAGCTGTACCTACAGTTTTATCAGCAGATACAGAAAGAGTATGATAAAGAAAGACCTTCTGACTGTATCATTGTGGCCATCAGCAAGGAACAAACGTAGGTTTCTAATTTAAAAATGAGGTGTTTAAGGTTTCCAGTTAAGATGTTCACTTAATAATACTGTTCTCTCAGAGCTGAGGATGTAGGTAATATTTGAGTATTAAGCCTACTTTTTCCTCTCTGAAGTTCCTTAACATAATTCTATTTAGTCTTTTCTAAAGTATTTTAAATTGTTATGCATCTCTTCGGCCATTGAGCATATTAAGTGTGCATGGGGGCACACGGAGGAACTTTTTAAAAGTTACTTCTAAAGCAAATTAACTCTGACTCAACTCTTAATTTTTTTGTTTACATTTTAGCATTTAATAGGAGAATCTTCTTAGAAACCATGAAATCTAATCAATATAAAATAATGTTAAAAGTAGGTTCAGATCCTACACCTGTCCTTGAGTCACCTTGACAATTTTAATATTTTACATATTTTCCTAATTTAAAAAATGTTTTTCTCTGCAGCTGCAAAATGAAAGATCCACATAAACAAAAGGGAAACTGGCTATATACAAACCACTATCAAATGTGCAAACTCAGATAGGTTTTATTCTCTGATCTTTTAGTCATGTTAAATGGTGCTTACAGCAAAAGAAATTTAAAAAAAAATATCTGGAAGTTTTAAGTGTAACATCCCTTTAAACTGAAAGCAAACTTTCTAGTTTTTTTTTCCTCTTAGTTAACTTGGTTTTCTTTCAGATCAATCCTTATGAGTAGTGAAGTCTTCATAGCAAGACCTTACATTTTCTATTTAAAGCATTCAGTGTCATTTTCTAACAAATACAAAGTAAACACTTGAAATATCGTGAAATTACATATATGGCAAAATGAGAGTTAAATGAGGTAGAGTATAAATAACTTTCTTCTTGGTTATCATAGAACTATTAACTTTCATATCATAATTGTCCATCTTCTGGAGATGACCAGGATCAACTTCTGTGTGGAGGTCTTGACAATCCATTGATACATTCGTCATAGGATTTATTTGAGGACCAGGAGGATTGGTGCAAGAAAGCTTAACTTTAACATCCAATGTTTAGTTAATGTTCAATATCACCACTTAAATTGTATTTATTTCCTTTCTCTCTTGCCTTCTACATTTCCATAACAAAGTGAGTGTTTTATATTTAGTGTCCAATACAAAATTAATTACCAATATGCTATTTTTAAATGGGTTAACTACATGGAAACTTATAGATAATAAACCATACTTTTTAGAATCTTTCTTCTAGTAAGGGAATCAACAAACTCATCAGTCTAAAGCGGTGCTGATATTGCTGTTCTCCTTCAAGTGTTGGATTCTGGTGCTGTAAATACAATACCTGAGAATCCCCTTTCTTTCCTCTCTCCATCTGACATATTAGTCTTTTGATATTCAGATGTTACTTGGATTACACTAGATATTTTGCTCATCTCTTAATTCGTGGCATCTCTTAATTCGTCTGAAAGATGTTATGGTGAGTGATCACTTCAAATGCAGTTGGCAAATCCTCTGTCAGTACCCAGCATACCATGATGTCAGGGGTCAGTGCTCTGTGAAATGTCTCTTCTGTATTCAGTAGTAGAGATACCTGCAATCACGGTGAAAACACTGCCATTACTATAGCTTTGTCTGAAGGAACAACTTAGCCTGGCTGGTTGAGTCACCTGAAGTGCAGTCATCATATTCAGTTCTCAAAGCAGTTAGTAAAAATAGACTTCGAAAGTTGATACAGTTAGAAATAATTGTGTGTAAAATTGATATCTTGATCACCATTTTCCTTCACTGGCTTTCACATCAAATATACTTAATTTACATGTTAAAGCAGAATCTTCCTAACCGCCAAAACAGAAAGTACCATGTGGTACACAAAGTTATCTGCATTTTTGTCTTGTGTATGTAATAATATAGTTATTGGCTGTTAGCTAACAGTTATGATGAGGAAGCCGAAATGACCAGGACTTGCTTTTCCCTATCTATGTTGCTTCCCTAGTGTTGACACTAATAAACTTTCAACTGTAAAATAAGCAGATAAGACTCAGAAGTTACATAGGGAGCAGTGTACATATAGTATGATGTGTGCTATACATTTGCTGAGCATAAATACCTATTAAACCTAATATCCTTTCTTTATCTTCATACACTTATTTTTAAAAAGCCAACTGGTTAATGTACTAAAAGGCTTACACTAAAGCCAGTCATAACAGTTTATACTATTGTGAAAAGTGAAAAGAAGTCAAGTTTTAATTGACTATATCAACGATGATATATAGGTGATGAATTAGAATAAATAAAATGCTAAATATAAATAGTTTGTCATTAATGTATTAATATATATACATAGTTTCCAAAAATAGCACTTAATACATGACCCACAGGGATCCTCAATTAAAAAATCCCATATATGAAGGGATCAGATTTCCAAACAGTTGAACCTTAATATAAGTATTTTCTAAAATAGTCAGTACAGTATGTTTTTTTTTGTTGTTTTTTTGTTTTTTAAATATCTCCATTCTGTCATCTAAAAGAGCTTGTCTGATTTAAGGAACATGCCATTTGTGGAAAGAAAATTGTCTCTTACACTTCACATAACTAGAATTGTTACCTGTAACTTAGAGCATACAGAACATGAACTACAGCATGGCAACAACTAACAGTGACACAGACTTTTATTTGTAAAATAACCAGCCTCTTTTTTTTCTTTAAGGGAATATGCAACAGTCATAGGCCATCGGTTGCAGGATCATGGCCTTGTGGTGGAAATGATATACCTTACATCTGAGTTGGGTCTCACACGCGCCCTCCAAGAAGTTAAAAATGATGGTTCCCCATTTTGTATTCTTGTTGAACAGTCAAATGTAGCACTTTCCTCTTGCACCGTAATCATGCTTCATGAGTCTATCAAAAGTAAGTTTAGCTTCATGTAGAAATGTCACTTAAAATAGTCCCCATTCAGAACTGCAATTTAATTTTCTCTGAACATGTTAAAATATTAAATACTGACACATTACACCTCTTGGTAACAAAGCCTGACCTAGTTAAGATGTGACAGTTTGTAAATACTTCATTGAATTAATTTCCTATAATTCACAAAACACAAATCCATCTGCCCTGAATTTCTTTTTCCTAAATGGCATGAAATAGACAACAAAAGCTGTCAAACATAGTAGGGCATTATATATAAATAACATGATTACAGTTCACATTCTTATCTTACTGCTACATAGATGGATCAAATTAAAATCCATCTATTTTAAGCCTTCAGTTTTCTAAAACTTTAATTTCAGATTTCACATCTTTCCCCTTAACAAGAACACAGCTGTTCTAGTCATTATTAAAAAGGCACTTCCTTTTAAAATGAAAAATACCTAACTGTCCTGTTCCCCCATTCAGGTAAAATATGTTCTGAATTTAAGAAAAAAGTCTATGCTAATCCTACTTTTCCTGTTATTTCAATCAGATGTGTGCGCAACTGTTCAGGGGTGAAACCAGGAATCTTTTTAGCCCAAGCTTAAATTAAGATGACAAGTGACTTGTATCTTTTAATTGGGGAAACTTTTTTTAAATGTAACTTGTAGTTAAATAACATTGCACATAGCTGTGCTGAATAAAACTAACTTTTGTAATTACAGGGTAACCATGTCAATACTGAAACAGAAACCTTTTAAATTTCATTCATTTGAATTACACACAGACTTAACGGCTCTGTTTTTTGTCTTTTTGTAAATGTGTCAAGTAGATGGGAACACAAGACTGATAAAGCAAGCTATCTCTCTTCTCTGTAGTACACCGTAATATGCCCATGGAGGATGCATTGGCTCTGGTAGTCAAAGCATTTGGGAAAATTTTTGCTGAGCGTGAGCAGCAGGAACGTGCCGAAATTTCACACAAAGCAGCTGATCTGGCGGATGACTACCTAGAACGGGAGCTCTGTGGGAGTTACAGTGTGCCTCTAGGCGTTAGACATCTCCTCTTTCTGTTAAGTGAGGGAAAATATTTATATCGTGAGGAGTTGAACTCAATAAGTGACTACCTGAAGACCAGGAAAGATGAGCTTGAAGGTATTCATGCTTTTTTCCCCAAAATACAACTTCAAACATGTTTTGTAACACAAGTTGATTTTAAAAAACAGCTCTCAGGTACATTACACATAAATAGTCTACAAATATAAATGATAAATGTGAAAAAGGTCAAAAGTCCACCTGTAAATGTCAATGTATATTAAAGCACATGTATATCTATCCTAAAATCAGATACATATTCCCTGTAGAAATGGTCGCACATCAAACACTTCATCTTCATATCCAAGCCACCCAATGAGCAATCACTCTCCCATAAGATTCACTGATACAAGTAAATTTTTGTAGCTCTTCTGTTAACACTGACACACATTTAAGTTTTTGATAATACCATACACATATAAAAGCATTCTAAATTAAAGTCACTTAGAAGGAATCATTATGCAGAATTTCACATGTGGTTTAATAAAAACCATTAATTCAACCATTATATATGTTTTGCAAAGTATTCAAGAGAAATTCAGCAGAACAACTTTAACAGATAAAACAAACCAACAAACTTGCCTAAGTTGCAGAAAATGTGTATTTTGGAAAGATATTCTGGTGTTCTCTTGATCCCTAGGAGCAGCCCTATAGAAACTTCTTGAACCTCTAGGTTAAGGGGTTAATAATTAGAAATAATCTTATCATTATAGGTCACGCCGTCTTTGTAATGATGTACTCTTAAGAGTTACTCTGCTGCTGTTTGTTTTTGTTCTCTTAAACTAGCCCTTGTTGAACAAACTGATCCTTCAACTGAAGTTGAAGACAAGTTGTATCAAGCAAACGTGATACCAAGTACAAGCACTGCCACCCATACCTTAAGTAAACCTCCACCCCTTCTGCCGACACCCAACAGGAACGTTCTTTTAGGCCAGTCGCCCCTTCCTCCAGCTAAACCTGCATTGTTGGGTGACAGGCCATCAGGAGCTCTTCTTCCAACACCAGGTTAGTAACAATTTAACTTCCTCGTATGTCAAATTTTATATTTAAAACTATTTTACTACTTTGATTTTTTTTTCATGACTGATTCGATCATTCGTGCAATAGATTTGCTCACAAAAATGTAATAGAAATATTATAATCAATGTTATGGGAAGTATAATAAAATGAAGGGATGTGGACCCCCAAAATATCAGTCGTTTGCAAATATTTAGAGTGGTGATTCAATTTTAGCGTAGCCAATTAGTTTATTTTATCATCCATGTATCATTGTGTTTTGTTTTTATGGTCAATTCATATGCTATTTCATATATAATCAATATATGCTAAATATATTTAAATTGTCAGTCTTACACTTCTATAATCCTACAAGTATTTAGGAGTGATGAGTATGTATTGGGTATATAAGTAAAGCATGGCTGGAATGAAAGGCCTGCAGTCTGAGGCCTGTAAGATTTTAGCTGCACCATATTAAGCCATAGGCTTAAGAATGCTTGACATGAGTGGTTGATCTAGGAATAACCCTATGCCAGTAAGGTCACAAGATTACTGCAAAAGATGTGCCACTAGGTGATGTTACAGAAAACTGGAATAGACTGCAGTGTATTGTCCAAGAGCACGAGACACTTGATTGTAACATCATGTCCTGACCACAGGTTACATGTTGTGTGTAGATGCTAATGAGAATAAAATGAACTAAGAAGTAACCTATGAAAAATGAGGCACCCCAGTATTCGTGGGGTGTGGAAGTACAGATAAGGGAAAAGAGGGTTGAAACGCCCATGCATATGCATAGGGTGTTAGATGTGGTCAGAACAACAATATAAAAGATGTTTCCTGGTTGGGTAAAAGTGGAAAGATCTAGCAGGAACCATCCTCTGTCGATGATCATCTGTTGAGAGGTCCATCGGACCCTAGAAGATCTGAGGATGTCAATATGACTACAGTCTTGGGTTTTGTAGGATTTATATATGCATGGGTAATTATAACTTTGCTTATTGGTTTAATAAAACTTGTAGTACAGATAAAACTTTGTACTTGATTGTCTCTATGGTCACTATGGTCTTGTGTTCCTGGAGTCTCCAAATTTGAGAAAAGCACCAGAGGTGATTTTCACTTTTTGAGCTTGAAACTGTAGCACCAGGAGCTGAACCCATGGGAGTTTATATTGAATTTAGTAATTTTGTATTAAATAAAAAAGGCTACAATAATTTAAAGAAAAGAAAAGTTGGATGATTTTAGCCATACTACCTTTCATAGCAAACTTCCCAGGGTAGGAGTAGAGAAGAACAACTATTCTGTTCCTATCTAAAAATGAATCTCCTGTAATATTATGAAAGTATAAGGACTTTCTTTTCCAGTTGCCAAAGTTAAGCTCTAGTAAAAGAATTTTTTGAAGTTACGAAAGCTTATAGAAAACCAAAGGGGCGTCAGGTACATTTGAGAGCAGTTCAGGATTTTAAGATGAATTCTCCTAGATCTTAAGACTTTTGTGCAGTACTAAGCCTGTGCTGGGTTAATTTAAAATTAAATGCTTGTTGCTTTTATGATTGGGATGCATATTAACAATTATTGGGAAATCAGCATAACTTAATGATAAGAATATAAGACACTCACGATTTTGTTTGTACATGATCTGAGTCTTCAGCCTCGGGGCTAATACTAGGCACAAATTTGCATCACAGCTGGTGTCCTGCTGTGTTGTCTTAACTTTGTCGTTATTGGGTCTGCTTAGGGTCTTTTGTCAAATATATTTGACAAGAATTGTAACATAGTAATATAGTCCTGTTTAACTTGCTGTCTTTATCAGTCTTCCTTTACTAACGAGGACACTTTATTAATTTAATTTGTCTGTCTGTCTTGTAGTGTAAACATGTTGACAGGTCACCACTAATGCAGTGGAAAACTGTACTTTGTGGTAGAGATGTAAAACTTTCCAATATGCATGCCTGCATGTAGGTGTAGTGTTAAATAACTTGAAAGGATTTTACTTGTACTTCCGTAGTGTTAGATCTTTTATAAAGTAATGCTCTTACTGGCATCGGTTGAAGACTTAACAAAATCTGAATGATGCTAGTAGATTTGCTAGTGTCTGCAACTGTACTTCTTATAGAAACTTCAAATAGTGAAGCAGCATTTACAACCTGAATGTTTCCAGATATTGTTATAATTAAAATCAATGTTTATTTAAATATTAATGTGAGTATCCTGCTCAAACAAATTAAATGTTCTTTTTATTAAAAATAAAATAAAAAAATCACCCTGATTTCCAAACAGGGATGTCTGGTGCAAAGGGTAAACCTCCACCTCTTCTAGCAGCATCTGCTAAAAGACCTGGTCTTCTAGGATATTCACCCCATCAGCCTGCAAAACGACCACTACTTGGAGAGAAACCTGGACTTTTGCCAACACCAGGTGAGGATGGGAAAGCTTTGTAGATTCTTAGAATCTGTAATATTTTGAAACCAGCTACTTTGCTGTCTTTCTGAATATCGATTTAATATTATTTGCTGTAGTAGATGCAGTTCTTATAGCTAAAAACTTTCTGATGCTAGCCAGCCAGATTTCTCTCCTAACTAAAAAGTTTTGAGATTTCCAATGAAAACAAATGCAATAATCTTCCTTAAAAAAGGCTAATCTGCTAATGAGGGATATGTTTGCTTTATGTATAATGATTGCAATTAGAGTGAAAGCCACATATAGAATCAGAAAACCCTTGTACTAATTACACTATCTCCAAGGAACCAAGATGTTTTAATACAAAAGCTTTTCTATTCGTTTATGTACTGTACTCTATGCAAAATGCTAAGTGGATCATAGAATCAGGTCCAAGGTTGAGTATAGCTAACCGCTTGATAACAGTGACCATAACATAAAAAATGTTAACATCTGAGGGATTGTAGCGGGGTGGTTACCTGCTCCAGCCCTGACAGGGTTAAGGCCAGCGCTGGGAGAGGGCTGGGGCTGTAAGGAAAAGCCCAGGCTGCTTAGGAAGGCAGCCTCAGCTGTGGCCACGCCCCAAACAGACTCAGCTGGCCCTATAAAAGACAGGGAAGTCAGGGGCAGACACAGTCTCCTCTAGCTGTAGAGGGAGACAGGCCTGGCTGCTGGGGAGCTAGAGAAGGTACCTGGAGTGAAGCAGGGCTGGGGGAAGGCTACGGGAGCTGGGGAGCTCTGGCATGGAAACCTCCAGGCTGCGGCGTAGTATAAGGCCAAATGGGTACTGGGGTTGCAGGGGATAGCCCAAGGCTAGGCAGAGGCACCAGGTCCAAACCCAACCTTGCCTGTGATGAGTGGCTTATACTGCATCTGCCCCAGGGAGCCGGGACTCGGTGACTGGCAGTCGCCTACGACTGAGACGAGGTGGGCATAGGGGTTGGGGGTTCCCCGGGGAAGGGAAACCCCGAGAGAGAGGGGTTACTGCAAGGGGGCAGCACCCCAGATAACAGGGCACCGGAGTACAGGAAGGGATGCGGGGGCCTAGCAGCAGTGAGACATCGGCCTGCAGAGGGCGCTCCAAGGCTAGAAACGAGCTAATTCCCGAGACATCAGCAGGAGGCACCGCAGGGGTGAGTCCCACGTGGCTACAGGGATGAGGGGGGAACGCCGCAGCAGCCCACCATGGTAGGATATAATTTCAGAAAGGGGAACTACACAAAAATGAAGAAGTTAGATAAACAGAAATTAAAAGGTACCGTGCCAAAAGTGAAAACTCTGCAAGCTGCATGGAAACTTTTTAAAGACACCATAATAGAGGCTCAATTTAAATGTATACCCCAAATTAAGATAACATAGTAAGAAAACCAAAAAAATGCCACCTTGGCTAAACAACAAAGCAACAAAAGCAGTTAGAGGCAAAAAGGCATCCTTTGAAAAGCGGAAGTTAAATCCTACTGAGGAAAATAGAAAGGAGCATAAACTCTGGCAAGTGAAGTGTAAAAAATATAATTAGAAGGGCCAAAAAAGAATCTGAAGAACAGCTAGCGGGGCCGTTGGACAATCGAGATGCTAAAGGAGCACTCAAGGAAGCTAAGACCATTGCCGTGAAACTAAATGAATTGTTTGTATCGGTCTTTGTTGCTGAGGATGTGAGGGAGATTCCCACACCTGAGCTATTCTTTTTAAGTGGGAATTGTCCCAGATTGAGGTGTCATCAGACGAAGTTTGGGAACAAATTGATAAACTACCATCTGGTCATAGCGACTTATTATTGTTTGTTCACCCAAGAGTTCTGAAAGAACTCAGTAGTTCTGCAATTTCACATTTAACTATGGTATGTAACCTATCATTTAAATCAGCTTCTGTACCGGATGACTGGAGGATAGCTAATGTGACGCCAATTTTTAAAAAAAGTCTCCAGACGCAATCCTGGCAATTACAGGTCGGTAAGCCTAACTTCAGTACTGAACAAACTGGTTGAAACTATAGTAAAGAACAGAATTATTAGATACATAGATGAACACCATTAGTTGGGAGAGTTAACATCGTTTTTGTAAAGGGAAATCATGCTTCAGCAATATACTAGAATTCTTTGAGGGGCATCAACAAGTGTGTGGACAAGGTCCGTCTCAAAGGCTCTTAAACAAAGTAAGCTGTCATGGGATAAGAGGGAAGGTCCTCTCATGGATTCATAACTGGCTAAAAGATAGGAAACAAAGGGTAGGATTAAATGGTCAGCTCTCAGAATGGAGAGAGGTAAATAGCTGTTTCCCTCGGGGTCTCTACTGGGACTAGTATTATTCAACATATTCATAAATGATCTGGAAAAGAGAGTGAACAGTGAGGTGGCAAAATTTGCAGATGACAGAAAACTATTCAAAATAGTTAAGTCCAAAGCATACTGCACAGAGTTAAAAAGGGATCTCACAAAATGGAATGACTGGGCAACAAAATGGTAGATGAAATTCAGTGCTGATAAATGCAAAGTAATCCACATTGGAAAACATAATCCTAACTATACATTAGGGCTGTTGATTAATCGCAGTTAACTCACATGATTAACTCAAAACAAATAATTGTAATTAAAAAAAAAATTGTGATTAATTGCACTGTTAAATAATAGAATACCAATTGAAATGTATTAAATATTTTTGCATGTTTTTCTACATTTTCAAATATATTGATTTCTATTACAACACAGAATACAAAGTGTACAGTGCTCACTTTATATTATTGATTTCAAATATTTGCATTGTAAAAATGATAAACAAAAGAAATTTTTCAATTCACCTCATACACAAGTACTGTAGTGCAATCTGTTTATCGCGAAAGTGTAACTTACAAATGTAGAGTTGTTGTTATTACATAACTGCACTCCAATAACAAAACCATGTAGAACTTTAGAGCCTACAAGTCTACTCAGTCCTACTTCTTGTTCAGCCAATCACTAGGACAAACGAGTTTGGTTACATTTACTGGAGATAGTGCTGCCTGCTTCTTATTTACAGTGTCACCTGAAAGTGAGAACAGGCATTTGTATGGCACTTTTGTAGCCGGTGTTGAAAGGTATTTACGTGCCAGATATGCTTAACATTTGTATGCTCCTTCATGCTTCAGCCACCATTCCAGAGGACATGTTGAAGATGCTCGTCTTTTTTTTTTTTTTTTTTTTAAAGTTAATTCAATTTGTGACTGAACTCTTTCAGGGAGGATTGTTTTACGCAGATTCTACCATATATTTCATGTTATAGCAGCCTCAGATGACACAGCACGTGTTCGTTTTAAGAACACTTCTACATCAGATTTGACAAAACACAAAGAAGGTACCAATGTGAGATTTTTGAAAATAGCAACAGCACTCAACCCAAGGTTTAAGAATCTGAAGTGCCTTCCAAAATCTGAGAGGGACGAGGTTTGGAGCATGCTTTCAGATGTCTTAAAAGAGAAACACTCAGATGCGGAAACTACAGAACCCAAATCACCAAAAAAGAGATTTTGACTCAGATGATGAAAATGAACATGCTTCGGTCCGCTCTGCTTTGGATCGTTATCGAGCAGACTCAGTCATCAGCATGGATGCACGTTCTCTCGAATGTTGGTTGAAGCATGAACGGACATATGAATCTTTAGCACATTTGGCATGTAAATATCTTGTGATGCTGGCAACAACAGTGCCTCATGAATGCCTGTTCTCACTTTCTGGTGACATTGTAAACAAGAAGTGGGTAGCATTATCTCCTGCAAATTGTAACCAAACTTGTTTGTCTGAGCAATTTAGCTGAAGTAAGAATGAGTGGACTTATAGGCTCTAAAGTTTTACATTATTTGTTTTAGTTTTGAATGCAGTTTTTTTTCTACATAATTCCACATTTCTAAGTTCAACTTTCATGATAAAGAGATTGCACTACAATACTTGTATTAGGTGAATTGAAAAATACTGTTTCTTTTGTTTGTTTACAATGCAAATATTTGTAATAAAAATAAATATAAAGTGAGCACTGTACACTTTGTATTCTGTGTTGTAACTGAAATTGATATATTTGAAACTGTAGAAAACATCCAAAAAAATTTAAATAAATGCTACTGTGTTGGGCTGCTTTGGTGTTTTCTCGACTACAGGGATATTAAATTTTTTTTATGTTATGGTCACTGTTACCAAGTGGTTCAGCTATATTCAACTCTTGGATTAGGTCCTGTGCTCCACTTAAGACTAAATCAAGAATTTGCCTCTTCTCTTGTGGGTTCCAGGACTAGCTGCTTCAAGAAGCAGTCATTTAAGGTGTCAAGAAACTTTCTCTGCCTCTCATCCTGAGGTGAAATGTACTCAGTCAGTACAAGAATAGTTGAAATCCCCCATTATTATTGAGTTTTTTATTTTTATAGCCTCTCTAATCTCCCTGAGCATTTCACAGTCCCTATCATCATCCTGGTCAGGTGGTCGGTAGTATATCCCTACTGCTATATTCTTATTATTCAAGCATGGAAACATATTATTCAAGCATATGTTGGAGCCTTTTCATTGAGGGATGGTTTTGTTCCTAGATAGGAACTGCAATAATGAAGATGTTGGTCAAATGTATTGATCACTGTGGTCATACCTATGGTCAAAAAGTTGGGGGTGCAATCTCTTCTGTGGAAGTCTTTGGCTGCTATTTGGGCTTTCAGTGGCATGGAATCTGAGATGACTCCAGGGCTGTGGACAATTGCTCTTAAATCTGAAGGCAGTAACAGGAAAGTTACAGAAGAATCAAGTTCTTTACAGTAGCTGCGGAGACGGGCATTACAGAACTCTCTAAAGTGGAGGTAGCTGTAAGCATTTTGCCAGTGCAAGAGGGTGAGGAGTCCTCAGTGATTGTGGCACATCTAGCTAGTTAGGGGGAGGGAAGGGGCAGGGCATTTATATGTAAAACAGCCTCACTATTTATTTTTCTTTGTCATAGCTGTTCATGTTAAACCTGTGCAACACCAACGGGCAGCTAAACCAAAGCCTTTGCTTAACTGAGACGACATCACAGACACCATGACTAATAATGGAATACATTAAACCTGATGGTGGCATCCCTCTTCCAAGACAGCAGAGAGCATGATAAACTTGTATTGCTAGTGTCCGTACACCCAGACAAACTTAAATGTATCTCATTTTCTGTAATATACATTCCTGTGGGAACTTTTTAAAATTTCAGGGCGCTCTTCTGTTCAAACAAATTGGTATTTGTGGAAGGTCAGTGTTGTAGATTCATGGTCTTATAAATTAGGAATTGTTTAAATAGATGTGGTCACAAAATAAACTATTTGTTTTACACAATTCATCACTGATTCTTTTGTGGTTAAGTTTTACCTGACTCTTCCATATGATTATTTTAGAAAGATAAGCGACCCAGTCAGACTTCATTTCAGTGCTTGTGCTGGGTAGAGATGGATACAATTTCTTTTTCTTTCTTGTTCTTTCTTTCTAAATGTGAAAAGTCTCTATGGGTTGTTGGGATTTTGTGTTTTTTATATAATACAGAAGTGTTCTCTCTACTGTCCATGCATCTTCCTTGAGTAAAGATAAATACACGTTGACCATATCTCAACCCTTATTCAGTATGTCACTTGCTTAGGACTTCTAATATTTTTGAAATATTTTTAAATGAGATCTCATGTTTATTACTATATTATGCCATGATAGCTTATGTCTTCAATGTGTTGGAACGTTAGTCTTTCCATTTCTACTGTAATTTGAAGTTTAATGACAGGATATGAAAGGATTAAGGAAAATTCTATACTAATTGTACTCTCCCAGATGCAATTAAGAAAATTAATGTTGAGAACTACCTTAATTTCCATGTAGTTTCACACAGACCAGTAATGTACCAGATTTAACTTGTTAATTTAAAGCTATACAGTTACATTGTGCAAAATGTTTAAAAAAGAATTGTGTACAGTCATTCCACTGAAACATGAAGTATAGTTCCAACTGACATGTAATTTTTTAGTTATCACAAAAAATAACTAACTTGCCAAAAATAGTTTAGCACTCAGTTACCCACTTACAGTGTCAAAGTTCAAAATTACAATATTAGCCCCTTAAATTTTATTTTTTTATTGTGGGTTTCCTTTTCCTCTCACCTTTTATGAAAGACCCACACAAACAAAAGGGGAAAATGGCAATACAGCTAAAAGAATCAGTTAGCTTAGTAACTAAACTTCAGACAAACACAAGTTAAAAGAACTGAAAAAACTTCTTAATCATAGGTATCACTTGTGATAACAATAGGTAAAATGCTTTTTCAGACAAAAACATGACTTTTGTAAGTTGATGTATCTTCCTAAGAATAGGAATTAACTTGGAGAGTTCTTACTTTCATATAATTTTGTCAGTTGTATGTGTTATAATTGTTCTTAATCATTTTATGTATACAGGATTTTCGAGTCTTAACACATCCAGCTAAAGCAGCACTGACTAACGTGGAATCTATTTTTGTTGGTGTTTCACTGTCATATTTATAGCCACTCTTGAGTACTTTCACTGTAGATTCTTTAGTAGAGCATTTGATCAATTAGAAGCTTACAAAACTAACTTCCAGTGCAATTTTCTTCTCATAGTAGAAAGAACTTAGTTGGCCAGCTGTGTCAGAATTCACTTGTTTCAACAAATGCATTTGTTTAACTTTTAGCTGAGGACTCATCTATAAGTCTCAGTTCAGCAGAGCTGCTACAAAATACAGCCCCCAACACGAACACTAGGAAACTAGTCCTGGTTTTTACTGCAGGTTAAACACAGTGCAGCAAAGCATGCTAATCTATTTTAATTGGCATTATGCAATCTTATTGCTACTTGTTTTGGTTCTAGTAATAGCTAAACTATCCTGAATTAGGAACCAGCTGCCAGATAACTCAAACTTTTATTCAAACTAAATTTTATGTGTGTGTATGTAATTTATTCTTTAATCAACTCTTACCCTAACTTCTGTGGGGTTTTTGTTTCTAAGTAGGTATGAGTTTCAAAGCTCTTATGTTAGTAACTAAACTGCTACTGTAGGTCCTCTGAAGTGATTGTAGCCCATTTAGTTCCTACCATGTAATTATCTGAGGGCCTCGAGCATTAATACATGCATCTTCCCTCATGTGAAGTACAGAGGTATTATCTCCATTTTACAGATGAGGAACTGAAGCACAGACTTAGACTTTCCCATAAGCACCCAGGAAGTCTGTCACAATACTTGGAATTGAACCCAGATCTCCTGAACCCCAGTGTAATGCCTTAATCACAAGATCATTCCCCCTTAAAAGAAGGGTTTAAAGATGAATATAGCCTGTATTCATTAAGGGTCTGATCCTACACCCATGAAAGCCAGTGGAAGTGAGGCTATGTCTTCACTACAAAAAAGAGTGAGTTTTGGGTTTTGGTTTTTACGTCAGGGTAGCTATCTCAATATAAAATCTTAGTGACGACAAGGCCTTGAGTTTATTTTGCCTAGCTGCATCAAGGTATAATCTAGAACAGGTGGGCAAACTATGCCTGCGGGCCACATCTGACCCATGGGACCCTTCTGCCCGGCCCCTGAGCTCCTGGAGGCTAGCCCCTGGTCTCTCCCCTGCTGTTCCCCCTCCCCCGCAGCCTCAGCTTGCGTCACCACCGGCACAATGCTTTGGGTGGCGGGGCTGCGAGCTCTTGCCGGGCAGCGCAGCTGCAGAGCCGCAGCCTGACCCGGTGCTCTGTGCTGCGCAGTGGTGTGGCTGGCTCCAGCTGGGCAGCGCGGCTGCCTCTCCTGGCACTCTGAGTGGTGCGGCTGTAGTGCCGCCAGCCACCAGTGCTCCAGGTAGCCTGGTAAGGGGACAAGGAGCAGGGGAGTGGGTGTTGAATAGAGGGCCAGGGAGTTCAAGGTGGTGCTCAGGGGGTAGGGGTGTGGATAGGGGTCAAGATGGTCAGAGGGCAGGGAACAGGAGGGTTGAGTGGGGGCAGCGGTCCCAGAGGGGCAGTCATGAAGGAGGGGGGGTTGGATAGGGCGTGATCAGGGGGTTATCAGGGGACAGGGAGAAGGGGTGGTTGGATGGGGCGGGGTCCTGAGGGGGCCGTCAGGAAGGAGGAGGAGGTGGATGGGATCTGGCAGCTATCAGGACAGAACGGGGGGTTGGATGGGGCAGGAGCCTCAGGGGGGTCGGATGGGGGTGGGAGCCAGGCCATGCCATGGGGGTGGGGGCACAGTCTCCCCTAACCGGCCCTCTATACAATTTTGGAAACCCAATGTGGCCCTCAGGCCAAAAAATTTGCCCACTCCTGATCTAGTGACTATAATATTCAATCATGTTTAAAATAATTTAAAAAAAAAAAAGTCAGGTGAGATTAAAAAAAAAGTCAGGTGAGAAACTTGGTCTAGGACTAGAGTAAAAAAGTGAAGACACACTCACTGTGAACTTGAAGCCAATATGCACCAGGATGCTTGAATTGTTAAACATCCCTCACACCACTAAGACTTCAGTTGACTTCTGTGTTTAGCGGTTGAGTATCAGAGTTTCACAAAGCTGTATTTCACTTCTCACCCTTCCCCATCTATTTCTGGGTAGCTTTTCTGGCAGTATGTCTCGATTTTTCACTAGTTTTCCAATGGATACCTGTCTGTTTCTGAACTCAGTGTTGTATGTGTAGGAACTGGAGTAAAACAGAAGTCTTGTTGATGAAGCCAAGTCTCCTGTTCAGCAATGATCCTGTTCTGGTAACTAACACTAAAACTGCGGGGGGGGGGGGGGGGCGGGAATGTAATTGCTTTATTCACTTGACCTCCCCTTTTGAAAAGGGAAGATACTGGTGACTTAATGACCAACGTTTCTTAGTTTAAAAAAATAGGTTACTCTGGGGTAGGGTGACCAGATAGGAAAAATTAGGACAGGGTGATGGGTAATAGTTGTCTATATAAGATAAAGCCCCAGTATTGGGACATCATTTCACTCTACTCTGGGACATTGGATTCATTTTCCCTTTTGCAAATAGCTTAGTACAGCAGTGTATGATGCCAGGCCACATCAGTCTAATGCTTTCAATAGCAACATCAGCCTGAAGACATTGCGGAGAGAGAAGCAAGAACTATGGCCTCTCTCCCCAAAATAATTGGGAAAGAGAAGATGCCTCTGAGCTCTTTGAAAGATTGTAGGGGCTGTTGTGGGCACTTCAGTTTAAAGGGCTGACACAAAGAGAGCAGGACCCGCCCTTCTCTCTTCCAGCTCTTCACTCTGAATCTGGATTTACACACACAGGCTAGAATGGTAAAAGGCTGTCTGGTTTTCCCTTGCACTAGCAGATCAAAGGGCTACAGGAGTCTAGAGAAAACCCTGTAGTTGCTACAATCTCAGCAGCGTGTGACAAAGCAGATCATTTCCTTCCCTCAGCTGTCCATTTATTTTAATGAGGATAAAAAAGACCCATAGTGTCTGCCCCCCAGCTGAAGAGAGCTGGGAGCTGTTGCTATTTACACACACATCTAAGCTGCCTTCTGTTGTTGGGAGCAGCAGCTGGCTGTCTGCAGGCAGGTGCTGCTGTGGTACCTAATATACCTACTCTGGAAAAGGGGAAATTGGGTATAAGCCCTAAATTCATTGTTAAAGAAATGAAACTGACCATGACTAGTCATTTAGCAATTTACTAAACCCCATTCTTGACAAAGCATTTTACTCTTGTATAGCTACTCATTCACCAGAGCTAGGGGTGAGAATGCTGGATTATGGTCCATTTATGCATCACATGCAGAATTTTTAACTAAATTCCTTCTGCCCCCATATCCTCTCAAAGAGAAGGAAGAATGTAGGACTGAAATTTTTTTCTTACGGGCTGTGATACATAAGCAAAACTAAATAGTTGGTCTTTCAGATTCCTGGCTAAATTTGCAGGGCTAGCAGCTAAAACATCTTTTCTTGTAAACTCACTCAGAAAACACTGCTGGGATTAGCTGAGACAAAGCATAGAAGCCCACAATGCCAGTTTTTACAAAATTACTTTTCAGCATAACAGTTTAAGGAATGTTTGTTAGAAGTGGGTAACCTGCATTATCCAAAGGCTGGAATGGAGAGAATGCAATACCCTGGACCAGTTCTGAAGGATTCTATTTGAATTTCCAAACCAAAAAAAATTTAAGAGGGAGCTAAAGTTGAGAGTTAATATTAAAAGGAAGGGTATAAACATAACAGAGATGTTGGAATGATTGCCAAAGCCAAGTGATACAAATGTGGGAAGTTCAGAATTAAGGTTAAACCTAAATTCCAATAAAAGCAGCAAAGAATCCTGTGGCACCTTATAGTCTATAAGGTGCCACAGGATTCTTTGCTACTTTTACAGATCCAGCCTAACACGGCTACCCCTCTGATACTAAATTCCAATGTGTTATGCTGAGAAAATATACCATTTAGGCACTCAAACAGCCCTCGCTCTGCCCATAGTGAGGCTGTGCAATAACAACACATTTAGGATTAATGCACGTTAGTGTTTGCAGCCCCAGAATAGATTAAAAGTGATATTTAGAGCATTGTTTTTCATGGTTGTCTATATGTAGTGTCACAACAAGTCAGTGTTCAAAGTCTAAGAAAGGCTGGAGGCAGACTGATCAGAAGGGACATTTGGTGGATGAGGGCAAGGGTGTGAGTTAGGGCTGAAGAAGAGGAGGGAAGAGTGTTCTGTAAGTGGGTCAGAGCGGCTGAGAAGGGATCTAGGGGAGTTCAGTGGCATTAATGAGAGTGGTTGGCCAGAGATATAGCTAGGCTTGGGGCAGGGAAAAAGCTGTGTGCGGAGATGGCCTGTGGGGGAGAGGGGAGATGCTGGGCTGTGCACCAGTCTGTGATGGGGAGCTCAGCTCTACTGTGCAGTGAGGCAAAGGGGACCCTTAAGGTGCAGAGATATTAGAATTTAGGTACTAGTCTCATTCATTCCCCTCTGCAGAACAGCAGTCTCTGTGAGATAGCTTTAATAGAGGGGAAGAAACACAAACTAGCTTTTAACACATTTCCACAGCTTCAGCAGTTTTGTAATGGCAGCTAACACCTTGAGCCATAATGCTGTACTTGTACAGGGGGAAATGTGTACTTTGGTAAATGGCTATTTTATGATATATGTGTCTATGATCAGAATTACCTATGAATTAGCACAGCTTGCTTCAGTTAGAGGTTTGTTTAGATCTAAGCTGGTTGTTTAAATGTAATTGGAAGAAGGTGAGGGAAATGACTTTGTGCCCATTTGCTGGTTCCTTGTAGTGCAGAAAGGAGAGCTGAGCCTTATTCTAAGGACAAACATTGCAATGCTTTTGTTACATTAGGGGGGAAAACCTCCAAGACAAGCACATAAAGAAATCCCCAAACACACAGGGCAACTGTGTGGCTCATAAAGAAGAAAAGGGTAAGTTTCCTTTTTTCTTTGCAAGTTAATTAAAAGCAAAACATGCAGGCCAGAAGCTTGGCTACCTTCATTCAGCTTGTCATGGTAGTAAACGTCAGTCTGCACCCATGAAACTTTCACAAATGTATGCTGAAAAATACAATGAAGTTGAATATTTTAATTGTAGTACTTGTTATGAGAAGGTGAATGTTTACTTTTATTTATTAATGCATGTTGAAATTTTGGTAAATAAGCATTTTAATGTTTTTATAATACCTTTTTAAAAAAATATTTTACTAATTCTATCATTCTTCCCCAAACATTTTTATGGAAGTTATTTGTGGTAGTCTGTCAGCTTATGGGTCAATTATACAAAATACTTTTTACCTTGACATAGTTAAAAAAGTTTGTAATAATTAAACTTGAGTTCTTTTAAAGATGGGGAAAACTGCATGGATATCCAGCAAGAGCTTTCCACTTGTTACACATGGTTAATTATGTTGTATGGCACTTGATTTTCTTTGGCTGTGGACTAAGTTAAATGGGGTGAACACAAAGTCCTTTTGCTTTCTTTTGTGTTCATTTGTGTACTGTAAGCTTTCTGATGTTCGTAAAAATAAATATTTTATTGCATATTTTTCTTAGTACTTTATTTTTGCAACTTATTTTACTACTTACTATTAATGAACTATAACATTGTTACACATTGAAGAGATGTGTTTGTGAGGAGAAGGATTTCCATTCTCAGGTCTGTCATGAATGAAATGGTGTAAATTGTTGGCTTATCAGTACTTAAATTGCTTTGATATCTTGTTGGTTTCTTAATATCACTTCAGTGAGAACTAGTTATTCAGACTTGTTCGCTTTCATATTCTGTATACACTGTAACTACAATTCCTTATTTCACTAGTAGATCTTAGTCTGAATGGCAGCTTCTGAAATTAATAAAAGGGGGATATCAACTTGCCAGCTGGGTATTGCTATAGCACTGTGTGTAATATATCATATAAAAACTCTATGTTAAAAGAATATTAAGGTTGCAAAGTCAAGCACTAAAAGTTAAGAAATGCAAAAATTAATGTTGCCTGTGCAACCTTAATTGAGCCCTTGCATGAGTATGCATCATGATAAAGTCTTTAATTACATGATTAGAGACTATATTTTTCAACAGGACCCCTGCCTCATTCAGTCCACAGGGTAGACATGAGCATCTATTCAATATTTTTTTTTACCCTTGTTGGTCAGTGAGTGACCCCAGGCCTTATTTGCAGCACACTATTCAAACTCTGTTCTGAAGACAAAATTATTAATTCCGTCCTGGGCTGTTCTGTAGCATTCATCACTATAGTACCTGAGTGCTTCACAAATACTAACTGATTTATCTTTTCAACCCCTGAGGTAAGAGTGTATGTGTATTATCCCCATTTTACTGATGGGGAAACTGAGCCACAGAGAAGTTAAGATGAAAAGTCCCTGCTAAACTTGACTTTGTCAGAGTACTTGGCATTATACAGCATGTCATATGTTCAAAGCACAACTCCCATTGACTTCAGTTGAAACTGTAAGTGCTCAGCTCTTCTGGAAATCAGACCTAAGGGTATGAACTTGGGCATCCAGAAAATAAGGAACACGTAATTGGTGGCTACCAGTGAAAAGTTCAGTTTAATTGACTTGCGCAGATCGCACAGAAATTCTGTGGCAGAGTTAGGGATAGATTCCAGTTCTGCAGGGCAGCATTCAACTTCCTTAGCCATATGACTGTCCTTTCTCTTCCTGCAGCCCTGTCTCATTCAGCACACACCTTCCAACTTCTGCAACAAGAGAACCAGGGGTCATGCAGCCAACAGTTTTCTTCACTCTATAACCTTGATTCGTTCCCAAGGCAAGTCTATTCCATGTGCTGCAGGAGGCAGAGGTCCTGTGGCAAAACAATAGCAGGTTTGGTGTATAACTTCCTAGGTTTTAAAAAAAGCAAACAGCGAACTGCTAGATGCACCTTACAGACCTCTGCCACTTGCGCTAACAGAGTAACTAGCAGCAGTAGGTTGTCATCCTCTATGTGAACCAGCACTTGCATGGTATGAGACGTGTGCTTTGCCAGTGGGTTTCACAGATATGTGCAGAAGAATGTTGAGACCTGGGAATCTTGAGTTCCATTCCAATCTCTGGAATGCTCCCAGTGGACACACTCTTCCTCCCTGCCCCCTCCGATCTGTCACTGTCCTAGTCCTCGGTCTCCCCATCTCTGGCTCCTTAACCCATTCCTTGCTTACTCAGGCTTCTCACCCTAGTCCTAGTCTCCAGCAGTCTCTGTCTATGGCTTTCCCTCCCCATCTTACTCTAGTTTTTGTTCCCTTTACATTCCAGTCACATGGCTTTCTCCTTCACACTGCCTGAGTGCCATCAGGGAGGTCATTGTGAGCACAGAAGAGACAGGTTCACTGCTCTCTGTTCCAGGGCTAGGCCTCACCCTAGCCCAAAGCAGCCTTTAAAGAAGAAGTCCAGCTTCACCCTTGTAGCCTTGGGCTGGAGGGAGCATGTGCTCAGTTGCTTTGTGGGGGTGGGTCAAATCTAATCAATGCACAAGCAGTGATGGGTTGGAGCATGCTCAGTTGCTTTGTGGGGATGGTGCATGTATAGGCTGGTCAGCCTAGGAGATATGAAAGGCTTAAGCATACCCAGGAGAGACTCTTCAGAGACTTAAGCTGTTAAAAGTCTCTACGTCGCATGTGTGAATTATGATTTTTTTTCCCGGAGGCTTATAATGGCCAAATCTGGGCAGATTTTCATGGGCGTGACAAAACATACAGCCCTGATGCAAAAGTCATCCTCCTTCCAAATTTCAAATCCCAGCTCTAAAGTATAGAGGCACTAAAGCTGTTCAAAGAAAGGGTTATCTGAATTTTTTAACATGGGCAAAATTAAGTTTTTTCCTAGTTTTGTTCTTGGAAATGGCAGAACCATTCTGGCTGACATTTGCTCAGAGAAGTCCAACACCCTGCACGCAATATTTCAGTCCAAACAGTTGAAGTCTGGCGAAGATGTAAACAACTGAAAAAAGAGTCTTTTTGTGTGAAGTGTCAGACAACCTAAATAATAGGTGGCACAACCAGCCCTATCTACAATGACTTTCTATTTGGATTTCAAAAGAATTGTATGATGTACATTGCTAAAGGAATAATTCATTGGTTAGTGCAGGGGTCGGCAAGCTACAGCACGTGTGCTAAAGGTGGCACGCGAGCCGATTTTTGATGGCATGTGGCGCGGGCTGAGCCACTCAGCCCACCGCCACTCTGGAGTTCCCGCTACTGGCCCCTTGCCAGCCGGGGTCCCACTCAGCACCTGCCGCTGGCCTGGGGTTCCTTCCCACAGGCTGGCAGCGGGCTGAGAACCCAGTGGGCAGGAGCCAGCAGCTGAAACCCCAGAACAGTGGCGGGCTGAGCGGCTCAGCCCACCACTGCTCTGGGGTTCCCACTGCTGGCCCCTTGTCAGCTGGCGTCCCCCCTTGTTGGCCTGGGTGAAGGACCCATTGCTGGCCTGGGTGAAGGAACCCCAGGCTGGCAGCAGGCTGAGACCCCGGCTGGCAGGAGCCAGCAGCTGAAACCCCAGAGCTGCGGCCGCAGACTAAGCCACTCAGTCACTGCTCTGGGGTTCTGGCTGCTGGCCCCTTGCTAGCTGGGGTCCCCACTGCAGCCCCACTCACCTTGCTTCTGGTTGGAATTCCAGCACAGGTCCCCTGACAGACAAGGTCCAGGTCTCTGGCCGTGCTCAGCCCTACCAGCCACCAGTTCCACTCACCTCAACTGCCAATCTGGGGTTCCAGCCAGCTAACAACCGATCACTCAGAAGCCTGTGTGCAGCCTAAAGTATCCAAATACGTGCCAGACATTGGAAGACTCAGCAAGGAAAAGCAAGGGCAAGGATCACACTAAAATAATATCTGCATTTTAATTTAATTTTAAATAAAGCTTCTGAAACATTTTGAAAACCTTGTTTACTTTACATATAACAGTAGTTTGGTTATATATTATAGACTTATAGAGAGACCTTCTAAAACACGTTAAAATGTATTACCAGCATGTGAAGCCTTAAATTAGAGTGTATACGTGAAGACTCAGCACACCACTGCTGAAAGGTTGCCGACCCTGGGTTATTGTGTTGCTTTAACTCTTGTCATAGACTCATAGACTCATAGACTCATAGACTCTAGGACTGGAAGGGACCTCGAGAGGTCATCGAGTCCAGTCCCCTGCCCTCATGGCAGGACCAAATACTGTCTAGACCATCCCTAATAGACATTTATCTAACCTACTCTTAAATATCTCCAGAGATGGAGATTCCACAACTTCCCTAGGCAATCTATTCCAGTGTTTAACTACCCTGACAGTTAGGAACTTTTTCCTAATGTCCAACCTAAATCTCCCTTGCTGCAGTTTAAGCCCATTGCTTCTTGTTCTATCATTGGAGGCTAAGGTGAACAAGTTTTCTCCCTCCTCCTGATGACACCCTTTTAGATACCTGAAAACTGCTATCATGTCCCCTCTCAGTCTTCTCTTTTCCAAACTAAACAAACCCAATTCCTTCAGCCTTCCTTCATAGGTCATGTTCTCAAGACCTTTAATCATTCTTGTTGCTCTTCTCTGGACCCTCTCCAATTTCTCCACATCTTTCTTGAAATGCGGTGCCCAGAACTGGACACAATACTCCAGTTGGGGCCTAACCAGCGCAGAGTAAAGCGGAAGAATGACTTCTCGTGTCTTGTTTACAACACACCTGTTAATGCATCCCAGAATCACGTTTGCTTTTTTTGCAACAGTATCACACTGTTGACTCATATTAAGCTTGTGGTCCACTATGACCCCTAGATCTCTTTCTGCCATACTCCTTCCTAGACAGTCTCCTCCCATTCTGTATGTGTGAAACTGATTGTTCCTTCCTAAGTGGAGCACTTTGCATTTATCTTTATTGAACTTCATCCTGTTTACCTCAGACCATTTCTCCAACTTGTCCAGATCATTTTGAATTTTGACCCTGTCCTCCAAAGCAGTTGCAATCCCTCCCAGTTTGGTATCATCTGCAAACTTAATAAGCGTACTTTCTATGCCAACATCTAAATCGTTGATGAAGATATTGAACAGAACCGGTCCCAAAACAGAACCCTGCGGAACCCCACTTGTTATACCTTTCCAGCAGGATTGGGAGCCATTAACAACTACTCTCTGAGTACGGTTATCCAGCCAGTTATGCACCCACCTTATAGTAGCCCCATCTAAATTGTACTTTCCTAGCTTATCTATAAGAATATCATGCGAGACCGTATCAAATGCCTTACTGAAGTCTAGATATATCACATCCACCGCTTCTCCCTTATCCACAAGGCTCGTTATCCTATCAAAGAATGTTATCAGATTAGTTTGACATGATTTGTTCTTTACAAATCCATGCTGGCTATTCCCTATCACCTTACCACCTTCCAAGTGTTTGCAGATGATTTCTTTGATTACCTGCTCCATTATCTTCCCTGGCACAGAAGTTAAACTAACTGGTCTGTAGTTTCCTGGGTTGTTTTTATTTCCCTTTTTATAGATGGGCACTATATTTGCCCCCTTCCAGTCTTCTGGAATCTCCCCCGTCTCCCATGATTTCCCAAAGATAATAGCTAGAGGCTCAGATACCTCTTCTATTAACTCCTTCAGTATTCTAGGATGCATTTCATCAGGCCCTGGTGACTTGCAGGCATCTAACTTTTCTAAGTGAATTTTTACTTGCTCTTTGCTTATTTTCTCTTCTAAATCAACCCTCTTCACGTAAGCATTCACTATACTAGACATTCCTTCAGACTTCTCAGTGAAGACCGAAACAAAGAAGTCATTAAGCATCTCTGCCATTTCCAAGTCTCCCGTTACTGTTACCCCCTCCTCATTGAGCAGTGGGCCTACCCTGTCCTTAGTCTTCCTCTTGCTTCGAATGTATTGATAAAAAGTCTTCTTGTTTCCCTTTATTCCCATAGCTAGTTTGAGTTCATTTTGTGCTTTTGCTTTTCTAATCTTGCCTCTGCATTCCTGTGTTATTTGCCTATATTCATCCTTCGTGATCTGCCCTAGTTTCCATTTTTTATATGACGCCTTTTTATTTTGTAGGTCACGCAAGATCTCAAGGGTAAGCCAAGGTGGTCTTTTGCCACATTTTCTATCTTTCCTAACCATTGGAATAACTTGCTTTTGGGCCCTTAATAGCGTCCCTTTGAAAAACTGCCAACTTTCCTCAGTTGTTTTTCCCCTCAGTCTTAATTCCCATGGGACCTTGCCTATCAGCTCTCTGAGCTTACCAAAATCCGCCTTCCTGAAATCCATTGTCTCTATTCTGCTGTACTCCCTTCTACCCTTACTTAGAATTGCAAATTCTATGATTTCATGATCACTTTCACCCAAGCTTCCTTCTACTTTCAAATTCTCAACAAGTTCCTCCCTATTTGTTAAAATCAAGTCTAGAACAGCTTCCCCCCTAGTAGCTTTTTCAACTTTCTGAAATAAAAAGTTGTCTGCAATGCAGTCCAGGAACTTATTGGATAGTCTGTGCCCCGCGGTGTTATTGTCCCAACATATATCTGGATAGTTGAAGTCCCCCATCACCACCAAATCTTGGGCTTTGGATGATTTTGTTAGTTGTTTGAAAAAAGCCTCATCCACCTCTTCCGCCTGATTAGGTGGCCTGTAGTAGACTCCCAGCACGACATCACCTGTGTTTTTTACCCCTTTTAGCCTAACCCAGAGACTCTCCACCCTTCCGTCTCCTATGTCCATCTCCACCTCAGTCCAAGTGTGTACATTTTTAATATATAAGGCAACACCTCCTCCCTTTTTCCCCTGTCTATCCTTCCTGAGCAAACTATACCCATCCACACCAACATTCCAGTCGTGTGTATTATCCCACCAAGTTTCAGTAATGCCAATAATGTCATAGTTGTATTTGTTTATTAGCACTTCCAGTTCTTCCTGCTTATTACCCATACTTCTTGCATTTGTATAAAGGCATCTAAGATACTGGTTTGATTTTGCCTCCCAGCTTTGCCCTGACCCTCCTTCCTCTCTGCCATTATAGCCCGTGCTCCCTCCTGCTTCCAACCCATCTCCCAGGTCTTGTTCCCCACTTTCCTGTGGGCTTTGCTCACCTGTCCCCGTCGAACCTAGTTTAAAGCCCTCCTTACCAGGTTAGCCAGTCTGTGCGCGAATAAGGCCTTTCCTCTCTTCGAAAGGTGAACGCCATCTGTTCCTAGCAGTCCTTCCTCAAGTAGCATCCCGTGGTCGAGGAAGCCAAAGCCCTCCTGGCGACACCATCTTCGCAGCCAGGCATTCACCTCCACAATGCATCTGTCTCTGCCCGGACCCCTACCTTCAACAGGAAGAATCGAAGAGAACACCACCTGCGCTCCAAACTCCTTAACCCGTACTCCCAGAGCCCTGTAGTCACTCTTGATCTGCTCAGCATCACACCTCGCAGTATCGTTTGTGCCCACATGGATGAGTAGCATGGGATAGTAGTCAGAAGGCCGGATAATCCTCGACAAAGCCTCTGTAACGTCTCGGATACGGGCCCCTGGCAGGCAGCATACCTCCCGGGATGAACGGTCAGGGCGACAGATGGGTGTCTCCGTCCCCCTCAGCAGAGAGTCTCCAACCACCACTACCCTACGTTTCTTATCAGTGGTGGCAGCAGACCTCCCAGCCTTAGGGGTACGAGACTTCACCCCCTTAACTGTTGGGGGTGATTTCTTCTCTGCTGTATCTTTTACCACAACAGGAGGGTTCGCAGCAGCGGTGGAGCACTGCCCGCTGCTAGAAGTAACCAGCTGGCCGTGTCCACCCTGAGCCTCCTCCTCCACTGGTGTGTCAGGTACACCCTGAGGCATCTCCTCTTCCACTGCAGTGTCAGTAGTCCCGTCAACTGGGACAGCACCATCAGCTGTCTCCACATGGATACTGTCCAGGAATTGCTCATGGACATAGATGTTCCTCAGCCAGGCCACCTCCTCCTGTAGCTCTCCCACCTGCTGCCTGAGAGATTCCACCAGTAGGCACCTTTCACATTGGATGCCACCCCCAGCCTGGATATCAGTAAGTGGAAATTGCAAATTACAGTCTTTGCAAGCCCACACCAGAATCTGGGTAAAAGCATCCATGCTTTGGTGCTCTGTCTGGCTACAGGCGCAGGTGGAGGAGACAGAAGCAGTGCTGGCACAGGTGTTACGGGTCCTCCTCACCATTTTAAGCCTCCCTCTGTCAAAGTCTCAAATTCCTGTCTACAGCTCTCTGTCTGCTCCTCTTTGCTGTGAACAGAAGGGTTTTCGATGTGGCTCAGGTTATGGGTTCAAGGGACCAATGGGTCACAGATGAGACCGACAAGGGACCCCCCTCCCTTCCTACTCCCCTTCCAAACTCCCTTGCAAAACTCCCTGTTAGCAGCTCCTGTTCGCTAAGCTCCCTGGTCGCTTGTGCGCAGCTTTATAAAGCCCTGGCCTGAGTGAATGCCCCGCCCACTGGTTAAGGCTCAGCCAATTACCAGAGGCTTCTAGCTTTCAAACCTTCCTAGTAGCTCCACCTCCAACTGCCAGCTACAGCACACGGTCCTTCAAACAAACAAACCAAACAGACTGACAAACACAAGCTCAGCACACAGCAAGTAACCCCCAAACACACACACAAACCCAAACACTGCAGACAGTCACTTACCCCACAGATGCTGTTTGTGCTCCTCCTTCACCTGGAGAACTCCCTTGCAAAACTCCCTGTTAGCAGCTCCTGTTCGCTAAGCTCCCTGGTCGCTTGTGCGCAGCTTTATAAAGCCCTGGCCTGAGTGAATGCCCCGCCCACTGGTTAAGGCTCAGCCAATTACCAGAGGCTTCTAGCTTTCAAACCTTCCTAGTAGCTCCACCTCCAACTGCCAGCTACAGCACACGGTCCTTCAAACAAACAAACCAAACAGACTGACAAACACAAGCTCAGCACACAGCAAGTAACCCCCAAACACACACACAAACCCAAACACTGCAGACAGTCACTTACCCCACAGATGCTGTTTGTGCTCCTCCTTCACCTGGAGAACTCCCTTGCAAAACTCCCTGTTAGCAGCTCCTGTTCGCTAAGCTCCCTGGTCGCTTGTGCGCAGCTTTATAAAGCCCTGGCCTGAGTGAATGCCCCGCCCACTGGTTAAGGCTCAGCCAATTACCAGAGGCTTCTAGCTTTCAAACCTTCCTAGTAGCTCCACCTCCAACTGCCAGCTACAGCACACGGTCCTTCAAACAAACAAACCAAACAGACTGACAAACACAAGCTCAGCACACAGCAAGTAACCCCCAAACACACACACAAACCCAAACACTGCAGACAGTCACTTACCCCACAGATGCTGTTTGTGCTCCTCCTTCACCTGGAGAACTCCCTTGCAAAACTCCCTGTTAGCAGCTCCTGTTCGCTAAGCTCCCTGGTCGCTTGTGCGCAGCTTTATAAAGCCCTGGCCTGAGTGAATGCCCCGCCCACTGGTTAAGGCTCAGCCAATTACCAGAGGCTTCTAGCTTTCAAACCTTCCTAGTAGCTCCACCTCCAACTGCCAGCTACAGCACACGGTCCTTCAAACAAACAAACCAAACAGACTGACAAACACAAGCTCAGCACACAGCAAGTAACCCCCAAACACACACACAAACCCAAACACTGCAGACAGTCACTTACCCCACAGATGCTGTTTGTGCT
The DNA here is from genome assembly GCF_025201925.1 of Gopherus flavomarginatus. Classification (NCBI taxonomy): domain Eukaryota; kingdom Metazoa; phylum Chordata; order Testudines; family Testudinidae; genus Gopherus; species Gopherus flavomarginatus. The sequence continues at coordinate 27,517,629 of NC_066630.1, read as the reverse complement.
CCTCCTTCACCTGGAGAACTCCCTTGCAAAACTCCCTGTTAGCAGCTCCTGTTCGCTAAGCTCCCTGGTCGCTTGTGCGCAGCTTTATAAAGCCCTGGCCTGAGTGAATGCCCCGCCCACTGGTTAAGGCTCAGCCAATTACCAGAGGCTTCTAGCTTTCAAACCTTCCTAGTAGCTCCACCTCCAACTGCCAGCTACAGCACACGGTCCTTCAAACAAACAAACCAAACAGACTGACAAACACAAGCTCAGCACACAGCAAGTAACCCCCAAACACACACACAAACCCAAACACTGCAGACAGTCACTTACCCCACAGATGCTGTTTGTGCTCCTCCTTCACCTGGAGAACTCCCTTGCAAAACTCCCTGTTAGCAGCTCCTGTTCGCTAAGCTCCCTGGTCGCTTGTGCGCAGCTTTATAAAGCCCTGGCCTGAGTGAATGCCCCGCCCACTGGTTAAGGCTCAGCCAATTACCAGAGGCTTCTAGCTTTCAAACCTTCCTAGTAGCTCCACCTCCAACTGCCAGCTACAGCACACGGTCCTTCAAACAAACAAACCAAACAGACTGACAAACACAAGCTCAGCACACAGCAAGTAACCCCCAAACACACACACAAACCCAAACACTGCAGACAGTCACTTACCCCACAGATGCTGTTTGTGCTCCTCCTTCACCTGGAGAACTCCCTTGCAAAACTCCCTGTTAGCAGCTCCTGTTCGCTAAGCTCCCTGGTCGCTTGTGCGCAGCTTTATAAAGCCCTGGCCTGAGTGAATGCCCCGCCCACTGGTTAAGGCTCAGCCAATTACCAGAGGCTTCTAGCTTTCAAACCTTCCTAGTAGCTCCACCTCCAACTGCCAGCTACAGCACACGGTCCTTCAAACAAACAAACCAAACAGACTGACAAACACAAGCTCAGCACACAGCAAGTAACCCCCAAACACACACACAAACCCAAACACTGCAGACAGTCACTTACCCCACAGATGCTGTTTGTGCTCCTCCTTCACCTGGAGAACTCCCTTGCAAAACTCCCTGTTAGCAGCTCCTGTTCGCTAAGCTCCCTGGTCGCTTGTGCGCAGCTTTATAAAGCCCTGGCCTGAGTGAATGCCCCGCCCACTGGTTAAGGCTCAGCCAATTACCAGAGGCTTCTAGCTTTCAAACCTTCCTAGTAGCTCCACCTCCAACTGCCAGCTACAGCACACGGTCCTTCAAACAAACAAACCAAACAGACTGACAAACACAAGCTCAGCACACAGCAAGTAACCCCCAAACACACACACAAACCCAAACACTGCAGACAGTCACTTACCCCACAGATGCTGTTTGTGCTCCTCCTTCACCTGGAGAACTCCCTTGCAAAACTCCCTGTTAGCAGCTCCTGTTCGCTAAGCTCCCTGGTCGCTTGTGCGCAGCTTTATAAAGCCCTGGCCTGAGTGAATGCCCCGCCCACTGGTTAAGGCTCAGCCAATTACCAGAGGCTTCTAGCTTTCAAACCTTCCTAGTAGCTCCACCTCCAACTGCCAGCTACAGCACACGGTCCTTCAAACAAACAAACCAAACAGACTGACAAACACAAGCTCAGCACACAGCAAGTAACCCCCAAACACACACACAAACCCAAACACTGCAGACAGTCACTTACCCCACAGATGCTGTTTGTGCTCCTCCTTCACCTGGAGAACTCCCTTGCAAAACTCCCTGTTAGCAGCTCCTGTTCGCTAAGCTCCCTGGTCGCTTGTGCGCAGCTTTATAAAGCCCTGGCCTGAGTGAATGCCCCGCCCACTGGTTAAGGCTCAGCCAATTACCAGAGGCTTCTAGCTTTCAAACCTTCCTAGTAGCTCCACCTCCAACTGCCAGCTACAGCACACGGTCCTTCAAACAAACAAACCAAACAGACTGACAAACACAAGCTCAGCACACAGCAAGTAACCCCCAAACACACACACAAACCCAAACACTGCAGACAGTCACTTACCCCACAGATGCTGTTTGTGCTCCTCCTTCACCTGGAGAACTCCCTTGCAAAACTCCCTGTTAGCAGCTCCTGTTCGCTAAGCCATATGTAACAAAATTGTGAAGATATTGGAGCTGAACTGAGACACTCATACCCCGTTACTGAACTTTATTGAAATTAGCCTTTAGAGTTTCTGATTAATGTTAAAACTGTTAAAAGATGCACTTTTACATAATTTAAAAGCGTTAGCTCCCAATTATGAGCAAATGTAACTGTCACAATCTTTCATTTTTTATAGATTTCTTGACAGTTTCTGTTCCTTTTAACTCGTCAAAGTAACACGCTTGACAGCAACAACTGTAGCAATCCATTTTCTATTTGCTCAATGGCAATTCTTAAGTGTAGTACAATACAAGACAATTATGGAAAGAGTAAGTAACTTTTCCTACTCTACGTGTCTTTTCTGTTGATGACTTTGCTAGTAAACTGACTTTTAAAAGGAACAATGCCAGACGTAATTTAAAAATGCATTAGGCACTGGTAAGGAAGGTGAATATGACACATCAATTTAGGCATGAGAATGTGTATGATGAAAGTTCATCTGCCCTGTTTTCCCTCATGAGCCGAACTGAAATTGCAAGAGCAAATAAATCACTGTTTTTAATAGGCTGAAACCTCACCTTTTCCTGTCTTAACTTTTCACTGAAAACATTGATTCTCTCCTCAAAGGTTGCAAAATAGCTTAGAGCGTTAAAGTACTATTAGCCCTTCATTTTTTTTTGTTGAGTTAGTAGTACCAAGGAATAGTTACATAATTCAGGGCTTATGACAGAAAAAAAACTTCGGCCTGGCTGAATCACAAGCAAGAGGAGTTGATCTGAAAATTAATTTAATATGTTCATGGACCTCCCCATAGGTGGTTACTTTGCAAAGTGCTTCTAGTTAATACATTTAATCACAGGTAATTTTTTTTTGTTCCATTCCTCCATTATAAATAATCTTAAACATTAACTGTGCCTCTACAACACAACCACCACACCATTAAAACTAGGAACTGATTCCAGCTGTATTCTGTCACACAGCAAAAGAGTATGCACTAGCGGTAGACCTCTCCTTGCCCTGTGGCTGTTTCTTAGAGTGGGCCAAACCGTGCTCTGGTATTAATGCAACTCCACAGCTAACTTGCTGTATTCTTGTCTTTGTAGCTGAAGCAGAGTCCTGGTGTTGTGTCACCTTTATTGGGCCATTTAACGATACTGCTGATTCATTACATGAATTTTGCAAGTTGCACTCCCAACCCACCGCAGCCCACTGTACAAAATATCACATGCCATTCATGCTGGAAGGTGTCTAGTTGTAGCTGATCAGGTGAGACTTTGGGTGAAATCCTGCCCCTATCGAAGTCTATGCAAGTTTTACCATCGAGTTTAACAAGGCCAGGATTTCACTCATGGTCTTCAGTCCTCCCAAAGCAAACTGATTGGCAGGTCATGGTTTCCACTTGTGCTGTGAAGAAGGAATTTGTGGAGGGATGGTTATCTCTGGACCATTCTCCTATTGCCATCCACTTCTTTGGGAGACTGAAAGACTGTTACCCTCTGAATGTTTTATTTAAAGCTGATTGGATCAGTTGGGCTAAGGGCCTGACCTTTGAAGGGAACTGGACAACTCTCTCTAGCAATTCTGTGCCGCACAGGTGCACTTATTTCATTGCACAACTGCATGTTTTTGAACATCCTGGTTCCTTGCCTCTATAGGGATCATTCTAATCCAAGGCCAGAGATCATTTAGTGCAAAAAGTCCTTCCTTAGAACTAGTTTTCCTATACATAAAATGAACCATTATTTGGAAGTCCTAAACCAGTACCAAGGTAGCACTTGCCAATGATCTGTTCCTCTTGTAATGTGTAGTAATGGGCTTATAGCAGGGTTTCCCTGTGGAAGAGGATGGCCACTTTGATAAGGCTCTAGCTTCTTGCAAGAGTAGCTGAAGAAGCAGAGGTCAAATGATGAAAAACAGTAGCTTTTTCTTTATTTAGGATTTGGCAGAACCAAAACCTGGCACTGAATAGTGAGCTCATTACTGACTACTTAAGATGGCACCTTGTTTTATGAGTCCTAAGTGCAGTGACCCAAAGGGAAATGGAGGGAAACATTTCCACTCTGCAGAATGAAAAGTAACCTCCCCAGTGCACCATTACTTTTCAGATTGTTTCCCAAAAAATTCCCTCTCCTTCCTCCAACCTGCGAGAGGAGGATCAGAACTTGCCCCTTTCTTTGTGCTGCATATGTGTAAAAATCTTAATTCAAGGCATTGAAGATATTTTGCATGGTCTGGGGACTGATTTCCCCCTCCATATTTGTAAACAGTCTCAATCTCCATTCCCATTTGGAGTTTGAGGATATTTAAAAAGGGGTTTTGACATGCAGCCTGTGGAAACCTGGGCAACCATGACAGGTGGTGCAGTCACCATTAAACAGTAATGGAATTACTCAGCGGGTGCAGAATGGGAGAGAAGGGAAGAGAAGACAGTGAGAAAAATGGACATTGGAAGATACAAAAATGAAGAGAGACAAAGAATGGACACAAATGGAATCCCTGACCAAGGGTAAATAATGGGCAAAGTGAGAAACTTCTCTGCAAGTCAATGTTCCAGCAACAAAGAGAACCGTGTTACAAGCAGAAGAAACCGAAACGGAGAATGGGAGGATGAGGATCTCTGAGCTATTCTAATCTGGGTAACACTTTGTACAATCCTGCAGTCCTACTCCTGCAGATAAACTCCCATTGATTAAGCGCATCTGGTTGTGTTTTCACATAACAGATAAAAAAGCCCAAACACTGGCAAGATGGTGAATGCTTTTTAGCGATCAGAGATACCAGGAAACTTCTGAGAGAAGAACTGATTTGGCTCTGTTATTCCTGAAGGGCTGCCAGTATTTAAAAATATAGATATATATTGTGACAGCCACACACTACCTCCCATCCTAAAATATCCAGCTTGTGTTTATATTACCACATTTCGGAGTGTAGAAATGTTGTGTATGTGAATGATGAGCCTGGCACGTGCCCAGGAACAGAAAATTATATGAAGAAGAGTAACATGCGCTCACACCTACAGCGTCTGTGCTGGGCTAGAACAGTGGTTGCAGTTTTAAGTACCCAGAAGTCACCTACTACAGGACAGGCCCAACAAAGAAAGTAACAGAAGGCCACTAGGTGTCACCTTCAGCCCCCCAACTAAAACCTCTCCAGCACATCAAGGATCTACAACCTAGCCTGAAGGACTATCCATCACTCTCACAGACTTGGGAGACAGGCCAGTCCTTGCTTACAGACAGCCCCCAAACTGAAACAAATACTCACCAGCAACCACACAACACAAACACTAACCCAGGAACGTATCCTTGCAACAAAGCCTTATGCCAACTCTGTCCACATATCTATTCAGTGGACACCATCATAGGACCTAATCACAACAGCCACACTATCAGAGGCTTGTTCACCTGCACATCTACCAATGTGATATATGCCATCATGTGCCAACAATGCCCCTCTGCCATGTACATTGGTCAAACCGGACAGTCTCTATGTAAAAGAATAAATGGACACAAATCAGATGTCAAGAATTATAACATTCAAAAACCAGTTGGAGAACACCTCAATCTTCCTGGCCACTCGATTACGGACTTAAAAGTCGCAATATTACAACAAAAAAACTTCAGAAACAGACTCCAACGAGAGACTGCTGAATTGGAATTAATTTGCAGACTGGACACCATTAAATTAGGCTTGAATAAAGACTGGGAGTGGATGGGTCATTACACAAAGTAAAACTATTTCCCCATGTTTATTTTCCCCCCTACTGCTCCTCACACCTTCTTGTCAACTGCTGGAAATGGGCCATTTTGATTACCACTACAAAGTTTGTTTTTTTTTGCCCTCTCCTGCTGGTAATAGCTCACCTTACCATACACGCTATAACAAGAGTGATCTGTTAACACCCATTGTTTCATGTTCTCTGTGTATATATCTATATATATCTTCCTACTGTATTTTCCACTGCATGCATCCGATGAAGTGGGTTTTAGCCCACGAAAGCTTATGCTCAAATAAATTTGTTAGTCTCTAAGGTGCCACACGTACTCCTGTTCTTTTTGCTGATACAGACTAACATAGCTGCTACTCTGAAACCAGTTTTAAGATGGTTCAGGGTAATTCAGTGTTACCAGGCCAGACACTATATTTGCCAAAGAAGACTTAATGTACAAAATATCTATGAAAGGAAGTTTGCAAAGGGGGAGATCGAAGTGGAAATTGTTTGAAGCCCCTGTGCCCCTTCATCTGGGGAAGGCAAAAGATCCCACTCCAATTCTCTAGCCTTCCCAAGGACTCCTCCAGCAAACACAAGGAAGGAAAACCAAGACCTGACACGTCTAAGGTGTTTCCACACAAGACAAAAATGAAAAAGAATTGCTTTAAAACTGTAGGGTTTTTATATGCCATGAAGAAGCACACTGGAGCACAAGCCTTGTTTTGCCTTTACAGTTCACATAAACAAAACCAATAAAATAGAGAGAGATTTATACTTTAAAGGCACAAGCAGAATCCTAGACTCCATTCCTGAGGCTGCATGTGAATTTTCCTCTCCCTGGCCCCCTTTCCTGGAGTTCCAAGCAGGACAGGATGTGTCTGTTTCAGGTCTTTTACACAGCAACAATCCCCTTCTTACCTTCGTTCCCATGTATTCCCGATCGTCACACCTGTGATCCTTTGAATTTGCTCCAGATGGAGCCTGTGCCCAACAACAGCAGTTGTCAGCGCATGGCAGCTCTGGTAATTAGGGAGAGGCTGTTAAAACTGGGTTGGTCAACAGTTTTCATTAAAACAGGTTTTTTGATGAAAAATCAGATTTTTCAGGGAAAGTTGAAATTTTCACAGACAGTCTTCCATGGAGAATTTTGACTTGTTGTCAAAAACTTGATAACCAAAAAGTTTCTGGCTAAAAAGTAAATTTTTTGGTCCCCTAGAACTCCATTTTCTCGCCAGTTCTTCTCAGGTAAAATGATGCTTAGAACAAGGCAGAAGCAAGAAAGGAACTGAAACTAAGCAAAAATATCAGACGGATGGCCGTGTTGGTCTGTATCCACAAAAACAAAGAGTCTGGTGGCACCTTAGAGACTAACAGATTTATTTGGGCATAAACTCTCATGGGTAAAAAACCCACTTCAGGCACATGGAGTGAAAATTGCAGATACAAGCATAAATATACTGACACATGAAGAGAAGGGAGTTACCTCACAAGTGGAGAACCAGTGATGACAAGGCCAATTCGATCAGGGTGGATGTAGTACACTCCCAATAATTGGGGAGGAGGTGTCAATTCCAGGAGAGGCAAAGCAAAAGGTCCTCTAGTCCCTTCCTCCTGGCACCCCTTCCTCTTTCTTACCCCCTTTTTAATTTAGTTATTTCAAGAAAGAAGAGTGGGCCAGTAGCTGAAGCACTGGACTGGGACCCATGTTGACCTGAATTTGATGGGTTAGTTTTTATGGCTTGCCACTGATTGCATCCGACCAGAAGACTTATAACTTCTTATCCAATTCAGACTACAGAGTTCAAGAACTTAGAGAGTTCTATATCAGAAGAGGATTCTCGGGGTGCTTGGCAAGAATGCATACACTGAGGACCATACCAAATTGATTAAAATCTTTATTGCCATTAACATAAAAATAAGGAATGCAATGAAACTTATAACTGCAAAACAGTAAAAGAATTCCAAAACTCCTGGTGGTAACATTTCTATTGTAAGTACCTTAACCTGACATACTCGCACCCTTCCCTGAGCACCTGGTAATAGGAGGTGAAAGATCAGCCTCACTCCTGGCATGCCCAATTACACAGTGGTGCTGGCTTCCCCAGTGGTTAGGAATGTTGAGAAGTTCTACTACACTGCACGAGCTGAGCTGACAGTGTGATAGAAGATAGAATAGATAGATGAAAAGCACTCCAACTAACCGAAGCTTCAGGAGTTGGAAGAGCTTAGAATTTAGAGAAGCGAAAGCTTACTAATAGCTCTCTTACAAGGTATTTTATAGGATCCTGACCTATATAATTCAGGCCCAACCTACTATACCCAAATCTTATTTCTGTACCCTTCTATAGGTTAGTGGATTATGACACTTACTTTCTAAATATATTAATAAGGATTATCTCACTCCAAAACTGCCAACCTAGGCTCTCTTGATGACCTCGAATTGTGGTGTACCCTGTGGTTACCAACCGGTTGTAGATACAGATAAACCTGTGATGTGATGTGGATAGTTCCTCCCTTTGGTTCCCCAAAGTTCTGGGACCATTCTTATCAGTGCCAAAGGTTTGCCAGCTTTTATGATATATTTATAACTAAATCTACTTTTTGCTATATAGCAGATCTTACTGGATCTTACAGGCCAGCAGGCTTCTTGAATTTCAGCAAAACTTATTATTAGGAAACACGTGCCTCAACACATCCTAAATTCCAAGGAATTAATACTGATAAAATATAAGAATAAACTGGATGAATTTCAGAAAAATAAACATTAAGTGAAACTGCTGGCTGAATTAATAAGATATAATAGCTAGCAAAATAATCCTATGGGCTACACCCAGGAGTTCTTGAGGTATGCAGGAAAGGATGGTTTTTCTGCCATTTCTGCTTTGGGAAGAAAAGACAGAATGTTGCAGTGATTTAGAAGGGGGAAAAAAGATGGATAAAATACCTTTTAGACTTCATCTGTCCACTCCGTCTCCCACACACAGAGTGATCCCATGCAAAATTTAAATATGGGCAATAAGAATGAAACAGGGTGGTCTTGCTATTAAACAAAACTCCCCTGGAAGAAAGTTAGAAAGCAACTTGGCCACAACTCCTTTGTGAATTACACGATCACACTGCACATCATTCACATGAGAGTGCATTACAGTGCCCCGCCTCTCACACTTTCTGGTTACAGAAAGACTAGCTTTCTGCCAGAAGGGGGCATCCATTGACTAAAATATGGACAGTTACCATTTAGTTGTGAGCAAAGAATGACATTACAATTTAACAGTACTAAACAGCGTGACAATGCGGAAATAACATTTCAGTATAAAAACTATTATTTTATTATTCCCCCACCATAGGAAAAATATTCTATGGAACAATGGAAAAAAATCCTATTAGTGATATATGACTTTCTCTATTTTATCTTTATGATTTAGATGTAACTCTGATATTTTAAAACATTTAACAGTTCCTTTCTGTTCCTGTCAGATTTTGGCCAGTAAGATGCTCATAGTACTGGTATAAGCTTTTCCTTTCTCCCAGCCAAATTGGGCTCAGCTGGGCTGTGTTTCCCTTCCGCAAAATGCCTCAGACTCCACATTTTAGCAGTTTTGTGGTGTATCTACTTCAGGAAATGTCTGACTCTGGTAAAAATCTGGAATGGATGTTAGTGTCCTCGCAGAATTTTATTTTCTGAAAAATAATGGTATTTTAAAATGTATTTTCTGGTAATTTCTGAAAGCAGGTTTATGCAGATTCCAGAGGTATGTTACTAAAAGACAATTTAACAAACAACAATGTGAGTGAGTTCAGATACCATTATATTTGTATCATCTTGTGGTTTTATTTTTTAAATGTGATAGGCTCTTGCATTTCAGCTTTAAAATTAATAAATCACTAGGTACTTATGTGTCTGCTTTTCTCAATACACAGGAAAACACTTGTTCCATACAGGCAAAATTGTCAACATTGTAAACAGATAAAACAGCAAACCATATATTCACAGGTATTAAATCATCAGATTTTTTTTTCCGGGGGTGGGATTGTTGGAGGAAAGAGGCTATGGAGAAGAGAGTGTGTTTGTTTAATAAACCCCACACAACCGCCTTTATTTTAGAAGAAGAAAATGAGAGAAAGTGCAGCAAGAAAGGAAATGATGAAAAAGCAAAATATTCACTAAACTTATTGGATGGAGAGAGAATATGGTGTGTGGGTGTGTGTGTGTGATATATATATATATATATATATATATATACACATGTCCAAAGGGTCAGCAGCATGGCACCTTCTCTGTTATAACTGATGGTTATTTTTACTTTATGTATATACATACAGATATATATATATATACACACACACACACACCATATTCTCTCTCCATCCAATAAGTTTAGTGAATATTTTGCTTTTTCGTCATTTCCTTCCCCCCCCCCTCTCTCTCTATATATAAAAGCAAAGTAAAAATAACCATCAGTCATAACAGAGAAGGTGCCATGCTGCTGACCCTTTGGACAGTATTGTCAGTGGTGGTTTTTGCCTGCCTGCTCTTTATCTGGGGCTCTGGTCAAAAGTTTCATTATTGTGATTCACTGGGTTATTTAAGTGATTCCTTGAAGGTTAACCAAGAAGGAAGGTAGAGAGGTGCAGAGTGGAATAGGAAGATAGAAGGGAGAAAAGACTAGCAGAACTGGCTGTGGTCTTTGCAGAGAGGTAATACGAATAACCCAAGGTAGTATAGGTGAGATCAGGGGTGGCTCCAGGCACCAGCACGCCAAGCGCATGCCTGGGGCAGCAAGCCACGGGGGGCGGGGGGTGCTCTGCCGGTCACTGCGAGGGCGGCAGGCAGGCTGCCTTCGGCGGCATGCCTACAGAGTGTCCGCTGGTCCCATGGCTTCGGTGGACCTCCCGCAGGCATGCCGCCGAAGGCAGCCTACCTGCCATGCTTGGGGCAGCAAAATACCTAGAGCCGCCCCTGGGTGAGATTGATCTTATGGAAGCTCCCAGGAGGGAAAAAAAATGCATCCAAATTTTCCTTCGTGATGAGCCAGCCTTTTGAAGTCACTGATTTTAGTGGCACAGGCCCTGAATGTATAACACTACAATATCTGACTTAAAGATTTTTTTTATTTGGGGGGGGGGGCGAGGAAGCTGGCAGGAATTGTCTTGGTCTTTCCATTGGTGTAAATATTTGTGCTGGATTTGGTACTCTACAGTGTGCTTAGCCAATAAACAGCTCTTTCTCTCAAACTATGAAATAATGAGCAGATGGAAGGAATACAAAGGGAAAAGTAAGTCTGCATAACATGAGATTTTTCAAATGAAACTGTAAAACCAAGGGGAAAACCACGGAGTTAAAAGGCAACAATCTGAAAACCAGGGTTGGGGGAAATAGGGCAGAGAGAGACCATGAGATAAATGCTCAAATTTCCAAAAAGAAAATGGTGTTCATAGAAGAACAATGACATCTGTAAAAACCATTTTCTGTGGGTGAGTCTTGCAGCTACAACCTTGGTAAAGCAAGGCCCTGAGTCTATGACAATCAAATGCAAAGGAAAGTTCGCTGAAAGCACTGATAGGAAAAATTTAATCAAAATATTTTTTCCCCCACAAAATGAAAATTTTCATTAAAGCCTTACAAGGAAAACTATTTGTTTAGAGTTTCTTGCGCTGCCCCCGCCCCTCCAATTTCCTTTTTTGCAACTGGAAATGGAAATAGGAAAAAGGAGAGAAGGGGAACAGAAACTGAATATTTTAGGGTTTCTGAGAACCTCCAAGCCCAAATAGTTTGGGTTTTTTTGTTTTTGTTAAAAAATTAAAAATGTCAATGGAAAAAGGGAAACAATTTTTCATGTTGTCTGAATGTTTTCAGTGACAATACCATTTATTGCCCAGCTCAAACAGCCAGGACCTGAAAAGCCTGAGTCCTCAGCTAGGATTTCATTTGAAAGGCCTTGAATTTGTCCTATAATCTTAAGGATTTCTCCTAAGCCACACAATATGAAGCCTTCGAAGAGGCAAACAGAGCTTGTACCATCTAACTTGATATTGCAAAATTTAAGGTGATTTCAACCTAGAAGTCATCTTCAAATCAAAAGTTATATTAATTTGTCATACTGAGCTGTAGCAGATGGAGTTTCATTTGTGTTGGTTCTCCTATGAATCCTAGACTTTCTCAACAAATGCTATTGAAAAGCTTCTATCTGTCAAGTGCTTTAACAATTTTAGAGCATTTGTTTCCCACTGAATCTGCCTCGTTGAGGAAAACTCATGGGCTCCTTCCTGTAACAGCCCAACACATTGTAGTGGCAAAGTCAACTTACAATATTGTTTTTCACGAGTTTCTAAAGTGGCAAAATGAAACAAAGTGATTTGATGTGGATGCAAATGCAGCAAAATGACCATCCGTAACATCTCAAGAATTTACTTGATACATTTATACGACAGGGATGTCCAAACTTTGCCCAAATGAGTGAGCACCACACTGGCAACAAGAAGCTGTACCTAATTTACATAAATGGAGCAGCTTGTATTTGCTTTCTTCTTTAATGGACAGGTGCCTTCCAGAAGGATGATGATCCACCTTGGTCCAAGCAGAGATGGCTCCGCTGGAAGCAATGGTACTCGCACACTGGGGCTGGTCTACTGGGGCTGGTCTACACTGGGGGTGGGGGGTTTCGAAGTCGAAGTATCTTTGTTCAACTTACCTGGCCGTTCTCACGGCAGCGAGTCAACTGTCGTGATGCCCCCATCAACTGTGCTTACTCCTCCTGCCGAGGTGGAGTACGGGTGTTGATTAGCAGATCAATTTATCGCATCCAGACAAGACACAATAAATCAATCCCCGATACATCGAACACTACTCACCGATTTGGCAGGTAGCATAGACATACCCTAAGGTGACTAAGGCCTTGTAAATACCTGGACAGATAGGAAAGATGAGGGTAGCTGACTGTATCTATGTAGAACCTTATGGACTCACTTTGGCAGGCCCTGCCAAACCCTTTCTTTCACAGCTCTCTCCTCTACTTCTCACTGACTTATCACTTCCAATAGCACTTGTGGGTAGACCTGTATGACTCAGTTATGGCTCTGCCATTTGTCAATAAGTCATTGCATGCTTCTGTCAATCCAACCATTAGTTTGTCTGGGGAGATCCATGGGGAAAGGGATCCTCTTCCACAGCCTAAGGGCTGGCATAGCTTCCATGGTACTCACAGCCCCTGCTAGGGAGGGAGGATGGGCTAGGGGGCTTTGTAACAAAAGATCCTCCAGCCCATTAACCTCCCAACTTCCCTGCGTGTAGCAGATCAGAGACCACTTTCAGGGTGTGATCGCCCCCTGCATGGTCTCCCTATGTCCTGCCTTCCACTGCGCTGATTTTGCTGCTAAAGGAGCACATACAGAGGTGAGGGCAGAATTTGTCCCTGTAAACATATGCCTGTGGAATATCACGTGTTTAGCCTCCAAAAATGCTAATTTAGCAGTGATGTATTGATTTAAAAATAAATGTACTTGGAGACCAAACTGTAAATCAAAACAATGTATCAAGCTGGATTCGTAGCTGTCTGAAATAATGTCACCCACTGTATTCCAGCTCGGCTTCATTACACCATTGCCACTAGAAATTAAAAACAAAAACAAAATCTCAGGCCATTGCTCTAAATTTCAAGCAATAAAAAGATACTGTTTATATCACAGGTCACAGATAGAGATGATAAAACATATGTGATCCCACTAGAAAGCAATGTTAAAACAAGGCACAGATCCTGCCTCTCTTACTCTCACAATAGCTTCTTGGATGTCAGGATTACTGATGTGAGTCAGACAAGCAGAATTAGACCCAAGATAAACAAAATGACAAGATTAAAAACAAGCATATTTTGTAACTGATAAGGCTACAGTGGAAAACGGGCTCCTTTCCATAGTGTGGACCATTGTCAAGTGTTGTCTTGTGGTCAGAATAGGATTCCTACTACCAACTCTTTGTGGCCTTACCCACACTGGGAAATTACAACATGTTAGACCACACGCTAATTAGCAGTTTACAAAACAGAATTTAGCACTCAGTGTAGAAAAGGACTGTCCTATTTAATATTCTGTTATCTGGTTGTGTCTAACTATACCCTAGGAATAACCACAACTAGCTGATGTGATGTTAAACTAAATAGGCCTGATCCACATGGAGTGTTTTACACTCGGTTAGTTTCTGGAATGCAATTTACCAGAGAGGACCAGCTTCATGTGACCCTGAGCAAAACACTTCAATTACCTGTGCCTCATTTTGCCCTTCAGTACAATTGGAATCGTTACCTTACAAAAGAGGGGGTTATGAATGAGTTGGACTTAACGAATAGTTGCAAAGCACTTAGCAATCCTCTAGTGAAAGATACTGTTTATCTGTGTATGTAAAATATGATTGTTAGAGTTATTTGTTGGGTAGCATCTGCAGTTAGATACTACTTTGGATATTGTGCAGGCTTCAGCGCCTAACTGCAGGATTTGGTGGCCTAATTTTGATGCCAATCTTTGCAAACCAGGCCTTCAATGTGCAACAGAAAAACTGTACTTAAAAAAAAAAAGGCATTTTGCTAGAAAGTCTCCTCTTGCCTGCATTTTAGAAAAGCAGAGCTCTGAGGCTGGCTATACCAACCTCATTACTGTGGAATGTAGCTATCCAAACATTATCAGAGGTCTGCTGTCACACACTATACCCTTGAAGGTTAACACAGCTGGATTTGTCAACATTTATTTGCTTCAGTGAGAGATTTGTTCTTTGGGAAAGTCTCAAAAAAAATCCAACTGTCTGGTCTTTTCTGCTGTAGTGAAAATGCCAGGGAAAAAAGAAAATATCACTTTTTAAGTTTTGAAAAGCTTAACCTTTCTTTAGGGACACGTTTCAGCCTTAGTAAGAAGCTGAGTCTGAATGGATTTGGTCATGGCCGACATCTTCCTTCAAGCTGACCCTGTGGTCATGGTAGAGACTACTATTAGTTCTCTCCTTTAGCACTAACAGCTGCCTGAAACCTCTTATTCAGTGGGGACCACTTCTCCCTCAGCACTTCTTCCCTCAAGAGCAGTAGCTTCTTCATTATAGCTCACTGTATCTTCTCTTAGACTGCCCTCTGAAACCTTTTTCCCTTAGACCAAAGCCTGCTAGATCTTACTAGAATCACCGTCTGTTATGCTTCAAAGCATCTGCCTGGCTGAGACACCATCGCTTAGACAATTTGAGGCATCACTGAGATGCAGGCCATTGTGGTGTCTATATACAGACACTCATGCCCATCCCAAGTGTAACTTGCAGTTGTAACTGTAAATTGAGCACAATGAAAATGTTACTGAACTATGGCAATAAGAGTTAGCTAGTGATGTCTGCATGAATAAAACATGGGACGGATTTCATGGAGAAATGACTTGAGAGCAAATTGCCATGGATCAATTTAATCTAATTTCTTTGTCTTCCTTCTGTGATCTAAATAAATGCATTAAATAATTTATTAAGAAGGGCATCTAACAGGTGGGAGGGAAGTGAAAAAAGATAGTTTGATATGAAATAGGAAAGGAAAGCAATACTTTCCAGACAGTCATTAAAAGCTAGCTGGTGTCTAAGTAGTTAAAGCAACTTGATACCGGGGGGAAGACGGGGACAGACTTGCTGTTTAGCCTTCATCTATTTTGTTGAGGACGGTGATATATGCCACACAAATTTTGCAGGAAATAATGAACTAGTCAAAAGTCACAGGATAAGATAAAATATAATAAAATCACCAATGTGAGTCCTGTATTTTAATTTAAAATTACATTTTAAAAAAGTGTTTTAGAGGACACATTATGCATTTTTGGGGTCTCAGCAAACTGCCGTTCATTCACCAGCTTTTCTTCTTCTTGAGATTCATTATTTATTTTAATTTTTGAAAGGCTTTTTATTTAAAGGAAACTCAGTACCCCTCTCTGTTCCCTACCCTGTCCACACTAGTATTCAAGTTATACCACATCATAGCCCACACTATGGTCTCTGCTCTGGGCTTGTCTCAGCTCACTGCACAGGTGGTTAAGTATTATCCATGATTATAGGATATACTGATTTAATTATACCAGTACAACCCTAATGCGAATGCAGTTATATTGGTATAGGGCAGGGGTAGGCAACCTATGGCACACGTGCCAAAGGCGGCACGCAAGTTGATTTTCAGTGGCACTCACACTCCCAGGTCCTGGCCACCAGTCCGGGGGGCTCTGCTTTTTAATTTAGTTTTAAATGAAACTTCTTAAACATTTTAAAAACCTTATTTACTTTACATACAACAATAGTTTAGTTATATATTATAGACTTATTGAAAGAGACCTTCTAAAAATGTTAAAATGTATTA
This sequence comes from Gopherus flavomarginatus, assembly GCF_025201925.1. NCBI lineage: Eukaryota > Metazoa > Chordata > Testudines > Testudinidae > Gopherus > Gopherus flavomarginatus. The sequence continues at coordinate 27,501,501 of NC_066630.1, read as the reverse complement.
CTGGCACACAAAACCTTAAATTAGAGTGAATAAATGAAGACTCGACACACCACTTCCAAAAGGTTGCTGACCCCTGGTATAGGGTATGTTATGGTGGTATACCTTATTTCCTTTCTGATATGAAAATAGCTATACCAATATAAAGTGCTTTTATACCCATATAAATGCATACACACTGGGTGGGGGGGTACCATTTTAACTATACTGGTACAGTTAAAGCAGTACAACTTTTATGTATAGACAAGCCCTAAGAATACATCTGATCAACTGGCATACTACTGAGTTGGATATTTAGTGTGACACTAGGAAGTGTGGTCAATGGGAGATGAACCTATGCTCTAGTTTCTTCCATTTTGTGGTGTGTGTGTGTGTGTGTGTGTGTGTGTGACTGCAGGAAACCTCAAGTTGGAGCAAATTTCATTTGGGGGCTTGTCTCTATTTCACTCTTAATTGGGACTTATTTTCTGGGCTAGTGGGAAAAATCTGTGGCCTTTTTAAGAACTGCATTAGTACTCCATTATTCATTGCTAGAAGAATGGTTTGTGTTTGATCCTCTTGGAAATCAAACATTAAATGCCAAAATATTCCTGATCTCCACTTGCCCAAAGAATGGGAATGCCAGGGTCAACCCTGCACTAACTGTTCAATAGATTGTTGTTGCTTAGATGTGCCAGCCAGTTTTGTCTAATTGATTTTCTTGCTCCAATGAGCCTTTGTACAAAGCTAAAACAAAAAGATTTATTACAGTCAAATATCTTTACTATTAGCACTGTCCATCTGTATCCTCAAAAATGACTGAAACAACAGAGCAAAATATATAGGGGAAAACACTAAAAATTAATACCAGGAGGGATTGAGCTTGCTGAAATTTAACAAACCTTCCTATTCAAATAGTTGAACATAAACATTTAATAAACTCCAGTAGGATCATAAGGACTTGGAAGTCTTAAGACTTTCTAGTCCAATATGAACACAGAAGGTAAAGTCTATCAGTAGTTTCTCATGGAAGCACAGGGTCTGGTTCCACTTGTTTTCTCAGTTGTGAATTTAGATATGAACTGTGCAATCTATTTTTCCTAGCATACTACCAAGGCGGAGGTCCAACAGTAAGTATACATTCTTTTCCTTGTACCAGTACAAAGTTTATGGAGACAACCTGGGTCAGATGTTAAGGCACTGGGCAGAAAGTCAGGGAACACAGGTATTATTCCTGGCTCTGACATTGGCTTGCTTGGGCAAATCATTTACTTGCTCTGTGCCTTGGTTTCCCTGTCTGTAAAATGGGAAGAATAATGTTCTCTAACCTCTAGAGTGCTCTGAGATTTAAGGATGTAAAGTGCTATCTAAGTTGGCCTAGCAAATTAGATTTTTCTTTTTTTTTTTTTAATAATTACATGGATAATATCAATGTTTTTTAATTTTTTAAATTGATTTAAATGTTCGCAGTTGTGGGAAATTATGGGGAAGGTCAGACACTGAGGGAGGCTGGACAATAATTATTTAATGAGTAGATGCTGAGATTCAAAAAGTTAAAGCATTTTAACCAGCAAAACACTAATTGTCAACATCACATATCAAAATATACACAGTAAATATCCTTAAATCAAACTCTAAGTTCTCAAGCAGCGTTTTTCTTGCTTTGCCTATCTGTAAATTTTGATTATTATCAATGGAAGTATTTTTTGTCAGTTTGTGTGTCGTGAAATTGATGTTTACTGACTTTTACCAATAAAAATTGGATCCTTCCATACCAGTGTATAAAAATTAGATCTATTCTAATGATTACAATGTAAAGGGATAATAGCACTTCCCTATCTCACATGTCTGTTATGAGGAGAAATATATTGAAAATTACAAGGCGCTCAGATACTATAGTAAACGGGAACATAAAAGTACTTAATATAGATTTAATGATTTGCTCAACTTATCTCCAGGTTTGTGCCCAATAACCACAATTTGAGTTCATGTGGAGTTGTAATTTGCATTGATTTAAAAAAATGTTTTTGTTTAATATTTTCAGAAATATACTCTATAGAATAATAATATGGATCTATTCCTTTATATAATTATAGATCCTGCTTATTTCAGTGCAAGATGCCTGATGAGTTCAGTATTGATAGTGTTTGTGGTCAGTATGTACTGTACATACTAATGTGCTAATTAAAGACAACATTTTCCAGAGAGTTTGGGTGATTTCACAGTATCATGAGCTGAATTTCAAATAAACTCTGACTTGGATAAAATTTGGGATTCACATAAATGATTGCGAATTCTGAATTTTATTTAAATACATCTAGCTGTATAACTTATCCTAGTATATCCAGGCAAGACATTATATTTGACATGTTGTACATACCTGAAACTTAGGTTGGTGAAATCTGGGTAAGAGAAACACAGATTAAATGAAAAATCCTAATGTTTTGCAAAATGTTTCCATCCTAAACAAAATTGTTTCCCTCTTGCTCACCTCTAATTATCATTGAAAACCCTTTGCGATAATAGCCATACAATAGTTAACATTTCTTGTAAGCTAAGGCTTTAATTTCAGCATTTTATATAGAGCTCAGAGGCAGTTCATTGGATGAAAACCACAATAGGAAAAAAAAAGTCATGACAGAATGTATGGGAGAAATAATGGTTTTGCTTTGTACATCTGTCAACTAATGCTTAACTAATGCCGAATTACTGTCAAACTCCTATGGTGTTCACTTTACATTCCACCTGAATACACAATGACTTCATGGCAATGAATTCTAAATAAATGCATAATGGCTGGACATTTAGAAAATTAGGAAGGTAAAAGAACTTTGTTTTATTTGTTTAATCACATGTTTTCCAAGCTTTACCGGCAGGTGTTTGGTAGCTTATGTGAAATTTGCTTTTTGGTCTCCATATAGTTATTAGGGGACAGGCATTCACATTACAAAACCACGTTCCTCATTGTCCCTCATCGGCACCATTCTTGGCATTCTCAGCAGAAAGGGCAGTGACTATATGTTATGAGAAGCAAGGTGACCCATTGGATAGAGCACTCAGGACACCAGGGTCAACTGCTGGCCTGTTGGGTGACCTTGGGCAAGTCACTTCAACTCATTGGGCCACAGTTTCCAGTTCTGTAACTGTGAGGATAATGACACTGACCTCCTTTGTCCAAGACTTTGAGATCTACTGATGGAGAGCACTGTATAAGAACTAGGTTTCAGAATTTAATATTACTGTTACTGTACAGGAGTGATCCCTGCAGAAGACTGTAAAAGCAAAGGGGGAACTTGCTGCTCATACTGTAATTTTTGGGGTGTTATGAGGACTTTAATCGCCACAATTATCAGTCTTGTACATTTACAGAAGATGAAGCTCTATTTAAAAAGGGATGATAAAACTAGCATTGTGGGGTTGCTTGGTTAGGTGTCTCCACTGTTCTATATCCAGTGTGTTCAGTTTCTGTGAGCAAAGTTTTTTCCTCCCAGGTATCAGCCCTGGAAATTCAGCCTGAGCTGAGAGTCAAGGTGGGGTTTTTCTTTCTTATTTATTACTAAAGACAAAGCTTTAGCAGGCCACATCATGCCTTTGGTCAGACGTGAACAGCACCCTTGCCTTCAGTGGGTTTGCATAGGTCTTACTGATTGGCCTTATAACTGGAATGTAGTAAACAATTCCGATAATGATGCACAGGAAGGAATGGAATCCATTCATAGCAAACATTTATTTCAACAGTTCCCATCCGCTGGTTCCTAGATATTGTACCATGGGGGATATGGGATTTTTTTTATTAATACAACGGACCAGATCATCTCCTTACGATCTGTCTCCTGCAGGTCTTTCCCTCCCCCCACACCCTCCAAGGAGGCAGTGGTATAGCTACAATGGAGCACAAGTGGTGCAGTGATACCAGGGCCCAAGAGGATATGGGGACCCAACGAGCAGAGACCTCTCTACCTTCGGCATCATTGTAGTTGTGCCACAGTCTAGGCGGATGGGGCTTCAAGGAGCAGGAAGTGCCCCCCTGCTGGGCTGCCCACAACTCAGCTGCTCCCCACCGCCACCCTGGCTAAGATTGCAGCTGTGACTCAGGTCCTGAGCAGCTAGGGCCTGCTCCTGGTTAGGGCTTCATGGCAAGCCCAGCCCCCAAGGGCCCTGCTCTCTGGACAGCTCCTGACTGCCACCATAGACTCACACTATGGCCATTGCTCCAACAGGGAGGAGCTCATCTGGACAGGTGTCGGGGGCAGGATGGAGGCCCAGGCGGGGTATGTGGGCTGGGAGTGCAGTGTGCAGGTGGGGTGCAAAGGGAAGGGGGCTGGATGGGGTTCCTGGGTCCTGCTGTGGTTGAATTGAACAACGCCAGGGGAACAATTGCAGGTGTGGGCAGGAGGCCCCAGGCCCCTTGGGATGGAGGATGAGGAGGCTGGGGGAGGTTTGTGGAGGGCAGATGGTGAATGGTCTCCGTCCCCATGAAGTGAAAGAGGAGATGGCAGCCAGGGGAGGGTTGCAGGGGACAGACAGGGAGCAGCCCTTGATCAGAATCAGTCTCCTTACTCTGTTAGAATGTGTTCTCTGAACAAGTCTACGTTCACTGGTGTACATTTATTGCCCAGCTCAAACAGCCAGGACCTGAAAAGCTTGAGTCCTCAGCTAGGATTTCATTTGAAAGGCCTTGAATTTGTCCTATCATCTTAAGGATTTCTCCTAAGCCACACAATATGAAGCCTTCGAAGAGGCAAACAGAGCTTGTACCATCTAACTGGATATTGCAAAATTTAAGGTGATTTCAACCTAGACGTCATCTTCAAATCAAAAGTTGTATTAATTTGTCATACTGAGCTGTATGACAGTGGAAAACCATCATCAACCTGGTCTGATCTGCCACTTAGTTGGATTTATGGAGTGGTCCAAAGATAGCTGGGGCTTGGTAGTGAAACTTGCCCCATATGGGGCAGGATCAAACCCTATCTGAATAGCGTATCTTAGAGATACTTGGAAGATGTTACAGCTGGTAGTGGTGGCTGGCTTTTTATCTAGACCAGTTAACATTTCTATGGTACAGAAGCAGATATACAATAAGTGCTTGATTTAGATAGCAGTGTAAAATGGACTAGCTATCATGATATTTGAAAAAGTGCTGAGGGAGTAGTTGTTTTAATAGACTAGTGGTTTTTGTTCGTTTGTTTGTATGGCAGTATGGATCCTTGTGTTCTGCTTCTGTGACTCAGACACCACATTTTCAAGAGTGCTTTGTATATTTATGACAACCCTTGTTTGCATTTGGTACCCAGCCATGTGATTTGTGAATGCAAGTAAAATCCTCTTTATGCTCAAATTGCAAGTTTTGCTCCATTGGTAAAATTGTGGGTTCAGGTTTAAAGATCTGGGGCTTAATTCTCCATTGCATTATTCCCCTTTTAAAGCAGTGTAACCCTGTTCTCTTAATTCCAGAAGAGTTGCACAAACTCAAAACTGGAGTAATACAATGGTGACTCAAGCCCTTGCGCTGTTTGACTGACTACATATGTGCCTTACTACTTAGTTGAAAGCTGACATATAAAAGCTGAGTTACTTGGGTTTTATGGTGATATGATGTGTGTTAGATAAAATTTACTTGTAAAAGTTAAGTTTTGAGTATAGATGCTTTATCTTTTGATGACATCACGTATGATAGATTTTGGCGACTATTTCACATGTGACAGAACTGCTAGCTATAGATCATTTCTGCAGGACTTCTGCACTATAAGATGTAGCATTACGTTGCTGCCAGTGAGCATTTTGTATAAAGCTGTACGTAGAACCTTTTGAGTAGCCTGCACAGTGTGTTTATGTATTTATGGGTAAGATGGCTTTTTTTTATTATTTTATTTTCCAAGGCAGTGAAGGAAAGCAAAATTTTAGATTTTGGAACTGGGAAGGGGTCCTTTATCATATTATTGTACCAGGGCCTTCTGGAGCTTTGCTATGCCCCTGAGAGGAGGGTTTTCCAGGCCTGAGGATCCATGTTTGGGTACAGGGTACTCCCAGGAATGAGCAGGGGACTCACAGATATATTAATACTCTCTGGGAGCCCCTCTACACTGCTACTCCCCTGAAAGACGCTTCTGAGGAAAGGCATGGTCAAGAGAGTTACTGACAGTGGACTCAGGTTGCCTGGGGCAGAGGCTACCAGAGTTGCTGCGAGGAACCAGGCTTCTGTGTCCCCTTGTAGTCCATGCAGCCCACATTGAGCTTCGGAGAGCCACAGTATTTGTGGATCTGATCCCTTGCTCTTCCTGTAAGCGAACCCCGTACCTCCCTGCCCCCACAATGGAGAAATGCAGAGGAAACCCTGTGAGGATTCAAGAATAATCTGGCAGTGCTTCCTGCTGCTATGTGAGTATTACTGCACAGCTGTATGATCTGGACCAATATTTGTATTAATTCATTCAACTGCATCTATGAATCATCGGTCCCATGCTACAGGTTTGGTACAAACAGTTACAAATAGAACAATTCAACAGGCCAAAAAGTCCAGAAATGGACTTTCCCGCCCCTCTCACTAGACTATTGCATCCGTGTATCAGTCTTGCAGGAAAAAGTTGTTTTACTTGGCATCTCCTGGATTTGTCTGCCTACCACCAAGGCTGCTTAAATGAATTGCCTTATTAAAGTAGCAGCAGCAGAGCTAATGCATAACAATAGAGATTTCAGTCCCCTGGGCCATTAGTGGTATTCCACCTCACTCATCCCATACAGCAGTGTAAATGGACATGACCTTCTTCACTTCTTGTCCTAAACTGTCCAGTTGAATAGCTATGATCTGTTAAACAGCTGCAGCATTTCACCCCAGAGGCAGCTGCATTTCAGTGGTGAGCGAAGGCAAGCAACTGCTAGACTCAGATCTTGTCAATGAGTTTGTAACGCCCTTTGGAGTAATAGAGGAGGAAAGATGCTATCTCATTATAAGTCATTACACTGACTAGCTGGATAGCTCAGATCTGCATGGGCCAGTGCAGAGCCCCTTGGACATCAGTGAGGCTCTACGTGGGCACAAGAGTCTGCTCATACTGTTGGAACCAACAGCAGGATGGGGCTAAATAGCTATGCTCACCAATGCTCTGAGCCAGGGATAGGCAACCTATGGCACACGTGCCAAAGGCAGCACACGAGCTGATTTTCAGTGGCACTTCAGCAGGCTGAAAATGCCCTAGAATGCAGAAAATGACAGCAAATTTCTAAGATTTTGAAATTCTGATGAAAAATTAAAAGCGATTTTCAGAGGTCCTCCCCCCACTTTTCCAGGCAGCCTTACAGAAAATATTCAGGAGGATCCTTCCACAGTCTATGTTGAGAAATTTAAACATACTGCACTTTGCCAGTACAGCCACCGGGGAATAACATAACCCTACATAAAAATGTCATCGTACATAAAAATGTGCATGGTTTTAAAAAGAAACCATGTCAGAGGTGACTAGTGTTTTAGTCTTTGAAATACTGCATGGAAACAGTGCTGTTTGAAAACAAAAATATGGGTCCGTAACATAAAGTGAAGAATGTATTTGCAAGTGCCACTTACGTATTCATAATGAAGTGGAATGATCTCAACAAACCAGACCAGAGTCCAATGACTGACTCACAACGCTATGGTAACACCACTGTGACTGAGTACTACAAACCTCTGCCAATATAGCTCTGTGGGTCAGGAGTGTGAAGAGGTATGATCCTTGATTCACAGAGCTATATAGAAAGAAGTCCTGGGCACAGATGCAGCTCTACTAGCAAAATTGTGGGGTGGTGGTGTAGTTATTTTTTTCCCACTTGGGGTAAGGAGTTTGGGGCTGGAATAAACTCTGCTGACAAAAGTTCAGTTTTGCTGCTGTAAGCTGTGTCCACAGTGCAAGCCACACCTGTATAACTACACTGGCAAGTTGCTTCTAGTGTAGACATAGCCTATCAGGATCCTAGTTTCAATAAAGAGTACAGTATAACAATTCCCTGCTCTCTGGCTCCAGATATCCATAATGATGATAATATCTAGCTCTCACATAGTGCCCTTCATTTATAGTTCTCAAAGCACTTTACAGAGGAGGTAAGCATGATTATCCCCATTTTACAGATAGGAAAACTGAAGCTGACAGAGGTCTAGTGACTTGCTGAAGGTCATCTAGCAGCAGAGCCAAGACTAGAACCTAGGTTTCCTGAGTCCTGGTTTAATGGTCTAGCCACTAGACAACACTATCTGTTTGTACAACAGCCACATCTGCCTCAATTTCTTGTTTCATTTCTGATTACTTGAACCATTAACAATGTAAGTATAGATTGACTTCAATAGGCTTTGGAACAGGTCGTCTAAGAATAAATGGGCAGTGATTCCTGTTAACTCATTAATAACCAGAGCTGCAACTAACAGCTGGCCCTAGAACTTAATGGAGAATATAGTTATTATTTCATAAAAAGAAAAGACAATTGAGATGCCATATAAAAGTTTCATTCATGGAATGACTAGCCCAGGGCCGGCTCCAGCTTTTTTGCCGCCCCAAGCGACAGGGAAAAAAAAAGAAAAATCCGATTAAGCTGCCGCTGAAGTGCCGCTAAAGAGGAAGAGAGGAACTGAAGGATTCGCCGCCGAATTGCCGCCGCAGACCGGGACATGCTGCTCCAATACCGGATGGAGTACCGCCCTTTTCCATTGGCTGCCCCAGGCACCTGCTTCCTTCGCTGGTGCCTGGAGCCGTTCCTGGACTAGTCCATACTTTATCACATAGAGGGTGATGGTGTATAGCATTTACATTAAAACAATTTCAAACAGGTACTTTACATATAAAGAGGAATAAGAAATACAACATATCTAAATGAAACCTTGGTAGAACTGGACTCATTTATATTAATTCCGCTTAAAGAAACAAACCTATTAAGAGAATACACGTTCTGTGAACCAAACAAAAAATATATTCCATAAAAAAGTGAAGCCCTTTTAAGTGAATGATTGATGAAGACTTGGTCTTTATTAAAAAAAAATTCCAGACTTAACATTTTTGGAACCCAGATTGGAAAATTATCTGCATGTTTTTTATGCACAAGTTCTCAGTATCTGTTTAATCTTTCCAACATAAATCCCCACCCTTTGTATAGTGGTGTTATCCACATGACAAACTACAAAGCTATTACTTTATCATGCATATTTGTCTGCTTCCCTTTCTTCCTCTTCACTAACCAAGAGTCTGGAAACTTCTCCACAGTGTAGATCTTAGTGTGGAAAGATTCTTATTATCCACCTCCCCTTCCAGTCACAAGCACCTCTTCTCTCATTTGCAATTTCTTAACATTCCTGTGGCAACTACAGCAATTGCTTATTTGGAAAAGTTGATGCAGTCAAAAATGTCTACATAGATCCAGTATCATGTTAGCAGCTTGCTCTCTGTGGACCACCAGCAAAAGTTATGCAGACTAGTGGTCCTTGGCTGCACTTTGAGAACTTCTGTACTAACCTATTTCCACTAAGACTACTTCAAACATCTGAGCAGCTTCAAAGTACCACACTTTTCATTTGTTCACAACATTCTGCCAGATAAATTTTTACTGATTTCTGCAAAATCTGTGATCTGGGCTACAGAATGGACAATATTGGTTGCTGGACCAGTGATAGCTTTAAGGTCTGGTAACTTGTAATCTATTAGGTCTAAAAGTGGGAGCTTTAGCCCAGTGGAAAGAGGAGAGTCTCAGGTTTCCAGTGGACATGACACTTGCTTCTTGCCCTAGCAGATCCCTAAAGTACAGTGACTGTAGAAATATTATTGTGGGGTTCCATGTTGACTGTAGCTGACTGATTCCAAATCAATTTGCTCATTTTGTACAAGTAAAAGAATAGTTTTTCTAACTGCCAGCCCTATAAACACAGTCTGGGCTCTGAGGGTCCAAATGGGCTGTTTCCTTTTCATGGAACATCATTGGTAATAAAGATTCTGCAGGCCAGATTTGGTCCCCAGAGACTCTTGTGCCAACACAACTAAGGCATGTGCAGCTCTCCACTTGCGAGTGACGTGGCCAACCCATATGTATGGTGATAAATTAATACAAATGCATGGATAATATTTGATCAGCAAAGGATTTTATGAGCAATGGTGTATCGGGTTCCACCATCTATCCAATAAAGGGGAATCCCCAAAGACACCAGTCCAATATCCCCAGGCAGACAAAATTCCAATTGAAATTCCACTGACTTCACTGGTAGCCTTGCCTATTTTAGGGATATGGAATTGGGTGTTTATAGTGAACCTGAGTAGCGTGAAATTCCCTCTATGATGAAAGTAGAGTGAAAATCTCATTTTTTTTCAATACAGGTTGCAGTTCCAGTTTTCCAGGGATATTGGAGGTCTCTGGAGACAGAAGCTTGGTTCATTATTTAGTTCCCAGGCAAACCTGTACTAATGGCCTCTACATACCTATCGTTTTATGTGAAACTCACGTGATTTAGTATCAGAGGGGTAGCCGTGTTAGTCTGGATCTGTAAAAGCAGGAAAGAATCCTGTGGCACCTTATAGACTAACAGACGTTTTGGAGCATGAGCTTTCGTGGGTGAATACCCACTTCTTCAGATGCATCACGTGATTTAGTTGTAGATATTTCTCCTTACAGATTTCATGAAACACAGGGCTTGGGTTGCATTGCACAGTTCTTCTTCTATAAACTGAAGCAAATGTGAAGTGTTTACAAGAATTCCTTGCAGGTTGATAGAAGAGTGTGTGGTAGGTATATTGGCATGGTCTTAGACATTGCCCAGTCATATGAAAAAATACTGAAGCAACCCTCACTCTAGGGTAACCAGATAGCAAGTATGAAAAATCAGGAGTGAGGGAGGGAGTGGGAGGCATTAGAGGTGTCTATATAAGAAAAATTCCCAAATATCAGGACCGTCCCTGTAAAATAGGGACATCTGGTCACCCTACCCTACCCCCATATTTCTGTTCTCAGCACTCCATGTGATCCTGCCATGCAAAATGAAGCTGCTACATCCACAAGTTCGGTTATTACAAGGTTTCTGCACCTCAGCTTCAGTCAAGGAATGAACAGATACGCTTTATATATCCTAGGTCTTCCTTGTCTTTCCAAGCCAAGCTTCAGCAACAGCCAGTGGTCAGTGACTGCTTCTTAATTGTGCTAGGGGCCCCAGAACACCCCAGGGATCAGATTTGATATTCAGAGAACCATTTTCAAATTGCATAGGTACATTCCCTACAGCATCTTCACTTTTCTTCCAACAACTACCATGGTGTTTTTTGCTGTTGTTGTTTGTTTTTTAATGGAAACAATTTTGCAGATTTTGTAATGTCCATGATCTTTTTCTGCATTGCCCCTTTTGAACTGCAGGCTCCACTCTGACTTGTTCAGGCAGGACCAGCAGACCTAAAAAGTCAATCTCCATCTCTTCTTGGTACAGTACCATCTACAGAAACCAGAGTATAAATGCAGAGCGAGAAAGGGCAGCAACGAGAGCAGAAGAAAGCTGTGTGCCTGGGAGAGGGATACGGAGTGAAAAAGGGAGAATTGTTTTTTGATGTATTCGTTTCCTCTTATTAGTATCCTTCTAGTGGTGTTCAGGCTGAGATAGCTGACCTGTCCAAAAGTTAGTGATCCACACACAATCCACTCCCAATAGTGCAAAAGTAGAGACATCACAGAACAAAAATAGCAGAAGTCAAGATAAAGGAAGAAACCATGGGCTGCTAGATATGAGTGGGAATAACCTAAGTTCACCCAAGTGGCAGAGGTACTATCTTAGTTTGCGGAGAGTGAGGAAAAAAATTCTTAACCATCTCATTCTCACACCTATAAGCACATCTCTCACTCTGTTTTCTATGCTGCTACTGATAAAGACTGCCCACACATGAAAGGATTTGACAGGGTACAAGGTCAACCTTATACAATCTCCTCTAATTATGTGGGTCTGGCTGACCTTATTCTAGAGCAAGGAAGGGTAACATCAGACAGAGATGAGAGGGGAAGAAACTAGCAAAACTTCTCCTGTCACTGAGGCAAGGATGCTGCCTATTATTGTGGTCCATGATTTCCATAATACAGACTCATAAATGCAGACTGTCAATAAGCAGGACACTAAATAGAATAGTCAGGTGACTATCCAGGCAACCACCAAGTTGGTAAGCCCAACAACCCCACCCCAGTGCAGTTGCTCATGTCCCAGAGGAGGTGGAATTAAAGTTACAAGGCATTCCAAACCTAACTAAACCAGACTGTCCACAGAAGAAACATGACAGGTCTCCACTTTTCTGTTTGCTCAGCATTCTGCATCTCCTTTATCACAATTGCTCTTTCCCAAAGGCCTGTGGAGAAGAGAAGGGGAAAAGTACCGACCAAGAGTCTCCATGCACAAGTGCTGTAAACTGATTTTGTTAAAATCGTCATGTATCTTGCCACTTTTTCTTCCCTTGCTCTTTGTTTTGAAGCAATTTCTTAACTTAGAAAACAATTTTCTTGACTAAAGTGCTTTCTTTTTATTTTCCTTGCATTGTGCATGTGGATGTATGACACAAGTAGGATCCCTAGGATAGTCCAACCCAAATGTTAGCTGCTTGGCTGCCTGCAGTTGGTTTCTCCTGGGGCTCATAACTACCAGGTGGAGAATATTGTACAAACTTTTCCTAGCAACTTTCTTGTGGCTTTGTCAATTCTGTAAAGACATCTAAAGAGTATTGTCAAAACAGTATCTCAAAAGTGTATCCTGGAGCTTTGTGTCACTGAGTTTGGGAGGATTAGAAAGTGACAAGAAGAGATTTCATAGAAGAGGTAAGTCAGTATCAGCTTTCATAAATATTACATAATAATGCATACCTGTCATAAACAGATAGCTAAGGGTTAATGTCTCTTTCACCTGAAGCACCTGACCAGAGGACCAATCAGGAAACCGGATTTTTTCAACTCTGGGTGGAGGGAAGTTTGTGTCTGAGTCTTTGTTTTCTGTCTGCCTGCTTTCTCTGAGCTTTGGAGAAGTATTTCTGCTTTCTAATCTTCTGTTTCCAAGTTGTGAGTACCAAAGAGTTTGTTTCTTTTGTATTTACATGAATATAGTGCTGGAGTGCTTTGATTTGTATTCTTTTTGAATAAGGCTGTTTATTCAATATTCTTTTAAGCAATTGACCCTGTATTTGTCACCTTAATGCAGAGAGACTATTTGGATGTATTTTTCTTTCTTTCTTATATAAAGCTTTCTTTTAAGACCTGTTGAAGTTTTCTTTACTGGGAAACTTCAGGGAAGTTGAGTCTGTACTCACGAGGGAATTGGTGGGAGGAAGGAGTCAGAGGGAGATCTGTGTGTGTTGGATTTGTTCGCCTGACTTTGCATACCCTCTGGGTTGTGGGGGGGGAAGGGAGATTGACTCGGTGATTCTGGTTTCCAGGACTGGGAACGGAGAGGGGGAGTCACTCTGTTTGGATTCGCAGAGCTTGTGTCTGTGTATCTCTCCAGGAGCACCTGGAGGGGGGAAGAGGAAAAGGATTATTTCCCTTTGTTGTGAGACTCAAGGGATTTGGGTCTTGGGGTCCCCAGGGAAGGTTTTTCAGGGGGACCAGAGTGCTCCAAAACACTCTAATTTTTTGGGTGGTGGCAGCAGTACCAACTCCAAGCTGGTAACTAAGCTTGGAGGTTTTCATGCTAACCCCCATATTTTGGACGCTAAGGTCCAAATCTGGGACTAAAGTTATGACAATACCCAAGACCTGAGCATCACTTTTCTTGAAGTAAAGTCTAGCTCAAGAAAGAAGATGAATACACAAATTGGCACAAGATATTAGTGATCACGTATCACTAAGAAGCTGCATAGTCTCTTCCCTTAATATGTAGCTTCTTGCGGAGGTAAAGATGTGGATGAACAACAATAAAATAAATCACTGGCTCCCAATGCCAGGGGAAATGGGGTCACAAAACATGATTATTTGTTGCCACCAAGTAGTTCTGTAAATGAAAATATGTTGCAACAACATACTTACTGCAGCTAATAGAAACTGTGGGGGACATCTGGGCACATACATGGTCAACTTGATATACCATTCTCCAGAACACATTCTGAAAAACAAAGTGCAACTTCTCATGAGAAATTTTGTCATGTAGGCAGCATTCTATTGATCCCAAGATACAAGATTTCTTGATTCTCATATGTTCATCATATTTTGTGTGTGGGAATCAAAGACTTAGAAGTGTATTAGTGGATTCAATGGGTTTATTGTTTTCCCATCAGGTCACAAGTGTGTTATTGGGCTTTAAGACCATATAACCATAAGATTTGGACAGAGTTTCTCCCCCTCCCTCTTACACTCTTTCTTGTGAGAAATGAAGCCAAATCTGACATGCCCATGGGCTGATTTTTAGAGTGCTGACTGCTGAGCAACTGCAGTTCCCATTGACTTCAAGGACAGTTACAAGTGCTCATCATCTCTGAAAATTGGGCTCACAAAGTTGCTATATCTCCTCATAATACAGGATTCTTTACAGAAGACCTTAAAGGTTAGAGTAAGTTAAAGCCAATGTATAATAGCCTTCCAGTAGAAAGAATGGAAAAACAGGTGGCTTTATATAGAAGTGGATTATACCAAAATATTATCCTCTCTTTCTGAACTGGTTTGTCTGGCTACTTGTCTTTGAGGGAGTTTAACAATCCCAGCCCACTCACTCTGTCTTGGTATCTTCTTCTTCCTGAAGTCATCCTACTATGAATGTCCATCCATGAGACTTATTGTTGCCAAATACGTATCTGTGAGCAAAGTGATGTTCATGTGGTATGCGCCTTTACCAAGAACCCAGATTTAGATTCTGTTGTTCCAATGGAAGGTAGCTGTTGTGGGTAGTAGGTTCTTCAGGTAACCTGTGCTAGTCTCTGGAACAAAACTTGGAATTTGATTTTGAGCTCCATATGGAGCTTATGCAGCAAGCAGAGCACTGGGCTCATGGGCCAATAGGAAAGTCTTCCTGCCAGCTGTGGGTAGAAGACTCTCTTTGCATCCATAGCTAGAGGGTTTTTTGTAGATAGTGAGAATCTTCTTACGGCTCTGCTGTGTCAGAGACCTGATCACCATGCTCTATGCCAATTCAATCTTCAGCCTCTCTGCTAGAACTACCAATAAGGTGGCTCTAAATTGTCAATTGTGGTTGTTCATTTTGTGATGTGGCCACTTGTTAGCTGGGAACTGGATTCAGGATATGCAACACATTTCTCAAAGCTCACCAAAGAGCCATTAAATGGTGTTGCTGTGGGTCGTCACTGACCTCGGCTGGATTTAAACCTGCAATCCAAAAGTGAAAGGTTCTGCAGCATAGCCCATTCCTAACCCCCTGAGTCATTCAATCCCAGCAAAATACTTTTATGATTATTACAGTACAACTAAGTAGACAGAAATGTATAGGGGATTTACAGGACAAAGTACATACACAAAACTAATCTTGAACCTGTAGTGAGTATTTCCTGAGCGGTTTTAATCCCACTTCTGTATGTAAAACTACTGATAAAACCACCTGCTGGCACACGACTGTTCTCCTGTTCATCAGGCTACTCAGCAACTCTAACAAAATTAAACTCCTCTACTCTAAAGAAGAGAATGAGAAGAATAAACTGGCAAAATATGGAGAGAGGTGATTCCTAAATATAGGTACCTAAATACAAAGGAATTTGCACTATTCAGTAGTTGCACTGTTCCGGTAATCTCCTTTTGGCCCAGGAGTCTAATATTTTTTTTTAAATATTTACTGGAAGTGCATGTTACAATAATGAATTAGTAAGCCACACACCCAGTAGTGGTTAAGACAGGTGTAGAAATGTTGAAGGATAAATGTTTGCCACTGAGTAAAGTGGGGCTAAAGTTCTGCCATTCAGATTTGCCATTGTTTTACATTCACTTTGTGCAGATCTGGGTAACTCCACAAGGAGCAAGGTGGTGAAGAATCAGGCTAGACAGGTGTACAACGTACATCTTGACAGGTTTCAGAGTAGCAGCCGTGTTAATCTGTATCAGCAAAAAGAACAAGAGTACTTGTGGCACCTTAGAGATGCATCTGAAGAAGTGAGTTGTAGCTCACGAAAGCTCATGCTGAAATAAATTTGTTAGTCTCTAAGGTGCCACAAGTACTCTTGTTCTTTTAAAGTACATCTTAACATTCAAATGGAAGAGCTCCTGGAGCTGAGGGCGTGTGAACAGTTTTAGTGCCCAATCCAATTTACATTTTAATCAGTCAGTGGAAAGCTCTCTTTATGCTCTTTTTCAGGGGCTTGAGCATTAGCTCTCCTTACTACTTTGCTGATCAAAAGCGCCTCCTGATGGCAGTGAGAATTCAAGTGGGGCTTTATTTTCCACCCTAACCGGTGAAACCCTGGCCACATTGAAGTCCATAGGAGTTTTGCCATTGACTTAAGGGGGATCAGGATTTCATTCACCATGTTCAATTTCCTTTTAAAAGGCCCAATCTTGCTCCCACTGAAGTAAACGTGTACAATTTTTAAATCAGGATTTGGGCTGGAATTTCAACCTTCCTCCTCCCTGGGCAGATGCTGATTTGAACTTCCCTGGAGCCTGAAAATGAGAGAACCAAACCATCTCAAAGTCTGACATAATGCCATCAGAATCAGCCTCTAGGAGATGCTCAGAAGTGAATCAAATCCTTTCCCCTCCTTGGAGAGTGAGAGCATTGTGCTACTTCAAAGCCAGCAGGCTGGATCTACCTCAGTCTTTTCATTCTTTATACTACAGTACCATATTCTTTCACATAAACTCTTAATGTATTTAAATTGTATTTGTACGATATTTAACCTAACAGTTGTACTTGTCAGCAGCATGCAATAGCTTTGTACAGCCCTAGCCAGGATATTACATTTCGACCCTATTGGACCAGTTTTCAAAAGCAACCACTAAATCTGCGTGCCATGAACAGCACGCAGAAGTACCTGGATAAGCAATTGCGGATGCCCAAGAATTCTGATGGCTGGGTACAAATGGCAGCTGTGTGAGGAAAAGTCTGGTAGCTGTCATCCAGGCAAATTCCCCTTCATCCCCCCAAACCTTGTGCGTGCAAATGCAGAAGTTGGGTTGAGGCCACTGAAAATATGGCCCATTATGTTTTTATGCCTAACTTTTGTTGTTTCCTGGCATGCACACATACAGTCTGGCTCTCTGAAACGTATCTAGAGCAGTTAAAGAAACTAAGTTTTTATGCTAAGAAAATAAATACAGGGAAGCTGTTTAATAAATTAAGTTCTAAAGGAAACTTTGATTTACACCTGCTCAGGATATAGCTCTAATTATTTTAATTTCAGAGCGTTTAAAGGGAGCAGTCTCTTATATGGATATCACAGACCTTATTCCAACTTGTAGAGGCCAAACCCTGCGTCCGTATTCAGACAAAGGGGCAGACCCTCAGGTGGTATACACTGAAGTCAATGAAGTTATGACAACTTACACCAGCTGAGGATCTATCCCTAAAACTTCCACTGGGATAAACTTTGAGATCCATCTTCAGTTCTTATTCTAATAAGAACACCACATTTTTTTCCCCAGATGGAGACTGAGCACAGGACCTCAGGATTTGGTCCCCAAATACTTTTTTTAAAAAAATCATAGCAATTTTATCTGGTAAAAAAAGCAGTTGATGGATATTATTGCATTTCAGACTTGTCAGCTGCCTGTTACTGTTAGATGCCACAGTGATGATTTTGATGTCATTGCCTATATAGATAGATATTCATTCTTTACTGCCAGGGACCTTGTTCCAGCTGTTATGCTGGGATCTTTGGGATCTCCAGTTTGCTACACCCATTTTCTGCCGATGTACTTCAGTTAAAGTCAGTGGAGTCATATTACCACCAAACCGGTAGAACGAGAGGGTTTCATGCCACTGTCTTGATGCTGTTAAATAGTCCTTTCTTCAAGGACAAGAAAACACTAAATACATTTTTGGAAACCCTAGGTGTGTGTATGTGGAGGTCCAGGGGGGAGGGAGAGGGAGAGAACTACAGACACTTTGAGGTAAACTTGTACTCAGAAAACATTTTACAATTTTCATATTTAAAAATACAGAATGGATGCTATTCCTATAAAAGTTCAAAAGCACAGCCAACTTTTCTCTAATCTAACCTTCTTGGCATACTAACAATCAACTGTTAGCAACAAATAGTCCAAAGAAAATGAAATGTAACCCAAATACCAGATGAAACTGTCCTGCTATAAATCACAAATCTAACCTGTATTCACATTCCAACAGCACTCCATTTTTCCAAGAGTCAGTTATTCTTTGACCTCACATTTACCATTTTTAATGGACCACCAGTAATTAACGTGAAGTCCATTTATTGCAGTGCCATATGTTAGAAACTAGAATATATATAATTGTGCTGTTTGGAACAAAGTCACAAATGTACTTTTTATGGTGATAGTTCAGTCTGAATAATCACAATTTACCATCTGACAGGAAAGTTTTGGTGATGTACAAAGCAATGAAATACAGAGGCATGAAAATCACCCATTGTTTTGCTAAATGTATTTCACTTGGGTCTGCACAGAGATAAAATAAGTCTTACAGACTGTAATTTCTACCCGGGAGCGTGTTTTACATGCTTCTCTTTTTAGGGGCACACAGTATTTTTATATACACAGGTAAGTGGAATAGGACTGAAGGAAAAATTGTCATGAAAGTCTTTCTTAATCCTTTTTTTGTCAGAATGCTGATACGGTGCTAACTATAGAATTAGGAACCTAACTTGAGGTTTCTACTTCTAAAACTCTTAGCTCTGCCCTTCTGGAATGCTGGCATGGTCTAAAAGAATGAGCACTATACCAAGTATCAACAGTTCTGCTCCCAGCTCTTCCACTGATTTTCTATGTAACCTCAGGCAAATCATTTAACCCATCTGTGATTCAGTTTCCCCTTCAGCCAGATATTATTAGCACTGTCTGACTATCACAAAGGGTTTTTATGAGGTTTAGTTAATGTTTGTACAGCATTTTGAAGATAAGCGCTATGTAGGTGCCAGTTATTGTATTCTTTATCTCCAGGAGCTGATAACGAAAGCAAGACCCCACATGAGCATAAGTGTCCGTTTGCAGGATCAGTGTCTTAGCTACTGAAGAAGTCACATAAGTTCTGTCGTTTTCTTAGGCTGAGCCACAGCATAGGTGTGATGAGTCTAATTTATCTGCAAATTACAAATTAAATCTAAGAGCTATTTAAATTTCTGTCATATAAAGTCTGTTGCTTTGACTTGGGATAGGCATCATGGCAATTATTAAGTTTTCAGTTAATTTTAGACTTCAAGAAAAGCCGTTTCTTTCTGATTGCTTTCAATGCTGCAATTTGAAAAAGTGCATTTTCATTTCCAGTGATCTATTTTCCACAGGGATTATTACAATTAGCACTATTCCATATAGCTCTGTAAAAACACTCGAACCATTGTAATTAACATATCAAATTCTTATGTCTGATGTCATTAAATGTGTTACACTTATACAATGCAGAGAGTATTAAAATGACAAACTAAAATATTCTGTTAATAAAATTGGATTAAATTAGTCTCTCAACACTGAAAAGTCGTTATTCCAAAACTCTAGGGCCCAGTCCTGAACTATGGCTGAGAATCACTCAGTGCAGCTCAGGAGACAGAAAGAAGTACAAAAGTGGATTAAGCCCCTGTGCTGGGGCTGTCCAGATGCCAGGGTGGTCTCTCACATAAACCAGAGTAATCTTAAAACTGCTCTAATTCATGTGAGCTCAACAGGCTATTAAGGCAGTTTAAGATTGTGGAGTGCAGGGTTGCCCCAGCCACAACCTCTTTCCTCCAGCCATGTCTCCTATCCCAGCTTCTGTACATCCCCAAAGGATCCCTCAACAGAGGGAGAATCTTCCAGTGACTGGATCCTCTGGGTTGAGGGCTGCTTTATGGAGCAAAGAATCAGCCCTAAGTGTCTGTGACAGAATTTTAAGGTCCTCTGATATTTCCATTTTGGTCAAAACAAATATAGGTGATGCAAAAATATTGCAATAAGAACTCCAGGCCATGGTGCACAGATACATGAATGTCTGCCTACTGAAAGTTGGAAAATATATCTACTCACACACACACTTTTACTCAGGTCCATATAACACATACACATGGGGAGATGGAGAATGGAAAGTGAAATTATACTTTAAAGAAAAGTTGATAAAACAAGGAAATATGTAATAGTATTGTTATCCTCAGACTTTGGTATGTCATGTTTCTTGTGCTCCAAGATTTTGAGTTACTCTGAGATGTATATCTCAGATATTATGCATTAAGTTATGAGAACTAGAAAACTTGATGTAACAGATTTATGAAAATCTTAGATAAGTCTTACTCTGAGCAGAATCTGGAAGAAGTGAATGAGATCTGTGAATTAAATATTGTGCTTAAATGTACCTGTATGAAGCAGTATGTGAATAATTTTTAAAAATTCCCAACCATTTATAAGCCTGAAGCAAGATTTCAGAAAGGGACCCATCACTAAAAAATTTCTCTACCCAGGCAAAGGTGAGCAATTTATGTTTTCAATTACACCATTGCCCCCAAGTTATAAACCTTTGAACTCTGAAAACTGACTAGGTAAAAGAGAATCTTGTTTGTTAGTTCTCAGTAACTTCATATCAGATTTGTGTGGTTGACAAGTAAATAGATTGCATCTGACTGTTATGCTGGGGTTCTTTTTAGTTCACGCATCATAACCAGTAATAAAAGGTTCTGCAACTGGAATTTTGTCAACAATTTGGCTAATGATACACAAGACAGAATGCAATCCAACTTGCTGTCTCCTATAGCTAGCTGTGTCGGCTCCATGGGACTAACTGGAATAAAAAGCACTAAACCATTTATTTGTGTGACTAGATTCAATGGACAGGACTCAGGATATGCACCTTAGCCAAATTCTGCACTGATTTACATCCTGTGCAATCCCATTCAACTTTCAATGCCAGCATGATAGGTTGTGCTTCTATGGGAAACTCATTTTACACCTAACGAGTCAGTGGGATTGGTAACAGAATTTAAGCATCCTGCTGGTTCCCAGTCTCCTGCTGTAACCACTGGATCACTAACTGTCTCCTGATCAGAACAGATCTGAGACTAATTATAAATCAGTTGTGCATAAAGAATCCTAATTTTTTAAATGCTTCCATACTTAAGAGAGTGCTTAGCTTTCTTGGTGACCAGAGGTAACTTAGTTTCATCTTTCTGGTGAAAGAGGATATATTGAGGGGAACAGAATTACTTTTCTGGATGCAAAAAGTCAGCTATGTACTGGGCCTTTGATTCCCCAGATGCATCAAACTGCATAATGTTATCTCCTAATAGGAGCATTGAGATGACAGTTGAGAAATTTGCAATATTTGGCCTGTCACACCTTTCCGGAAGGATTTAATACAGGGGCAAGATCAGAAGCACACTGTGGACGCCAGCAGCTTGGCCCCATAGACGGTGTGCCTAAATACTGTTTCAGCATAATCTTAAATTAGATATCTTGCACTCTCATGCAGAAGGATTCCCTATGTATTGAGTTCCCAAAGGATGCCCGGTGGCTTTAATCTAGCTCATGTCTTTATGACATATTCACTCGAGAGTTCTTTGTAATGGTGTTGGAGGGTTCTGGTAACCCATAAAGGAATGACAGGCAAGCTGCTGTATTGTTATATTTTGCTACCTATCATTTTAATGTTACTTTGAATGTATGAATTATACACCCATTGTGTGTAATTATATTTCTCCTCCCAACCCTGCTCAGGGAACAATGAAAAGATGGTGCTGTTAATATTAAAAACAGCACATTGTTCACAAAAAAGTTAGCGGACACACCTTAATTCCTAGTGCATGAGGATAGTTAATCAAAAAATGATAGGACTAGAATGAGGATGGGGCCAGAAATACCCTTTATGATTTCTGATAGAATTTAATAAGAGAGGATGTATTAATAGCATTTACATCTGCAATTCTATTTTGCTTTGTTATTAGAATTGCTTTATCCAGACCCTGGTTGATATGGAATACATATAACAGCTCTTTATTAAAAAAAAATAAAGCCTGTTTCTTAAAGAGTGAAATAATGTGGAAAAAGTCAGCTATAATGAAACCTAATGGCAATAAACTCCAGCAGGAATCTAGTTCTTCTTCTCCACTCTTGTAAGAGTTTATCTTTTGGATCAAGAGATGATTCCAGTCGATGAAGTCTTTTGGAAAAATTCATACTCTCCCTGCCCTAGTAATGAACCTTCAACCTTTAGTTTTCTAAGTGTCGCAAGATTCCTGAACGTGAAACTAACCATTTGGGCATTTATGCTGAAAAAACAATTATCTATGCTAATTGGTGTCCGCCTACTGTTTTGACTGCTTCGTGATATTGCTTGGACAAATCCATACCACCCACAATGACAAACTGGGTAGAGCATGAAGGTTGCACCAGTAGAAAACCTCTTAACTAGTCAGCGCTGAAGCCCAGGCACAATCATTGGTTACTTAATGGCAATAGCAAGGTCCATACTTAAATGAATGGAAATCTTTGCAGTACTTTGCTGAATGGAATGACTGGAAGATTTATATGTACAGATATACATAATTTATTACAACAAAGGGAACTGAGTTTCCTTCTCTTCCCACTCAATATAGAACTAGTTTATTTTCCCTTTTTATTAATTTTTCTCATACAGAAATAAATAGATTTAATGTATTCAGCATACCCTATTACACCATTACTTCATTTGTAAGATATATACTACTGTGTTTCTTTAATTTGTTAATTAAGAAATGAAGGCTTCATTGATCAAGGCTTTATTCAATAAGATTTGCAAAATGCTTTGCTCAGATGGAAGGTGCTATAGAAATACTAAATATTTTTTCTGATCTATTTATTATTTTCCTCCCTTTCCATTCAGTATTATTTACTTATACTGCAGTATTGACTAGAGGCCTCGTTGAAGGATCAAGATCTGTTGTGCTAGGCAGTGTTCACTGCAGTAATATAAAGACAGCCCATTCCCAGAGATCACATCTTGGATTCTGACAAGAAGAAATAGCAAGATAAACAGAAAAGTGGGAGCAGGTTGTGGGAGGGAGATGTAGTAAAGAAGGGCATGAGTAATAGCTTAAAGTAGTCATGGCACTGAAGAAGAGGAATGATGGGGTTAGTGGTTAGGGCATAGAAAACCAGGATTCAATTCCGTGCTTTGCCCTAGACTTCCTGAATGACTTTGGCAAGTGTCTCTGGCACAGTTTTCCCATTCAGAAGAAAAGGTAAATAAGAGCATTTCCCTAGCTCATAAGAGTGTTCTGGAGATAGCTATGGGGACCATAGAAGTACCATAGATAGTATGAGCAATGGCTTACTATAATTTCCTAGAGGCTTAGTACACATTCCACTCCAGCTTCTCTACAATTAGTATAGTGCACTATGTTGCTTTGGAGTGTGGGCTCTTGGGTGGAGCTGGGGCAGAGGGGTTTGAGGTGCAGAAAGGGACTCTGGGCTGGGGCAGAGGGTTGGGGTGTGGGAGGGTGTACGGGCTCTGGGCTGGGGGTGTGGGTTCTGGGGTGGGGCCAGAAATGATGGGTTCAGAGTGTAGGAGGGAGATATGGGCTGGGACAGGGTTTTGGGGTACTAGGTGGTGGTGAGGGCTTCAGCTGGGGGTGCGGGCTCTGGGGTGGAACTGGGGAAGCAGGGCTTGGGGTGCAAGAGGATGCTTCAGGTTGGCCGAGGGGTTCAGAGTGCGGGAGGGAGCTCAGGGCTGGGACAGGGGGTCAGGGTATGGGAGGAATTTTGGGGTATAGGCTTGGGTGGCGCTCACCTCAGGTGGCTCCCCACAAGTGGCGACATGTCCCTCAGCTCCTAGGCAAAAGCATGGTCAGAAAGCTCTGCACACTGTCTCTGCCTGCAGGCGCTATCCCCGCAACTCCCATTGCTCCTGGCCAATGGGAGCTGCAGAGCCAGCGTTCATGGCGGAGGCAGCGCAGGGAGCCTCCATGGCCATTCCTCAGTCTAGAAGTCAAGGGACATGTTGCTACTTCCAGGAGCCATGTGGAGCCAGGTAGGGAGCCCTTCAGCCCTGTGCCAACCAGACTTTTAGCGGCCCTGTCAGTGGTGCTGACCAGAGCCGCCAGTGTCCCTTTTTGACGGGTGTTGTGGTCGAAAACTGGACACCTGGCAACCCTAGGCACAGACTGAGGAAGTCAGAGACCTGGAGATGCCCAGACCACAGCATTGGGGACGGTAGGAAATAGCCCAGGGAGACTAGCCCTTGTGCCAGGTGACATAAACATGTTTCAGTCAGATCCCTGCTGACTTGGTACAAGTACACTCACCACTGCCAGATCCTTGGGCTGAGACTCGGTAGAGTAGGGAAGACCCAGGCCCCTACCATGGCTGCCACTCACCTCTAGGTGGGGGTCAACTTCTCTGGCCACTAGGCTGCTCAGACCTGTGGAGAAGGGTGGCCTCATAGGCTCTGGGCGTTAGGCCATTCCACTCTGAAGGAGAGGGCAGACATAGTGACAGTGGCCACTAGGTCACCTAACTCTGTGAGGAAGGGTGACCATATAGACTTTGGCCATTCGCTCTCACTGACCTGAAGGTAAGGGTAGTTTGGTAGACCTAACCATGGGGCTACGATGCCCTTGCTGCACCCCCAAAGGGGGATGGAGTGCACTTGCCCTGTGACAGGCTGCTACAAATACTTTGGATTTAGCAATGAATATATCAGCAATGTGTCTGTCACTGACTCATTTTCAGTATAATAATTTTTAAGAGATGTTTATATATCTGAAGAGGATGTGGGACAAAGATACAAGATGTGGGCAAGACAAGAATTCCTTCAGGAATGTTAACTTGTGAAAGCATCATGTGGTATCACTACTGTACCATCTTTCATAAGTCATTTTATGAGAGCCAGAGTGCTTAATTTCCCCCAAGCAGCGCAAATGCTGGAGTTGGTGTTAGAGACATAAGAAGTAATAGTTTGCTTTGTACAGGCAAAAGGCACCTTCAGGGCTCTCCATCCAAAGTAGGCCTGTGGACCAATGTACTGCACACACCAAGGTGAATAGAATGGGAGTAGGGGAGAAATGGTGGCGTACTTTATAATGAACTAAAATGCCTTAATTTTTTTTTCTGCTGCTTCTGCCCACCTCCCTTAAAAATACCAGGAAGTGTCATGTTGTGAGAAACTAGGGTTGCCCACTTTGGCTAGATGAATTCCTGGAGGTTTCATCACATGACATTATCTTTAATTAAAGATTAATCTTTAATTCCTGGAGACACCAGGACAATCCTGGAGGGTTGGCAACCCTCTGGGCAGGAAGGAGACAGGTTGATTGCTGTTGGAGGACCAATTGGCTGACTCAGCTGAGTACTGGGAACTTTCTCAGTCCTTAACTGTGAAGGGGATGCAGGGGTACTGGGGCCTTAAACAGAGTTTTCTGCCCAGGGGGGTTTAGTTAAAAATGTGTTCAAGAGTTTTAAACAATTTGAATAAAAATCACTCCCCTTTTCAGTTAATCAGGTTTGACTTCCTTGATATCTGTTTAGAAAAGACAGAAATAAAGGCAAAGGTGGTGGAGTAGCATTGTATGTCAAAGATGAGGTTAACTGTAAAGAAATAAGAAGTCATGGAATGGATAAGACAGAGTCTGTCTGGGCAAAAATCACACTGGGAAAGAAAGCTACTAGAGCCTTCCCTGAGATAGCGCTTGGGGTGTGCTACAGACCGCCAGGAACTGATTTGGATATGGATAGAGACCTCTTTAATGTTTTTAATGAAGTAAACACTAATGGAAATTGTCTCATGGGTGACTTTAACTTCCCAGATATAGACTGGAGGACAAGTGCTAGTAAGAATAGTAGGGCTCAGATTTTTCTGGATGTGATAGCTGATGGATTTCTTCACCAAGTAATTGAAGAACCAACAAGAGGGGATGCCATTTTAGATTTGGTTTTGGTGAGTAGTGAGGACCTCATAGAAGAAATGGTTGTAGGGGACAACCTTGGTTGAAGTGATCATGAGCTAATTCAGTTCAAACTAGATGGAAGGATAAACAAAAATAGATCTGAGACTAGGGTTTTTGACTTCTCAAGGGCTAACTTTAAAGAATTAAGGAAATTAGTTAGGGAAGTGGATTGGACTGAAGAACTTGTGGATCTAAATGCGGAGGAGGCCTGGAATTACTTTAAGTCGAAGCTGCAGAAACTATCAGAAGCCTGCATCCCAAGAAAGGGGAAAAAAAACATAGGCAGGAGTTGTAGGCTTTCTGCTTTTTCTTAATCACCTCTCTGAGATGCTTGCTCATCCAGCTTGGTCTACAAGGAGTGGAAGAAGGGTGGAATTAGCAAGGAAAGCTACCTTAGTGAGGTCAGAACATGTAGGGATAAAGTGAGAAAGGCTAAAAGCCATGTAGAGTTGGACCTTGCAAAGGGCATTAAAACCAATAGTAAAAGGTTCTATAGCCATATAAATAAGAAGAAAACAAAGAAAGAAGAAGTGGGACTGCTAAACACTGAGGATGGAATGGAGGTTAAGGATAACCTAGGCATGGCCCAATATCTAAATAAATACTTTACCTCAGTCTTTAATAAGGCTAATGAGGAGCTTAGAGATAATGGAAGGATGACAAATGGGAATGAGGATATGGAGGTGGATATTACCACATCTGAGGTAGAAGCCAACTTGAACAGCTTAATGGGACAAAATCGGAGGGCCCAGATAATCTTCATCCAAGAATATTAAAGGAACTGGCACATGAAATTGCAAGCCCATTAGCAAGAATTTTTAATGAATTGGTATACTCAGGGGTTGTACCATACGACTGGAGAATTGCTAACATAGTTCCTATCTTTAAGAAAGGGAAAAAAGGTGATCCGAGTAACTATTGGCCTGTTAGTTTGACATCTGTAGTATGTAAGGTCTTGGAAAAAATTTTGAAGGAGAAAGTAGTTAAGGACATTGAGGTCAATGGTAATTGGGACAAATTACAACGTGGCTTTACAAAAGACAGATCATGCCAAACCAACCTGATCTCCTTCTTTGAAAAGGTGACAGATTATTTAGACAAAGGAAATGCAGTAGATCTAATTTACCTCGATTTCAGTAAGGCATTTGACATGGTTTCACATGGGGAATTATTAGTTAAATTGGAAAAGATGGGGATCAATATGAAAATTGAAAGGTGGATAAGGAACTGGTTAAAGGGGAGACTCCAACGGGTCGTAGTGAAGGGTGAACTGTCAGGCTGGAAGGAGGTTACTAGTGGAGTTCCTCAAGGATCAGTTTTGGGACCAATCTTATTTAACCTTTTTATTACTGATCTTGGCACAAAAAGCGGGAATGTGCTAATAAAGTTTGCGGATGACACAAAGCTGGGAGGTATTGCTAACACAGAGAAGGACCGGGATATCATACAGGAAGATCTGGATGACCTTGTAAACTGGAGTAATAGTAATAGGATGAAATTTAATAGTGAAAAGTGCAAGGTCATGCATTTAGGGATTAATAATAAGAATTTTAGTTATAAATTGGGGACACATCAGCTGGAAGCAACAGAGGAGGAGAAGGACCCTGGAGTATTGGTTGATCACAGGATGACTATGAGCCGCCAATGTGATATGGCCGTTAAAAAAGCTAATGCAGTTTTAGGATGCATCAGGTGAGGTATTTCCAGCAAAGA
Source organism: Gopherus flavomarginatus (assembly GCF_025201925.1). Lineage (NCBI taxonomy): Eukaryota > Metazoa > Chordata > Testudines > Testudinidae > Gopherus > Gopherus flavomarginatus. Next base: position 27,473,839 of record NC_066630.1, on the reverse strand, counting down.
TAAGGAGGTGTTAGTACCGTTATATAAGGCACTGGTGAGACCTCATCTGGAATACTGTGTGCAGTTCTGGTCTCCCATGTTTAAGAAGGATGAATTCAAACTGGAATAGGTTCAGAGATGGGCTACTAGGATGATCCGAGGAATGGAAAACCTGTCTTATGAAAGGAGACTCAAAGAGCTTGGCTTGTTTAGCCTAACCAAAAGAAGGTTGAGGGGGGATATGCTTGCTCTTTATAAATATATCAGAGAGATTAATATTAGGGAGGGAGAGAAATTATTTAAGCTTAGTACCAATGTAGACACAAGAACAAATGGGTATAAACTGGACACTAGGAAGTTTAGACTTGAAATTAGACGAAGGTTTCTAACCATTAGAGGAGTGAAGTTCTGGAACAGCCTTCCAAGGGGAGTAGTGGGGGCAAAAGACATATCTAGCTTTAAGACTAAGCTTGATAAGTTTGTGGAAGGGATGGTATGATGGGATAGCTTAATTTTGGCAATTGATCTTTGATTATCAGCAGGTAAGTATGCCCAGTGGTCTGTGATGGGATGTTAGATGTGATGGGATCTGAGTTACTGCGGAGAATTCTTTCCTGAGTGCTGGCTGGTGAGTCTTGCCCACATGCTCAGGGTTTAGCTGATCGCCATATTTGGGGTCAGGAAGGAATTTTCCTCCGGGGCAGGTTGGCAGAGGCCCTGGAGGTTTTTCGCCTTCCTCTGCAGCGTGGGGCATGGGTCACTTGCTGGTGGATTCTCTGCAGCTTGAGGTCTTCAAACCACAATTTGAAGATTTCAATAACTCAGACATAGGTTAGGGGTTTGTTATAGAAGTGGATGGGTAGGGTTCTGTGGCCTGCTTTGTGCAGGAGGTCAGACTAGATGATCATATTGGTCCCTTCTGACCCTAGAGTCTATGAGTCTGATGTCATAAACATCTAGTGCTCTAGTCACCCATACAGTCTTTCAGAGTAAGGAAGACCTGAATTTCTTAACAATCACTAAGCAGATCTGCACACGCTTCCCCAGCCTCCCCCCAGATTAACAAAATAAAAATTAGCCAGGTGCTCTACAGACCATAAAGAAGCCAAGAGAGCACAAACTCAACATCTATCCTTTATATGTCACTCTTAAAAAGTGAACCCATCTGTGGTGGAAATACGATCATATACACAAATCGGTGAGAGACCCGGTTCCACACCTTGTGCAAGGTACTCCTTGTTCTGATAAGGGTCGGTTCTGTAACGGAAACATTGGATAACTGAGCTGTATGTTTCTTCACACTGGGGCAGCACATATGTGTAGGGAACTCTATGACTTACACACCTGCCCTTAGGAAGAAACCATCCTACAGAGGGGCACACATGCTACTTTCCTCAGAGACTGGGATTCATCACAGAGAAGAAACGTGTTATTACAATAAATAAGGACATGTTCAACATCATGTAAATCCTGTTATAACAATTCAGTGGAGGTAACTTTTAGGGAAAAAAACACAAAACTAATCACAGTTTCCATGAGGGAGCAGATCTCTGCTAGTCAGAATCATAAAAGGAATTTCTTCAAAGTCTGCCTGCTTCCTATCACAAAACATTTATGGGATCAAGAAAGACATATGTCTGGCTTCTATAGCAGGCCTCCACCCTGGCAGGGAAAAGCACTTTGTAGTCCAAGCTCCTTTTTTTTTTTTTTTAATTTCACTTTAACTGTCATGACACTGAAGAAGACCAGGCCCCCAATCCAAATATAATTACATTCTTGAACCCTATAAGCTAGACTGACTTTCATGCCATTTAAAAATGCTGTTCCTCGTTCCAAGGGTTGCACAATCTGCAACTGCATCAGAATGGCCTTTCCAGAAATAAGGCTCCTTTTTACTTTTTGTATAGCAGTTTTCTGTCTGAGGCGGTGACAAGTTACAGTCAAAGAGCTGTCTGTGACATGCTTGCACCTCTTTACTGGGAGGCATGCTACATGCCACAAAATGCTACAACCTCTTCTTTTGTTGTTGTTGGAACAATTTTCATTTTGTTTTGCTCTCGTATGAGGGAGGTGAAATTCTGACCCCTCTGAAGTCAATGGGAATTGGCCATTTCTTTAAATAGGGCCAGCAATTCACCCCTCATGTTTGGAAAGAGTAACTACAACGCAAGCTGCATTAGCAGACAGCCCCACTAGCCAAACGCCTGTCTTATGCAACCATTTTAAAATAGCCTTCTACCTTTTCGGCTGCTTGTTTTGCCAGCAATAAATATTCACCTCCTCAGCACAATTAATGACCTGGACAAACTAGTCAGTACTTTGGAGACACCTGCTATTAGTGTCTGCATTCCCATTGCCAGCATTGGTGTTAATAGCACCAGTTACAGAAGTGACAATGGGCAGTCACAGACCGTCTGAGTCTCCTATCACTCACACCAATGTAAATCATGAATAACTTCAATTAAATTAATTAGCGGGCCCAATTCTTTCCTTCAGTACAGGGGTGCTCTTTCTATTGAGCTAACTTTATAGGGAGTTGCTGCAAACCTATGCCTGGCAGTAGAACAGAAGCCAAAACTTTTGCTGTGCTGCATTTTAGAAATGACAGAGCTTCATCAACTGCCTTTTTTTATAGATCTGATGTCAGGAGTCAAGATTTCCCACTGTAGCAGAAATGTGATAACTCCTTAGCAGCAGGGATGTCTAGAGCTAAAAGAGATGCATACAATTGTAGTAGCAGACAGCTATTAGGAAGTGAAAACATTTGTCTAACTCAGAGCTAGAATCTATACTTATCTGGGGAAAAAAAAGAACATGTTTTGCAAGGGAAATTTGCTTTGACCTTTAGATAAAGACAGTGTCTGCCAGACAATCAGTTTTTGCTGAAAACTGTTTAAGATACATTTCATGATGAAATCAAGACTACAGTTTACCTGTACAATGCCTTGGTCATGTCTGGCAAAGATTTAGAAGATACTCACGTGAGCGAGTGTAATCCACGCATTCATTTCTGGATATAAAGACCTTCTGAGTGTGTAACAAATCCCCACGCTCTGGAGTCTACATCTACTAGATCTCTGAGTCAGCAGAATGATTTGTAAGATTGCATGTAGCCAGACGACACTGTATTGACTATGTACAGTAATAATAAATAATTAAACATTTTGCATTTATATCGCATGCAGCTCTTTCCATTCAAAGGACTCCATGTGCTGCACAGAGGCAGAGGCTGTTCATGTTTCTTGTTTTCCACCAGAGGGTAGTATACAAATCGATAGTACATGGGCCTGAAACTTGACACTTCCAGGCAACCTGTGCCCATTGATGTGTTGTCACAGCTGCAGTAGGTATAGCTGTCCGGCCTACTATGGTTTTGGGAGTATGATCGTGTCCCAGGGGAACAACTGTTTTGGTGAAGAGGTCATTGATAGCTCTCAAACACAGACTAATTGCACGGTGGAAAACTTGTGTATCAAATGACAGACTTCAGCCCTGATTGTGTTTGACTTGAACATTCTTAAAACCTTGTTATTTCCTAATACTACGATTTAGTGCGCAATAGGGTAAGGAATAGAAAAGAGCATGGGCCTGAACACAGTAAATACTAATATCCTTCTCTCAGTCCAACATTCTAGTCTGAAAAGACGTCAATGACTGAAACGTGAATGGGAGCGACGGACTCTCATTGTGCTTATTGTGATGGCATGGTAGGTTCTTGCACTAGAATTACTACAGCGTTACAGAATTCCAACAAGTGCCTGGCTCTCAGGCTTATTCAGACACTTGGGCTCCAATTATAGTGATATCTTGCTCTCAGACCAATTAAAATTTCATAATCTCTCCACCAGCCTTGGTGGACAGAGTGTTATGCTAGGTCAAGAAATATCTTCTAGCTACACTACTTCTCTAGGAAGTCTTTAGGCCCTTGAGGAATTGTACCTATATAGAACCTATGAAGAAAGGCTGTAAAAACACAGAACTTGCAGCTTCCTTGCAGCCATTTTTGCAAGCTATTTTATTCTACATTTGGGGGCAAGAAAATTAGGCTTTGAAATGTGAGTCGTAGATAAGGCTGTGAGGAAGATTAGGATCACAGCCTTAGGTGAAAATAAAGCTGTAATACATAAAGCATTAAAAAGGTGAAGCATAACAGAAGCCTCCAAAGACTTCTGAACAGTTTCCAGGAAGCCTGCCTTTTTGCTGTGATTTTATCATGAGTTATATGGCACTAGCAAAGACCTGTTTCTGATACTGGAGAAATGGTTGCATTGTTATTTTCTGCAACGTACCGGGGGCTTTATTTTAATCAGTGTTAGCTGTCGTTTGGTCACCTTTTTGTTAATAGTGTTATTGATTATATAGCACCTTTTGCAAATCTCACAGCACTTTACAGGATTAGGGGAACCCCTAAAGAAAACTTATTTTTCCCCCTAAAGAAGACTTTCATTATAGGCCAAATCCTGAGGTCTTTAATTAGCTTTTACTCAATCCTTACTTCTGGCTTCAGCGATGGTTTGACCATAGACTAATTGGGTGCATCAAAATTCAGCCCAGCAGGAGTTTTGCCTGAGTAAGGTCACCAAACAAGTTGTAGGTTTTTTCCCTGTAAGCAGAGAATCTTTATAACCACATTTTTTGATTTGCATGTTGTATTTCATTGGAATTGAGATTTTCATCCCATGCTGTCGGCTAAATACCAGCAGAGTAACCGAGGACAAAACGTTTCCATGCACCTGACTTCACTACCAGTTAAACTTCTTGGAACTCCCCTCTACCCCCTTGTGAGCCTCTTACCTCTAGTTGGCAGATGCTCCACAGCTGTTTTAGGGGGCTTCTAGCTCTCCCTCTGTGCACAAAGCCACTGTTGTCTCCAATGCCAATTCTACCTTCTGATTCCAGCTCTGAAAAGCATCACCTCTCCCAGGCTGATTCTTGGCCTCTGAAATCTATTGGGGACCAACAGCAAGGAGAGAACGGGCCCAGTAAGAATGCAGGCTGATGAAGGATGGGGGTTCTCAGCAAGAATGAAACTGGATGGGTTTGATCTTGCTCTTGCCAATAGTTTCAACCCAGCCCCATCTCCAAATGCTGTAAGAGAGAATGTCCCCTCTCTGGATTCTGCCACTCCCCTGCCTATAGACAGTGCCTAGAGCTAAAGCCCTGAAGCAAGCACTCCTCAGTGGTGTTTCTAGGACTTCATTCTTTGAGGTGGCAAAGAATTTTCCCAAAAGGGACACTTCCCCACTCACAACTCTGCTGTTTGAGAAGAAGAGCTGGGCCCCAGCTGCACAGTTTGAACCTAATTTTTCCCAATTTTGCCTGGGGTGAGGATCTGCAGAGTTGGTTCTGTGCACTAATGCAAATGGGAGAAAGCTGCCAAGTTCAGATCCAGGACTTTGGTGCAGGCCAATCACTGAAAATGACACGTTGGTGCATTTTACCATGTGTCATTCCTGAAGTACTCTATAAGCACTGATTTAACAGAGACTTCCTGATTTGCACACCCTCCTGAAAACAATACAAACCCAGTGCAATGGCCATTGCCAGAGGCTCATACTACATTATGCTGAAGATATTTGGTTTTACCTCATGACTTGCTTTAAAAATCAACACGGTACAAAATATTGAAATATTGAAGGCAAGTTTGACTTGTGCAGCAGCCTCAGCATGCAGTAAACAAAGGGTTTCAAGGCAGAAGGACTATGTTAGTGAAAACAGAGTCACCTCTCTGACTTCTATTACAGGGTTCCAGACAGCACCAGGCATGCCACTGAAATGCTCTTTCTTATTAAGGTAAGCCCATGATTGAGTCACATTACGCCGTCACTGACTATTGCAAACATTAGTTCTTCCCAATTTTTGTTCACCAAAGTGGAGGTCTCACTTGGTGGTAAAACAGCATCATGAGTCAGCCCTGCATGGTTTGTACAATTTCAGTGGCTTGCCAGTGCATGTTAGTTTCATGGATGATGTGAGAGGCTGCAGTAGGTATTGGCTGAAAAACCAGCATGCTTGAGTCTGGTCTCCTGCAACCCCTGTTTCCTGAAGCTATAGAGGGGAGGAGTGTGCTACTATCGTCTGTTGGTGAACAGGAGAATGAGCAGCTAAGAAATGCTTGTTAAGTGGTTTACCCAGAACTCCAGATAGGAAAGCAGCTGTCTGTCACTATCTGTCTTTCTACTGGTGAACAGGGGAAAGTATGGCCATGGTGAGAGCTTCATTTGCTTAAGCTTAATACCCAGAAATCCTCTATTGAGACTTTAGGGACTCACCAGAACTGTACATGAACTCTGAATTGGTGGGGTAGTGGGCTGAGCTGAAAAAGAGGGTGGAGAAGGAAATTCTTGCCTTAGGGTAAAGAGTCCATCCCTGGCATTACGGACTCTGTTCAAGGGTTCTATACGCCATTGAACCTTCAGAGATGATACACAAATGGCTTTGGGATGAGAGATGATGCTGAGTTAGCATTTTGCTGAAGCTACAGAGGACAGCAGCAGAACTGAGTGACCACCATTGAGGGTCCCCCTATCCAGCCACCCACATAGCTGAAAGTACTATAGCTGGATTAGGTGGGGCTTTGGGACTAGACCAGGCAGCTCTTCCCCTTGGGGCTTGAGACAGGCCTGCCCAAGGGCACTTATGGTCTCTGGGACTGATACCAAATCATTAGTGGGATATAGGGTAGGGAAAAAGGGGACAGTGATGTTGTCATAAACAGATAGTTAAGGGTTAATAGAACAGGAGTACTTCATGTCTCTTTTGACTGTAAAGGGTTAACAAGTTCAGTGAGCCTGGCTGTCTCCTGACCAGAGGACCAATCAGGGGGCAGGATACTTTCAAATCTTGAGGGAGGGAAGTTTTTGTGTGTGTGCTGTTAGTTTTTGGTGGTTGTTCTCTCTGGGTTCTGAGAGCGACCAGACGTGCAACCAGGTTTCTCTCCAATCTCTCTGATACAGTCTCTTATATGTCCAGAATAGTAAGTACTAGGTAGATAAGGCAAGTTAGACTTGTTTGTTTTCTTTATTTGCAAATGTGTATTTGGCTGGAAGGAGTTCAAATGTGTATTTTGCTGAAAGGATTTTAATTTGTACTTGCATACTTAGGCTGGGAGGGTATTCCCAGTGTCTATAGCTGAAAGACTCTGTAACATATTCCATCTTAAATTTACAAAGATAATTTGTACTGTTTTTCTCTCTTTAATTAAAAGCTTTTCTTGTTTAAGAACCTAATTGTTTTTTTATTCTTGTGAAACCCCAGGGGACTCGTTCTGGAGCCACCAGGGAATTGGTGGGGAGAAAGGAGGGAAGGGGGAGAGAGAGGTTAATTTCTCTCTGTGTTAGGATTACTTTCTCTCTCAGGGAGAGTCTGGGAGGGGGAGAGAGAAGGAGGCGGGAAGGTGAATTTTCCTCTCTGTTTTAAGATTCAAGGAGTTTGAATCACAGTAATCTTCCAGGGTAACCCAGGGAGGGGAAGCCTGGGAGAGGCAACGGTGAGGGAAAGGGTTTACTTTCCTTGTGTTAAGATCCAGAGGGACTGGGTCTTGGGGGTCCCCGGACAAGGTTTTGGGGGGACCAGAGTGTACCAGGCACTGGAATTCCTGGTTGGTGGCAGCGCTACAAGTACTAAGCTGGTAATTGAGCTTAGAGGAATTCATGCTGGTACCCCATCTTTTGGATGCTAAGGTTCAGAGTGGGGGATTATACCATGACAGATGTGTTCAAGGGACATTTGTTCATCAGCTGGTCACACTGGTCAGCCGGTAAGGAATGGAGTTTATCAATGGATTTACCAAAGGTAAATCATGGCAGATCTTCTTTAAGATGGTGAGTAAGATGACAGATTTTGTAGATAAGGGAATGTGGTAGGTCTAATCTATCTGGACTTTAGTAAAGCATTTGCTATGATAACACAAGGGAAATTATAACTTGTGTTGGAGAAGATGGTGATTAGTACCAGAATAGTACGGTGGGTAAGGAACTGGCTAAATGACAATGGGTTGTGCTCAGAGTTCTCCTGAGCTGGAGGGAGGTTACTAGTGGAGTTCTTCAAGGGTTATTCTTGGGACTGATAGTATGTAATATTTTATTAATGGCTTTGGTACAGAAAGTAGGAGCCTGCTAACAGGAGCACAACCAGTATTTTCCTAAGGAGGGGGCCCAGAGAGTGCTGATTTGGGGGGGTCTCCCTAAGGATAAACATATGATTAGGGGGCATGAGTCTCTCCAGAGTTCCACTAGAATTCTCATTCGGAGATGGATTTTGTGACCTGTGTCTCTGGGGCAGTACCAGGGTCCCCCATGTGCTGGGAATGGAGGTGCTCAAAGACCCATGGGGGCATCCTCATCTGCAGGGGCACAGACGGAAGCTCCCCTCCAGTGCAGAGGAGTATGGGGCCTTCCCTTCTAGGGACCATAATCTCCTCAAACTCCCATCAACCCCATACTCCTACTTCCCCCAGCCCCCATGCTGGATCAGCAGCCTGTATCCTTCCAGCACCTCTGTGTTGTGGAATCAGTTGCCCTCAAAGGTGTGGAGGAAGCTCAGTAGCCCTATCTCATTCAGTCGCTCCATGCTGGACCAGAGCAAACCACAGGTGGGGCCCAGAGCTCATAATCCCCCACACAATGCCTGAGCCACAGAACCGCCCAGCCAAAGAAGGGACCAGGAACTTCTCAGGGTGAGTGGTGTCTCTGCAGAGTGTGGCTCTGAAGGGTTCAGGCCCTAGACAGCCACAGACAGGATTTAGGGGGACGTGTCTCAGCCTCTGCCCCAAACTGTGATTGTGTTAGTGAGCTGTAGCATCTATGATCAAGGCGGGGGAGGACTGGGGCCCACACCCTTCCTTGCACCCCAGTATGCTAATTAAATATGTTGTTGATTGTGATGGAGGAGGCGGGTAGCTGCTTTTTATGGACACCCAGACAGCCTGTTAGCTATAAAATCCCTGTTAGTAGCTGTTCTCTACTTGCTTTACCTGTAAAGGATTAAAAAGTCCATAGGTTAAAGGAAGGGAGTGGACACCTGACCAAAAGAGCCAATGGGAAGGCTAGAACTTTTAAAATGGGGGGAAAAAACTTCCCCTTTGTCTGTCTGTTGTTGTTCTGCCGGGAAGAGGAGCACAGAGCAGCAATGCTGTAAAAAGATTTGGGCCAGGTATGGAAAATAATCAGATCATACCTAGAAACTACTCATTTAAAACCCCAGATATATAAGTAGATCAGGAAATGTCTAACAAGATGTGGTTAGGTTTATTTATTTTTTTATTTCTTTATGGCTTGTGGACTCCTCTGTGCTAACCCCAAGTGCTTTTGTTTTGCTTGTAATCTTTAAACTGGATCTCAAGAAGCTATCTTGATGCTTAATCCTTGTAATAGGCTTTTTGCTAGGTTTAAAAAAAACAAAGTTGCAGATGTATTTTCTTTCTTTTTGTTTTTAATAAAATTTACCTTTTTTTAAGAACAGGATTGGATTTTTGTGTCCCTAAGAGGTTTGTGCACAGGTTGTTTAATTAGCTGGTGGCAACAGATGATTTCCTTTGTTTTCTTTCTCAGCTCTTCCCTGAGGAGTGAAAGAGCTTGAGGTTACCCTACAGGAAGGAATTCCCAAGTGCACCTTCCTGGATTTTCAAAAGGGTTTTTGCACTTGGGTGGTGTTAGCATCAACCCATCCAAGGTCAGAGAAAAGCTGTAACCTTGGGAGTTTAATGCAAGCCTAGAGCGGCCAGTATGATGGTTTAGAATCCTTGCGGACCCCCATCTTCTGCACTCGAAGTGCCATAGTGAGGAATCACTCTTGACAATGATACAAAGTTGGGAGACACTGTCAATACATAGAGGATTAGAATATTATACAGGAAGCACTGGATGACCTTGATGATGGGAGTAACAGAAATGGGGTGAAATATAATAATGTAAACTAAAAGGTCATGCACTTAGGGATTAGTAACAAGAATTTTTGCTATAAACTAGGGGTTCATCAGTTGGAAATGACAGAGAAGGAGAAAGATCTGGTGTGTTAGTCAATCACTGGCAGCAGTCCATAGTTATCCTATATGAGTGAGCTATGAAAAAGACAAATGAGATCCTAGGCTGTATCAGGCACAGTATTTCCAATAGCGATAGGGAAATGTTAATACCTTTGATGGGGCATAGGTAAGACCTCATCTGAGATACTGTGTACAGTTCTGGTCCCCCATGTTGAAGACATGAATTCAAATTGGAACAGGTGCAGAAAAGGGCTACTAGAATGATCAGGGAAATGGGGAGCCTATTTTAGAAAAGGAGACTAAAAGATCTTGGCTTGTTTAGGTTAGCAAATCAAATGCTAAGACAGAGTGGGCAAAGTACGGACTGCAGGCCGAATCCGGCCCCCTCAGACTTTGGATCCAGCCTGTAGGCCGAATCCGGCCCCCTCAGGCTTTGGATCCAGCCTGCGGGATTGCCACCTCCATGACCCCACGGGTCCCGTGACACTCCCGCAAGTGGCCGGTACTATGTTCCTGTGGCCCCTGGGGGATGGGGGGTAGGGGCTCTGCATGCTGTCATCGCCTGCAGGCACCACCCCCTGCAGCTCCCATTGGCTGGGAATGGGGAACTGCAGCCAATGGGAGCTTTGGGGGAGATACTCACAGGTGAGGGTAGTGCACGGAGTCTTCTGCCCTCCCTTCTCCAGGGGCTGCAGGGATGTGGTGCTGGCTGCTTCCAGGAGCAGCATGGGGCCAGGACAGGCAGGAAGCCTGCCTTGGCCTTGGTGTGTGCCGTTGCCACCCCGGAGCCACTCCAGGTAAGTGGCACTGGGCCGGAGCCTGCACCCCAAACCCCTCCTGCATCCCACACCCCAACTCCCTGCCGCACCCTGCCTGCACCCCCTGCCAGAGCCCCCTAATGCATCCCGCACTCCTCCCTGCACCCCTGTTGTGAGCCCTGTCCTGTACTCTGCACCCCCTCCTAAACCCCAACCCCCTGCCCTGAGCCCCCTCGTACACCCTGCACCCCTCCTCTGCCCCAACCCCTTGCCCTAAGCCCCTTCCTGCACACCGCACTCCCTCTCGCATTCCAACTCCCTACCCCAGCCCTACATTCATGGCCCTGCGTGCAATTTCCGCATCCAGATGTGGCCCTCAGGCCAAAATGTTTGCCCCTGCCAGTGCTAAGAGATGATATGATTGTTCTCTACAAATACATTTGGGGATAGGGTAAACACCAAGGAGTGAGAATTGCTATTTTATGCTAAAGGACAGTGTTGTCACACAAACAAATGAGTAAAAACTGGCCATGAATAGATGTAGTCTGGGGTTAGGAGTCTAATCATCAGAGGAGTGGGGTTCTTGAGTGGCCTTTCAATAGGAATAGACCGGGTATGGCAGCAAACTACCTACTTAGTTTAAAATGGATCTTGATACATTCAGGAATAGGATTATATGATGGGGTAACCTGTGGTAGCAGGGGATTGGACTTGATGACCCACAGGTCCCTTCCACAGGGGTGGGTGTTTTACTCATTATCCATTGTTGCTGTGTCTTCCCAATTTGATTCTGTGTTCACTTGCCCTAATAAAATGTGTCTGTGATTCATACACAGAGTCAATGCTTGTGAAAAAGGAAGTATTTTTAGATTATTTTATTTTAAGAGGAACCCCTGGATATTTGGAACTGGCCCTTGTTGGTACTGATTTATTTAGCATGAGTATAGTTGTCTAGCCAAGCGATGACATCTTCAGTGGCGTGATGCAGTTCTTCTAGGCCACCGCTGAACCTAGTCAGCAGGCATTCCTCAACAATGTGTATCATCGTCTATATTGCGCCGCAGCTGCACAAAAGGTGTCACGAAGGCCCCAGAGATACTGGTTGGCTGCATAGAGATTCTGCCCGGTCCAGAACCTGTTCAACAAGGACCATTGGCGATGGGCCAGGTGAAAACCAGGCGGGCAAATTGTGGGGTTGGCAACTAGGGACTGGTTGGGGATTATAACAGATATCCATTCCTCTCGCCAGAGTGTTTCCGCCCTAACATCCTGGTGTGGTGGATGAGACCATAATGGGTGACATGACAGCCGACATACATCTGGTCATTAAAAAAGATCATTGTGCAGCAGCAGGCTTGTGTTGGTACGTACTTTCTTCAGTAACTTGCCAGTGGCAACCTCTCGTCTGATCTGAGGAGGAGCAATATTGCTCAGAACTGGGAGCCATGGGAGTGGAGTCGTATGCAGGGTGCAGGAGATGATACACATGGCGGCATGTGACTGCGTATCCACCAGTTTGCTGTGTGATGATCAGCTCCATACTGGTGTGCAGTACTCCTCCACTGAATACGAGGTGGCAAGAGCTGACATCCGCAGAGTTGGATGAACTCTGAACTTGCCAGTTTGCATTATTGCCTTGATGAACCTGCCAGTTTGCATTATTGCGCATCTTAACTTTAGCTGGTGTCTTCTTCAGGTGGGCATGGTACTGATAATACCTGGCAAAAGGGGTTTCCAAAGATTTATAGTTTAAGGGAAAATAAAAAGAATACAGGTATTTCTTAAATGGCAACCCAGCCTTGACCACAGCCTAGCTCAGATTGTCCAAATTCCCTTTAGAGCAGGATCTTATAACTCCCACAGTGGTTTTGTATGATCAGAGTACAGCAGATTAAAAAAATCCCAAACTCCAGAACCTTGGTTTTAATGTAAGTCTGAAAGAAAAGGCTGAAATAGTTTATTTAAAGGGAAATCTCCTTTTCTAAAGCAGATTTATGCATGTGTTTTCTTATTTTCTGTCACCTTTCCCTACAACAGCTTCACAAATGGGTAATTCTTGTTCTGATTTTTTTTCTGCCAGAGATGTTTTGTTTTCCTGTTGGCTGATGCTGTCTGTTCAGTCTATGGAGGATTAACCTACGCGCTGTTGCTAGGTGGCCTTAAGCAAAGAAATAATGCAGATCATAGACTCCTGCACATGTCCTGCATTCCTACAGTACGTATCTCCATTGTTTATGGGGTTTTTTATTTGTCCTGCTCATGTTTTGTTATACATGTGGCTTCAGGCATGTGTGATAAATTTCATGTAAAATCAGGAGATTCTTGTGTAATTGTGGCAAAAAATAATGACCTAGAACCTTGTAAAATGTAAATTTTATTTTGACCTTAAAGTTTTCAGGAATATCGCAGGACTATTTCCATGCCTTGACTTTGTCTCTTGTCCCTTTTCTTAGTTCAACTCCTTTCACATTTTTCTGTATTTGAAGTTTCACTCCTGAGATGGTAAAGAAAAACTAAAAAAGCAGGAATGCTGAAAGGAGGATTAATGAATCAGCAATGTGGTGTGGCAGAAAACAAGCCAACTGTGGTAATACAGAAGTGGAGTCCTTTTGTTATACACTCTGATGAGACTGCAACTGAAATAATGGAGCTCGTAACTAGGCATTTCACCATTTAAAAAAACATAGAGTGCTGGAGGGAGTCCAGGGAAGAACTGCAAAAATATTTAAAAAAAAAGAACAGGAGTACTTGTGGCAACTTAGAGACTAACAAATTTATTTGAGCATAAGCTTTCATGGGCTAAAACCCACTTCATGGGTTGGAGTTGAGATTGGTTGGTTGAAAAGAAAAGATTAAAAGAGCTAAATGCTTATAGTTTGGCTTAGAAACAAATAAATAGGACACAAATGTCTACAAATATCTATTATAATACTTTGCACTAATTTAGCGCTTTCCATTCAAGGATCTCTAAGAGTTCTACAGTACAAAAACTAATTAAAGCTCACAACATCCCTGTGAATTACATAGTTATTATTTCCATTTTATAGATTGTGAAACTGAACCACAGAGAGGTCTGAGGGCCTTATTTTCATATCTGTGAGTGTATTTTCACATGCACAGTTACCATGGCATTGTGCACAAATAAACAATTTGCACATGCAATTACAGTAATTGTGTGTGGATATGAAAATTGAGCCCTACTTCACTAGCCCAAGGTTATAAAGCAAATCAATAACATAGCTCTCTCTATCTTCTATGAGTCTCCACTCCTGGCACCAGTCTGGTACTTTGTATCATGCCAAAATCTTTGCACTGATGTATAGCTGAAAATAATAAAATGAGGACTTCCATGTTTTTTAAATAGACCATTTCAGTAGTACTTGCCCATTGGAGTTATAGTCTGACATCTATTCTGTTGTTGAAGACTCATTTTGTTGCATTTATTGCTGATTTACGGGTGTTCTAGTTTGAGGTTTTTGTTTTTGTTTTACTTTGACCCATTAATGTTGGAATTCTTCGTCAGCATCATTTTATCAAACATTTGTATTCCTAATCCTCTGATTAGAGCTGAGCAAATAATTCACTGTGTCTCAACAAAAGAGGCAATTTTTATCACATTATTTATTCAGTCTTCAAATTATTTGTTCTGAAATCAATTGGAACATCTTTTAGAAAATCTTATTTTATGTATTGATTTAATATTTTATATTTAGAGCCATATTGTGTATGAGCAGTGATGGGTCACATAACTCACATGGTAGTTTCTGTTCCCTGGCTGAGTGAGTTTAGAAGTATTTAATGTGTGAACACTCATACATGCATATTTAAATATCAGTTTTTATGAATATTCATGAATGACTAAAATTTGCTTGCCATTTAATTAAGATTTTGGCCAGCAAAACTGAATTCTAGTGGACATCAAATACAAAATGGCCACAAGCAGGGCTGAAGTGACTTCATTTAAAATTTCAAACAAATATTGGAGGAAACCTTTATTATTATTATTCCTTGCTCAGCTCTAACTCCAATCAACAGACCCATGGTTATGTGACCTAAGGGACTGCAGAAGGCTTACTATAGGTGTATTTATTTTTCCTCTTTTGTTTTTGGGCTTTGCTCACATGTTGAATCTAGCAGTTTGTATTAATAAAGTAGGTTTGTCTGAAATGCCCACAGAATTTTTTTCTCCTAGCACAATGGAATATTTTCTATATACAAAGGACTCTGATGTAATATATATTTTGCAAAGTTCCTGTGTACTTTCTTCTGAAGTTCTTTAGCTCAGTCATCTGTATTCAGCATCCAGCATCGTGGAGATCCACAATACAGGGGAACAAAGTCACAAATGGAGATGATCCAGTTAGATATGGACATGAATATGTATTGCAAACACAGATAAAGGGAGGGAAATGTCTTTTTGGATATGTAAAATACATGGGTTAGTTCCAGAGAGGAAGGATGGGCTTGCAGTTAAGACAGTGGACTGGGCTACGACAGACATTCGTTCAGTTCCTAGCTCTGCCATCAATGTCTTGTGGGACCTTGGGCAAGCGATTTAGGCTCGCTGCGGCTCAGTGGCTTGGCTGTGCAGTATAAAAGGAAAACAAAATTTAAACAGGTTAATAATATTTCTTGTCTTTTCTTCTGGTAATAGAAGTTGTGGGCTTGCAAGATTACTGTCTTGCACTGGGCTCAGGGGAAGGGAAGGTAAGGCAATATTATGTTACTTCCAAGATGTCTTAAGAGATAGGAGTGTGGGTCTATGTACTGGCCAGTGGCTGATTCCACCAGTCCTGAGCTAGCACAAACACAAAACAGCCTGGCTCCTCCCCAACAGCAGAGCTAAATGACAAATGCCATTACTCCATGGTTAGCTGCTTCATGAACTCATATCAATGCCTAAAAATGTAAGCTCCTGTATTTACTTTGAAGTAAATTTTAGACCAGATCTTTTTCTGTGCACTACTTCACATTTTGGTAGACTGCCATCATTGGGGAAATGCAGCATGGGCAGCAGAAGTGCAAACATCCCATATTGAAGGAACTGCTTCTGCTAGTGATAGAAAAGGTCATTGTCATGTCTCGATCTCTCTGCTGCGGCTGCTAATTTGTGCCAAGAGTGGCAGTGACATTGTGATGAGAGCTCCCATTCAACATGAATTAGACTCATTTCAGACAGACCATAAAAGAGTCATCAAATGGTAACAGATTTTGGTCAATACAAATAGATTTAAACCAGCAACCCAAAAGTGAAATTCAAGAGGTCTTGTGCACCTAAGTCCTCCCACCTGAAAATCTTTGTACCCCATTGCTAATTCCCAGGGCTTTCGCCTGCTCGAGAAAGTAAAACAAATGCTTTACCATTCACTATGTGGGGTATGAAAGCTAGAAGGCACCTCTCATGAAGTCATTTACTGTTGTCTTGACTCCTAGATGCGAGTGTGGAGATAATATAACCTCAGCCACATAATAAATAGTCAAATAACTCTCTCCTTTTGTCAGAGGATTTTGCGAATGCCTGCAAAATAATGTTTTGCTATCCTGGCTCATGCTGGTTGCTCAGAAGAAGAGCTAACTAAGCTGTAGACAGCCAGCTGAGAGGGAGCTTGAGGCAGTGTGCCCCACATGCCCCACACAGCTTAAAAAATATATGGGGATAAGGGGATGGGGAACCAGTGGCCACGATTTTCACATGGAAAGTGGTGCATGGGAACCATGAATAACCCATGATCCTGAGGGGAAAATCAGTGTCATGATTTCAACGCTTGCATTGTTGAGGTGATCTCTGAAAGGTAAGGTGATGGTTACTTGCTTTGTAGGTTTGCTTTAGGGAAAATCAGAGATGAGCCTGGAAGCTTGCAGGATCCTAATTTGGGTATTGGAGGGCCCCAGAGACCATCAACTCTTTTACTCTTTATGAAAAGCTAGGAATCCTATGTATGGTAGGACAGACAATTTTTCCCTCTGATACTGACAGAGTAGTAAATAGACTTGACTGTATCAGCAGCATCCTAATTGATTTATTTAGCTTTTTATCTATATTTTTCAGACGTCGAGTAGAAACAAAGAAAACCTTTATTGTTACACTTCAGATTCTATTATAACACTGTGATAAATTTGGATTAAGAGCTGATACAGGAGCAGAAATCTAACAACCATCAGTCCTATTAATCCCATAAATTGTTGGAACAGAGGCTAACGACTGTAAAAGATTTACAGTTAAACAATACTTCTGCATTTCCAAAGTCGTTGTCTCTCTGATCTGCTATTTCTATTTTTTTTAATGATAAGACCCCTTTCAACTTGTTGAGTAGCAAGTACAAAAATATTGTAAAATTGGCACTAAAAATACTGCAACCCTCCAAAGAATCAGGCTGGGTTTTTCAAAAGAGTCTAATGTAGATAAGCCACCACTTCCCATTCAAAGTTGATCAGAATTGGGAACTTGACTTCCTTAGTCACAGCCTATAACTTCTGTTGCATTTCAATAAGTCTTCATGAATGAAAAATAGAATTCTGGATGTAATCAAAACTTTCTTAACTTTTAGAAGTTTGCCTGGGTTTGTACTGTACCAGCAATACTTGGCCATTGGTAAATGACTGTTTACACTGTACTCTGAGAATGTAAAGCAGTATATAAATGCTCTGCCTTGTTAGTATTGATTGTTCATAATATCTCTTGTGCATAGCATGGATGAATAGATTAATCTTATTAATTATTTATCACAGAGTAACTAGCTGAATGTGTCTATTTAGATACTGCATCCAGTGCTTCTCTGCTATCTCATTAACATTTTCTTCACAGAGAGGAATGACACTTGCATGCAGTAAGACATCTTATTTAACATGAAGTCTAGTGGTGCAATCATTTAAATTAACCAACTAGGCTTAGTGACTCTAGGCCTGATTCTAGTCTTGCTCAAAACAATTGACTTAATGGAGTCACTCCTGATTCACACTCATTTAACTGAGATCAGAATTAGGCCCTATGTTTGCAGGAACCACACACTGCATCACCTGTGAATTTTCTCCCTATGATTCGGAGAGAGCAATGCTATTATAAATCCCTAGTCATTAAACCAGTGTTGTAGAAGTTTGGAAGCCTAGAAAGGGGAAACATAAGGAACCTTGATCTAAGGCAAGAAGCCCTGGGACTTTGTTGGGAGAGCAGAAAGCCAGCTCTTGGGCTCCCATCACATGACAACCAATGTTAAGTGATTTTTAAAATAAGTTTGTCCTGTGACAGAGTACAAGGCAGTGCCTGAGACACATATTGTTTAATGAGTTGTATGGTCCTCTCCAATATGAAGCCCCTTTTGACATTATACCAAGATTATAAGGATCATCATCCACCATTTAAAAAGTTAGTGCAACTAATAAACTGGAGCCTGGAATTAATGCCTTTCGGTTGGACTCACAGAACACGGAACTGTTGTGGCAAACGTCAATATCATTTGCTTTGGACCTCACCTAATTACATGAGATTTTTAAATATGTAGCAGTAATAACATTTTTAAATGCCAAAAACATGTGCACTCGTTCGTTTTTTTAACACAGTTTCAGAATGTGTTTTATAGTTAAGATAAAAAGTTTTACGCTCTGGGGGTCTGAGTCTAATCTCGCTTAAATTGGTCTAATCAAGAGCAACTAATTCATTTGAAATTAGTGTAGTTACAATGGTGTAAAACTAGGGCAAGTGATCTTGTCACATCCCTCCTAGTCTCTCCACTTGTGCCTTGTTGTTTCTGGACCTCCAACACCTCCCATCCTCCTCCTTTTCTGTATTTTGCACTTGGTGTACAGCTTCATAGTTCTTTGTCTCTGTGTCCCCTCCTGCTGCTCTGATCTCACCAGACCTCTGAACTCCTCCTGATGTCCTTTCATCCCTGATGCTCTCAACTTCCAGCACCTCTCCTGCTCTCCCACATCTCTTCTTCCTCTTCCTGTTCACTTCTTCTCTGATCTCCCCTCCTATTGCTTTGGACCTCTTCTCAATTCTGTTGCTTTGGATGTCCTTACTATTCCTGCTAATCTGAGCCTCTAGTCTTGCTCCCATCCCAACACATTCCTACCTTTTCACAGCTCCTGCTGCTTGATCTTCTTCCCTTTGACTCCTGTTGCTATGCTCCTTCTCCTGCCCTCTTCAGCTCTGAGTTCCTTGCTGGGCCTGCAGGTCTGAAACGCTGCCTCTTTCTTGTACTCCCAATAAACTAATTTAAAAGCTGCCCCATCCAAGTGGTAAAGAGCAAGGATAACGATTGCTTTAAATACAAGAACAGCACCACTCTATTTTCAATTATAAATTTCAACTAATATGTTAGGGGTTTTTTTAAGTAAAGAACTAACAAATTGTCAAATTTCATTGGTTTCTTTAAAAGACACCCTGACTTTGAAAGCTAACCATTAAAAAAAAAAATTAGTTAGAATTACTTTCAGGTACAACACTTTCTTCTGAATGCTTCAAGCCAATATTTGCAACCTTAAAACAGATATTTCACACAGCAATAAGAGAGACAAAGGCAAGTGGTGGGAAACAACTCTACACAAAGTGCTGTCAACTGAACAAAGTAAACAAACTGGAAACAAAATAGAAAAATATTTTATTTCTAATCACAAGTAGTGCATATGCATTCACTCATCCTTCCTTTAGTTTGATTTTTATTTTATTCTTTTATAGATGGTTTGGTTACATAACATACATATGCTTTGATTTTTATATAACATGATTGTGTAAACTGGGGGCCTTAAGTGACTTGTGTTTTGTTATGGTAGCGTTCCATGTTTGTTTTTTGTTTTAAAATATACACACTGCTATTTGTTTATACTAGAGAAGACAAGATCTAAGTGCACTTTGTACTTGGAGGGAGGGGGTGGGTTTGTGATGGTCCCTAGTTTGTATGGGAGTTGGTTCCATAATTTCAGACTGGCCCTGAAGAAAGCGCTCTGTGCTGCCTAGGTGAATGATGTGTTGGTTATATGGCGTATGGGAGTGTGTGTATGCTTAACAGCGATCCTGGCTATATCTTTTTAAGATGTTTGTGCTTCTGGAAAATACATTAGAGTTTTGGGCCTGCAGTTTTGCTGCCTGTTAGCGTTTCAAAGGAACAAAATTTGGCACAGTGACAAGTTCTTCAAATATAGATAAATGTTTTGTTTACGTTTTTAAAAAAGTCTTAATCTTCTAAATCTTCTCTGGGGAACTGCCCCATCTTAAAAAAAAAAAAAAAAGCCTCCCAAAATTTCCTTCAGCCTTTTCTGTTTTGATTGGCTGCCTACAGGCCTGATTATGGGGAAGGTAAAGAGGAAGCTTAATGAGCCCAATGAGATCATCAGTCAGATGATCTTAAACTTAACAACACTGGGCCTCATAAGAGGAAAATAAATGCTATCCTTCTAGAAAACCTGTACAGAATTTGCAGGGATGAAACCAACAGGGTTCTGTAAACATGTAAAAAGATTCTATAGAAATTACTCTAAAACCCTGTGGGATTTAATAGGAATGAGATCTTTCCTTAGGTTTTTTGAATCATCCACAGAATTCAATAGCAAGGATATAATTTTCTGTTAATTTCCATAGAACTTTTCTACAGAGTGAGTATAGCCCAAGAATAAAGGCCAAATGTTCTCAAATTGCCACCTGCTTCGAAGTTCATTCAAGTTACTGCACCAACTCAGAGGGGGAACCGTAAATATCTTAATATTAAAAAAGTAACTTCCTTATAAAATGTCCATTTTACAATTGCCTGGTGCCTCACTTTGCACCTGAGGGGATATTAATCAGCCTCACCACACAGGATGTCTTGCCTTATTGCTTAATTATATAGTGAAAGGGAAGATGGGAAAGAAGTGTGAGTGGAAACTGTTAATTCTGTAGTACAGCATTTGATTCATGTTTCAGTTTCCTCTTCTTCAGCACAAAGGGAAGCTGATGGAGGAGTCTGTGGCAGCAGCAGCCTAGTCTAAGCTTCCAGTGTAACCCAGAGGCACCAGTCACCCCTAACATCCAAACAGAGGCTTCATGTTAAACCAAGTGTCTTATTTTGTTGGACCCTGCTTTGCCCACTTTGAGCCACTCTGGCAATGCAAATACAGCAGCCATTGGCTGCTTCTCCCCCTTTAGGGACTCTCCTAATATATGGAGTTCCTAGCGGATATGAAGCTGACATAGTTCTGTGCTGCTCCCCATGAACCCCCTGATGTCGCTGGCATGTCAGGGCAAGTAGAAGGTGTGGCCCGAGCACATTGTTCTCCAGCTATCCCCAGCAAGTGGAGGGCTTCTAAGAAGCTGTTACCAGCAGGTGGAAATAAGAGCAGCTCTGAGCAGGTTTAGATGACACAGAGGTTAAAACCCTTGCAGTTGCTTAGCACTTCTGCTATTGCTCCTATTGGAGGAGCTGAGGTAGTGTTAGCAATGGTGGGAAATTTTAGGGGGAAAATGGTTAGTGTGAACAAAGCCCCTGTTAGGTACCCTCTTTCTTTATTATTATAATAATGCTACTTTTAGCACTTTCCCCAAGGATTTCAAAGCACTTTACAGAGGTGGATAATTGTTGTTATCCCCATTTTGCCTGAGGAAATGGAGGCACGGTGACGTGAGTTGCCCATCAAATCTACATCAAATCCATGGCACAGCAGGGAATGGAATCAAGCTCTCCTCATTCCTGTTCCCAGTATTTCCAGGTGCTTCCTTTCTTCTGTTTACAGGAAGTTTCCTAATACAGTGGGAAGCTTTGAAAAATATATTATTTGTTTTCATTCTAGCTTTGGTTTCCCACTTCAGAATGCTTTATAGCCAGAATCTGTTTTTTAAAGTCTTTTCATGGTTTAAGCTGCTGCTTTGACTATAGCCCAGGTTAGGCTATAAGAAAGTTGTTACCATCAGATTGCTGTTTGGTGGTGTCTATCTAAGATGTGGTATCAAAGCATCCCAGTCCAGTTCCCTCTGGACAAGTGTCTTTATCAGAAAGCCTCCCACCACAATGACACTAAATAACAATCTTGTTAGTTCTGTTTCAGCCTATGCTGAAATGCTATCTTGTACTCCTAGAAGTGGTACTTCTGTGTCAGTGATGAGACTTCTTGACAGGCAAGTGTGGGAAAGCTTGCACTACTACTGTCTGTGCTGAGCCACTTTTGTGGATAAACAGGGGACCACAATCTCTGGAGTTTTAATTCGAAGCCATCTCATGAATACTAACTAGACATGCGCACTAAACATAATAAAACAAACTCAAAGACTCTCATGCACATGTGATGAACAGGGGTAACACTTAGCACATGGGATGGGTCCATAAATTAGCTAAAATAACTACTCTTAGTCTATGGATAAGATCTAAGGGGAGAAGTTAATTCTCCATTAGTTATGTTAAAGGAGCTAGGGGTTCAATTCAAAGAATTATTTTAAGCCACCATATAGTAATTGAGAACAACCTGCAGTAAAAGTTGCAAGAGACCATACTATCTTCACTTTCATCCGCAATACTGCTGTTCATGTTAGGCTACAATTGTTCCTTATCATACAGTTATATTTGAACATGGCATCCATCATACAAAGCCATGCAATATGCTTTACAGAGGCTTGTATGAATCACCTCATTATTTTCCATATGCTGCATGAAAAATCCCTTCATTGACTGCCAATTATGTTTTTACACTGGTTTTCAATTTTAAGTATATGTCCTTGTCTCAGAGTCCATCAGGGGATGGAATGCTGGAAAAATCGTAAAAAAATAAATTGCAAATCCCATGAACTTGGTCTGTTTGCAACATTTATTGTTTGTGCAGAAACCAAGATATAATTTAAACAAAAAAGAGGCTGCCTTGTATTTACTTTCTCCCCCTCCCCCCCCCCATAAAAAGTAGACGTGGACTACACTCCCTACATTACAGGGAAGGCTCTGTGGATATGGTGAACCATTCCAAGGAGTCATGGGGGTGCATTTTTACTAGGAAAATAGATGTGTTCTTAACTTGAGTTAACTAAACATGAGATAAAATCTTTGTGAACAAAAAGCAGTTTGTAGTTTTGACATGTTAGCAGGTTGAGTGAAAGACTATGGAGGAGCCTTGTGTTTACCTTGACCAGCTAATTTGTGGCAAAACGACAAACTGCCTTGTCTTCATTAGGATTTTATCTCATGTTAGTTAACTCCAGTTAAGAACACAATTCTGTTTTTTGCTTCATGTAGACAAGGCCTTTCAGAAGTGCCAGAGATTCCATGAAGTCCACTTAGGGACTCTGCTATTGATTTGATGTGGAAGGCAGTCTGGCTCACATCCTCAAAGATATTTAGGTGCCTAAATACTTTTAAGGATCTGGGCTGCAGATGCTGTAGTGATGGGCAGCAGTATAAAACCTGAGGGGGGCGGGGGAAGAGGGGAAGCTCTTTCAAAGCTGGGATAAAAAGTACAAAACCAATGAAGTGCTATAAGTCACTCTTACATGAATATTCAAAAGACAAATATATGGCACTGGAAAAGCTGAGCTCCTGAAGGGAATTCTGTCAAAAAGTGCATATCCTGTGGCTGCTGACTTCCTTCCCACCCCATTTCCTGGAACACCTACTTGGAAATGAGTCTAAAATGAGAGTGGCTCTCAGTATATTGTGGAGGGGGCAAGGTCTCTTTCAGTGCTTGTAGGATACCCCATGCCTTCACAATTGCTTGCCTGTACCTGGGAAAACAGCTTTGTGATTCTTGTGCTGATTGTCAGTTGGATGTGTCATAGTTATCGGGTCAAATTCAGTGTTAGTGCATGCCAGAGTTACTCCTCCAAAGTCAATAGCTGCACCACTTATACAAGTGCTGAATATAGCCCATTATGTCTTTTTCTGAATTAGAGTAAGAATTATTGGCACAAGTCCAGTTAACACACCAGTGAAAAGCAATTTAAAATGACCGCATTTATTAGGACTGTATAAATGCTAACCAATGTATTAAAAAATGTATGCTGTCATGCAATTGTAATGTGTTAATTCTGCATATATTAAAATATTTTTGAAACAAAGATAACTCTCCCTTAGTTTTCTGATGCTCCTGGGTAATGGCATGATTCATCCTTACTGTACCTTCCCAAACTATAAGCCTCATACACTCTCGTGCCATGTAGCACACCTGAAGCATGGCCGAGCCACATACGTTCAGTCCGATATTGCAGATGCCATTCAGCTGATGTCTACTGAATTCTGTGACACCATCCAAGTTGGCGGTTTCTGGCTGGCAAATGTTACAAGCCTCCAAGCCTCAGCTGGAACCAACAGGTTCTACCAAGCCTGCCACACCTCACTGTCTATGTCAGAGACTTCAACAGCCATCACACAGACTGGGGATATAAGGAGGTTGAGACTGACAGTGAACAACTTGCAGACTGGGCATCTCAAAACAACCTCGCCCTTATCCATGATGCTAAACAGTGAGACATGTTCCATTCCTCTAGATGAGATCGTGACTACTCTCCTGACTTGTGCTGGGTCAGTTCAGTTCGTGGCCCTTCTCAGCCAACAACATGCCAAGTCTGGGATAACTTTCCATGCATCCAGCACAGACCACCACTGATCCATATTGGGCTACAGCTCCCAGTTGTCAAGAGTTCCAAAAAGAAGCGGTTGAACTTCCAAAAGGCTGACGAGGAAAAATATAAGGAAGTGCTGGAGAAGAGTGTGGTGACAATACCAGCCTGGCATATCTTGGTAAATGAGACCTTCCATTGCTTCTGTGGTGCTATCTACAAAGCAGCCTGCAGAGCCATCCCATGTGGTTGCTGCCCAGTCTACATCCCCTGTCTCGAAGAGAAGAGCGCTGCCTTGCTCGAGCAGTGTGAGGCATCTGGTGACCCAGATGTCGCTGACCATCTAACCGAATCAATGGACACTGCTCGCCGAGCCAGATGGGAGATGACCGACAGGATGAGCTTTATCCACTCTAGCTACAAGTGTTGGAGTATGCGCCGATGATTTGGAGCAGTGCAGCAGCCACCTGCACTCTGCCAACCCTCAGTGACACCCAACCAGGCAGCCGGACACCTACTTGAAGTGGCCAGAGCACCTTTGGAGAAACAGGTGTGAAGACAAGTGAGGAATGAATGGCGCATGTTTAAACATGTCCACCAGATCAGAAGCTGCCCAGAACCATTCCCTGTAACAGAGCTGGAACAGACACTGGGTAGCATCAGGTGTGGAACAGCTGAGGTTAAGATGCCATATCTCCAGAATTCCTGAAAAACCTTGGCCCCTGTGCTCAACTTTGGCTTGTGAAATTCTTTGCCAGGGCCATCAGTGAAGATAGGCTACCAAAGATATGGTGCACAGCAAAAATCATTGGCTTCCTAAAACCTGGAAAGGACCCAAGTCAAGCATCAAGCAATCGTCCCATATCATTATTGTCAGTATGCTTCAAGGCACTGGAGCACTTGGTCCTAAAGCACGTATTACCCGACATGGAGATAATTTTGAACCCTGACCATGCTGTAGCACATGTGACCAAGTACTCTCGATGACCACATGTGTTGAAAATGACTTCCAGAGAAACTTGAAAACAGACACTGTTTTCATCAATCTAACAGCAGTGTACGATACGGTATGGCACACTGGCCTGCTCGTGAAGGTATCACAGGTCCTGCTACCTTGGGTCACAGGCATCATTGAACTTTTCCTCCATGATAGGCAGTTCAGAGTCCATATGGGGGGGAAAGACAAGTGCTTGGAGATGACAGAGCAATGGGTTACCCCAGAGCTCTGTGCTTTAACCAACCCTGTTCAACCTTTACATCAATGACCTGCCAACAATGGAATCACAAAAGTTCATTTACAGAGACGACCTCTGTTGCGGTATCCAGGCCCGGACATCTCACAGGCTTGATGCCATGTTAAACCGGGACATGACAAAGTAAGCTGACTACTGTAAGACTTGGTGTCTTCAGCCAAGCATCATAAAAACAGTCTCCAGTTTGTTCCATCTTCATCACACCAGCACAACCTGATAACTGAATGTTTATCTGAATGGTCAGAAGGTGAAGCATGAAGTAGAATCAGTCTATCTAGGTGTGACCTTACACCGCAAACTGAGTTACCATTCCCACCTGAAGAAGACAGCAGCTAAAGTTAAGACACGCAATAATCTTCTTAGCAAACTGGCAGGTTCGTCATGGGGTGCTCGTGCTCCAACTTTGCGGACGTTAGCTCTTGCCACCTCATATTCAGTGCAGGAGTAATGCACACCAGTATGGAGCAGTTCATCACATACCAAACTTGTGGATACGCAGTTAAATGCCACCATGCACATCATCTCCAGCACCCTGCATCCGACTCCACTCCCATGGCTTCCAGTTCTGAGCAATATTGCTCCTCCTCAGATCAGATGAGAGGTTGCCACTGGCAAGTTACTTGAGAAAGTATGCGCCAACACAAGCCTGCTGCTGCACAATGATCTTTTTTTAAACCACCAGCTGCACATTTGCCATCACGTTGCTCATTATGGTCTCACCCGCCACGCCAGGATGTTATGGCAGAAACACTCTGGCAAGAGGAATGGATATCTGTTATAATCCCCAACCAGTTCCTCGTCGCCAACTCCACAATTTGCTCACCTGGTTTTGATCAGCCCCATCATCAATGGTCCTTGTTTAACAGGTTCTGGACCAGGCAGGGTCTCTGTGCAGCCAACCAGTATCTCTGGGGCCTTCATGACAGCCCTTTGTGCAGCTGCGGCACAACACAGATGATGATGCACATTGTCGAGGAATGCCTGCTGACTAGGTTCAGTGGTGTCCTAGAAGAACTGCATCACGCCACTGAAGATGCCATCCCTTGGCTAGATGACTATTCACATGCTAAATAAACTGAGATCATGCATGGTAGGTATAACAGATCCTCAAATGAAGCATTTTCTTCAAGTATGTGTCCTTCCACTGAAATGCCTGTTTCCTGGCTAGGGCCAGCTTCAGGATTTTTGCTGCCCAAAGCAGCAGCAACAACAAAAAAGGCAGAGTGCCGCTCCAAAGCAAAAAAATAGAAGGGGCCGGAGTGCCGCCCCTTGAAAAGTGCTGCCCTAAGCACATGCTTAGGAAGCTGGTGCCTAGAGCCGTCCCTGTTTCTGGGTCTGCCTTCCTCAGTACCCTGAAATTCATGCTATGTCACAAACCTCTGTTAAGACAGAAATGTGGGATGCCAGTTATTTATTTCTGTAAAACATTGAAGCATTAAGTGAAAACACCATAGATACTGAATTTGTATTGTTGTAAGTTCTTTTATTCAGGTCTTCTGATGTCCTGTGAATGCCACCTGCCTTTGTGTGGTCTAGTCCCATGTTTACTGTGATGATGCTTTTGTGTTCCCTATTTGACATATTTTACTGTAAATAAAGAGCAACACCGTCTTTGCAACTGTATCCACAGTGACATTTGACTCTCAGCTGAATGAGTGCATTGTATGATGTGTTTTGGAAACATTATCTCTTTTTAGGAACTAATCCAGTCCTTTAATAGTTTCCAGTATGTGAGTGTATTTGTTTACAGATTCAAAAAGACCATTTATCTACCAAACTCCAAACCATTTATATAATCCAAAGAACAGGATAATGTTTTAAAACTCTCGCCTTAGATCTGCATAGATCTTTCCCTCAAACATGGGTGCTGATTTAGATTCTACATTATCTTTTACTTGGCACACAAGCTGATCAGACATGTTAGATTGATTTCAGTGTGATGCAAGAATTTCCCTATATTTCTCCTGGACAATATTCAGCATTTCTGACCTATGCTTTTATTACAAAACATTATTTTAATATGAGGTGGTTATTGGTGCTGGACAGTCCACAATTAAGATTAGCCTTTCTGTCATGGTTGATCCCCAGCTCTCTTCCTGTACTTTAAAATGTTCCTCCCTTTGACACTAGAATAGTTTAAAATCTTAATTCAGAATGGGGTTTTCACAGTAACCTAGTGCAGATGGGTGCCTAACTCGCTTAGACATCTGAAAATCCTAGCCTTAATATTTTTTTTCTTTTTCACTTTTATAATTCTACAATTTTTTTTTAAATCTCATAGTTTGAACTTAACTTTTATATTTAAAAATTGTTTTCTTTCTTTTTTCAAAATTTCCATTGTCACCATACCTGTATATAGGCAGAGCTGGTAGCATCACCTATTCTAAGGTTGTCCAATACTTCTGATTACAAGACCAAGTTTTCAGTTGCCTCCACTGATCAAATTCTGCCCTTGGAAACACATGTGCAAGTCATGCTGAATTAAATGAGTCGTGCTTGTTTGTCCAAGGGTAGAATTTAGCTTCTCTTTAGAACAGCTGGATAGTGTGTCTATAAGTGACACATGCAATCGCCTAGCCAAATATTTCTCATAACTGTTCAGCCATGGCTTGTGTCCACCATTGCCCTGGAAATATGGGGTCAGGGTAAAGCTGCAGGGTGTTTTATTACCAGGAAATGCAACAATAAGCAATGCCTATTCATCTAACAAGGAAGATACATGTATAACAAGGAAGATACATGGTATAGTTGCTTAGAATTATATTTTGCAAAAGAATTGTGTGCATATGTGTAAATTAAGTGCAATCCACAAATTCTTATCAAGATGTGATAAATGGTGTTGCGAAATTTGAATTCCTCTGACTGTATACAAGAGTCAGTCACTTATGATGGAAGTTGCAACTCTGTCATGTCTGGCACATATTTTTTCATAGAATATCAGGGTTGAAAGGGACTTCAGGAGGTCATCTAGTCCAACCCCCTGCTCAAAGCAGGACCTAATCCCCAACTAAATCATCCCAGCCAGGGTTTTGTCAAGCCTGACCTTAAAAACTTCTAAGGAAGGAGATTCCACCATCTCCCTAGGTAACCCATTCCAGTGCTTCACCACCCTCTTAGTGAAAAAGATTTTCCTAATATCCAACCTAAACCTCCCCCACTCCAACTTGACCATTAGTCCTTGTTCTGTCATCTGGTACCATTGAGAACAGTCTAGATCCATCCTCTTTGGAACCCCCTTTCAGGTAGTTGAAAGCAGCTATCAAATCCCCCCTCATTCTTCTCTTCCGCCGACTAAATAATCCCAGTTCCCTCAGCCTCTCCTCATAAATCATGTGTCCCAGCCATAATTTTTGTTGCCCTCTGCAGGACTCTTTACAATTTTTCCACATCCTTCTTGTAGTGTGGGGCCCAAAACTGGACAGTACTCCAGATGAGGCCTCGCCAATGCCGAATAGAGGGGAATGATCACGTTCCTTGATCTGCTGGCAATGCTCCTACTTATACAGCCCGAAATGCTGTTAGCCTTCTTGGCAACAAGGGCACACTGTTGACTCATATCCAGCTTCTTGTCCACTGTAATCCTTAGGTCTTTTTCTGCAGAACTGTTGCCTAGCCACTCAGTCCCTAGTCTGTAGCAGTGCATGGGATTCTTCCTTCCTAAGTGTGGGACTCTACACTTGTCCTTGTCGAACCCCATCATATTTCTTTTGGCCCAGTCCTCTAATTTGTCTAGGTATTTTGTCTAGGTATTTCACATAATTCAGGGATCCAGTAGTAACTGGTCTAGGCTACACAAGAAGAAGATTAAACACATTCCTAAATGGAACTTTAAACAAAGAACATGCCATCCAAATTCCAGGAGTCACCAGAAGCTCTGGAAAGTCTGTAAGAGCTGCAAGAAGTCTCTTGATTACCCCCCATCTCCCCAGGGAAGAGATTTCCTGTACTTTACAACACTCCTCTCTTTGCATTTTTATTAAAACTCCCATGAATAAAGATTCAAGACATCTATGAGGAGACAAAACAGGCAACAGGATCAAAACAAAAATATTTGATTAAACTATTAGTGCATGCACCTGCTATAGCGCTACAATCCATTCATTTTAAATATTACAGTAAAGTCTATCCTGCAATCAGAAAGGAACTGTGTAGGTAGACCCTTGCATCTGTGTAGAGCTGCTCAGACTTCAAAGGGGCTCCTGTACAAAAATGTGTCTCCTTGAGTTTGACTACAGTATTGGGGCCTTAGAGAAATGAATATATGTGTATCTCAAGCACATCTGAAAATCTATGTACTTTTGGCCCCAATCCAGCAAAGTATTTAAGTACATGTTTAAATGTTTTGCTGAACAGAGATGTGATGATGAATCAGAGCATAGGAGAATTCCATATATATTTTTTGGGATAAAGATATTGGGGGTGGGGGTGTTTTAAAAATGGGTAAAGTTTTTTTTTCTTCAAGTTTGTTGTTTTCATTTCTTCTTCACTAGATATGAACTGGATACTTTTTAACAGGCCTTAGCACAGAATAGTAGTAGTTTTGGACTGCTCCTTCTTAGACACCAACCATGACATTGGTATGAAACTACTGTAGTTAAAGGGTTTTGAGATGTAGTCTGACTAGTCATCACACTTCAGGATTTCATCGTAGAGTCTTGTCAACAATTATCCTGCATCACATATGGCTACAGAGTGCCCGATTCTGATTTCACACTAGTTTTTATATTGCTATATCTCCACTGACTTCAATGACGTTACTTTTGATTCAGACTGGAATCAGAATCAGGACCACAGGCTCTTTCAAATCCTTCCATCTTCATTCCAGGTTACTCTACTGTGCCTTATTATTTAATACTGATCATGCGGATGTAGGGGAACTATATCTTGATTATTGCAATGTTATCGGAAATATGTTTTTACTATATTTTAATTTTATGATGGTAATCTGGAGGAATACTGTAGAGGTATTGTAAAACCTTTATTCTACTTTTAATGGAACCCACAGCCTTTGTCACCACTGAATGTTTATTAAAATTCTACCTAATGATGTATTAAAAAACCTTTATAGGTAAGTATGGAATTCAGTTAAGTGAAACTAATTTACAATTTTAGATCTCATTTGTGAGTTTATGTAAAACACAAAAAGATGTTTTCCAACTGAAAATTGTTACCAGACATATTATTTAAAGATCCTTTAGTTAAATTCACTACAGCACTGTGTTATTTTAATTTCAGAGTCAGCTAGGTTAGCTCTGTTGAAATCAATAGAGTGATGCTGACTTACATTGGCTGAGGATCAGACCCACAGTACCTGTTTTTAGGTATTTCTAATGTGCCCATCATCATAATATCTGTACTAATGGTTCCACTCCACCACAGATATTAGCTCTTTTGAAGTCCATACCTTTCCTTTGATTTGCTTTAATGATGTCTTAAGTGTATAATGTGATTGAAAACAGTTCCTCTTAAGGAGGTCAGTATATAATGAATTAAAGTTGAAGGTGTGTCTTGCTCCTGAAAGCTGTACAATTATGGTAGGAAAAGAACCCTGTCTTATAGTGACAGAAACTGTCAGTAATTGTTTCTCTACCATTCCAGTAAAAGATCTATCTCAGCATCAAGTGCTCTATACGTAAGATTAACATATTTAGGATTTTTCTAGAATACTTTCTATCAGAGAAAGGTTCAGGAAACTCTAGTTACTGCTAAATTTAAAAAACCCAGAATCCACCTTTTAAGGTTTAGAGTAGACCAAGAATTTAGGAAGATTTCTCACTTCTCTAATTGACAGGCACTGTTAATGTCCGATCTTCCCCTAGTATGACCGAAGAAATATGTACCTGTTTCTACAGCAAGAAGACCGTGTAAGTTATCTCAGTGGGATACAGGGTTCTTATGGTTTCAGGTTGCCCTGGGTAACTATTAACCGGGGGAATGAATTTTCCTTTTCTGGGCTTTAAGACTGAACTTATTGATCCTGAAAGACTGATACCATTTCTGTTGTGTCCTAACCATTCAATATTCAGTATCGCTGTAAGACGTAGTTGGGGGAAGGGACAGAGAATATGGTGGAGATGCTGGCAGAAACTTTGCAGAGGCTCAGGCTGAATAGCTTATTATGGTGTTAAAGGTAATCTATGTCCCAGCTCAACCAAAGGCTTGGAGTCCTCTTTCACAGCAGCACACAATAGCTCTGAAATACACACCCCCTAAAACACATCTACTATTAGGAGGGAAAAGAAAACTTATATAGGTAATGTGTGCCACGCGCCAAATAAATAAGTGTGCGGACTTTACCCCTTCTTTGCACAGAGCGTCCAGAACAAAAAGTTTGCCTTCTGCCTCGTGGGTGAGCTCATTTTTTATTCCTGTTGCTTTGCAGGGATCCTTCCCTGTTTAGCCTTGGGGTGTCGTATGCCTTCCAGTATAATTACAGATTTGGGAGAGCTTCTCTCCCCCGCCAAACTATAGCTGCATTAAATCACTGAATCGCTTTGGTCAGGAAACAAACAAAATCCTCCCTCCAGGAACAAGAAAAGAAAGCACCCGCTCTGCCAAGAAAGTGTACAGGGAAAGTGGGACTGGCCGAGGGGACAGGAAGACAAAGAGGACCCAGGTCTGGTTTAGCGCAGAGGGGATGGCAGGTTAATCGGGTTTCATACGGGGCGGGGGCCGAGCGAGCTGAAGAGGAAACCACGAGGCTGCAGGAAAAGGGGAACGAAGAGAGAAAGTTTAATAAAGCGGAGCAGCCAAGCAGGCGAAGGTGCCGGCAGCGCGAGCGGCAGCCTCTGCGGCTGGTGATGCTAAAGCGACCCCTGCCTCCGCGGAGTCGCCTCCTCGCCTGGTGACTCCAGTCCGCCGCCTTTCCCTCCGCCCTGCGGAGTCCGGGTTTTGCGGGCGACCGGAGCTGTATTTCCAGGGCTGTCCATGGCTCGGTGCTGTTGGCTCTCTCTCCGTCTGATCAGCCCAGGCTGTGCGGGGCTCCCTACGGGATCAGAGCGCTCCCCCGCCGGGACTCCACTCCTCACATCCTCCTGCTGGGACTCAGCTACATTTCCAGCCAAGCCTGGCTTTATTATGTGTGTCTGCACTGCAGCCCCAGCAGCAAGATCAGGAGGAGGAAAAGGAGCCAGGACAAAGAAAAGAGAGGGAGGCTGGCGAGTGCTAAAGAAAATAAAAACCCAGGGCAGCAGCAGCAACAGCAATGAAGGCAGGAACAGTGCCACCTTCCAGCGAATAACACATGGAGGCAGCTAGCAGCCCCTGCATCGATGCAAAGAAACACTTACCTTGTTTTCAGAAGTGCATTTGTGCAGGAGGAGGAGGAGGACAGAAACCCGGACGGCTGCAAGGCAGAGGGAAGGAGCCAGCCTGCAAGCGACATTAGCTTTTAAAAAGGGGGAGGGAGGACTGGGGTGGAAGGGGAAAGACAAGAGATCTGCTCCTCTCTCCTAAAAATAAGGCTCCTCGCCCTTCTCTTGAAAACATTTGCAGGAGACCCGAGAAGGAGAGGAAATTAAAAAAAAAAAAAAAGGAGGGGGGCGGATTGGAGTCAGGGCATATTTTTTTTTAAATTGCAACAAGGTTGCACCCTAGAGCGCCTCTCATATTTTTAGTCAATTTAATACTCCTAATTCCTATTCTCTCTCTCTTCCCTCCTCCCTCCCATGTAATCAGCTTTAATTGCTCGGTGCAAATGTTTTTTATTGTGAAAGTCTGAACGGGGCTAAAAACTGCAGGGCGCTTGCAAACTTTAAAGAGAACAAAAAAAGCCGAGTGGGGGAGCGGGCTGGGCTTGGTTTGTTTTTATTATTTGCACATTTTTTAAAATTGCAACTGTTGCGCGTGTGATTTTTTTTGGGGGGGGGGGAGGGGGCAGACTCTAGGTGCCCAAAGGGTGGAAAGAGGAGCTGAAGTTGCCGCATTGCAACAGGCAGTGAGAAATCAAATAATCGATCTTGCTGCTGCTGCTCCTTCGCCTGGTAGCGCCGAGCAGACAAAGTTTCAAGTGGCAAGGGCCGAGGAGAAGGCAGAGGCACCGAGAGCGAGGGGGGAGCGGGCAGGGAGGCGGAGGAGCCCCGCAGGACGAGCCGAGGAGCCTGGACATGTCCAGAAGGAAGCAAGCCAAGCCCCGCTCGGTGAAAGGTAAGCGCGCCGGTCGCAGCCTGGCCCAGGCTTTGCGTGTGTCCGTCTCTCGCCCGTGCCCCCAGCCGCCCGCGGAGCCGTGGTGAGCGGCTCGCTCGCCGCTGGCTCCAGCTGATGGCTACCGCCGCCGCCTGGGTGCGGAAAGCAGCCGCCTCAGCGCCAGCCTCCGCCGCGTGACCAATCAGGGGTTGGGGCCAAGCTTGGCGGGGATTGCGAATCCCCCCAACAAAATGCCGCCGCCTGGCTGGTGGCTTGAGGCCTGGGCGGCTGCGTGTGCGGCTCAGAGCCTGGAGCTCGCCAGTAGGACCCCTCCCCCCGGCTGCCCGCCTCTTCCTCGCGGTTGGTACCAGCTCTGGAGTTACCCGCGGGGCAGGGGGGGCTCGCCCGGCCGCCCCCCATACCCCGGGCCCGCCGCCACATGAGCGCTGGGTCGGGGCATTGGCCCCACTGGCACAACCAGCATCTTCCTCCCTGCCCCGTCTCTCAGCGCCTGTCACTGGTCGAGAATGAGCAAAGTGCCCCCCCTTGCCCCCAGCGCACGCCTCGCATGTGTGTCCTCTTGATCATTGCAACTCCCAGCCCCTAACACAAATCGCATCCTCGTGCAACACAAAAATCACCCCTCACAAGTGACCACGAAGTGCCCCTGGCCCTACTTCACAAGGCCAGGGCTGCCTGGCAGAATTCCCTTGCCACAGCTCAGCAGTGTTTGTTTGTGCAGGCCAGTAAAGTTCAGGTGAGTAGTGGGTCCTGAGGCTGAGCTGACTAAGTCTTTCTGACAAGTTTGCAAGGCTTTGTGGAGAAGGGCCCCCAGGCCCCCCATGATCTGGATTACAGGGGGTCTCGCCTTTCTGTTTCCATCCTCTGCTAATGTTAAAATAAGGAAGCATAGTCTCAGCTTAGTGACTGGTTTCTGCATTGGCTGGTGGGTATGCTCTCAGACTTGAGCCAGGGGTTTCCCACAGTATGAAAACCTCCTTTTACTTCCTATTTCAAACTCTAAAAAGGGGGAGGGGGTCTTCTGAATTATTTCACCTGCCTGTGGGGAGGAAAGGTTTTTCCATGATTTCACATCATCCATTTTAGGGGCTTAGTTGGCCTTGGCACACTAGGAGCTGAATGTCGCTGGCAGCCCACGGCCATTGGAACAATAGAGCATCAGTGAACATGTTGCTATCCCCAATATTTTGCAGTCATTTGCAACTGCCTGCTCTGTTTGTGTGACAGAACTGGCCTTCTCTTTGGGGCTAATCTCCCTCCCCATTTATCTTTTAGAAAGACAGTAATCTCACACTCAAGAGTATACAATTTGCTGCTCTGTTTCTATAATGGCTGCCAGACTCTGCCACTTTCTCCCCTTACCCCCATTGCTGCCAAGTACAACTGGTGGGTGAAGTTCCGTGATCTGCAGTATGCAGGAGTCCAGACAAGACAATCATGATGGCCCCTTCTGGCTTTAAAGTCTATGTATGCAGGCATAGTTGGAGAGAGTGGCATAGGTTGGTTTCTGTTAGGGTAACAAAGTGGTTGATCAGGGGAAGCATATCAAACAGTATCTGTGAATTCCCAGATGGAATCTGTGTGTCATGGCAGACTGGATTTTCTGTGACTCTGATTTTTGTTTCAGAGTATCAGCTGTGTTAGTCTGTCTCTAAGGTGCCACAAGTACTTCTGTTCTGATTTTTGTGTACCTTTTAGTCACATGCCTCTTGTTGAGTATTTATGGCTGATATGAAAAGGTTGAAAACAGATCCACAAAGTTGGCTCCAGTGTCAATAAGCATGAATTGGGGTGTGGCGAAGTTTTCCTTGTTTTAAAATATTTTTTTGAAAACTGTGCTCTGAGTATTGCTGAGAATCCATGAAGTTATATATCCGAACAAGTTTTTTTTCCAGTGTTTTGAATACAGTGGATATGTCATATCATGTCCATGTGATTATCATATTTCCTTTTATGCCAAGTTGTTATGATGTTATGGACCTGAAGCCAGAAGTTATCAAGATGCAGCTAGATAACTATTGGGGAAGCTGTTAATTGGAGAACATATTATAACAGAATTGCCATGGTGATGGATGAGAAATAAACCAAAGATAGATACAATCAAATACTTTATAAGCACACACATTTCACTAATTTAACAAGCTATTATAGAATTTCCATGTCAGAGGGTGCTCTGGCAAAATAATTTGGAAAGATGAATAAAAAGTTTATCATTTAGCATACTCCAGTCTTGCTGTCTCTTGGTGTCAGGATCTTGTAGTTTTAAAATTATGTTTGTGGAGAAAAATAGCATCTTAGCAGATAGGTGGAATTAATGTTTCTGTCCCCTTAGGAACAGTCTATGATTGACCTGTTTCCTCTGTTTACTGTACAATACCCTTAAGGGTGATCAAAGAAAGGAAACATTAAAATCTGTGTATTTAGTAGTCAAATAGTGTCAGGATTTAAATCTAAGACGGATAAGTCATTAGGAACTGCAGAGACAATAGTCCAATTTAGAGTCAGGTACACTGAAGTAGAATGTGATATTTTAAAATAGAAGTGAAAGGTTAAACTTTACAAATAAACTCATCCCAAATAGTCATTCTTTAGGGCATAATACAGTATTTAAACATTTACAGTTAAGAGTTACTTAAAAATCTGAGAATTATCACTTCAAGAAAACAGCTGTCTATAAAATGTACACATAAAGGCCAAAGCCCACAATACCTATGTGCTGTATTGTGTGAGCTGCATTCTTTTTGAGTTGTCAGTAAATTGATGTGACAATGCAGCAGTGATTTTAGAATACTTGCTAGTCAAAGCCAAATGTTATCCTAACCCTTCAGTGGCTAACACTTTACTGTCTCATATACAAAGTAGAAGTAGTTAATCAGAAACTTAGTGGTTTGGAGTTTTGTTATAGCAGCACAAAATGGGATGCTTTTAACGGAACAAAAACTCGTAAGTGTTTGTTATTTAATAACTTTTAGATGTAGAAAATACATTCATTTAATCATAGTGGTAATTAAGAAGTGAAATAACTGGATGCATTTAAGAGGTACTGCATGTGAAATACTGTTCCATAATATTAGCTTTTGCTTTGAGATACACTCCCAATTTTGTTTTTATATAATCCTTGCTCTCAGATGTGTATTAAGTTATTGTAAAAGTAAGACTTCCACCTTTAAACAAAAAGCTGGAATGTGTTTCTTAAAGATTAATAGTATTTTAGCCTCTCTGCTGTGTGTCACTTTAACAGTGTGGTATTGTGGACCTCCACAATTCAGGACAATCTACTGTAAATGCAGCTCTTCTGTAATTGGTATATGAAGTGTTACAGACCATAGGAGGAAAAAAGGAGAGAAGTATAACTATTTCTAGTGCATGTTCTGAAAATGGTATTTGAAACAAGAAGAATCGCAGTTTGAAAAAATCATACAGGCCTCGGGTCATGACTTCCCTTGAAAAGGGGGATCCCATTTGGTGGATAGGCCTCTGGAGGTTCAAAATATTTTGTTCTGTGATTAAGTACTAGAGGTATTGTACAGGAAATAGTTAAGTGGCATTGAAAAACTGTGTTAGTTTGAAAAGCTGATTTAACAATAACCCTTGACCCTTTTTATTTAATAAATTTATACATTTGCCATTTATTTTTAATTTGTTTTCTACTTCATTTTTTTTTGAGTGGCAAACTTCACCACAAGGCATTATTGTTTTACTTTGTTAATTTTGAACTCAATAGTGGTACAGTTGGCACCATGATTTGCAATGGTATTTTTTAAATTGAATATTAAAATATTCAATATAAAGTATTTCTCATCCCTTCTAAAGCATAAATGTCTAGATATATATTTACAACAATGACTTTTTATAGAAGACCAAGTAAGTTTTAAGATGCTAAGTTTTGCATACCTTTGTAATTACTAGGAATGTTTTCTCCAGTCCTGCATAAACTGACTGTAAATTACACTTTCTAATTTTAATTGACTAATGTGCAGTCTGAAGAATATCTTGATTAATGGTGGAAATGTTGGGTGAATCTGTGTACATTGCAATTCATAACGGTGTGTACACGCAAGCACTTGGTCCTAACTCATGTACGTGAGAGACAATTTCTTCCTTCTCTTTTACTCATCCATATCTTTGGCTTTTAAAAAGTCCATCACATACATCTTGTAGTCTAGGGAGTTGGCAACCTAGTAAATTGCCACAGTACATGTTTCTATGGAAATAATTGAGATGTAATAAATAAAGGCACTCTAAGGTCACAGGTTTCCTAATTCAACTGAGAAGGAAAACGAGTATAAATTATATAGATCTATGCATAGCGTTTATGACTTCTTCAAATAGTTCTCTTTTCTGTATATTTATTTCACATTATATAACAGCTTTTATACTTAATAACCACTATTGAGATTTGTGCATCCATTTCCATGCAAAAAGCTTAAGTACTAAAATGGGATAAGTGTGCCTGTGATATAAGGGAGTTTTCTACATGTAAAATGCAGGTTGACTGCATATTAACAGTGAAAGGTGCACAATCTTTGCCATTATAATAACAAACTAATTTGACAGAAGTAACAAATGTTGACAAGTCCTTAATTTTCAATGATATAGAATGAAGATTTTTAAAACAACTGGATGACAGAACAACCCTGCACTTGTTCTGTAACACTAGGTCTCTGGTTCAGTATAATAAAAAGTTGCAATAATTACTGTATTAGTAACCATCCATTTAGATTGGTAGCTGTGGAATTTTACCTGAGGTGGGATTTAAGCTTTGTAATTCAATACATTGATTAATTTTAAACATTAATTTGAATGGAAAAATTTAAAGGAATCCAACCTTCCAGTTGATTGACGGAGAGACCATTCTACTTTATTTAAGTGAAGCTTACTAAGAGAGGGTCAGGCTAGCATAAAAACAGGTGATATGCTGAGTCTTTGGCAACTTTTAACATAATTATGTCATTTATAGTCTACATGCTCTGTTAACAGTTACAATGTTGTAAGATGCATGGCTATCCTAAAGATTTTTTTCCATATTAAACGTGTACTTGTAGACAGCCAAAAAAAATTTCTCCAAAAGTGAGCAAAATCTTTCTTTGTCAAGTTGTCAGTAACATGTTTTGTCAATGACATTTATAGTTAATATTTGTAAAGAAGAGATATACATTATTCAGATTAATTCAAATCAATTGAATGTGAACCTCGGAACCATAATGCAATTGTGAACATCACAGTGCACCATTAATTTCTCTGATAGATGTGATCTTTAATAAGTTAAAAGGAAATACCTTTAAAAGTGTTTCTTCTACCAACTTTATAGAGGTGCTGTATTCTAAAGCTGCCATTTAACTGACAATGATAATTATTAATGGTTTCTGTTGAATCCTATATTGAATAATAGCTTATGTTACAGCTTACTTATGTTTGAGAACCAATTAAATAAGAGAGCATGTGAGATACTGGGCTCCTGGTAATAGAACCACGGGTTCAAGGTTCTATGTAATTTAATTGAAGAATTACTTGAATACAGTTTATGGGAACTACATTCATATTGGCACAAGGTTTTAAACATTGGATGCACTTTGGTTGCTGAATTTGACAGTTTTGCAAATTGCTGTCAGATTGCAATGGTATTTTGTGCATAAACATGCTAGTCAGTAATCAAACTGTTTTGCAAAAAGGATGCACTAATTAAGTCTAGATTTGTTATCCTACTTGAAGTTGCAGAATTGCTGTCATATTTTTTTGCTTTCAGTTGGCAAAAAATGCTGATAGAAACTTTTGATTCACAGCATACCTGCCTCATTTGTGTCATTCAAAAAAACAAGGTTGCTCTGTACTTTATTATATGCAAGTAAATAAAAATACTTCAGCCGTTTTCTAGGCTCCAATTAGTTGATTGCTATGAATGATCTTCTTTAAAGGAATGCTGTTTTACCTATCCGCTCATACAAAGGTTTGATTTTTAATGTCTTGTGAAAAGGATTCTCTTTGTCTTGATTGATGTCAAGAATAAAAGCGTGATGGTAATATCCCTTTGAAAGCTATTGTATTGTCAGCTCTGGCTGACAGCAGGAGGCCCTCCTAGTGCTATAGATTAGCGCTGTGAAAACACTGACATTTTCTTTGTTATATTGCTGTTGTTCTGCTTGCAAAGTCAATTATACAATGTCGGAGCTCAGTTACAGAGTTGACTGTGGAAGTAACAATGTCTTTCATACGTGTCTTAAAGATATAATTTTCTTTTTTTCCCAGCTGATAGAGAAGAACTTGACGTTAGTGGTACAGTACATTCCACAAATTAAATTTTGACAAGTATAATCATAATTGCCAAATACAAGAGACTTGTGTGATTATCCTTTAATTTTACAGTTCATTCAAGTTTCAGTGGATTCTTATTGATACAGTGAAGGCAGCAGATAAAATAGATAAAACTCATCTCAAGTAATATTACACTCTTGATTGTTCTATACCAAGCGTAGCATTTTGGGGATTTAGCATCATTGAAGATGTTGTTGGTTCATTGTGCTGTTGATACTGCATGGATTCAAATGTTCTCACAGTATGTTGAGCAAGGACCTTTAGATTTTAACCTACATAGTAGTTTTTAAATTTGCATGTATAGTTTGATATGAGAGTACAGTGAGGTTTCCCATGAGCTCCAGAAGTCTTTCTTCTTTTTTTCCTTCTCCCACAGTCTAGTTTCCTGGGGAAGATATCTGTATTGTTTAGCGGGCTTACTGTTTGGAACTCTAGTCTTGTATGCAAAAACCTTTTAATTGTGATCTGGTCTCACTAGTCCTAGCAGCTACAACTATTAAATGTAAGGAAAAATTGAAAAGTGTAGGATAGGTGAAGTGAAGGGCTTAAACAAAAATTGGCAGAAGATAGAAATCTAATGCTTTTAGTCATGTTTCATCTAATTTTAACCACTGGAAAATAATGTTACAAGGCAATAGATGCTAGCAGAGAATGCTTATTGTTTCTTCTCTAAAATATACTTTGGGTAAAATCAGAGCAGCATAAAGAACATCATTCATTACTGAATTGCCACAAATGACAAATAACCATCAGAAAGCCCTTGTTGGGAATGTTAATTGTGGGATTTCTAAATTACTATTATAAACTAATAGAGTAACAAAAGATTCCACCGTCACCAGTAATTTGTAAGGATTTATTTTGTTTTTCTTCAATAATTGAAAATTAATGTCTTGAAATGAAAGCAGATGTTCATGCCATCCTCTGAACTGGATATAAAAATGATGATGTTTTGCAGATGTGTTAGAGTTGTGTAAATACAAACTGCCTTACCCGAGACTGGGTTTTGGTTTGGCTCTATCTATTGATTAGTGCCAACAAAACTTTTATTTTAAACCTATTTGATTAACTAGATTGAAATCATTTCAGTATGAAAAATGTGTGGGATGTCATCCAGGGATCAAAAATTACAATGAACATTTACAAAACTTAACTTGTTTGTGGGTCAGTAAATGACAATAGTTTATTCATATTTTAGGGTTTACCTTTACTTTGCTTTTAATAAATATAGAGTGTTTACATAGGTATTTTTACAAGAATAGTTTAATCTCTTCTCATTTCTTTATTTTCAATTTGTAGGGTCAAGCTCTTGGTGCTCCACAACACTTTAAAAATATGAAACCTGCTATTTGATTAAAAAAAAATGGGATACATTTACCCCCATGCTTAATCCCAAACTATGTTTTCTGGCTAGACTCTTAGCAAATTATCCCCCCAAACAAAAGATATTAACCAACCGTACTAATTGAACTGCCTTATAAATTCCAAATCAGCCCCCTTATCTAGCCCATCAACTCATAAATGCCACCTCCCCAAAATGCCTATGAGAAAAGATGGCTGCTATGGTGTTTCATAGAATCCTAGTGAATATACTGTAGCAATGAATTGTTAGTAATATGAGACCTATTTAGATCTCTCTTCTTTTAATTATTGGATGACAAATGGGGTGAGACTACCTTTTCTGGGGGATAATTTTTTATGAGAATTTTGGTTTGTGGATTAGTGAAGTGAGAATTAGCAAGGCTCTACTGTGTAAATATATTCAATATAATTATGAGTCTAGAACCAAAGCCTTGGGCTACATTTGTACTTTGTGCAGCTTCTTTCATGTAGTTTGTTTGTAAACTTCGAAAACCAAGTTACTTGACTTCTTAAAGAAAAAACATCAGTTTTAAGGACTACATCTCATTGTCTGCACCTGAATATATTTTTTTTGTAGTACTGAATGGTAGTGGTTTGCCAGAGCCATTTTATGGAGTGGGCTGAAGCAGAGGTTCTCAACCTTTTTCTTTCTGAATGTCCCCCTGACCCCCCCCCAAAAAAAAAACAACCAAAAAACCCCCAAGCCCTCCATGTCCACCTGTTCCACAACAACAGTTTTCTACATATAA
This sequence comes from Gopherus flavomarginatus, assembly GCF_025201925.1. Taxonomy (NCBI): domain Eukaryota; kingdom Metazoa; phylum Chordata; order Testudines; family Testudinidae; genus Gopherus; species Gopherus flavomarginatus. Next base: position 27,431,792 of record NC_066630.1, on the reverse strand, counting down.
AAGCCAGGGCTGGTGTTAAGGCGTAGCAAGCAGGGTCATTGCCCAGGGCCCTGTGCCACAGCTAAATTGCTCAGGCCCCCAGGCTTCAGCCCTGCACAGCAGGGCTTAGGCTTTCTTCCCTGGGCCCCAGTGAGTCTGGTCCTGCTTGGTGGACCCCCAGGAGGCCCAGACCACTGATTGAGAACCACTGTTCGAAAGGAAGAGTTCTAAGACATTAAATTGTCTCTTGTGATTTTTTTCCCCTTTTTTTCTGCGAATGCAGGCATAAGCTTACAGCAATTTTAGTATTTTTAAAATACACCTCTACCTCGATATAACGCTGTCCTTGGGAGCCAAAAAATCTTACCGCGTTATAGGTGAAATCGTGTTATATTGAACTTGCTTTGATCTACCGGAGTGCGCAGCCCCGCCTCCCCCCCCCCCCCCCCGAGCAGTGCTTTATCGCATTATATCCAAATTCATGTTATATTGGGTGGCGTTATATCGAGGTAGTGATGTGTTTGTATGGGGGACTAGATGTGGTTGAAAGCTAGTCAGCTGAGACATATTTAAAATATAGCTGCAGTCCAATGAATTGGGGTGTGTTGTTAGATTTCCACTAGGTGACTACTTTTCTATATATTGTTGCTGTACCAGTCTGCATCTAACTACTTCATTCTGTTGTTTTCATTTGCTTAGAAACAAAACCTTTTTTTTTGCCTTCTATCAACAGACTAGGCAACATAACAATGTGGAGTGCTTGCAAATGCCACTTGTTAATCATATGCAGTGCATTTATTAATTTTTTCTTTTCCCTCTTGGATATGTTAAGTCAACTTTTTAGCTTTTTATGTAATTGAAATTTGCCCTTTTGTTACCTGGGCATGAATTATTTTTGAAATGTTGTCATTACCTGCCCTGCTGTGAGGTTTATCTCTTCTGTTCGTCCTAATTAAATAAAACATACTGTTGTTCACTAATCTCATTTTGAACTGAATTACCTGCCTCAAGGCTTATAGATGGTCATTGGGCTTGCTTGTTTCAGTGGCAGACATTGACTAACACATTTACTTTTAGATTTTCATTTCAAAGGGATCAGTTTGTGTTGTGTGACAGGTGAATGATGAATGCTTTACAGAACTTTAAGAGCTGTACAAACAGTAAAGGACCTATTACTGTGTATGTAGAATGGCAAGTGCGAATGCAACCCAGTCTTTGGGTATGGCTACACTTGCACTTCAAAGTGTTGCCGCGGCAGCACTTTGAAGTGCGAGTGTGGTCGCAGTGCCAGCGCTGGGAAAGAGCTCTCCCAGTGGTGCGCGTACTCCACATCCTCTACGGGTTTAGTTTGCAGCGCTGGGAGCCGCGCTCCCAGCGCTGCGGCACTGTTTACACTGAGGCTTTACAGCGCTGTATCTTGCAACGCTCAGGCCATGGCTACACTGGCGTTTTACAGCGCTGCAACTTTCGCGCTCAGGGGTGTGAAAAAACACCCCCCGAGCGCTGCAAGATACAGCGCTGTAAAGCCTCAGTGTAAACAGTGCCACAGCGCTGGGAGTGCGGCTCCCAGCACTGCAAGTGACACCCGTAGAGGATGTGGAGTACGTGCAGCGCTGGGACCACACTCAAAACTTCAAAGTGCTGCCGTGGCAGCGCTGCCGCAGCAGCGTTTTGAAGTGCAAGTGTAGCCATACCCTTGGGGGGTGTTTTTTTCACACCCCTGAGCGTGAAAGTTGCAGTGCTGTAAAGTGCCAGTGTAGCCATGGCCTCAGTCATAGAAGAGTGATTCCATTACTGGAAAAAGACCAAGTCTTAGTATTGCTGTCAAATACTGTAAAGGGTTAACTGATCTTACCCTTCTTGGTATGTGGCCCTTTTTAAAGCCCACTCTACCTCTAGGCTCTGACAGGACAACTTTTATGGAGTTGATTCTCTCAGACCCAATATTTTCTCTTTGCTAGACCAGAAACAGAACAGTTAATTCTTTCTTCTTTATTGTAACTATTGTGCCTAGAAACCATAGTCCTGGATGATGACCCCAGTGTGCTAGGCCCGGTACAAACACAGAACAAAAAGACTTTTCTCGTTACCTTTTTCTGTAGCTGAAACTTGGTAAATTGCTCTCCTTCAGAATAGTAGCAGTCAATATTTCTCCAAGCAGAGCAACTGGATTTAAAACGAATACATCTTTTGCTTTCTCTAATCTGAATTAAGACACAATAGAGAAAAATACACATATAGAGAAAAATAATATTGTTTAAATGCACTGTATGGGTGCTGTGGAAAACTTAATGCCCCCTTGTGAATTTAATAATGATCTCTTACGATTACAAAGATAAAGTTAAATCGTTACTGTGTTACAGTTACAGTTTGACATGTATGATTCATGTTACACCTTCCAGAAGTTTGGTCAAATGTAGCCTGCTTCTGCTTTACAGATTTTTTCTTTAAATGCAAAGGACAAAAAGATAAGTTCTCTTTTCCTGTTGTAATATGCATGTTTTGTGAAAATCCTTGAACATTGTTCTTATTCTTCTCCAACCCCCTGACTATAAAAATGTCCCTTGTTTTCACCTCCATCATGAAAGTATATCCCTCTGTTGGATACCCACAGGTTTAACCATCCAGTTCATAGGATCCACAAAAGGCGCTGTTAGTTATTGTGTGAAAGAATTTCTCCACAGATCTTTGAGAGCAATGGGCACTACTCCAGAGAAAATCCAGCAGGGCTGGTCTAGGTTGGTTCCTGATGCCATGTGTCTTGATTTCTTCACTTATCTTAGGCCTAGTCTACACTAAAAGTTAGGTTGACCCAGGTACGTTGCCACACACCTGAGCGAACCCCTGTTGTTAAGCTGACTGAAATCTCAGTGTAGACAGCGCCACCTCTTGGGAAGATGGATCACCTGTGCCCATGGCAGAACCCCTCCTGTTGGGGTAGGTAGTGTTTACACCAAAGTGCTACAGCAGCACCATTGTAGTGTTTCAAGTATAGACAAGCCTTCAGATCAGTGATTTCTACTTTAATGTTCAGATAGATCAGTCTTGCTTTCAGTTGGGTGAATTGCGTGTGGAAGGTCTCTTGTTAAGATAGAATCACTATATGCTACCTTGAAATCCAGTGATTTTGTAGGGGTAAAAAAGATAAAGCCTTGCACTGGGAGAGCACTTAGTGCCTTCTCCTGCTCCTTTTGAAGTTAATGGAATTTTTCTCATTGACTTTCACTTGGAGCAAGATTGGATCCCTAAAATACATAGTAAAGGTCTGATCCTGTTCCTGTTGAAATTAATGGCAAAAGTTGCATTGACATCAGTGGTGCTGCAACAGACCTAGCAGTCTTGCAGGGTGAAGTCTTAATCCCATTGTTGTCAGTGGGAGTTTTGTTGTTGACTTCAAGGGGGGCCAGTATTTCACCCTCAGTGTTGTTTACACTAGAAATGAGAGATCAAGTGAGCTTCAGGTATCCATTGATAATACTCAGAACTCAACACAACAGAGAACGTCTGTTCCTTCTTTCATCTGCCCATTTTGTCAGGCCACTTCTAAGGCCTTGTCTACACTAAAGAGTTTGGTTGACAAAAGTTATGTGGACACTCAAAAAGCGCTATAATAAGAATCAGTATTGCATGTTCACACGCCCTCTGTCAGCAGAGCGCGTCCACGCTTGGGGCACTAGCATTCACAGTGTGAGTAGTGCATAGTGGGTACCTATCCCACAGTCCAGCTCAACACTTTCTGCTGCTAGGTCTCGTGGGAAGGCTGAGCGGATTGTGGCACATCCTGTGACTGGGTTCAGTGTCCCGTTATACATTGCTTTCTGTCCCAGCATTCCATGGGCGTAAAGCTTTCTTTTGTGGCATTTTTCAGTGGCCCTTGTTTGCTGTGCACCCCGGCATCTTTGTGAGAAAGGATGGATCCTGCACTGCTCTCCTATGCTCTGATAACTGTCATGAAGACATCACGGATGGCAGTGCAGTTAATCACGAAGTTCCTAACTGAAAAAGCCACCAGTTGCCTGCTATGCTTCGTGATATGGATAGGAGCAAGTTAAGATTGTGACATTCATGGAACAGGTGCAGAGAATGGACCATTGCTTTTGGGCTTGGGGAAACAAGCACTGAATGGTGGGATTGTATCATCATGCAGGTGTGGGATGATGAGCAGTGGCTACAGAACTTTCGGATGTGGAAAGGCACCTTCCTGGAACTGTACCAGCACTGCGGCACAAGGACACTAGAATGAGAGCTGCCCTATCAGTACAGAGGTGCATGGCAATCGCTATGTGGAAGCTGGTGACTCCAGACTGCTACCGGTCAATCATGAATCAATTTGGAGTTGGGAAGTCGACCGTTGGGGCTGCGTTTAGTGCAAGTGTGCAGGGCAATTAATCGCATCCTCCTATGAAGGACCGTGCCTCTGGGAAATGTGTGTGAAATAGTGGACGGCTTTGCAGAAATGGGTTTCCCTAACTGTGGAGGGGTGATAGATGGCACATGTACTCCAATTTGGCTCCAGACCACTTTGCAACAGAGTATGTAAATAGGAAGGGGTACTTTTTCATGGTGTTGCAGGCGCTTGTGGATCACCGTGGGCATTTCACTGACATCAATGAGGGATGGTCTGGGAAAGTACATGATGCATGCATATTCAGGAACTCTGGCCTGTATGGAAAACTACAAGTGGGGACTTTCTTTCCATCCCAGAAGATTACAGTGGGGGATATTGAAATGCCTGTAGTGATCCTGGGAGACCCGGCCTACCCCTTACAGCCATGGCTCATGAAACCTTACACAGGAAACCTGGACAGCAGTAAGGAGCAGTTCAACAGATTGAGTAGGTGCCGGATGACAGTGGACTGTTGGTAGGTTAAAGGCACGCTGGTGATGCCTTTATGGTAGGTTAGACCTCAATGAGGATAATATTCATACGGTCGTAGACACGTGTTGTACTTTGCATAATCTCTGTGATGCTAAGGGTGAAAGCTTTGCTCGGGGTGGAGTGTTGAGGTAGACTGCTTGGCTGCTGATTTTGAGCAGATTGATACTAAGGTTATCAGAGGGACCCATGGGGAGGCAATTCAGATCAGGGAGGCTTTGAGGCAACACTCTGAAAGTGAGAACCAGTAATGTATATCTCTGTGATTGGTGCTGCAATATTACATTACATGTAGTTTTCCTAGGAAGCAATGGTTACATTTGGGGCCATATGTTCCAGTAAGCAAATGATTAAACTGCCTGTATATGTATTGGTAGTTCTTGCTATCTCAATTTGTAGGAAACAAAGAAAGATGAGTCACCATTCAAAAAGCTTGCTTTTATTGCACAAGGAACTCCCCTTCCCCCAGCGATGCTTGGGAGGAAAGGAGGTACCAGGGAAAGGCAGATTTTCTGAGCTGTGTGTAGATACAGATAGCATTTTGAAAGTTGCCCAAGAGGGTGGAGTAAAGGGTAAACCAAGAAGTCTCAGAAAGTGGAAAAGACTGTGCGGGTGGAGTTTGGGCAAGGGGCATGGAAAAGATTTCTGAATGTGCTGCAGGAGAGGGTGGGCACACACACATCTGCTTAGTCTGCAGCATTATTAAGGAATTCAGCATTTGTGTTTGCTCCTCCATTACTTGAATCATCCATTCAGTAGCATCCTTAGCAAACTCCTGATTTTCTTTTCTGTCATGCCTTTCGGTTTCCCTCCATTTCTTGCGGTCCCTTTTCTCTGCATTGGAGAAGTGCAGTACCTCCTGGAACATGTCATCTTTGCTCCGTCTTGGGTGCTTTCTTACCCGGTGGAGATGCTCGGCCGGGTTGTGTGGGGTGTTCCTGAGGGCCGCATCTGCTGAAGCACAAGGGACAATGCACAGAAGTGGGATTGTTAAAATTCACGCACAGCATTGAAACATTTCAGTTAAATACACCTTTTGCTACATAACAATCACTTCCTCACTGACTCTTGACAGGCACGCATCTCTGCAAACACCCAAAATATGGTGAGTGTTGGTGGGGGAAAAGGGAGCGCTCCACATGGGGAAAAGGGCACACATTCTGCAAGGATTGTGGTGAAGCCAACTAGGGAAAAAATAATAAAATTCTCCTACACTTTTCCACAGGCAGGGGTCATTGTAGCAGATATCTCACTGCTGAGGGTAAGCAGGGAAGTGAGGGTACATCTACTACATGCTTGTGGCTTCTGTCCTGGTCCCTATGCTGCTCACCTCTGACGCTTTGGTCCCTGTACAAGTGATTGCCGAATGGCGCAGGAAAGTTTCCTACAGTGGGGGAAAGAACAAAGCAGCTCTGCCAAGGAACCTGTGACAGAGGATTACTGAGTACCTCCTGGAAACTTTCTTAGAGATCTCTCTAGAGGATTCCCTGAGATCTCGGCGTGCATTAACACCCTGTTCCGCCGTACTGATTAGTTACACAGAGAAATGTCCAGCTTACAGAAATGCAGCCAGTTTTGTACATTTCTGTACCCTGAACCCACCTCCACACTACATAAACCACAGCCACTTACCAGGCATCTCCTCTCCTGCTTCTTGCTCACCAGAGAACAACTGCTGAGACTGGCTAGACGTCTCTGGAGTGGTGAATAGTTCCTGGCTGCCTGCCCCACTGGGAGTTCCACATCATCCTCTAACTCCACGTCTTCATCAGTGACTTCATCCTCCGGGTTAGGTCCTCTTTCCACCATCTCCAGGCCCACTGAAGTATCCACAGGGCTCTTGGTGGTGGATGGAGGTGGGGTCACCACCGAGGATGGCATCCAACTCCTTATAGAACTGGCAGGTCTTAGGTGCAGCACTGGAGAGACGTTTTGTCTCCCTCGCCTTACGGTATGTCTGCTTCGGCTCCTGTATCTTCACTCGGCACTGCACTGTGTCCTGATCATAGCTCTTTTTGCACAAGCTTTGAGAAATCTGCCCATAGGTATCAAAATTCCTATGGCTCAAGTGCAGCTGGGACTTCATAGCCTCCTCTCCCCATATACTGAGCAGATCCAGCAGCTCCGCAGTGGTTCAAATGGGAGAGTGTTTGCTGCGATAACCTGCCATGGTCACCCGAGAAGATGTGATGAGACCTCTCCACACAGAGCAAACAGGAAATGGAATTTCAAAAATCCCCAGGGCTTCTAAGGAGGAGGGGCAGATGGCTGTTTACCTGGCTGCAAGGCAGTGGAGTTTAAACTGCTGACCAGAGCGGTCATGGTGGGCATTGTGGGATACCTCCTGGAGGCCATTTAAAGCGATAAAATCCAGTGGCACTCTGTGGACAAAAATTTTGCACAAAAAGTCTTATGTCTCTCATTGGGGTGGTTTTATTTTGTCACCAAAACAGAGCATTTTTGCTGCTAAAAGTCGCATCGCAGCATGTACGCTTCCACTGTTTTGTTGACAAAAACTGCCTTTTGCCGACAAAACTTTGTAGTGTAGACAAAGCGTAACTTAATCTTTAGCAACGCACCAGGCAGGTTAAAATGACAGAGGAAAAAGTGGTGCTATGGATCTACAGTCAGCGAATAAAACTTAGGAGATCAAGAGGTGTATTTAACATCCACTTAAAAAGGTAGGTAAAGATGGGAAATGAAGACATTAAAAAGCAATATTCTGCCTTATTCCACCTTCCCTGCCACCCAAATTAAAAAAAAAAGTGGGGGGAGGGGAGCGGAAGTATTTAGGAAAACATGCTAGAGAAAAATGCAATATTGAACACTCAGAGAGAGAAAAACAGAAGGAAAATAAATTTAAAAACATGATAGTCTTGTTTTTTCCCCTTTAGTATTAAGAAAAAACAGGAAAAAAGTGCTTTGAGCCCAGTGCTATTTCTGCTGCAGACTTCTGAACATAAAAGATACCTGGTGGCTATCTGTGACATTTGGCACAAACATTACATTATCTCATCTGGAAGTGTGTATGTGTATATTTTTTTAATTTTTAAAAATGACCAGAACACATCTGAAAATCCAAACAAATGCCACAAAATAAGAGGAAACAAGTAAGCATACCTGGAAAAATAAAAATTACTAATAATGTAAAATACTTACGCAAAAAAATTTCTCCTTTTTAGTTCTGCCAATATATTTTTGCTAATCTTTATGTAATGTATTTTCTTACCAGAAAATGTACAGTGAAATATACCCTTAGAAAGGTCTGGTTAAAAAATTGTGAACAAAAACATTATTTAAGACACTAACTCTTGAAGTTACAACTTTTTTTGTGATTATGGCATTGTTTGAACTTGTCCAATGAAGACTTCTAATGAAAGTTGGGTTTTTTTTGTTTGTTTTTTTTTAAAACCCAAATCCAAAAACTAAAGTTTCTGTGTGGAGATCAGTGAAAAAGGCCTGGGGTTCTGAACATAATTTGTATGTAAATTTCAGTTTACACACACACACACACACACACACACACACACACACACACACACACACACACACACACACACACACACACACACACACAGTTTTGTCTTAATTCATTTGTTCAAATCCTTTACTCATGTGAATAATCCTGTAAAGGCTTACTGGGCAGAGGGTGAAGTTTGTGTTTTTTCCATTGTCAGATGAGGTTGAGAAGTTTCACATTCAGATAAAAGAAAGAGGGCAGGATAAAGTTCTGGAGCAATGGTGTCGTTTGCTCTTCATAATTTCCTTCTCTTCTTTCTGACCAGACCATTCCCCTAGAAGGTATGTGGAGTGTGGGAGAATACTCTGGTCTCTGAGCACTGGGGTGGAGAAGCAGGGAAGATGGGCCATTTCTCGGAGAAGGCTGTGAGGGCTCATGTTATTTAATGTAGGCTATGTTTTCTTGTAAAATAAGTTCATAGTTACCTTCAGGTAAGTATCTCGATGTAAAATCCTAGTGGAGATATGGCATGGGTAGTTTTAGCTGATGTAGTAAGTTGAGATCAATTCCAGGTGAAGAAGGGCACAGCTACCGCCATATAAAAACACATTTTAAAAAAAAAAATTTTTTTTAAAGTCAAGACAAGCAATGGGCTTAAAATGCTGCAAGGGAGGTTAGGTTGGACATTTAGAAAAAAACTTCCTAACTGTAAGAGCAGTTAAACACTGGAATAAATTGCCTAGGGAGGTTGTGGAATCTCTGTCATAGGAAATGTTTTAAAAGCAGGTTAGACAAACACCTGTCAAGGATGGTCTAGATTCTAGATAATATTTAGTACTGCCAGAGTGCAGGGGACTGCGCTAGAAGACCTACTGAGGTCCCTTCTAGTCCTATGATTCTATGATAACTTAATCTGAAATTCCTGAACACTGTGTGTCAATAAAATACAATACCAGTCATGTTAAAACAAAACTATGGTTACCTGAACTTCAATTAATATTGAAACTTAACTGATGCTAATGTTTAAAATCCATTGTTTTTCCTTTGATGTCAATGCAGAAAGCTTTTTAAAAAAACTATCCTAATTTAATATTTCCTGCCTCTTAGCGGGCATATGACAACCTTTGTAAAACTTATGTTTTGCTTTTTTAGGTTGATGTTACTTTTGTTTGATTTAACTGTAGTGTTAAAAAGGAAAAATTCTTTTCTAGGATTCAAGTAACCTGCTGAGTGGTGAAATTAAATACATGTCTTGAGGAAAATCCTCCAGACCACTCTGAAAGAGCCACAATGTGACTCCCTGGTCTCTGATTTTAAATGAACAGTAAATACAGTACTAGCGCTGTTTTAACAACCAATAAGAAATGATGATACAAAGGAGCTGAAAGTGAGGCCAGGAGCAGGTGGGGAAGATCTGCGCAGATCTTGTGGTTCTCGCCAACTCTTGTCTGGCATGTTATCTATAGTGTTGATATCTCTAATACAGACTTCCCTGGCTGCTATTTAAGGTACTCCTCAAGAGACCTTGGAGAAACAAGAAAACAAAGTGAAGAAAGATATCCTTTTGGTTGCAGTATTCAGTTGTGAGATTATTTGTAGCATAAACTTCAAGGTTATGTCAATGTGGTTTGAAGTGTGTGTAAGATTGACTAGGAGCTAACCTGAGACCACATTCTTGTTTTCTAAAGAATAATCTGATCAGTGTTTTTTGTTTTTCTTGCCAGTGGGTTTGTATTCAAAATGTGGCTCTAAAGAAAATGCGTAGAAAAATGAGCTTTTAATTTGTCACCTGCTGGTGAACCACCCTGTCCTACTTGACATGCCAAATTGTAAATGAGATTTTTGTATCCCTGTGCACATCCATCCAAGAAATGCTCTGTGTTTCATAGCTATTAGTGGCAGAACTGAGGACATTAGACCAGTTGTTCAAAAACTCTTATTGTCTGATTGTTGCATACAAAGCAAAACAAAAAAAACCTAAGCAAACAAAAGGCTGTTAGAGGAGCAGTTACCTCCAACAGATTTTAAGATTAAGCAGTTACCTCCAAAAAAGAATCTTTTCTAGGCTTTCTATTATGGGAAGGAGAGGAAAAGGGTAGCAAAGTAACTTATTTGTGTTACATTCAGAGATCTGTTTTAAAAGTCCACTTAAACTCATTGTTTAAAATTAAATATAGGTTCTATGTTTCTAATTTTGGGAGAGCATTAATTCCCTTGACTGCATGCACATTAGGCTGCCTTTTTAATCCAGTATCTGCCTGAGCTATTAGGGTGTTGAATATTCTAGTTAATAAATGTGTTTTTCTCTACCAGCAAATGTTAAATTGGCCAATGAAAGTTTATCTTGAGGTATAATCTTGTTAGCATAATTCTTAACCTTGGGACAGATAGAAGAGGGTCAAAGGAATATTAGACCAATTTTGAAATACTTAGTCATGTTAATACAGTGATCCCCCAACTTTTTATGTCATGCCCCACCCTTTGCCCATAATGTAATCTGTCCACACACCTCTGTAAGATGGGGCCAGGATTGGGGCCGGAACTGCAGCTGGGGCTGCAGCCGGGAGCCAGAGCAGCCACCAGGAGTGGAGCCGGAGCTGTGATTGGGCCAGGCCTGGAAGCTGGGGGTTGGAGGCATGGCCGGGTGCGGGACTGGGACCAGGAGCTGGGCCATGGTCGGGGCTGAAGCTGGGCTGGGCTGGGCTGCAGTCAGGGCCGTGTTGGGGGCTGTGGTCAGGGGCCGGGCTGGGGCTGGGAGCCAAAGCTGGGACTTGAGCTGCAGGAGGGGCTGGAGCGGAGCTGGGGGTAGAGCTGGGCTGGGTGGCGCTCCTTCCCCATTCCATGTGGGAACTGGCCCTGACCCCATGCACCCCCAAACATTCCTCCATGTCCCCTTAGGGGGATGCACCCCCACAGTTTGGGGACCACTGTTAAAATTGTGTATGTGAAATGTAATTTCAGTTCATTGGCAATACATTTTATTTTAAACCATCTTAAATGGGAGAAGAATATTTCCTGAAATGTGTTTAATATTTAGATTATTCCCATGTAAATAAGTTTTGCACTTCAACAAGGGAGATCCTTACATTTGCTGGATAGGTACGGTAGTTCCTGCAGTCTTATCTATGTTTGTCAACTAGTGCCTTGCCTTTGTAAGCTACTGGGGAATGGTGGCAAAGGCATTACTTAGTCCAAATTTATACTATAAACTTTTGCCAGCATAGCTGCACTGTGCAAGTCGGTGGAGCACTTTGCCAGGATAGGTACTAGTGTAGTCATGACTGTAGCCAGACCGATAAAGTAGTGCATGCCTTACTTCATGTGTATCTCTGTTCTTCGTTTTACCAGTACTGCCAATCTACATTTTTAAGGAGTCTGCATGTCTGCAGAGGTAAGCTGCCATTTTGTGAGGTGGAATTGATGAAGCATGTTGTAAGGGAGCCCCAAGTGCTCTCTAATAGAGATCTGACTTGTATTCATTGTTTTGGTTGTTTGCTTTAATCAAAAATTAATCTAGAGTTAAATTCTATGGTTCCTTTTTGGGAGAATGATAATTTGCTGTTCAAAGTTATGATTCAACAATGCTGTTAGTCAATTCTGGTATATAATTCAGGTTTTTTGGCTTCGTTGGAGAGGCCCATGGGTGTGTGTGTGTTCATGTGTGTCCCTATCCAGCCACTATGACAACAGATGCTGACAAACAAATAGCTTATAAACTATTGGTATACTTGTGTGTGTTATGTCTGCCTAATCTGTTATGGGTTTTACACAGTGTCTATCATTGTATCTGAGTGCTAATATCATCTAGGAATCTTGGAAAAATAAGCCCCAAGGTATCTTATTAAAAACTAACGTATTGTATATAAATACTGTATAAATATCCACATAACAAAGTTTTTTTTTTCCTTTTTTTCTTTTCTCATATTTTCTTTCTAGTACTTGTAGCCTGTGGAATTTCATGTAAGTCGCTGGAGAAGTAGCAGCCAGGTAGAATTTTCTCTGCTCTTGCTCGTTAGGTTTATGGGAAACCTGACCACAACCCTTGAAAGATGTTACAAAAAATCTTGATATCAGAGCTTGTATTTAGATGGGATTAAAACTGTATAGAGTAAACAATTGTCTAAATTAACATGGTATAGCTGCATGCACACCTGTAAAACAGGAAGTGACCTATAGACTGATGAAGCCTTTTGAGTTTTTGACTGTGGAACAAATCCAGCATAAAAGGCAGAAGAAGACAGACCACACAACTTGTTCCCTAATACACTATTTTGAATTACTGATTGATGTGTATTCAAGGTAACTTGCAATGGAAAGAACAAATTAAAAAAATATATACGTTGTCTGTCTGAATATAGGGTGAGCTAAAGGGTGAAAACTCCGCCTTGGGGAGATATTTTAAAAAATAGGCACCAAACTTCTCTCCATTAAGTGTTTAGTTGGAGATAGAATATGAGAGCTTATCATGGAGCCAGGTATTGTGGTTGTGAGATGGAATTCTGTCTCAGAAGGAAGCAAAAATGGGTGGAAAAGAACCACATGTGCTAACCTTACATATTGGTAACCCATTTAGAGAAGCTCTTGGGAATTGGTTTAATGGTAAAAGCATTACAATTTTGTGTTTGGTTACTTGCTCTGGACCCTCTCTCTGAATGTGCTAAGGAACTCCCTTTATTTCAATAGGAATTGAGGATATTGCATAACTTTTAATTGGTGATCAGCAGCACCTTACAACATCAGACCCTTTGGATATTTCCCCTTGTTTTTGATCTGTAGACAAAATACAGCATTTTATCTCTGCTGAGTGATGTTTCCATGCGGTTGTATATGTTTGGAAACAAAACAGTTACTTGTTCTGTTAGTTTAGAACAGCAAAAACAAGATATGATGAAAGGATCTCCAAAACCAACCAGTTCTCAGACACTGGCTATTACACTGACAACTTGCCTCTGTCATAGTAAAACTATCAAAGCTCAGATGTGTTGAAGAGGTAACAAAATCTGATTTATTTTTTATATTTGACATTTTATTTTTGGGTTTATAGGAAAATGAATGTGAAGTGCAGTGTAAAACTGCAAACTACCCCCACCACGATGTATTGATTCTCATCAAGTCTCAGTCAACATGACTGATTTTGAACAGTTCCACACACCTGGATGGCTTGCTTCAAAGGTTTATTCCGTATATTTTTCCAGTGCCCAGGGAATACTTGTATTAGATAGTCTTCTGCTATGCCTACTGTGTTAGTGTAAGCACTTCAGCATACATTACCTCTACCATCTAGTGTGTGGATATTTATCTGGTTTGGAACTCATTGCAGTGGCATACCAGTAGTAACTGTGTTGTTCCAGTAAACAAAGGATTAACAAAATGAGGAGGTTACTGAAGAGAATACCTTCTTACTGTTTTATACAAATAAAAATGGCAAACTATCCTTTTTATGGTCTTATCTCATTGGTTCTGTATATTTGCTGTCTTGTGGCAGCGCCGTTTAGCTTCGCCTCTGTCACTTCTCCCTGATGGTAAATTTATTTCCCTATGCTCTGTGAATGTGAAGAATGTTAGTGCTTTTATTTTGAAAGGATATTTTTTCCCTCCATCTTTATTACCACTTTTTGTAAGCTCAAATCTGAAATCTGTTTCTCTGCTGAAAATTGTTTAATTTTGACACTGAAACATTTTTAAAAAACCCAACAAAGTCCTTGAGTTAGGAGATGGACTTGCACACACATCAGAGGAATCTGGGTTCTGAACTTGCATTTGTTTGTTTTTGTTTTTGCTTTTGTTTTTGTTTTGTTTATTTGTGGATTGGGATGAGAGTGTATGAGTTGCCCAGGTGTTGTTTTGCCATTCCTGGTCAGTGCTGAATCTATGCATTATCTTTGAAATTCTCTTGGGAGAAGGGTTGTGCAACAGTAAAATAAGGTTTTGTGTAGGCTTTATATAGATCCTTGCTTAGGCTCTGTGCACGGAAGTGAGTCCCCTCCATGTATCTTTAATTGAGCAATTATAGTGTTTGTACTTGAGCGGTGTGAACATTCTGAAATCACGTGAAGCTATGAACTTTTTGGGATCAAGTATGAAACAAGCAGAGTTTCACTTAATTCTTTCTGAGCCCCTGCAATTCTGAAGCTGAAACCGAAAGCAGAACTTTTTGGCACCCCAGATGCACGTAAGTTTTTAGTAAACAGTTTCCTGGTTTCATCTCACTTTTATAATGAAACTTGTACTGGCCATGTGGTTGATTTCTGGGTATAGTGAACTCATGCCCCATATATGGAGCTTAGTGAAACTAGGCACTTTTGTCTTTATCACTTTCATTATATTGAATTGAAACAAATGCTGAAACTTAAACTGCAGAGGGTGCAAAACCATTTGAGCTGAAACTGTAGAGTTTATCAAAATTAATGTGAACTGAAATGGACAAGCCTTGTAAAGCTAATGTCTGAGACTTGTTCTGAACTTCTGTCTAACCATACAATGGTAAGATCAGCATTAAGAATGGGATTCTCAAAAGTGCTGAAATGACTTAAGTTCACACGTCCCATTGAAAGTCAGTGCCTTAATCCTGTTGCTGTTGAAGTCAACATCAAACTTACATTGATTCAGTCCCTAGATGAGAAATTACCAATCAACAGTTTAAACAGGGTTCAACTACTTATTCAAATACAGACATACTAGAAATGGCTTGCTTATCCTGGTCACAAGTTGTTTCAGTGTGAATTGCCCAGATAGGCAACATTGGTGGCTATATGTATGTTATCGAAACCATCACACATAGGTTGAAGCAGTTATGTAAGGGCTGAATTTAAATTTAAGTTCTTACACTCCTCCTTCTTGTCTCCATTGCTCCTAATTTTCTTAACCTATATGGGTTGGATAAGATGTTTCACTCATGCTACCATGTGGGACATTAGAGCTCCAATTCCAGGGCTGCTGTGGTGATTGAAGCGGAAGACATGTAGGGTATGTCTACACTCCCGTGGAACATCCGCATCTGGACCATGTTAGCTGACTTGAGCTAGTGGGGCTCAGGCTGTAGGGCTAAAAAATTGCTGTGCAGACATTCAGACTTGGGCAGGAGTCCAGGCTCTAGCCCAAGTCTGAATGTCTACACTGCAATTTTGTAGACTTGCAGCCAGAGCCCCACAAGCCTGAGTTAGCTGACACATGCTAGCCGTGGGTGTTTTATTGCAGTGTAGACATACCCACAGAGACTGCATGTAGTTTCTGGGTTAGGAGATCACAATCTTTCTCTTGCTTGTAATCTCAGTGGTCCAGGCAAGGTGACATTGGAAGTAGTGTAAACCAGAGAAAAGTCTCAAAATACTTGGGGAGCAGAGATGTTATCCAGAGTTCAAAGGTAAACAGATATTACTTGGAACTCCTGTATTCCATCTTTACATTTTGTATGCAAGTTACAGACAGCGAGATAGAAACCTTGTGCTGAAGCAAGCAAGTTTTAATAGAGAACAATTTTTTTTGTCTGATTTAGCACATCCAAAGCAACATGAGTAATAAGTCTGGCTGACAAATGTCAAGAAAAGAGATTTAAAACTGTTGCTATATTTTTAACTTTCACTCTTGTCAATGTATTGTAGGTTGTGCATAACAGAGCATGATCTCACCCAACTAACTGGCTGTTTGTTTGACCCTTGGCATTCAAATTTAAGTTTTTGGTGTGTTAACATAAGGTTGTGCTGTACACTCATAGCCTGGAAGGCAAGTTGTGATCTGAATCACTGTTCACACAGAAATTGGTGAAACAATTTTCTGTAGTATCAAGTTTTCCTATGTTCAGTATCACAGTTCTATCAGTGCAATTTTGTACAATCCTAATTTCTCCTGCAGGGGAATTTTGACTATCGTTGACTCAAATGTCACTGCCTCTTCTAAGCTGATTTACAAGGCTTTCTTACATTTTAGCAATTGCAAAGTAGTTATGGTTTTTGTTAAGGATTAGGGCCTCTTTTGTTGAAAATAACAGCAGCTCCTCTGGCCATAACACAGCTGTTCGCTGTCATGACCTTTTATTATTACAGTAATATGTTTGAGTTGTTCAGTCTTTTATTTAGAATATCTTTGAGGTGGCAAATTTTTCATGCTGTGAAAGGGCAATTTTTTTTGTCCAGCTGTAGAAAATGAAAGAATTGGATATTTGCCAATGGAAGTACCTGGCTGGTCTACATCATCCCTTTGCTTTTTTGATCTCCTTGTAATTATGGTCCTGATCGCTTTTGGTAGAAGCTTTGGGTCTCGTATTAACACAGATAATGTCTCGAATAGGAAAACAGATTTTATTGTAGCTTATTGTTTACAGTGTTTGTATTTTTATTTGGTTTATATGCAATGGTGTAAAAGAATTTAAAAACTGTTCAATATGCTTGATCTCTTGAGATACTAAGTGGTGGATCCACAGCTTCTTCCATGTATGTGCTTTAAATTAGAGGTTTTCTTGTTTGTTTGTTTGTTTGTTCGAAGAATTATGAATTTGAAGGGACATATTTTTAATGCATCGTGGTGTGACTTTAGTTTTAGCTGCATTAACATCAATATATCTTAAATTCTGATGCCAAATTATCCGTCTCTCTGAATTGATTCTACACTCACCATTGTTGTTAACTACTAACATGGGACTAGACGGAGCAGATACAACTTGCCCTTTGTAAGGGGTGAGTGTAGCTGCACTGCCCCGGGAGCAGCACAGGGAGTAAATCTTGCTTTAGTGGTTCAGCTGCTTCCCTGTCCACTCTTTGCTGTTGGCCTTCACCAGTAGCAGATTACTACTCTGATGCTGGCTCAACTGTGCTGGCTGGTGTATTGTGGGGATGAAGCCAAGGATTTGCTTGGGAAGGCTTCTGCATAGCTTTCTTACTCCTACATGCCTGGATACCCAGTACCCAAGACCTGGTGAGGCTGTGAAAGGGCTTAAGGCGGAGTAAGAACCTCACCCCTAACGTAACTACCCAGCAGCGCTGGTGGGGTTATGATCTGGCCCATGTAGCAGATATATTTTAAAAAGCTGGCAGTTTTTCTCTCTCTCTGTTTTGCAACATGTTGTGTGTATGGGCTCTTCTGTTGCCACTCCCTTGTGCAGAATCCTTAAGGCTGAGCTCATAGAAAGTTCAGCAGAATCTTTGGTATCAGAACTGCTTAGTTGATACCAAATATGTTCAGATAATCTCGATCTGGCGCAACAGGGAGTCACACTGGCAGTTTGATGGAAAGGGAGGTTTGGATAGTGTGGGTTTTTCTATAGTTATGAAAACTGTACAATCGTTAGAAACCCCCAAGCTGAAGTCACTGAGACTATTCTCACATACTTGCTGTTAAGTGCATGCTTAAAGCTAGATGTGCACGATGGGCTCCTGGTCCATGCTGGGCCTCCTAGGTGCTACTGCAGTTCAAATAACAATAAAAAATAATGGAAACCCTAGGATGAAATAATGAGGTAATACGACCTGTGGTTCGAACAGGACTGGGAGTCAGTATTTCTGAGTTTTTGTTCATGGCTTTGCCACTGACTCTCTGTGAATATGGATATGTGACTTAATTTCTCTCTCTCTCAGTCTATCCGTGTGCAAAATGGGAATAGCATTTCTGCCTTCTTAGAGGGATCTGTGTTTGTAAATTACTTTGAGATCCTGGGATGAATAAATGTGAAGTGATGCAGCTGTGAAGTATTACTTATGTGATTTCCCAACTCCTCTCTACCCAAAAAAAATAAAAAAAAACGTATGTCAGGCTGCCCCACTAACATTTTGAAGATAAAGAAGTGTTTGCTTTCAGTAGTTGTAGAATAGGGACGTTTGCCTATCCTTAAGAAATCTTTTCATTTGAACAGCACTATCTTGCTGATTAAGGAATGTCTCTTTGTTTGCAAGATTGAAACAAGGAAAACTTCTATTATGTGCCTAATTTACTTAGTTAAACATTTCCTTTACTTAACTACTTTGTTGGTCTTACATTTGAATGAGCCAGAGTTTCTTTTCATAAAAATTGGCAATTGTCTATAACGACCCACATGTATTATCCTGAGGACTTCATCTGCATATTTATTGTTCTTAAGAAACAAAATATCAGTTTTCTATTTATGAAGTCCTATGAATTACTTCTTTTGAACCAGAGTTTAGAACTATGTAGGTTGTGGAGAAACATTGTACTTTGATGGGGAAGAGTCTGAATCATTTTTTTTTTTTTTAGTTCTTCCATTTTCACTGGTATCAATATGTGGGGAAATTTAATTTTTGAAAACAGTTGTAGCCACTTCGTAGAAAAATATAATGCTGTATATAAACTCATTTTAGACATTACTTATTCTAGTGTGTCCCATTAGTTGATGTTTGCACAGCGTTTTGGAAATGTAAAGCGCTATATAAGTGCTTATTATTACTGTATTATTATTATTATTATTATTATTATTCTCCCATTTGAAAAAAGACTCTCTAGGGAGTTTGAGTCTTGCTTTGCATTTAGTCTGTAGTTCAGCTCCCACAAGAAATATACAAGTTTGTTTTGATTTTTACATTCCCTCCCCCCCATTTGCAACAATAACTACTGTGTATTTAAAATTACATAGTTCTTATTTATTTCGTTTACATTTGGTAACTACACCAATGAGAGTGTTGTTTGAAAGCATATGAAAAAAGCTCACAATAGCTTTTTATTCCATTTTATAGAATGAAATAAATCATGACCTCTGAATCTTTCTGATCTGGGAGTGCTGAAGAAACAGTGGCCCAGATCCTCAGAGGTGTTTAGGCACCTAACTCCCTTTGAAATTAGTAGGAGTTAGGGACCTCAAAACATTTAAGGATCTGAGAAAGTGTGTTCAACCCCCAGTACTGCAGATGAATAAAAATCAGTGGTGACTCCCTACTGCACAGAATCTGATCCAGTCCTTCTTGGTTGGAGGGATGGTGATTTTCACAAGTAGAGAATATCCTCCTGGTACCAATAGGCCTGAAATGATCCCCTTCCTATGGGGAAGAATGAACTGAATTCACAATTTTTCTGTTGCATTAGCACTGTCGTTTCCTTGTTGTTTTGGATTTTCTTGTCTATTTTATATGCTCTTCTTATCCCATCCCACATTGCTATAGGAAATTTGAAAGCTACAGTTTTTATTCTAGTCCATTTAAAAAAAAAAGAAACTCAAGGAAGCAAACCAAAAACCTTTGTTAAAAGATGGTTCAGTGTGCACAGCTAACCACTCAGAAGTCAAAAAATGCCCCATTAAGATTTAAATAGTAAATCCCTCCTGGGTTCCCTTGGGTTGTATGCATTACATTATGGTGTTTGGGCCATATTCAGAATTGATGTAACTTAGATTTTCTTTCACCCAGACACCCTTAAAATTAGACTCTTAGATTGGTGAGTCAATAACTTGTAAGACTGGGTAAGTTAAAATGGGGTACTAGTTTCTTCTCTTGCTGTGCTCTTGTCTTTTGACCCCTCAGTTTTTTTGAGCTCACTATCTTAGACTTTCTTCAGTCCAGTGAGTCTGAATCAGAGGTGTTCTGTTTCTGACTGAGGTGTTTGTAAATATACACACAAGCGGTATCAATCTAGGGAAGGGAGTTTGTGTAACACCCAGGTTGAAGGATCAGGAGAAGATGTAAGCTACACTAACATGGGCTGGTTTAGATTTGCCTCTCACTTTGGTCCTTAGTTATATGGCCACACACTATTCAGGTAATAGGAAAACCCCCCTGTATAATATTTTATGAGTTGAACTACACCTGTGTAACATCATGTGGTGCCCTGTGGTACCCTTTGAGCACTGTACTGAGTGAATGTATGTAGAAGATGAGCAGAGAATGAGATGGCTCTCCTATAGTTCTCCATGCAACCACATCTTCATTCTGGCTTTTGATAAAAGCACATTTAAAAACTGAAATACTTCATGGACCAGGTCATCCTGTTCTCTGGGAGAATCTGTGGGCGAGGTCACAGTAGGAGGACATCTCCATACGGATCCCACAGAGATTGCCCCTGCTCAAATTAAACTAATCTTTGTGATTGGAGAGCTTATGTGACTCAAGGAGGATTTTAAAAAGTCACAACCCTTCTGTCCCTCTTCATTCTTTGTGAATTTGGAATAATAGGGAATTTCCAGCACAGTACTTGTGGAGATGGACATGTCAAGTCTACCTTGTCCAATGGAACTGTTGGTGGTACAAGCCAGATCTTGGTGGTGATCCACCATACAACTCCATAGCATGTTGGATTTTTTCACAATAGATGAGGTGTAACCAAACAAATTTCTTGAATTGATTCCTCTGGACATGAAATTCGTGTTCATGAAAATATATCTATTCCATCTTGACCACAGGTGTTTATCTGAAATAGAAGCCAAAAGGATTTTCCAAAGGAACCTTTAAAACCAGAACTTCTACTGTTAACCTCACTGGTTTCTTCAAACCTGCTAATTTATCTATCTGGTTCACTCATCCTTTGTCCTCTCCGTCAGATGCTGACTCCACCCATGTTAACATTAAGCTTAAAAAAAAAATTGTTGCCCTTGTTCCTTATTCCCAACTCAGAGAGAGACACACATCACAAAAACACAAACCAGAAAAGGAAAAGTATTTTGTTTTGTTTTTTTTCTGTGTGGTGTCCGAGGGGAGGTCAGGGAGAGGGGAAAAAGCTGATTCCCCTCGTGTCTCAGGCAATTGCTCATTCCCCATACATTTCAAATAAACAAAAGTGGGGGAACCCTCAAAAAGTAAGAAGCTCACTAATTCTTCATCCCCTGTCCCCGACTGAACTGTCAGCACA
This sequence comes from Gopherus flavomarginatus, assembly GCF_025201925.1. Classification (NCBI taxonomy): domain Eukaryota; kingdom Metazoa; phylum Chordata; order Testudines; family Testudinidae; genus Gopherus; species Gopherus flavomarginatus. The sequence continues at coordinate 27,410,697 of NC_066630.1, read as the reverse complement.
GATTCCAAATATAAAAACAAAAGCAAACCATAAATCCAGTCAGACATGAAGATGCTCCAAAAACACAACTGCTGTTATTTGAGGAAGGGAAGAGAGTAAACAGAACAGGAAATGTAATGCAGCTGCCCATTCCAGTTGCCACAAATGGTCGGCACCATTACACTCTGTCCTGTGGTTGCTGCCCCTGAGTGTTGTTCTGTCTCTGAGGGACTGGCCCCTACAGAGTTTGCAATAACAAACAGCCTGGGAATCAGGCAGATGGTCTTTCTCCAAGCAGTGGGGGCTGGTCTCTTAGGGGAGTGATCCCTGCTGAGCGTGCAACAACAACAGCCCAGGGAATCGGGCAGATGGTCTATTGGCGACTGCTATAATAATTGCATCAGCTGGTTACTTTTGCAGCCAGTGGAGCCTTCTATTTGTAGCCCCACTGAAGTGATCCTGATATTTCTCTGCCTGTTTTGTGTGTGTGTGTGTGTTGTACTTTATTTTTATTTTATTTTATTTTATCCAGACACCAGTTTAAGGTATCTGGTAATCTGGTGCAAGAGTCCCTGTATCCAGAACAGCCCTGCTTACACAGACACGTGAATGAGTGGTAGGGTAATCACAGAATATAACTGTCATCATTTTTTCCCATGCATCAGAGGTTGTTTAATTTAGGACTCTAATGGCACTACCTGTTGAAATGAGGAGATCCTGATTGGCATAATCCTTTCCTGCCTCAGCTGTATATTGCAGCCTCTCATTCCATGCAGGAATCTCCTGCTAGGCTCCACTTAAATTGCTAAAACATTCCTGAGCCTCTGCTTCTACAAATGGCACTAATGATCCACACACACAAGTCCAAAGATCTAAAATAATATATTATATATTTTCAGATTGTTTCTGTCACTCTCTCCCTCCCCAAATGGAACCACAGAGTTATTAATGAGGAAAGCTGATGAGATGTCCACCTGGCAGTCATTTTTGCTGTTTCTGTAATCTTTACTTGCCTGGCACCTTTCAGCTTTATTATGCGTTGCCTTTGAGGGTCTTGTTAAATAGAGACAAAATATCTTTATTCCTTATTGACATGTATTCTGTTTACAGTGGCTGCTGTCAAGTGTATTCTCCATGGACTAGCTAAGTAGCAGGGGGTCAGAGGTTTGGTCACACTGATTCTCCTCATCTCATACTGTTCTGCCTGCCTGTTGCCTCCCATCTTTCCCCATTACATACCCTTCCCCTTCCCTTATCCCATTATGTCACCCATGCTGCACTTTACCTTCTCCCATCCTCTTTGCTCAGATGACTACCAACACTTTTGCCAATCTTAACTTTGTGTGCAGTATGCCATGTCAGTCCCAAGGATGTTAGAGACACCAGGGGGGTGAGGTAATATCTTTTATTGGACCAGCTTCTGTTGGTGAGAGAGAAACTTTTGAGCTATACAAAGCACGTCTGTGTAGCTGGAAAGCTTCTCTCACCAAGGGAAGTTGGTCCAGTAAAAGATGTAATCCTGACCTTGTTGATCCACTTGAGTGAGAAGAGCTGTTTATTGACCCAATTAAAAACAAACAAAAACCTGCAGTACTTTGATAACTTTCCCCTTCCTTGGACATCCAAGGCAGTTTTTAGCTTATGGTTTTAGGTCTTAAGTTCCATTATAAGATCCATGGTGCAATATTTGTGTCTTCCTTTGATTTTTGTACAGAGCTGAGTATATTACTGGCACTTTACAAATTCATAGTAGTGGTCCATGGAGACAATTGCTGATTTCTTCACTTCCTAAGGAATCCTTAATTTAGTATCTAAAATTAATCTCTGTAGAAGAGGGGGAATTGCTTTTCTTGTTTTTTGCTGGTTTATAACACACTCCTCCCTGCACACTCTGTACTAGGACCTCTCTCCTCTTGACTGCTGGCATATGATCCACCACTTTCTGTGGTTTACAGATTGCAATGATACTGGCTGGGCAGACATAGCTCTTGTTACTCCTGGCTTCTCTCTATTGTTTCCCCTTCACTGTTACTTTCTTGCTGTCGTCCTTCAGCCTGCCTGGGCTAAGCACATAGTCTTTGATCCAGCTACTGTTTTCCTTCACCATTGCTGCAATTTTTAACCTTTCCACTATAGCCCATAGGAAAGCACCAGAATTCTGCTATAATGGATTGGATAGTATGAAGAAGTTAGTTTTTCAGATCTATCATATTATTACACAAAATTAAGATGTGCTACCCTCCTACTTTGCATAAGATTCTATGGTATTTAAACTCAGTGTTGAAACTTGATCTTTCAAGATTTTTTTCATTAAGTGAAACACTTCTTCAAAGTTACCTTTAAGCATGTCAGCTCATCCCTTACTAACAGTATTGCTGGTTTACTGTGTTTGTAGCTGAATTCTAAGCAGGTAGTTTCAGAGATTTATTTCATAACTATTGATGGGATTTGCTGCAGACATGCACTCTGCAGAGGCTTCGATATTCCATACGGCTGACTTCAGTGTGATATTTTGCTCATGGTTTTGCGTCCTGTTCCATCGTGTGTGAGGGATGAACCATATTTCTACAATTGTGTCAAGGTTTCTATTAGGACAAGTTAAAGTTCACCTTCTAGTAACAAGGTTTGCATCAGATTCTCGCTCCATACAGTTTTATAGTTTCACTCACTATAGCATTGTACTGTAATTAATCAGCTAAATGATGATACTAATGTGTAAAATGTTAGGTTGTTGGATTTTGTGAATGTTTTTCTATCTGCTATAAGCTCCAGATATGTAGCCATTTATGTTTAATAGAAACTTTGAAAATATCCTGCTGTTTCCTTTAGGATTTTATTTATGTAGCTGTATTTTTTCAATAGAAATTGTAGGTGTGGGTAATTATATGTATTTTTGAAAGCTCTAACTATGCTCATTTAAACTTCTGCAAAACATGTCTGTGTAAGTCCAATTAACTGCCTGGAGAAGAAAATGATCAAAAAGTGAAATGGGAAATGCACATTTACCAGGATGTTGCCTGCAAGCCAAGTAAAATGTTGTTAGCCCCAAAAATGGGTTATTCAAGCAAAGTTCAACCAAGACAAATAGCACAAAGTCAAGGATAAGCTAAGCAATAAGGGATGTGACCCTCTTAAGTCAAGTTATCATGGTTGTACAGGTTGTGGATGGTCCAACTGATTTAGGATCCATCTATAAAATTGTCCTTGAAACCTTATGAAAAACGTACTCTATCTAAGCTTTTCAAATGTTCCTTATAAAGTTTAGTTTTTGTCCTTTATAAGTCTGTTGTGCTTTTTCCTGGGTGCTTTTGGTTATACAAACTTAATTAATGATATTTCTAAATAAATATAAATTAAAATAAAGTCAGGAAGGGGAAGCTTACTAAACGCTAAAAAAAAATTTCTACAACTAAATGCTTCAGGTATCCGTATTTTTGTACAAAAAGGATGATGTGTATCGGTAAAAGGTGTTTTTCTGCTCATACTTGTCTGGTTCCATTGCACAGTTATGAAAAACTAATTTTTTAATTATTTTATTGTTTGTATATCTGGTCTACTAAATATTAATAAACTAGTATATCTTGAGTAAAACCTTTTTAGCAATATGTTTTTGGATGTTAGAATGATAAGCATGCAGCATGATACAAATTCTAAGTATTTATACAGTGTTTATTTATAAATATTGTCTCATTATTTGTAAGATATTTATGTTGACACTACTTTCTTCAGCAACAAAACCTAAAGCTTTTTAAGAATGCTACATTTCTGTTGCTTTGCTTATTGGAAACCTGAGTATATTTAAAAAAAAAACTTTTAGGCACATTAATACAGTAGATTGGTGTTGCAGGGCTGTCTTTTCTGAGCAGGCTGCAGTTATTCAGAGGTACCTTACTCAAATGGGTGAGGATGTCATAGCAGGGATACAGGAAGTCGGTGAGGAAATGATGCAAATGTTTTACCAAAGTATTCTTTAGGTATTGTGTTTTTAAGGATTAATCCTGCTTCCATTGAAATCAAAGGCAAAACTAGCATTTACTTCAGTGGGAGCAGGATTGGGCCCAATGTTCATAAGTTTCCATGACTGTGGATCAAAAACTGTACTTTGCTTCTATATTGACAAAGTATTTTTTTTTCTTAAAGTAGTTTGAAACCAAAGGAAATGGTCACATCCTGAGTGACATCCTGTGTGCCATAGCAACAGTCTTGCTGTTAAATGATCAGAATCTCAGCCAAGGGAATAGAATCCAATCCACATACAAATGTATTTACCCAATGAAAATCATGTAGTAATGCAGAAGTGATTTTCTGATGATAAAATGCAAATCTAAGCATTATAACCAGGAGAACAATAAGGTTAATTAAATTTATTGTCTGGAGAAAGCACAAAGGACATCTACTTAACAATTATTTGATTTTAGTAATTTTAGGTTATGTAAGATTTATTTTAAGAAATGTTTGAAATTATTTGAATTTCTCACATCTATTAATTCATTAATCATTTTTTGGCTAAAATTCTGAATTTGCTTTGTGATATAGTCTGATTGTTGACAGGCTCTCTTCCTGACAATCTTTCTTATAAGTTTTAGGCAAGATTGAAGTTTGGCCAAGATTTTTCAGAAGAGGCTGGTGATTTTGGATGCCTCCATTTTTTGGGTGGCCAACTTAAGTCCCTTTAAAGGGCCTGATTTTTAGAAAGTGCTGTGCGTGGCCTACTGAAAAATTATGCCCTTGTCTTCAATTCAGCACTCCAGAAATAAGGCATCCAAAATCACTAGTCACTTTTGGAAATCTTGCCCTGTGTAAGAGATGGTATATAGGTGTGCTGCCCCAGGACCTGCTCAGGGAACAAATTGTGACTCTTGGGGTCAGAGTTCCTTCTCTCTTGCTACAGTGGAACAGTGAACTGCCGCAGCCCCTTGCTACACACAGATTATCTCCTTTTCTGTGCTAGCCAGTGGTGCCAAGGGTCTGCCCACTTCTCTCTGCCCACTTCCTGTTTATCTGTGTAGGAGGCAGATGAACAGAAGATGCCCTAAGGAACCTGCTTCCTCCCTCCAGTTTCTACCCTCCTGTCCACGGAGAAGTAAAGAGATATTTTAAGACCCCATACAGCTATGTAGAGTGAGTCACAATTTTGCCTTTTGGCATGATAAAGACCTTTCACCAGGGCCGGTGGGGGGGGGGGGCAAGTGGGGCTCTGCAGGGGCCCCCATGAGAATATAGTATTCTATAGTATTGCAACTTTTTTTTATGGAAGGGGCCCCCGAAATTGCTTTGCCCCAGGGCCCCTGAATCCTTTGGGTAGGCCTGCCTTTCACCATAGATAAACAAACTTTTATTATTTTTAAACTTACCAAAACTTCACAAAGTGGTCACATCCTACTCTGGTAACTCCTTTCCCATTGTTGGCGATGAGCTACTAAATGATAGGGTTAGTGGCTACTAACCTGGGGCAGTTGGGTGGGACTCATGTACTTTACTGCAGATCAGCAGCATAAAATGTGACACTGCCGTGCTTTCAGAATGCTGTGGTTTTTATGTTTTTGTACTGCATGCTGGAAATGAATATTGTGGATCTGAAAAAACCAGTGTGCCTATGCACATGTCCTTGTATTACAATGTAATGAGGCTGCCTGACAAGAGTCATGTGGGATGCTAGCAAAATTTTATGCATGTCTTATAACAACGTAGCCCTTTCAATCTTCTTAAAGTTTTCTCTAACGCTGTTGAGACGATTTGTCTTTGACTTTCCTTCTGTTGCTTCAAAGGGGCTATAAGGGGTGTAAATTGGGGCAGAATTTAGTCCATTGGACTAAATATCTGTCCGATACAGGAGAAGGGAATTGACCATCAGGGAGCTGGTTGTGGCTCCCTAATTCTGCGCTCTGCCCAGCTCGAGTCCAGCTGTAGGAGATATTAAAATTGTGTAGGGGGTTTTCTAATGTAATCAGGTGGCCTAGTCCCCAAGGGGATCTATGTCAGCCCTATCAGCTATCTGAGATTTGGTGGACACTGTAGCCACGCCCCCTCTCCCAGGTGGGGAGGGCAAGGGGCAGGATAGGTGTCAGCTATATATCAACTTTATGCTAGAGCTCCCCCATACCAGTGGACTTATTAGGTGGCCAGATACAGCCAATTGGACTCTTTGTGTGCTCGAGCAGATCAACGGGCGCAGATCAGTAGAGAGAGTCTGGCCTTACAGTCTTATTATTTGTTTTTTGGAGGTGCAAGGGGAGGGGTGTGCAAATTTGTGGTAGGATGAAAATATATGTAATGATTGATTGCCCGGACACAGCTGAGAACCTGAAACTGAAGGCCTGGCTTCCTAGGATTGATTTTAACAATTTGGGGTAGGGGGAGTAAGCTTTACCCAACTTGCGATATTTTACTAACTCATTAGTTTGTCTCTGTATTCCAGTAGTTTGGTGTGCCGACTTTTGCCATAGCATTTATATATGAATATGGAACTACATATGCTGCATCTACCTGTTGAGCATCACTGGGTGAATCCTGTTTTTTTTTTTTTTTAAAAAGGTGGGGGGAAGAGGGAGGACATTATGTGAAGTTAATTTAACCTGCCCAGAACAGTGGGGGTGATTTACTCCTGTCTTCATTAAGCTTGACTACAGAATAATAAAGATGAATAAGACATCCTTTTTTGAGTAAATTTACAAACTTTTAAAATGGTCTGTATTAAAAAGATGTATGTGTAATGCCTCTGGAATGCTGGAAGTACTGTTTTATTTTTTTCTATTGTAGGTTGCCTGTTAAAGCTGTAGTGTGCTTTTAAGCCAGAGAGCACAAAGACAGTCAGGGTTGCCACACACACATGACTGACACAAACCCACAAAACCAAGAAAATGAAAAGCTAAGCCACTGAACAGATCACACCTTCTACTCCAGAGGCATATACCTTACCATTAAAACAAATTCAGTCCACCACATACCATGCACTGCACCTTTATTTCTACTGCATCTTCCTTCCTTCTCTCTCCTGCATCTTCTTCCTTCCCTCTCCTCTCCCCCGTTTACCATATTGTTTGTCCTATGAGAGTAGAGGTTTGGTTTAGTATAGTAAAGTGTAGGCAGAAGGAAGGGCAATTAAAAGAGGGCAGATTTAAGGTTGCAATGCATGTGTTTTGTGGGCTTCTGTCATGTGTGCGCATGCCTACCCTTATTGCTAAACAATGAAAATATTTGTATGCTAATTTTGTAGGGTTTTTTTAGTGCTTCATTGAATGCAAGGGTTGGATGAGGATGAGGTTTGCAATCTGTGGGAGGACAAAAGTGCAGCTGCTGATGGAAAATATTTTTGCTCTTGAATCCTGCTCTGTTGTTGAATAAAATCTGATAGCGAAGTGGAGCTACTAACAGAGATATCCTATGTGTGCTTAACGCAAATTAGCCAATCAGCCTTTTGAGTGCAGGGTACATTATTTCAGTTGTAACATAAATAATGGCTACAAATGATGCTACATCCAGCATTTAAAAAAAAAAATCCCCAAAGCTTCTCTATTTCATTCAGGATCTAATGTTTTGTGTAGGTAGATTTTTTTTTAAAGATGTCAGTCAACAAAGAAAAGGAATTCCAAGGAATAAAATCAGTCAAAGCCTAAACTCAAAGACTTTCTGTTAAAAATGTATGAAGAGAAACCAAACAAAAACTGTAGATAAAATTCAGAGCATGAAAATCAATCTTGTGAGAAATTTCACACTATTTGGACACAAGTTTTACAGTTAAACAGGAATTTATGCTCCATTTATAGCACTACCTTAACAGGATTTTCTACTAAGCACCTCCATACTTATATATTTCTGCATGTCTGTAAGACGGGAGATCATTAACTTAATATATTATTAAAAATACTACCATACTTCATGTATGTGTGTGTTTATATGTTTGTTAATGTATTGGACAAATCTAGGAACAAAGACCAAACCTCATGAAAACTTGGACATCTCTTTTTGAACAATATGGAAACAGTAAGAATTTTGGGTGCTTGGAGAATGGAGGAACTGCTCACCTTCTTACTAAAGCTCACTTACTTTACTCTACTGCTCTGTGATGTCAGTCTCCTTATCAGCTTCTACTTGTTTAAAGTAGTCTCTTGGACACTTACCAACCATCGATTGCTCTGGTAGTCTTAAACTCTAATTGGGCTGTATGTATAACTGTTAGATACTGTAAGTATTTCTGCTTGTTTCTTTACATTAACTGCTCCACGCCCATCCAATCAATTCCATTTCTTTTTATTTCTAGTCTTTCATTTTCATGTTGTTGTAAATACAGTACTATGGATAAATGTAGAAGTTTTGCATGGGCAAGGTATTCATTTTGTCACCAGAATTTCCCATCTGAGTTCTATAAGCAAATGCCTGATTTCAACCAACCAAACCCCAGAATCACATTTATTATGAAGCAGCCTATAAATCTCAAATTAAAATGATGTTAGCATTAACTTATTCTGAAGAAAATGTGAGGAATATAAAGACTAGTGTCTTAGTATGTATAGCTATTGTGCTCACTTCCTCGTTAAAATAGAATGGTTTGTTTGGATGAATTTACTCTTTCAAATTTTTTTATTTTGCCCTGTAACCTGTTCTTTAATATCCAGCACAGAGAACAATTGTTCCCATTATGAGTAGATTATATAGAGATTTTTAATAGATTTGTAATGACTCCTCCTGAGTGGATAGAGAGCTAGGCCTGTCTACTTTTAGGAACATATAAACTCAAGAACTTCTTTTATTACAATTACACAAACCACTGCAATTAAAAATGTATCTCCCTCAGACTTGGAGAACATAGAGACAGAATTTGTACCTAGTGTGCTACTGGCTTTTACCTCAGAAAGAAACAACCAAAATATCTGTGCTGTTCAGAGACACTGAAGATTAAAGAGAAGCACTGCTCATTGTAATGTTAGAATTTTTTTAACTGACTTTGTTAAAAACACATATTAAGTTCATTATCATGAGCAATCACGAGTTCACTTGTGAATTCTTTTCTGTGTAGTGGACAAAGCTGTCTCACAGTTCCAATAAAAAATGAGTTTCTATCACTATATCCTAATTTGGGAGCAGACTTTTCTTCAAGCCCCTCCTTCAGTTAAATGCATGGAGACAAAATCCATGTTTTTCCTATGAATAGTTACAGAATAAACATTTGGCAAGCAGGTTGGCTCTAATTTTTCTTGTCTGCTCTTTGGGGCTTTTTCAGAATAGTTTCTCAGTATACATGTACGCTGTTCTTAATCTTGCTGGTAAATGATTTCATTTTTCAAGCTTTCAGATTTTATTAAATTTAAATTTTTGTTCTTATGTCAGACTATAATCATGTATAAGACTGCTTTGAAACGATACTCCTTTTGGCAGATTTGAAATAAATCACATCCAATCTATATTATATTAAGAATAAAATAATCAGACTTCATTTGTGAATTGGACTCCAAGGTTTAAGAAAATGTAGAATGGCAGGAGGCTATGGCATGAGCAGTTGGAGGCCAATTTAATGCCACATATTTTAAATGAAACGTTTGGTGGTGTATAGAGCCTATAGCTTGATCAAAGCTATGCACTATGAATAAAGAATTAGTGTTAATAGCTGGGATAGAACCAGATGATTCTATTACAGTTTTTGTAACAGTCAAATGAAATTCTCCTTCTATTATTGCAGGAGTTTTTAAGTTTTTTCTTTTTTTTTCTCCCCCCCCTTGCTTGTTAAATTTCTCTGCCATTTGCCTCTCCCCTTTCCTCCCCCCATTTCCAGGGAGTATTCTTGACTCTTATTTTATAAGAGAAGGAACGTACATATATTCAGGTAATTAAAAACATGATTTCTTAACACAGAGACAAATATTATATTGTAAAATTGTAGGAACAAAAGTTGACGTTCAAAACAAGCCACAGTAGACATTTTGTTGTGGGTATTTTTTTCCTTTATAAAAATTTGCTTTATTTATTTTGCTTTTAGTTTTGAAAATATTTTCTGTCACAAGTTTGAAAATGATGATATTAAGCCCCCCAAGTTGTCAACTGGTATTTTTATGACAACACAGCCACAGTAGAAAGGAAGTGATGTTCATTTGTGTTCTTTCCAGTGAAAGTTGACAAAATATTTTAACCAAACTGTTTTACAGTTTTGAAATATTAAGAAAACCTAACCAAACTACCCTGCCTCCCAAATGTAACAAACACCTGGTAACTATTCCAGAAAAGTAAATTTCTGCAGCTAACAACATTTAGAAAGTATTACTGAACACAGAGCGAACTGTGGGTTTGATTTTTTCAAAAGTACCTGTGTGAGTTAGAGGCACAAGGTCTATTCACTTTGTGGCTCTTCAAGACTTGAGCTCTTTAAGTCACTCAGGATACATCTACACTACCCGCCGGATTGGCGGGTAGTGATCGATCAATCCCTGATTGCTCTGCTGTCGACTCCTGCACTCCACTATGGCGAGAGGCGGAAGCGAAGTCGATGGGGGAGCGGCGGCAGTCAACCTCGTGCTGTGAGGACGTGAGGTAAGTCGCCCTAAGGTACGTCGACTTCAGCTATGCTATTCTCATAGCTGAAGTTGCATATCTTAGGTCGATTTCCCCCTCTTTCCCCACCCCCACCCCCAGTGTAGACTAGGCCTTAGTTGCTGTGGAAAATCCCACTGTATATCTCTTAAGTAGGTTTTGTCTTTTTATAGATGTATCTGCAGCTGAAAAAAAATAGTACTTTACCTCTACCCTGATATAACACTGTCCTCGGGAGCCAAAAAATCGTACCGCGTTATAGGTGAAACCACGTTATATTGAACTTGGTTTGATCCACCGGAGTGCGCAGCACTGCCCCCCTGGAGCGCTGCTTTACTGTGTTATATCCGAATTTGTGTTACATCAGGTTGCATTATATTGGGGTAGAGGGGTACTTTTACAGATTTGGTTTGGGATACCAGCTTGAAACCTGTGCAAGTGGAAAGCACTTTTAAATGGGCCTTTACTCTCATTTAGGTCTTGTGTATGCACAGTTTTTGTACTGCTTTAACCATATCTGTTTGATATTGGTATAGTTAAAGCAAAACAGTTCCCTAGTGTGGACGCAGTCATACAGATAAAAGGGCCTTTTGTCAGTATAGCTTATTTCCATATGGGAAGGTGAATAAGCTTGGCTCGTGTAAGGCACCTTTATACTGGTTTGACGGCATCTACTGATTTAGGGCTCTCAACCTTTCCAGACTACTGTACCCCTTTCAGGAGTCTGATTTGTCTTGCATACCCCCCTAGTTTCACCTCACCTAAAAACTACTTGCTTACAAAATCAGACATAAAAATACACAAATGTCATAGCACACTATTACTGAAAAAAGGCTTATGTTTTCATTGTTACCATATCTTTATAAAATAAATCAATTGGAATATAAATATTGTACTTACATTTCAGTGTATCGTGTACATAGACCAGTATAAACAAGTCATTGTATGAAATTGTAGTTTGTTTTGACTTTCCTAGTGATTTTTATGTAGCCTGTTGTAAAACTTGGGAAATATCTAGATGAGTTGATGTATACCCTGCAAGACCTCTGCATACCTCCAGGGGTACATGTACCGTTGGTTGAGAACCATTGATTTAGGGTGTTTTTTTTTTTTTTTTTTTTTTTTTTTTGAATCACGTGCCTAACCAATATAATTAAATCTGGGCAAAAACTGTGTGTAGACCAGACCTTAGTGATTTGTGCAGTTTCTTAAACAATTAGGCCTAAGGTCATCTTAAAATATAAAACTAGTAGGACATTATTCTTTTGACTTCAGCATTCAAGCTAAACATGGCTGGAAACTAGTTTTTACATCTGAGAGAAGGTGGCTCAGTTGAATATAATAATGCTATATGTAATGCTTTTTATCAGTAAATCTCAGTGCTTCCTGACCTTTAATGTATCTCTCCTCACAATTCCCCTGTGAGTTAGGACAGTGCTGCTATCCCCATTTTACTGATGGCCAAATGACTTGCCAAAGTCGCATGGGAAGTGTGTGGTAGAGAAGAGGACAAAAATTTCATTCTCTGGAAGTCTGTGGCCAAATTCATCAGTGAATTGCAGTGTTGCAAATTACATATGGGTGGATCATAGCACAGGAAAGTGCAAAGATTAAAATAAAAAAAGGGCCTGCTTTATTTCAGTGTCTCCTTTTAGTTGTTTTTTCTGTTATTAGTCTTCTTCATCCCCTCACCGAGCAAGTTACACTTTCTTTATACACTCACTAAATATCAGGTTGTGCAAGTTAAATTGTTACCATTTACATCTGTTTTATGACCCACTTAAACTACCATTTGTCATTAATGAATTTAGTTAAAACAGAAGTCCTTACTCAGATAAAATTCCCATTGACTCCTTTTAAGAGTTTGAGCATCCATAACTGAACTTCAGGATTGCACCCAATGTGAGTAGACATGATGCTTTATTGGCATGAACTTGTGGCTTTAAACAGAAGCTGGCTTTAAAGAGAGGCTAACTAAGTGTATGAAAATCATTCATTTTAATTGCCTTTCCATTTTTGTTAATTGACTTAAGAGAAAGCACATTCAAATATTTATCATACAAGTAAATGAGTTTTGGACAACTAAAGCTTCTGAGTGTTTGTAAAAATTATTTTACAATGTGTGCTTATTTTCATATTGTAAGGACACTAGAACATACACCAGTTCTTCCAGGTATGCTGTCGTACTAGAAAGAGACTAAAAAACTGTTTTAATGAGTGCTGTGCGTGCTGTAGTTACTGCTTCCATAGGAATCTACTTAAATTTCTTATTCTGGAACATAAATATTTGTAGTTGCCAAAAATCAAGTCACACCCTTAAGTAAGATTTAAGGAAAGATACTTTATAACTTGCTGAGTAGATTGTTTCCAAGCCTACTATTCTTGTGCACATTGGGTGTTTTGGTGAGGAAGAATGAGGGTTTTACAATAGAGATGTTTATTCTTTGGACATACTGAAAAATTCTCCCTTCACTACTGGACACACTTAATACAGTAAGAATAGGGTTTTTAATTTTGGGTAAAAATTTTGTTGTCTGGCTTATCTGTTCAGGAAATAAAAGATCACAAGCAATGACTTGGCATAGAGAAGAGAGAATTGGTGTTTACTTTCTAAAGAGAGAGCTCGGTAAGAAGAGTTGTGCCCTGTATGACATTGTGTGAGAGGAAGAAGCTGGGAGTTAAGCACATCCTGCTTGCTGCAGCGATTTTTTAATCAAACACTTACTTTTTATAGGGCAGTCACTTTTCTCAATGAGAAGTCAAACATTGGTTCATTAACCTCAGTACAAGTTTATTACAATATTTTATATTTACCCTCGGTAAATAGTTTTTATCCTTTGCTTATTCCACTAGTATTGGGAGAGTGGTGGTGATTTTTTTTAAGCACACTCATACGCTATTGCAATGCAAAGTAGTTTGTCACAAATTCAAGTCAATGGGAGTTGAGGACCTTATTCATAATGTGGGATGGGCCCTTAGTGAGCAAGAATAATTTCAAAATCTAACAATATAAACAATACAAAGCAGAGACAATTTGTCTGAAAACCAGAATCTCAGATAAGCCCCAAACTTAAAGGTACAGAAGAAAAACAACTTGAATATGGAATAAAACGGTTGTTCTTTGAGTAGATGCAGCCATGTATTTGGGGTGTAGGGGGGAGAACAGTGCCTCACACAGTGGAGCCAGAGAACTTTGCCTAGCAGCACCCATAGGGGTGTTGTTCATGCCCTGCGGCTATAGCCCCTCCCTTGACTATATAAGAGCCGCACAGCCCTGACCCCTCAGTTCCATCTCACTGCCCATGGCCTAGAGTTGGAGTTCTGTGTGTTGTCTTGACCTCACACTTTTATCTCAGTTTGTGAGAACTTTTTCTTGTATGTTGTAGTGGTAGTACCTTAGGTTTAGTTAAGTGTTAGTTTAGGGTTCTCGGTTCTCTGTGAGCTAAGATCAAGCGTATTATCTGGAGTAGTTGGCTGCCCTGTATGATGCCCTCACCAGGGTTCAAGTATTGTCTGTCAGTGTCGGGGGGGGAGACATCCCTTACAGCAAGCCCCACATGAAGCGCTAGCTGTGTCTCTGTGGGGGATGCATTAGAGAGGTGTAAAAGCAGCAAAGAATCCTGTGGCACCTTATAGACTAACAGACGTTTTGGAGCATGAGCTTTCATGGGTGAATACCCACTTCGTCATTTGCATCTGACGAAGTGGGTATTCACCCACGAAAGCTCATGCTCCAAAACGTCTGTTAGTCTATAAAGTGCCACAGGATTCTTTGCTGCTTTTATAGATCCAGACTAACATGGCTACCCCTCTAATATTAGAGAGGTGCTCCATCTGCAGCTCGTTCACAAAGATGAGATTTGTGGTTTGAAACAGTACCTTCTGGAGCAGGCCATGAGGCTCACTTTGGCACTGAGCCCTTGTCTGATCAGCAGTCGCCTTTGGACCCAGTAAGTGATGCCGCTCCATGTTCAGGCTCTGGTTTCCCCCAGTCCCATTCACCTCTCTTTGGTGTGGTGAGGAAAAGGTCTCCTGAAACAAACTGGAACCATTCCAGGGCTCAGGGAGAGTCCCTTTACTCTTGAAAGAGAAGTGCTGACAGGCACCATATTCCCTCCAGCATGCGAGTTCGAGCAGGTCTATCAGCACTCTCCAGTTCCAAGCTTAGTGCAGTGAGGGCCCATACCATTGACTCTGGCGATAGGGCGCCTGAGTCTGGTACCATCAATACTGGCACCAGTGCCAACCGTCTCCATGCTGATGGCATACCAGGCAGCATCAGACCTGCTTTGCCTCTCAGTCCCATGCTCCTGGGCCGCAGACTATGGAGTCGAGGCCAGGCCCAGCACCAAAGGCCCCCTTAATGCTGGGGCATCTTTTAGCAGTGTCATTGTTCTGGCAGCAGATCCCATCATCAAGTTTGGTACTGGCCTTGGTGCCAGTGCCTCCCCCAGGGGCAGATGGGACTATATGTCATTTGGTGCTGGTGGTGCTGATTCCTCACTCCTTTTCAGCACCAGTGCTGCCTCTTTATTGGGCTTCAAACAAATCTGACTGGTTATTTTCTCCATCAGGGCTGGCTCTCCCTTGTTGTTACCATAGAATGTCTAGGATTTTTTAAGGTCCAGGTCAGGGGCATCTTATCTCTCCTCGCCAGAGGGCACCCTCGGATCACTGTCGGAACCAAGATTGGCATTGTCCTGCTGGGATCTGGGATTTTGGCCCAGGGCCTATTGGCCACCAATGCCATATTCTTATGCCCCATGACCTCCTTGGAATCTCTGGGACACTCCTTAGTCCCTGAGGTCCTGCTCTTCAGCCTGCTCTAGAGCAAGATCATTGGTCCTGAGAGTGGCTCCCGTGACTGCTGAGTCTATTCCCTCTGTTCTATGGGGCTCTTCCAACCGCATCCTGTGGTACAAGAACAGGATCTGATGTTGATGCAACAAACTGCCTCCTCTTCCTCCTCCTCCCTGGATAATTCTACAGTGTCAGAATCTTCATCTTTCTTGGAGTTTAAGGTGTATCAGGACTTCCTGAGGTGTATGGCTGTTGGCTTGGGTTTCCAGGCAGAATTCCTCCAGAAAAATACACACATTCTCCAACCATGTAGCCCTCCCAATAAATGAGACTCTTCTGGAGTCTCCAGAGACCCTCCTGGAATACCTCAAAGGTACTATGGTGAACCATCTGAGAAATGATACTTTGTTCCCACCCAAGGGTTTGAGCATTTCTATTCCCACCTGGCCCCTAACTCCCTGGTGGCAACTGCAGCAAATGACTGGACTTAGCAGGGAAGATGTACATCTACACCCAAAGACTGAGAGTCCAAGAGGATGGACTTGATGGGGAGAAAGACTTGTCTCTTCTTCCCTGCAGATGAATATTGCAAACCAGCCGGCATTGCTCGTACAATATGATTTTGTCAATCGGGCAACCATATCTAAATTCATGGTCAAATTGTTAGACGCCTCTAGAGGAGAGTTCAAAGTATTCATTTTGGAGGGCTGTTTGGTGACGACAAAATCACTGCAGGCAGCCCTGGATGTGATGGATGCCTTGGCCAGGATTGGAGAAGGAACAGTGTTTGGAGGCAGTCCAGCAGGCGTTGCTTAACAGGAGGAGGCCCTCCATCAGGGTAGCCTATTTGGTCTAGTGGAAGGGGTTCTCGGTATGGTCATTAGCCCATGGAGTTCAACCAAGTTGGTCTTATGTCCGAGAGGACATCTTGGAGTAATGTTTACACCTTCGGTCTTCTGGCCTTGCATGTAGTTAATTAAGAATCCACCTGGTAGTGATTTTTGGCATTTCATCCACCTATCCATGGGAAGTTGGGGTTTTGAAACCCCATAGTGGTGAGGTTCTTGAAAGAAGTCACTCATCACCACCCACCAGTTAAAGAGCTGATTCCTTTGTGGGACCTTAATACTGTTTTTGTGACTCTTATGGGACTTCCATTAGAGCCTCTGGCAACTTCTTTCTCCCTGCTATGTTAGAAAACTGCTTTCCTTGTGGCGATATTGTCTGCAAGGAGAGTTTGCGAGTTGCAGTCTTTGATGGTGGAGCCTCCTTACGCACAATTTTCCAAAGACAAAGTAACCCTGTGGCTGCATACTACGTTTTTATCTAAGGTGGTTTCTCAGTTTCATTTGAGCCAAGTTATATATCTACCAGTGTTCTTCCCTAAGCCACATTCAACCCCAGAGGAACAGCATCTCATGCTTTGTATGTCAGGCAATGTCTAGGTTTTTATCTGGACAGAACTAAACCTTTCCGTTTCTCACCATGTCTGTTTGTTCCATATGCAGACTAAATGACCAGTTAAGTGATCTCTTTGTGGTCAAATCTCCAGGTGGATAACTTTTTCCGTATCATGACAGTGTATGAAGGAGCCTAGACTATGCCTCCACAAAAGGTATTAGCTCATTCCCTGAGAGCCCATGTGTCATCAACAGCATTTCTAAATAACTTTCCTATATTGGACATTTTCACCATGGCAACTTCATCCTCTCTGCATACTTTTCAAATCACTATGCCACTATGGCTGCATCCAGATCACATGCAAACTTTGGGAAGGCAGTCCTGCAGTCCTTCTTTACATCGACTCTAAGCCCCATGTCCTGAAAATACACCTTAGCACAGACCTAGGATACACAGCTGCACCTACCCGTAACTGTTGTTCTTTGAGATATTATGCAGATGTGTATTCCATGACCTGCCCTCTGTCCCCTCTGCAGTGGAGTCCACACTTCTGGTGTTTGGTGTAAAGCAACTGAGGGAATTGGGGCAGGGCTGCCCTTATTTGGGCTGGGGAGAGGCTAATGTTTCAGGGCCTGAGTGCCACTCCTATGCTTACTGATAGGCAAAGTTCCTGGCTCTGGCGCATAGGATGCACACACCCACACAGTATACATGTCTGCATCACATCTCGAAGAACAACAGTAACAGGGAGGTAACTGGTGTTATTTTTCCCCTTGGCCTTTCAGAATATAAGGGATTTATGGACTCATCTATCAGCAACTATAATAGTATCTAGGGTGATTTGTGGGGAGTTCAAATAAGATAGAACATTAGAAAATGCAAAAGGAAGCCTTCAACCTTGCCAGTAAAGAACCTTGCAAAAGGGCTAACACAGGAACAAGCATGCAGTTAACCGTAACCTCACACCTGCCTGTAAGGTTGTGCAGTACAATAATTATTATTACTGATTTTTATTTATTTATACATCAACCTTAAATTGTGCTTCTCATTGTACAGACATATAAGGATTGTCACCAAATCCTGCATCTAATCAAAAGCAACCATTTCACATTTTTATACAAAGAAAAGACATCGCAGGGGAGGAAGGATGTTTGCCTCCTTCACTGATTACAGGTCAACATTCTAATCAATATTAAGGTACACACTTGACTGACTAGTTCACTTATGCAGTCAGGTCTTAAAAGCAATCAGTACTAATATAAACTGATGGTTTCTAGAACACCACACATTCCTTAACTCTCACAAAAAGCGTGGAGGTAGTGAATCCTGTCACTAAAATATCAGTGTTCAAACAATTCCTGGATCTCTGTTTCTCCTGGTTCATTGCTTTTATTTTGCTAATGTATACCTGTGCTGGACAGCAGAGCATAACTTTCTATTCACTTAATATCTCAATAATAACACGATGTAAACCTATCAGAAAATAGGAAAGCAACAAACAAATCCTATTCTATGGAACAAAGAGCGTGTATCTGAAATCTCTTCAGGCTTCATTACAGAATTATAGAGGAATTCTATTTTAGTGACCCATCAGGTATGGGTAAAATTAATTTCAAAAAGACATTACCTACAAGTTATCCGTGTTTGCTTCATGCATAGAATAATTTAGTGTAGCTTTTGATTGTAAAATCAGATTGGGAAAAAAAATCCTTCATTCTGAAAAGTAGGGATTTCTCTGACTTCCAGTTGGGCTTTGAGGAAGAGACTATTGCAGATTGTGGGAATTCTGCGGTTAGAGCTAGTTCTAAACTGAGTGGTTTGTCTTAATATTCAAATTACCTAACACAATTATAATCTGTTTTAGCAAGAGGGAGAGCTTGCTTCTGTGTATGTTTCTGATGTGGAAAGTTTATTTTGAATCTAGTTCAGAACACTCACCTGGTACATACCAACTTGGATGGCTGATTTTTTTTGTATTTTGGAAATAATGCTAATTCTTTTTTGGGAAAAGTTAGTTCGGTATACCCATAATGTGTTTGGTTCTGTGTAGAGTTTTCCAGGTGTAACAATAGTTTCAAGAAACTGTACTTTCTTTTAGCATCTCCTGTTTCCACAGAAAACAAGAATTCAAAAGTAGCCAATAAACATGACTGAGAAATATCACAGAACATGAGGAAAACTGAAAAAGGAACTTATCAGAGTGAATCCTTCACAATACACATCTGGCTGTATCGCTTCCAACAAAAGTTGGTTGCAAGGATTGATTAAAGCCTTTCATATAGCACTGACTTGCTTGCAGTCCCTGTCCTTGCACACAGGAAGGGGTTATGGGGGGGCACTGAAGGCCAGATTAAGATGTGTTTGGCAGAAATCAGGGGTTGAGTGAGGATGCTAGTTCTGTGCCAGTGCTATTAGTCTCACTTTCCCAAGCATTACATTCACGCATAAACTGAGCATTTCCTCTCCATTCCACAACTTTGATTTTGATTTTCAGTCTTTCCCTATCTTTTAAATGGTTGTAAAGGTACACTGTTAGATTTTTAGACCATTTAAATTTGCAAAATGCAGATGCGGTTTCAGTTGTGTGCAAAAATGCTTGCACAAATGGCAATTACAGATGCATTTACAGGTGCAGTTACCTGACTTGGATGTGTAGTTGAGGCATTCATTCCAACAAATTTGGCACACAGTTTGTGCATCTAAACTGACCAAAATTCTGGCCCCTCTACAACCCCCCAAACTCTGAAATCTTATGAAAGAGATTCTTTGCAAGAGTGTCAGTTTAATTTTGATTTGATTAGTTACAGCAGAGCTGAATATTCACTTCATGGTAGAAAAGCAAGATAAGGACATGTCCCTTCAGTGTTTTATGAAACAGCATAATTCAGATATCCGTAAGTGAGACATGACATTTCGTGTACAGATAGTAAGTTTGAAATAGTTCTGGGAGTTAAGAATTTACATGTCTTTATTAATTATTAGATGTTATTAGTGTGTGACTGAGGAGCTGGGAAGCTCTAAGCATTCTTTTGAAGTAGAATACCCAAATTAGGATAAATAAATAATTAAATAAAATAAATAAATCCAGAAATGTCTGGAAATGTCTGCTCTAATGAATTTTCTAAATACACAAATCACGCTTATTAAAGCAATGGATCTTTTAAATGTAAAAATATTATTACTTCTACACTGGGGAAATCCATTCAGAATTACAAAATTTTTGGAAACAGCCTCTCTGTTTTATTTCAGTTAAAAGGTTGGAAGTTTAATATCTGAATAAAAAAAATTGGGCTTTGGAATAAGGTTTTAAAAGCCAGCTCTCCCCTACCCCTGCCCTTTTTTTTTTTTTTTTTTATATATGCCAGTTTTCAATGAGAAGTGTGTTCCCCTTTTAGCCTTGTTTAAAATGAACTATGTGTGTAACAAGATGTTGAAATTTATTTACAGTATGTTAGCACTGAGGACAGGTTGTTAAGGGGTCATAAAAATTATTAGTTTCCTCTTTATGGTGGCAGGGTTGGTTTTTCCTCAAATTAAATTTGACATTATAGCAGGGAAGGGGAATAAATTGTGGTATATAAAACTTTCTCTCCTTCATTTTAGTTTCTTTCACTTTAAGGCAGCTAAAAAACACTACCTTTCAAGATCAGAAAAAAATCCTCTATTGGGGAATTTCTCTTGACCCAAATAAGAAAATTGTATGGTGAAGTGTGTACCGTTTACCCATGATGAAGCCTGCAGCTCTTACTTACACGCATAGTTTCATAGAATTATACAGAGCTATTCACAGGAATGAGGATGCAGGATTAGGTGCCAGGTTCCTAATGAGAGTTCTGCTATCCTTAAGTCTTTCTTTTACTCGTCCTTTCATGTATATTTGACTCTCATGTATTTAAGACCGTTTTTCTATTTCCTTGCCAAAATATATTGGCTTGTGTACAAGCAAGACAAAACCTTTCTATTAGTATTTAAGAGCCAGTATCAAATTGTGTGTTGTTTTATTATTAAAATAGGACTCATGAACCAGAAATGATCATAAATGCACATTTTTTCTTAACAAGAATACATATATTTTTATCTGGGGAAAAAGCACTATTAAACTGACAGAGAGCTTTGGGAGTATTATCCCCCCACCACACAAAAAGCATCATAGCAAGCTGTTTGCCAGAGAAGTGAACTCCTGTGATGAGCAATCCTCTATAACCTGCAGTCACTCAGAAAAGCTTGTAAAAACTGTGCTGTTCAACCATTAAGGACCTGCTCTTGCTCCCATTGAACAAATTTGCTGACTTCAAGGGGAGCAGGGCCAGTCCCTCTGCTTAGAGCAAAGCAGGTCTGATATCTCTGCATATTTATGCATTTGGGGATTTTGTTTTTTCTTATGGAGACCAGTTTTAAGAGGGAGGGAAGCTGGAGGAAATAACTCTACTCATCAGGTGCTTTTTCTAAGCTCTCATAGCTGTAATTAAAATGGCTGGTCAGGAAAAACCTTTTCTCTTTTTCTTGTTCTGTGCTACTCATTCTGGAAAAATAGCTGGCCACTTAAAACATTTCTAAGTTTGAAGGACTAGTAGCAAAACTCATTGTATTTTTTTAGGCAGAGGTGTAGAAATCTGGTTGAAGATTCCCACCCCCCCCCTTGGGATGATTAATAGCCTTCAGTGATGAACGAGATATTTATAAATGGTGAACTTGCCAAATGGAGTGCTTGGGGTGGCAAATGCTGCCTTCTGCTGAAACTCACTTTAGCATGTATGGGCTTTCTAAACAGAATACAGTGAATCCCCCTGGTCAGAATTACCAAGTAAAATAATCAAACCTTTGTAAGAATACTTTTTCCATGTTTGGTGTCACTTTATAAACCTCTCTGTGATCATTGCTACTGATTGGATGGATGGATTTTAATCCTGTTTATCAGTGTTCTTCTCCTGAAAGTGTGAACTTTTCCTGAAAGACCAAACTCTCCATGTAAAATTGCAAGTTTTGTAATGAGGAAATGCGGGGGGTGGGGAGGCCACAAGAGGGGAGTAGAGATTTTGATGATCCAGAATGGCTGTGGCAGTAGGTGGCTAGAAGAGCTGAAGTATTTGACTTGTTGGACTCCAATGTCAGAGTGGGGAGAAGCGGACAATTCTGGTTCCCCTGCAATCATAAACAAGATCGGGCTTAAGATAATATAGAGCCTGATCCAGAGTCAGTGGATTTCGTTGACTTCTACATGCTTTGGAGCAGGCCCATAATGGGAAAAGTGGCATCAGAAGAAGAGGCTTATGGGGATGATACGAAGCATTAGCAAATATATCCAGAGTCAGTTTTCTGTAACAAAAGAGAAGAAAAGAATGTTTACAGCCTACTGAAAATAGGATTGGGGGGCAGGGAGGGATGTAGGGTATTGACCTAACCATGTCAAGCACTGAACTCTCTTCTTTGAGTTTTTACTCCAAAATCACATGGGGTCAGTTCTTTTATCTTCCTAAGTAACGCAGAAAACATGGCACTATTGAGTAGCAGTGATAGGACGGAATCCTCAACCCAGTATAGCTCAGGCTGCGTGTCTGTCATGGAGGTCACAGATTCAGTGACTTTCTGTGACCTTCATGACTTGTGCAGTGGCTGGTGCTGGCTATGGGGCTGCCCAAGCCAGGCAGCCCCTGGGCCTCCAGCAGTTTGGGTATGTGGGGCGGGGCTGGGGACAGGGGGTTGGGGTGAGGGGCAGTGCTTACCTTGCTGTGAATTTTTCTTGAAAGACCAAACCCTTCATGCAGCTCTTGGACAATGGGAGCTGCAGAGCCGGAGCTTGTGGCACCAGTGGGGGTCCTAGGCCGCGTGCTGCTTTCTGCCTCACTGTACCAGCACCAACAGGGGTCCAGGGCTGCCACCCCCCCCCCGCACCTGTGGCACCTGTGTACCGCCCGCCCCCCCGAAGCACCCATGGCCCCCAGCCCAAGTTTTAGTTAGGGGTATATAGTAAAAGTCATGGACAGGTCACGGACAGTGAATTTTTGTTTACTGCCCATGACCTGTCCATAACTTTTACTAAAAGTACCTCTGACTAAAACATAGCCTTAAATATAGCATGCATTTTTTGGGTTGCTAGCCATGGTATGACTGTGCTATTGTTAGTTTGAGGACATCATAAGGAAGATGTGAGGTCAAATTCAGAGGTGATGTATGAGATGGAGTGAGCCACATGTCAGTAAGGAAGTTGTAGACAGGCTAAGTTTGTAACTTGCAGGCTAAAGTCCAGAAGAAGGTGTAAGAAGTTGTAAGTTAGTGGGTCTGCATTGTGTGGGACTGCATGTGTCCTCTTACACTCTCCTGTCAGTTGTGTGTCCTGCTCTCCTTCCCCTCTTCTAGCTCTTTGTGTAAATTACACCCACTTGCGGTCCCTTAGGCTAGTAAGATACTCTTACAACATCTTTGAATTTGTCCAGTGGAGTTAAAATCCTGTTGTGAATGAATCACTACAATTTCAATACTTAAATTTTCTTTATCATTCAATATCATTTGCATGCAGCAAAAATATTTAAACTTTTTTGTTTCTGAAATGCAATAATGTGTGGTTTTATGAACAGTGTGAGAAAAGTCACTTTCAGCTGCCTCGTTTCACTTGACCCTTAAAACATCTGTTTTCTCATAGTACCATTTATGTAAAGTAGTCAGATACTATGGTGACAGTTGCCCTAGAAATGCATATAATAATGCATATGGTTTGGCTTTTTGTATAGCTATCCTAGATTACGTGTCTCTCTCTACAGATGAGCTTATTGCTTTTCCAACCTGACTTCTTTTACAGAAGTATGTTTTACTCCCCAGTCCTTATCTCTCTGAACTGCATTCTGAACATCCATCCCCTGCTTGAGCAGTGTGGTTTACCCTGTGGGTAGGTGGGTGGGACAGCGCCTGTCTTACCTGTTCACTAGGGAATCTGAGTAGCATGGTACCTCTAAAATGCTCCACCCTCAAATGAGGACAATTAATTTTCAATGGAAACAAGTTGAAGATGCTGTCCCTTGGGATGCACTGTGTTTGTGAGTAAGCTCTATGCCAAACTGCAAAGGCACTGCTTTCCTGTTGTGGGATGGGTTCCCTGGAGAGGTGGGGGTGGGAGGGTATGTCTTGAAGACTAGTATAGGGTATGAGACAGAGGAGACACTTGGAACAAGGATAGCTGCATGACCCCCAATCTCTTCTCCCACAAATATGCTCTTGCAGCTGGGTGTGAAGACAAGGTGGCTCTTTGAGCTGCCTGTCTCCTCTCTCTGCTCCTGCAGTGGCTCCTAATGGCATCTGCTCATGGCTGCAGGGCTGCAGACTAAGGCAGCAGCCTGCTCCCCCCTGCTTCTCTGCTGCTTCTGGGCATTTAAAGGAGAGTGCATGTGGTAGCCCCCTGGAGCCAAGTGAGGAAGCTCCTCCTCACCTCAAGCTGTGGGGAGGAGAGAACAAAAGAGAGAGGGAGAGACTAGAAAACAATAAAATATAGAAGGGGGAGAAAAGAGGGTAAAAACCAGACAAGGGTAAAATCAAGCTGAAGGAGAAAAAGGAAACAAGCAGAGATGCCTGAAGAGAGAGACCCAGAAGGCATGGGGAGAAACATAAGAGAAGGCAGCACTTGTGCCAGGACATGGTACGAAGAGACGATGGCCCATCTGCCAGCAATCACAAAGGGGTTTCCAAAAGAAGTGGGAACCACTGAACTGGGTGTGTGGAAAAAGCTCCAGACAGACTTAAAGAAATAGACTGCAAGATTACAGACCTGGGGCTTTACATTCACTGCATAGTCACAGGGATTGCACAGCCTCAAAATCATCCCTGGGGTGTGGGAAGTACCACTGGGTGGGACGCCCTGGTTCCATGGACAGTTGCTGGAACTCTGGGGGAGGGAACACGAGACCTCATGTTCCCTCTGCTATACTGCAGCTGCTCCATCAACGGCTTGTGGAGCTGAGTATGCTCAGATAGGGTCCTCGGCTCTCCCCCCCCCCTCCTCGGGTACTGAATAGCTGGGTTGGGACAGAGAATAGATTTAATTTTTTTCCCAATCAATGTAAATGGAGGAGGGGCTCAGCTTTTTGTTTCGCATGATGCAAGGTAATGGTGGGGAATGGCCTGAAAGGTCATTTCTGAGCCTCATCCCCATGTGGAGTTCATAAAATCCCAAGCAACTGCAGTGTATGTGGGGCAGATGTCACACATGACAGACAACTAGTATCATGTAAAAGGGGGAGGGGTATAGCTGCATGGCGTGAATGAGTGAAGGACACTCAGGAAGACTGGGACTGCTCTCTGTGACATAACGCAGGGAAAGGGTACTAAGGAGTAAACCCAATACAACCTGATCTCAGACTTCCCCAAATATGTATCATCATTAGAGCAGTATAATCAGAACTTGCCCTCCTCATTGGCACTTGGGAAAAGGAGTTTCCTTGTTTGGCCCAGGGTTCTCTGCTGTTTCATGCCACTCTGAAATATAAGGCTCCTTGTCCAGCCTGACCTGTCATGTCAGACCCTAAATGAAACTATATGAGGAAATAGGCACTGATGCTCCCTGACCTGTTCAATTACCAGAACTAAGGACCTGGAATTGTCAAGTGAAACCCCAAGTATCTTATTTAAAAAATCCCTAATCCATAGGGTTAATTTTCCAATCCAAAAGTATTTTTTTCATTATGGTCTGATTTTTAAAAATCCTATGAAAAGGCCTCCTCCACAAATATGGAGTTTGTACATACATAAGTCCAATTCTAAGCATTGTGGTATTTAATTGTACATTCTGTATTAAATGTTGATTCTGAGAGCAAACAGAAATATTGAATGCATTTTATTATAACGTATATTTATACATAGTGGATTTTGGTGGGAAATGTGCCTCTCCAGTGGAGACTGTGAATTAGAAATACGAAGACTAAATGTGAGCAGTGGGAATAAATGTGCTATGGCTTGTGATTCAGGCATGGAGTCTGTGTCATGGAGTATGATTAGCCTTTACAAATGGCCCATAGCCTTTCTCCTATTTTAGATGTGAGATTTTTCTTTGGAACGTCCCTTTTATCTTAACGTGGTTACATTAAGTTTCATTGTAGTATTTTAAGACCATGGCCCGTTAGCTGTGTGCAGATTTACAGTAGAAGTTTAAGCTAATGGATACTTATCAGGCAGGCTGTGTTTGGTGATCGTCCATCATTTGCTCATTAAACAGTGTGTCTAAGTGATTCTCATTTCCTCCCTGCCATGTCTGGAAAGGAGGAAACTAGGCACATTACGCTGGAATATTAATGTCTTGGAGGATTTAGTCACCCATAATTAGATCTTCTTTGCATAAACCTGCTAGTGCTACCTTATTTTGCTGTTTGTCTTTTCCTCCTTAATTGTCTTCACTTCTTTCTCTGTTTCTGTGTGTTTTCCTTGTTTTTCTCTAGAATTCAGTCTACATTTCTTTTCATTCTTTCTTCCTTTTTTTCCTTGACCTAAAGAGCATAGCAGTCTGGGTATCCCACAGAAAGGCTGACTGTGCCAGCAAAAACCACACACTCTGCCAAGCACTGTTACTGACTTTGGAAAAAAGCAGCTAGAGAACTAATGTGAATTTAGGCTCTGAACTATCTAAATAAGCCATGTCAGTAAACCCTTTTGTCTTATTCTCTGGCCTGCTGGCCCATGAAAGGACAAACACATAATAGTCCTATTTAGGATAGAAAAAAATGCTGGCCAAAGGCCACCACTCACTGAATCCTGTATGGAGGTGAGGAGAACAAGAATGCTGCTCTGCTGGTCCACTCAGAAAGCTGAAAGCAATTGTGTTTAGAAAAAACTCAGAGGAGAACTTGTAGCTTTTCAGAAGTTCTGCATAGGATCATGTATGCTGGGACTTGAGCAAGGACTATACTGTCAACCAGCTAGATGGAATTTTGTTTCAAACACTGAAAGATGATTTATGACTTGTATTGGATGGCAAAAATCACTGCAAACCAGCAAAATGTCTAGTAAGCTGAAACTTGCAGTTGGACATGACAGCAGTAGTGTGATACAGTAGTTGTTTCAGTGTGGATGAACTGGCTCAAATTACTGGTGCAAAGCATCCATGGTTGTCTAACCTGGAGTCTTTTCTACTTCCCTTAAATGTACCTGTTGAATCAATAGATGAGTTTACTTGTCTTTCCCTATAGACCAAAGTCCAGATGAACTTGCTGAATAACCAGATGAATTTATAAAAGCAGCAAAGAATCCTGTGGCACCTTATAGACTAACAGACATTTTGGAGCATGAGCTTTCGTGGGTGAATACCCGCTTCCTCAGATGCATCCCACGAAAGCTCATGCTCCAAAACGTCTGTTAGTCTATAAGGTGCCACAGGATTCTTTGCTGCTTTTACAGATCCAGACTAACACGGCTACCCCTCTGATACTTGACACAGATGAATTTATAATGATTCTTATATGTGTGTTTCTCATTAAATTGCTAAATCCCCACAAAACTTCATCATTCACATTTGAATTTTCTTCCATGCACCTTTGAAAGAACTTTACACTGAGATGACAGCAAATATAGTCAAGCCCCCATTTGCTCCACTGTATGCGGAAGCTAGTTTTTGTGGCAAGGTCCCTGAATTCTGCAGCACTCCAGTGAAGCAGAATGGAACTCTCTAGCAGTTTCATTTAATTAAAACACACTGACTTTGGTTGTTTTGTTTTATGCTCTTCCCACCTTTTCCTTTTTAAATATTTTTGTCAGTTTTTGGTATTAACATCACAGAACTTTATCATAGAAGTTGTCAGGTGGGTCGATAAATATTCTGGCAGCTGGATGTGGGGCAGATAAGCTTTTGGAACCTTGAGTAGGCACTGAAGGCAGCTCAAGATTAGCATGTTAGCTGGAGCTTTCTGTTAAAGTGATCATCAATGAAATAGTTAATAATGTTGCCCTTTATATTGTCATCCTTAGGTTTCTGAGTTAACCCGTTAAGATGAATGGGCTTGTTTACACCTATCAGAGCTACTGTTTCAGGCTCTCTGCAGACATCAGGGTATGTCTACATTGCAAAAAGGTGTTCTTAATTTAGGTCAATGGTCCCTAAACTGTGGGGTGTGCCCCCCCCAGGGGGGCACGGAGGAATGTCTGGGGTGCCTCCCAGCCCCTGGTTGCAGCTGCCCCTGCTCTCAGCCATGGCCTGGCCCCTGTTCCCGGCCACAACTCACCCCTGGCCCCCACTCTCAGCCCCTGCTCTCTGCTGCCAGCCTCTGGTTGTGGCTCCGCTCCTGGGCTGCAGCCCCTGGCCTGGCTGCAACTCCACACCCAGCCCGCAGAGGGAGAGAGATGCGGATGCATTCCATTACTGGTAAGTAGGGGCACAAGAGGAAAAGTTTGGCCACTGCTGATTTAGGGTTGCAAACCTGGGTTAGCTAACTCAGGTTAAAATAGCAGGGAAGACATGGCAACTCAGGTTTTAACTCGAGTTAGTAGCTGGAGCTAAAGCCTATAGGGGAGCCTGGGGTTGAACTCCAGCTGCTAACCCAAGTTAAAAGCCTTGTCTTCACTGCTGTTTTAACTTGTTGGGGACACCCCCTGCCCCTTTTTTTTTTCCGTCAGTGTAGACATGCCAGAGAGACAATAGCGCATCCTTTTACACTTGGGTCATGTAGCTAAACTTTAAAGATTTTTAATCTGTTTTGTGCTCCTGCAAGGCTAGTTTGAAACTGTTTCCTTATGGCCCTGATCCTGCAAAATCCTGAACATCTTCATTTCTCTTTGACTTGAATGGAAATTGATGGTGCTCAGCCCCTGACGAGATCAAGACCAACGTAAGGTATTGTATCTTGAGGCTGCTCTGCCAGGCTGTTGGAGGATGAGTGATGCTAGGATGAACATCTTTAGCCTTGTCTACACTACAGAGTTTTGTTGGGAAAAGTCAGCTTTCGTTGACAAAAGAGTGGAGGTATACACACTACACCGCTCCTTCTGCCAATAAAACTCTTCTCGACGAGAGACTTAACCCTGAGGATGAAGTTGTGAACAAGGAGGTCAAGTTGGAGGATGATGTGGAGCGTATGGCAGGGTTGTCTGGGGGTGCGGTGAGTCAAGACGTCCTTTCCACTCTGGAGGGGTCTAGCCAGACCCAGAGTCCATCTATGGCAAGCATCATGCAGGGGATGAGAGCCCTGGTAAGTGATCTTTCTGAATAGATGTTGCTCAGTTATATGAGGGTAGAGTTGTCCTTTGCTTTGTATATTGTAGAAGTGGGTGAAGGATAAAAATGTACCAGATTGGCTGTGTTTGTGTGTGCTTCACATTCCCCTGTGCAGCTAAGCAGTGCAACAGAACACTGCTAATGTGCACCGAGATTTCATGGAATCCTCCAGAGAGATCTCTAGGAAACTTTCTGGGAGGTGCTCACCAATCCTCTGCCAAAGGTTCTTTGGCAAAGCTGCTTTGTTCCTTCCCCCATTGTAGGAAACTTTCCTGTGGCAATTGGCAGTCATCATTGCAGGGACCAAAGCGTCACACTGGCGAGCAACATAGGGACTTGGTTACCCTCAGGAATGAGATATCGGCTTTAATCACCTCCGCCTGTGGAAAATGGTGGCAGAATTTACAATATTTTCCCTAGTCACCTGCAATGATTCCCTTAAAATACCATGAGATTCTTTGTCCCATCTTGAGCCTCTTTTCCCTCTCCCACCCCTGGGGCAAACTCATCATGTAGGGCATTTGCTGAGCTGCATGCTTGCCAAGGGAGAGTGAGAAACTGATTTGTGTTTTTAAAAAAGATGCATTTTGCTATAATGATTTGATGTATGCACTAAGAATCATGCTTCTGTTTGTTTGTTGTGCTTCTGCAGATGCAGCCTTCAGGGGAACCCCGTACACACCGGTGGAGTGCCTCCGCCAGATAAGGATGTGACCAAGGAGGAGCGAGGAGGCCATGTTTCAAGAAGTGCTTCAATCCTCAGAGGCTGAAAAAAGAGAATGCAGGGCGTGGAGAGAGACTTCGAAAGAAAATTATAAAATAGATAGGCAGGACAGAAAGAAGAGCCAGGAGCGGATGATAAAAGTGGTGGAGGAACAAACGGAGATGTTGATGTCCCTAATCCCGCTACAGGCTGAATTCATGTGTGCGCAACACCCTCCCACCCCTGCAGCTGATACAGAACTGCTTTCCGTGCCCTCTTCAAACTCCTCCCACATTCATTGTAACTTCCTGGCCTATCTTGGTACCTTGTTCACTTCACCCCTTTGGACTTACACACAGCCATAAGAACCTACACTTCCCTTCTTTGTTCTCTCCCTTCCCACCAAGCCTATTATCTGTGTTGTTAATTTGTATTTAATAAAAACTTTCTGAAAGATAACCAATCTTTATTTGTCTCCTATACGTGGTGGTTACTGCTGGAATTAATACACAGTGGCAATTTGATCATTTGCTGAGTACAAACCATGGTCAGGAATCATCAAAATTTTCATGCAAGGCAGCAAGTTAACAAAGCAAGGCAGAGTGCTCTATAGAAAGACACGTTACTGGAGCTCATTGTCAAAATGGTGCCTCAAAGCCTTCAGGATTCAAGTAGCCCCCGTTGTGCTCCTGTAATAGCCTGGTATCTGGCGGCTCAAAATCAGCTGCCAGGCGATCTGCCTCTGCGCTCCACAGTGGGAGAAACTTCTCACCCTTAGCCTCACAAATGTTATGGAGCGCATAGCAGGCTGCTATGACCATGGGAATATTTTCCTCTTTTATATCTAACCTGCTATAAAGGCAGTGTCAGTGAGCCTTTAATCTGCCAAAGGCACATTCTGCAGTCATTCTGCACCTATTTAGCCTATTGTTGAAGCACTCCTTGCTGCTGTTCAGGTTTCCTGTGTAAGGCTTATGAGTCATGGGAGTAAGGGTTATGTTGGGTCTCCCAGGACCACTGTGAGCATAGATACCCACAGTGCACTGCTCTCTCTGTCAGTGCAAGAGCACCAACTATGGATGCTCTATGGTAAATAGAAGCAGCATTGCGTGGGCATGCACAGGCGATGTATTTATACCGGTTTTTGATTGTTGGCGTAACTTGCGTTGACAAAACTCTGTAGTGTAGACAAGGCCTCTGTGGTTGTTCATTGGTTTGGAAGCTTATAATTTCATATGATCCCTTTTTAAAGGCAGGAAGGAAAACTTTGAGACAGGGATTGTGGATAGATGGGAGATGATATGAAAGATAAAGGCATTGAAAGGATATGTATCTGAGGCTGGAAGGCCATAAACAAGTGTAAAAAGTATATGAGAACTGATGTTTCAGGGAAGGGGCAATCACTGAGCTCTAGCTTAAAAGTATCTATGTTTAGGTCTGGGAAAATATGTATTTATTGTATGATTTGATTAATAATAAAGGTTCTTATTACAAAACGTGTCCAGAGGGAAATATGAGAGTTTGGATGCACACACTGTAGGCTAATATACAGACAATATTGATACAACTTGTAGTAGTTTGTGAGAAAGAAACCCATCCTATTTAGAATAACATAATCCAACACCCAACCAACTAAAACCCAACATGGCATTTTCTGTACTCAGACCATTTTATCATCTTCAGAGAGGTTACCCCAGTGTAACAAAATGGTGAGAGTACACCACAGGAACGGTCCAAAACACAATGGCTCTGATTCAGGAAAGTAACCTGATTCCCTATTTAGACAGGGCACTGAAAGTTAAATATGTGCTTAGTGCTTTTCCAAATTGGGGCCAAAAATATTATGCCATTGTTTTTGACTTTTAGAATAGAACATGGTAGCATTTTTATTCTAGGGCAAATATTAGTACAATCCTATCATGTCAATAGTTCCCTTTACCCCTTGAAGACTGTGTAATAGGATAAGTAGTATGCACATACAGCCTGAGGGTATGTCTACATCTACAATTTTGCAGCACTGGTTGTTACAGCTGTATTAGTACAGCTGTATAGGTCCAGCGCTGCAGAGTGGCCACACTTACAGCAACCAGCGCTGCAAGTGGTGTTAGATGTGGCCACGCTGCAGCGCTGTTGCACACGGCGGGGAAGGAGACCTGCTTGGAGGGGGGGTAGGGGAACGCCAGAGCACACCGCGGGGCTGGATACCTGCTTGGAGCGGGGGTCGGGGAACGCCAGAGCACACCGCGGGGAAGGAGACCTGCTTGGAGGGGGGCTCGGGGAACGCCAGAACACACCGCGGGGAAGGAGACCTGCTTGGAGGGGGGGTAGAGGAACACCAGAGCACACCGCGGGGCTGGATACCTGCTTGGAGGGAGGGTCGGGGAACGCCAGAGCAAACTGTGAGGAAGGAGACCTGCTTGGAGGGGGGGTCGGGGAACGCCAGAGCAAACTGTGAGGAAGGAGACCTGCTTGGAGGGGGGGTCGGGGAACGCCAGAGCAAACCGCGGGGAAGGAGACCTGCTTGGAGGGGGGGTCGGGGAACGCCAGAACACACTGCGGGGCTGGATACTTGCTTGGAGGGCGGGTCGGGGAACGCCAGAGCAAACCGCGGGGCTGGATACCTGCTTGGAGGGGGGGTCTGGGAACGCCAGAGCACACCGCGGGGAAGGAGACCTGCTTGGAGGGGGGGTCGGGGAACACCAGAGCACACTGCGGGGAAGGAGACCTGCTTGGAGGGGGGGTCGGGGAACGCCAGAGCACACCGCGGGGAAGGAGACCTGCTTATTCCACGGAGGTCAACAAAAACGCTGGTGAGTGTCTACACCTGATGACCAGCGCTGGTGATCCAGTGCTGGATCCTCTACACCCGAGGCACGACCGGGTGTACGGCCAGCGCTGCAAACAGGGAGTTGCAGCGCTGGTAATGCCCTGCAGCTGTGTACACATCCTAAGTTGCAGCGCTGTAACCCCCTCACCAGCGCTGCAACTTTGTAGTGTAGACAAGGCCTTAGTCTCCAGCACCAGTGACCTAGCAATTAAATAAATATCCTCTGAGAACATCTAAGATAAGCTGGCAAAATGTAAACATTTGGATTTGTGTAATACTGTTTAATGAATGGAGTATCTTCTCACAGTTCCCTACTGCATCTAAGCTGTGCTTGGTTGTAGTGAAGAGTGGTGACCAGAGGGATCTGGTTGTGACTCCCTGATTCAGGGCTTCCTCCTCTTCTCATAAATTAGAGCAGAAAGGCATCTTGTTCTAATGCTGCTGGCATTGCTGGTCTAAGGTCCCTTCTGCCAGTGGAGTACTGGGTATAACAGTAGAATGCACCTCTGCCACACCCCCAACATTTTTGTTCAGCAAGCCTATTCCTATCTACTCCCTCTTCTTTTTTTATGTCAGCATGAGATAGCAACTGGTGTATGAAGGTGCTATGCAACTCTGGCATCTCTATGCCAGCAGACATTCCCTCTGCACATCAGGAATTCTCCACTTATACAGCACAAAATGACCTTGAACAGGAGAATCTGGCCCTTTGAGTCTATCACAAGATTTTCTGTATGTGCTAGCCCAAGAACATTTTCAAAGCTGTTTGCATGGAAACTAATTCTAAGACATTTTATTTCTAGAGGATTTCAACTTCAGAGTTGATTCCCAGACAAACGTCATTAAAAGGATACTGTCAGTTTAGAAACTGAAAGTTCTTTATGACCATAGTTACTAGTAGCACCAAGATTACTATAATTGAAGAATTAGACTAACAGAGTGGTGCCTCTCTGTCATCTTTCCCAGTTTGTTTACTTCGTGCACTGGATGACAGTTTGGGTACGCAGTTTGTTTTCCTTTTTCATCTGTACGGTCAATCAGTCAGTTTATCTCCACTGTTGTTAATGTGGCACATTCACACAGCAACAGGGGAGAGGGAAACTTTTTAACAACAAACAAAAATAAAGGTAAGGCCACAAAACTGATAAAGGAACTGAGAGAACTTTCAAACTACTTCTAACTCCTTTTTTTAAATTGACTATGAACTCAACCTGAGATCTGAATATTGACATAATCACCAATAATATACTGTACTTTGAACTTGACTGACACTTTTGTTGATAGTGCATGAAGCAGAATACAATCCAGGATGCTGTTCTCTAGCAATATTGGCTCTGCATTACTAATAGGAGTGAAAATTTATTTTTAAGACATTTCAAAACAATGACTCAGAGAGCAGATATAGTATGAACTTTTTACATAGCCCTTGTTTCTTGCTACAAACATAACTGAATGCACAAACACCTTTCATAGTTTGGAGAAAAGTGGGGGAAAGGAGGGTATTTGTAACTGACAAGAATGATCGGAATTTATTGTAGACATAGCCAAGATTCTAAAATTTTTCAGTCCAGTGTGAAACGCCTCAAAGGGCACTGTTTTTTATGAAGTGTTGAGCATTGCTCTCAAGAAAACAGGTCCTTTTAAGGTGTTTCAGTATGAGGTAAAATCACTAGTTGCTTTTTAAAATCTTGGCTTGCATCCTTAAACTTCACCTCTCTTTTCTTTAATATTTCCATGCTGTTCTTCCGAAAGAGAATGTTTCAAGTACTTACGCGTTTTTCTATCAGGTCTCAGTCTCAGGGCAAAGGTGCTGACTCCGTGGGTGCTCAGGAGCTGGAGTAGGGGCAGGAAGAGGCGAGGTGGGAGCTGGGGGAAGGGGTGGAATAGGGGTGGGGCCTGGGTTGGAGCAGGAGTCAAGCACCCCCCAGGAAATCACAAAGTCATCATCTCTGTCTCAGTGGTTTAGCAGTATCTCTGTCCTGCTGTTGCTGCACAATAGTAGAGTACGTTTCTGTGTTTGCATCATCAAAGTGATTAAATAGCACCTATGGAAGGGTCTAATCCTTGATTTTGGTTAATTATGATTTTGTCCCTTGTTTCTCAGAAAACATTTATTCTTCTGAGTGAGGGTCCCTATTGTATTCCAGCGAGGGTTATGCATGCATGCTATGTGCCCAGAGTCAGAGAATTTGAAAGTGGTATCTGTTGCTCCTTGCTTGAGCCCTGGCTCGCCTTGTGCTTTTGTCAGAGAAAGGGTGGGGCAGGCCGACTGCATCCGCAGTTCCTTCTCACTGCCGGGTGGTCTGGGTCGGAACTTTCAGTCTCCTTGTCACTGATGTACTTTGAAATAAGACAGTGTACATAGTCTGCCAGTTTTTAGACTAGTTTTACCAGTTTATTTTACTTTTATTGTAGTTTTAGTACTTGGTCTAGATAGATTTGGGTTTTTTGTTTTGTTTTGTTTGTTTTCTTCGCCAATCCCTCCCTCCTCCCCTGTACTGGCATGCGGGTATTGGACTATGCCCCAGACTCCGGGCTTCAAACTCTGTGCCTCTTGCCTGTGTTCCTTCTTGGTCAGCGACGAACACTAACACTGTCTGTTCTGCTTGGGAGAAGCTCCCTTGTGTCCAGGTGCAGTATTTGCCTATCCTTCCCTTCTGCCTCCGGAAGCACCTCATGGAGCTTGCCTCGAAACCTCACTTGGACCCAGGCCAGGGAACCCCCACATACATTGGACTGAATCAGTGAGGAGCATGTCTCCCGCTACTATGTCCAAATCCGGTGCTGTTGGAACCACCCTCACAGACTCCATAGCGGGGCCTAGTCATGAGGTAAGGAAGCATACCCATAAGCATGGGACTAAGTCTTCCTCAAAATCGAAGAAAGTGAACACTCCTTCCATGAGTTCGAGATGTGGTGACAGATCACATGCTAAGTCCCAGAGACATGAAAGAAGTCACACAAGCAATGGAATCTGATGGTTCTGAGCACTGCTCCATTGGTATTATTATCACTGGCATCCCAAAATATATGGGATCGTCCTGTTTCAGGACGGTGCCAGCACTGATACCAAGGAGGAGAGGGTGCCTCTTACAGCAGGGCGTTCTGGAGCCAGAGCTGCGTCCCAGGATGTGTTTGCTGTGCCAAACCCAGAGTCAGCCATCTATCTGACCCCTCCACTTCTAGAGAGAGAATTTCTCTACCACAGGATATGCCTGAGGTATGGGATCCCTCACCATCCGCTCTGATAATTTATGCCCTTCCACAGTCTCTAGTGGTACTGCCTTTGGAACATGAGTCAATCTTTTCCTTCTTCGATGAATCAGAACAGGGAGAAGAACATACCATGTCTGATCACCACTATGCATCTTCATGGAGACTGCCACATCCGTGGCAGCATCTACCACCTCAACCATCTCTGAGCCATTGGTACCCCATGGCATGCAGACACTACAACCTCCCTGGGATCCAGCCTATTGGCTATACAGGAGAATCTTGTCCCTATACCTCCCCCCTCTTGGAGCCAGCCCAGTCCGCAAGGAAATCTTCACCTGTCCCCCTTTAGGGATCCTTCCAGCAGGTGTTTGGATCCTATAGTAGAGGAAGAATCCCTTAGTCTCGTCCTGACAGTGCCTCCACAACCAGCTAGATTTCCCTCCTTATCTTTGGAGGGTTCTACTCAGCTTATTTACTGATACCCACGAAAACAGGCACATGGAGACCAATCCTCGATCTTCGGCTTCTTTCACAAGCTCAAGTTTCATACGGTCATGCTGGCAGTGATTATCCTGTCGACAGAGAAAGGCATGTGGTTTATGGCTCTCAATATGAAGGATGCTTATTTTCACATGGATATCCATGGAACGCACTGACATTTCCTCAGATTAACAATGATTACCAGCTATTTCCAGTACAGATTGCTCTGTGCTCATCTTTGGAATAGTCGCTGCTCCCCAGGTCTTCACCAGGTGTTTTCCATTGTAGCAGCTTATGTCAGATATTATGGTGTCCTTGTGTTTTCTTGTCTCAACAATTGACCTCTAACTGTGCTGTCCAGGCAAGAAGCCCATGCATCAACCTCCATGTTGCTCAACCTTCTTTTGTCGCTCAGAGTCCGCGTTGAAATCTATCCTAGACCCCCCATAGTCTCTGGACTTCATAAGGACTACCATCAGTTTGGACATGGCATGAGCTTATTTAGCAACAGACTGGTTTTAGGCATTATTTTTGGCATAATTCATTTATCATTTGTGACAACCTTTAATCTTTAAACCAATCAGCCAGCTGCACGACAGGGTTGGGTGGATCTTTCTGGTACAGGATTTATACAATAAATAGGCTTTCAATGCCACCTTTTTTTTGGTTAAGAATGGTCTCCATTGATCCGTATATTACTATCATATCTTGAAGGTGGTCCCGTTAGATTCTATTCCCTTCTGCTGCACCTATTACTATTATTGTTTTAAATAAACCAGTCTCCACAAGGGGAAAACAGAGATAAAAAGGTGTAATTTATTTACAAAGTCTAAGACTACTGCTATAAACAAATATACAAAATAGAATACAAAATAGAAATTGAACCAAGCTTCAAATCATGTCAGAAAATAATAAAAGAGATAACACGTAAGGACAGACAGAGAAAGCAAACTAAAGTAAACATTTCCCTAACTAAAATTATGACCAAGGTTTTTCTGACTCACTGCTCTTGGTGAGAATTGGAGATGCCTATGTAACCTCAGCAGTCAAACCCCAGTCTGACCTGCTGTTTGCTCCTCAGGAGGACCTGCTGTGCCTGTAAGCAAAATATTCAACCTTTATTCTACTCACTGGATGAGCTGAGACTTACCCTCCAGTTTGGACAAAGCCTCTACACAGCCCTTCCTTAACCAACACAGGGAACTTCTAACATATGCATCCTGTCCTTCCAAATGAAATCAACAGGGGACTCATGCACCAGAGGGCAGAATTTAGCCCTTAATGGTCAAGTATTAAAAGTTCTTTTTTGTTTCAGGTAATGCTGTCCTGTCAACTTTTTTAATGCTTGGATATTTACTGTTTCAGCAGACATTCCCCCCTCCCCCCTTGCACACTTCAAATACGTGTGCTTATATAACAATTTATGTCCAATGATTTAGAAATGTAAATGAGAAAAACCTCACAACACCTCTGTGAGGTATTATCCCCTTTCAGTAGCGAGATATGTTCTGGTTAGATAACTTAAGGTTACACTAGAAGTCTGTAACAGAGCTGGAAAATTAACCCAGATTTTTTGATTCCTAGTTCTGCACTTCAGTTGTGGGGCCATCCTTCCTTCCCTACTTGCCAAAGTGCACAGGACAGGAAATTAATGGAACAGATAGATAGTTACATATCTGTGGCTTGTTAATCATATTGGTGTGCAGACTGAATATTTTTATGTTAAATGCTTTCCTTATATCATTGATTCTTGTCCTTTGTTTGACATCCCTTGGTGCCTGATGTCTAATTTAGGGTCTGGTCTTGCAAACAGTTGGGCACATGAGTAACCTGAGTGTTTGCAGGCCCATCTTAGGTCCCTTGTCCAAAGAGATTAGTCTGTCATTCTAATTGTCCCTTAGGCTCCACGCATTGTTATGGTGCTGTAGAATAATAATAATTTCTGTAGTAAGAATCTCATTTCAGGGTAGTACAAGACTAACCATGCCAGCCTTTTTGTACCACTTGCTACCTTAGGTGCTCCTGCTTCCACAGCAAGCACCCATCTCAGACAGTATGAAGCTATCTGGCTTCTTTTTTTCCTATCACCCCTGCCAGTTACCTTATTGTTGAAGAGACCAATTTGAAGTCCTGTTCTGCTGGATAAAGAAAACCTGTTCAGTTGCACAGTAGTCAGACGTAACAATAGCTCTTAGAGGGGGTTTGCTATTACTTTTTCTCATCCTTGATCCTGCAAAGATAGTGTGTTTATTAAAATAAAAGAGAGAGAGAGAGAGAGAAGTGGAAGAAAAAAGGAAAAGAAAGAAAATGAAAAAAGAGAAAGAAAAAAATTAGTGGGGTGAGCAACAACAGCTAAAATGCATTTATGTCTAAACTAGTGAGGCAATCGACTCCCTTGCTGCATGAAAATGTTAGATGAGGTGATATGTTTGCATGAGTGTGTGGAGAAGAAGCTGAAAGCATAACAATAATACTCATTTAATTTAAGTGTTGTCATCTTCTTTTAAATATAAAAATGTTGTGTTCTCCCTCCCTCATCCACTCAGCAGAGCAAAACAAATTAATGCCAGTAGAGGCATTCATTTAACCTTTTAAGCATTTAACCTTTGGCCTCATTTAAGGGATTCCTAAAAGTGTAGTGGTGTTGTACTGTTGAAATCAAGTGACCTACAGCTCAAGGACCGTAGCAGTCTCTTGTGTTTAGCCAAAATGTGAGTTAGTCCGTTGTTAAAATTACAGATGACTAACAGTGGTTCCATATATATCTTATTTAGCTGTTATTGAAGTTAAGGCCTTGCCATATTTTTAGCAGATTTAGTAAGTTTTATTCTCTTATCTGTTAGAAAAGTGATTTTTTTAATTTCCATAATAAAATAAAAACATTCTGCTTATCCTTTTTGAATAAGACATGCAATATAAAGTTAGCTTAATTGACATGTTGGTGGAAAAAATATCTTCTCCCAAAGTACATGTAATTTTATTATTGAAGCATACCTGTTGTAAGAGCGGAAGCAATATTTAGCCTCATTATGTCCGGAATTTTCATTTTGCATTTTAGTACTTGCCATAAAAATGAAACAAGATGGTGCTCTCAGAGATACAAAATGGTGGGTGAAATTTTTACTAGAGCAAATGTTTGGCCCAATCCTACTTGTGTCAAAATAAATGGGAGTTTTATTGATTTTCACATTTTATACTTTGTTTTCCATCATTCCAAATATAATATTTTGTGAAATGTGCTTTTGTGTTCATGTAGGTTTGTTTAAAAGACTACAGCTAATTTTAAAGGATCATCAGTATCAACTGAAGTGGCCAATCTTGTTGAAGTAATAAAATTATACAACAGCACTACTGTAGTTGTAGCCTTCTATGGAATGTATATTTGTTGTGCGATCTGCACATCAGATTACAGTGCATCAAAATTTTTTTTATATTACCCATTTAGTTATTTTGTCCATTCCCAATTTCTTTTTAAAACCATCCACATCAACTTGGTAGAACTGCATCAAAGATATTAGAGCCTGCTGAAAAAAAAATGAGGCTTCCAGGTAATAAAAATGTTAAAATTTAATAATTGGAGATATACCAATCTCCTAGAACTGGATGGTCATTGAGTCCAGCCCCCTGCTTTCACTAGCAGGACCAAGTACTGATTTATGCCCCAGATCCCTAAGTGACCCTCTCCAGGATTGAACTCACAACCCTGGGTTTAACACGCTAATGCTCAAATCACTGAGCTACGCCTCCCCTCTAAAGGCCATAAACCTAGCTCTAATGTCTGGGCATACAACCACCAGTGTGGTCAATGGGAGCTAGGTAATGTGAGTTTAGAGTGGTACATTGACTTCAGCTGCAGGATCCTGTCGAAGTCCATTTTTTAGATGAAGTCAAGTGTGGATAAGGGGGGCGGGTAGTAGTGTTGAGTGTATAGTAAAATGGTGTATGTCTGAGGATAAAGGTCCAATATCCAAACTATATTTATGAGGGAGAAATAAGGACACTGGTGTATATGTTTATAAAGGGGGATGTTAACAATCTCTGCACCTCTGACTTTCAAATGCACACAATTTGACAATCGTAAAACTGCTGTTGTCTGAAGTGGGAGTAGAATTGGGCTCCTAGTTGGCAGCTAGTCTCTTGGCTGTTTCTAAGGGGCACAAGGTTGACTAAACAAAATTTGAATGGCTAAAGATAAAATGTTGTGTTTACTTCTTTCCCAAGTGCTAGATAAGTGTTTGATTCTGCAAGGTACTGAGCATCTTACCCCCATTGTCTTTACATGATCAGGCCTTAAGTTACAATATCAATATTCAAAGAAAAAGTGCCTATGTGACTTCAGTATTACAAAATGTGTCTGTACCTAACGTATAGTGTTTTGGATACAAAACTTTTAAAAACATCATACATTTTGTAGTTCTTCATATTGTTTAATTACATCAGTCAATATTGTTTTCATAGAACATATCTTTGGTGTGATGTGTTAGTGACATTTTCAAAACAGTCTCTTTGCAGCCACAATTTTGCAGTTTTTGTGTGCACCAACCCCCTAAATCTGCACATCCACAATGCACTGTGGTTGTTAAACCTCACTCATGTTTGCATGTGTAAATTTGGTTAATTGTACATGGGGGAAAATATATTCAGGCACAAATTTAGTAGCCAAGTTGAAAATGTTTGGACAGAAACTTTACTAAATTACCACCCTAAAATTATTTTATGGAAAATAAACTTTTCTTCACTGGGGCAGAAATCTGTTTTAACACTTTAATAGTATATGGGACTTTAATTATCTTGTGCTTCCCATTTTGTGTAGAAATTACAAACTGTGTTTTGTTCTCTTTCAGTCGAAGAGGGTGAATCTTCAGATTTTGCTTTGAACTGGGACTCAACAGTGACTCAATCAGGTAAATGTTCTAGGTTTTTCTAATTGCAAAGGCTGCCAGAAAGCAGCCAGGCATTTTACAGAAACTGTATTTTGTGTCACATTCCTGTCTCAAATCCAAGACTACCCACTGCAACACAATTTTTATATCAGTTCCATATGGTCAATAAAATCTGTTACGTACAGAGACTAATATACTCTTATCCTCAAGAGAGCCATTCTTTCTTCTCGTGGGCACATAGAAATGGGTTGTGATTTCTCCAGTATAACTGCTTTGAAGTTTTCTGTAATGGCACTGTTGCACATTCATTCCAATCTGATTACATAAAAACTACTCTAATAGGAATTTTAAACTTCAATCTCAGTTGGAATGTGTGTATTGCTCTTCTTGGAAGAAATTACAAAGCATTCTTAGACCAGGTAAACATAAGTTTTTGGAAAGATCTAATATATTTACCAGTGTTTGTGTAAACTTGATATGTGTCCAGAACCTGTTAACCTATATTACATTGAACATTTGACTAAAAAGGGGATCAGAAAGTAAAGTAGATTAAGCAAGTTAGGATGTCAGATTAGTCTAGGTGTATGGTTGGTGGCAAGTTATTTACTCAGTCTGATGTACGTAATGCTATTTTGATTTGGAGTACATATTTTGCCTGTGTAATATCTATTCTCAGAACACAAATTTGTATATAATTTATTTTCATTTTAAGGTGATAAAATGGTTACCATTAACTCTACTTCAATACTGTCTTAATATAGAAACATATTATGGTATTATAGCAGTGGTAGACCACAAGAATTCACAATCTAAATAGATGCTAAACAGTAATATGAAAATAAACAATGGTAGTAAATCCCCATTCAGTGTGGATATTATAAGAATCACTGGGAATCAAGTTCGCGAGGGATTTTTCTCACCATAGTTGGTATTTGGCAGGTCTTTTTAAGACAAATTTGTCTTTGCCACGGTACTTGTGGCATTCCATTTTGTACAAAACATAGTGTACATAGTGTACATCTTCTCCACTATGGCTGCTTTGAACGATTTGTATTTTCACTGTTCTTTGATAGCAAATATTCTTGCTGCTGAAAACCCCTGACTGTGATGCAGAAGGCCCCTTTGTGCCTGGAGCTAACAGTGCATGAAAAGAGCACTCTCAGTCTTTCTTGCTTGACCTTAGTCTCAAACAGCAGTGGAGTGGAGTAACCAATGTTATCTATCAAAAATCCTGAATTATATTAAATATCACACAAGGCTGAGGCACAAAAAATATATCTATACACGTCACTAGAATGGAGTGCATTTGGGTTTTCTGGGTGAGGTTAGTGAATATATTGAAGATATTAGAAGAGCTTGTGAAAGAGTGTTCACAAATTAGCTGCTTCTGTTCCTATTTTCTCACAGAGCTGAGATAATGGGCAACAGGGTATCCTGTTACTAGTTGAAAATAAGAGTAATTCTAACTCTAGACCCTTGGAATGATATATTACTATTGTGTGTGTGATCTGCTTTACATCTAATTTAAGGAAATGCATGTTGACACACTTCTTAGAGGTGAATTTTAATCTTATAAATCTTTATATTGGATAAGGTACAAAACATGAGGTATGAGGCTGCAGACTGAAATAAGGCTGAAGAGTTATACAGAAAAAACATTAAGAAGCCATAATATATAGTGGTGTAATACTGTGGAGTTACTCACTGTTGTGTGGTATGCCTCCAAAGCTATATTCAGTAACTGAAACCAGTCCCTTAGTCCCAGTGTGCAAGACTTTCGTTATGTTCTTTTATGATCTTCCTGTTTGCATTAACTCTAGTAGTGTGATGCAGAACTTCAATAAAGGGGGAAAAACATGCTTCAGCTTCTCATTTCATGCCCCTACCTTCTCCAGCCCAAATAAACAATATACCTTTTCCCCATGAAAACACCAAAAACTGGACTTGTTAAGGGTGAACCATTTGCTAAATGTTTTAAATTAACATATTCCTCACTCTTCTTCTCAGGTGTTATTGCGCATCTCTGTGTGGATGCGAACAGATCCACTGTGACTTCTGAGGAATTATCTTCTGGCTTGTGTGCACAAATGCTGTCTTTCTCTGAGCTAATGAAGCTTCTTAGGCCAGGTCTGTAGTAGTAACTTTAGCTACTACAGCAACATTGGTTAGATGTGTGACCTTTTCTTCTTTTTTTTACAGAATTTCTGTACCAGCAAAAGCTCAGTTAGACCATTCACTGGCCTAAAAATGCCTTTGCTGATATAGCTTACTTTGCTCTCCGAACCAGTATAAGCTAAAACAGCACTTTTTTGCTGGTATAAGCTGTGTCTGCACTAGGAGGGTATACTTGTACTGACGCATTTTTAGTGCAGACCTGGCCTTATTTAGTTGAATAGCAGGACACTTACATTGCAAGCCTTAAACTAAGTTCTGTTTCTAATGATGGCTTCCCTATACAACACTAAAGTATATTTTTGCCTGAGCAGAAACAACCCAGCCTCTCTTGGTTAGATTTGCATAGAAAATGGATTTTTAAAAATAAATCTTAATTTGTAAAAAAAAAAAAAAATTATGGTTAATTTTATTGAAATCCTAGGGTTCAAGAGGCATTTTCAAAGCAATAGCTAGTCAACTAGAATTTTTTCGGTTCTTCCAAAAAATTAATTTCCAAACATAGTTTATTGTAGAGTATAATCAGTTATCTGAACTGCAGTTAACAAAATCTCTGTCATGCCAATGCTGAATATATCCCCTGAGGTGTGACTGAAGCTCTAGTTGTACACAGTATTTAAACTGTGCTGAAGCAGACCCCTTGTTCAGCTGAGAGCTGCAGAGTTTACAAGCTCCAGTCCTGTGTCATTATCATCTCTGCAAGGCAGGAAATGCAGAGCCA
Organism: Gopherus flavomarginatus; assembly: GCF_025201925.1. NCBI lineage: Eukaryota > Metazoa > Chordata > Testudines > Testudinidae > Gopherus > Gopherus flavomarginatus. Next base: position 27,366,810 of record NC_066630.1, on the reverse strand, counting down.
ATGAACTTTCCACAACTGTAAGAGCTAGCTGAGTAGGTTTGAAAGCATGTGATTGTTGACTTCAGTGTTTGCTGGACTGGCTCTCCTGATTATTGTATTTTGTAAAATAGAAGTATTTTGGAAGGATGGAAATAGAACCTTGTTGAGATTTGTAGCTTTCAAAGTACCACAAATGCTAGAACTTTGTTAATGTGGCTACTTCAGTTTTTCAAAAAATAGCACTTCACTGTCAAAGTTGCAGTGAGGTTCTGAACAATGGAGGATGCTTACAAATCATTGATTTGCAAGCGATATTTAATGCAACATGAGGAGATTTATCAATGTGCATGTTGTCAATGGAATTCATGTGGCCATGTTTTTATGAAATACATAGATTATTTACTGCAAGGATTTTATCTTTTTAGTTCAGTTGGTTGTTTTTTCTTTATGTAAAATTTTACCCTCTACCTAGACTGGTGATTAAAAGCTCTTCTCCCAATTATCTGTCTAGCTGAAAGGTTTTACAGAATTCCAAGCCTTCTTATTATTGGGGAGTCAGTTCAGCTTCTTTAAACGTGACTTGAACTAGTTTTGTAAATGACAATTTTCTATCATAATTTAAGCTGTGTGTATTAATTTGGAGAATCAATAGAACACATTTATAAGTAAGCTAAGAAGAGTTATATTTTTATATTTTTATGATTCCAGTGTATAATATCAGTGTTTATTTTTAGGCACTTTTAAGATTTTTATTTGTTTATTTATTTTCAATTTTGCAAAATCATGGACTTCAAGCATTTTTTTTTTCCAATTTTTATGGATTAAAATTTTCACAGTTGTTGGAAATTATTGGGAGTGTTGACAATTATTTAATGATAGTTGACACTGAGATTCAAAAAGTTAAAGCTTTATAACCATTAAAACACAAATTGTCAAGATCACATCTTAAAGTATACAAAATAAAACATCCTTAAATTAAACTCTAACAAATTCTTAAGCCATATTTTTCTTCCTTCATCTCTCTGTACATTTCAGTTATTGTAGATGGAAATATTCTTTGTCAGTTTGGGTGTATACTGTGAAATTGATGTTTACTGTTATTTACTGATAAAAATCTAATCCTTCCTAACCTAATTATGAGAGAGAGGTTGCTTTGATTATATGAAAAAATAATCTCTTGGTATTAGTCTGTGATCTAGCAAAGGGTATATGTAAGTTTACCGGTTCTTCAATTTTGTATACTTGCTTCTGAACTTAAATTTAAAGAACAAGAATCTTTTTTTCTTTCTGAATCTTAGGGACTTAGTTAGCAGATCAGTAATGTTTTGTTATTTAATAGACAGTTATGTGTTATGTCCCAGAGGACAAGAGAGGTAGAATGCTCATTCACTCTGCTTCTCTCTGTTAACAGTGACTGCCACACTTGCAAGCTTGCACTGCTGCCCCTACATCTAACACAGAAAACATTTCAGACATAGGGTAGGTTGGGCAGGGTTTCCAGTGGGAGGACAGAGAAGCATCAAGAGCCCTCGTTTGCCAAAGGGTTTTCTGTTTCTTCTAAGTGAAGAGGAAAATAAGATTTAATATTTGTCTGGATAGCCCATTGCTTTGCAGTCCTGTATTACTGTTGTAATATATCACTGGAGCATTATCTAGAGGAGCAACAAGGGACATTTTAAAGAAGTAAAAAGTCTTACCAAATATAGAGAGAATCTAAGGCATTTTTAAAGAGGTATAAAAAGCATTTTTCTATGGGGTTTGCTTGGGAATTTCTCATTAGTTAGGCTGGGAGGCCTTGGGGGAGCCAGGCTTAATTGTCTGGGGCGACCAGAGTAAGATTCTGTGTTCTTCCCAGGAACTCAGTGAACTAGAAGGCTTGCACTTTTTGTCAGTTCCTGAGATACGTGTAACTTTGCTACTTAAACACAAAAGTAGGGTTAAATAACCTTTGGGTTGTGACACAAACTGAGAAGTTGGGGAAACACAAAATGATGTTCCAGTAGCACAAATAAGGGATGGGATGTCAGCTGAACTATTACACTTGGAAATTGGTGGTGTGTGTAGGGGGTCATTCTAATACAGTATTCATTGGTGTGTAATAGATACATTTACAGAAGTGTCCTTTCAGAGTTTGTTTGCTTTAGGACAGTGTGCCATCAGTGCCAATAAAAAAGTCAAAATGTTAAAAATACTGTGTCGTAAACCAGTCATGCTGGAATAAACCTCTTGAAATGAAATAGCGTGACTGGCAGGGATGGCACTAGGCAGTTATTACATTAATTTCTAAATAGGGTGACCAGACAGCAAATGTGAAAAATCAGGACAAGGGGTGAGGGGTAATAGGCGTGTCTATAAGAAAAAGACCCCAAAATCAGGACTGTCCCTATAAAATCGGGACATCTGGTCACCCTATTTCTAAAGCACTCATTGCTGTATTCACTGGGTGTTGGCCTGTGTAGGTGCTGTAGTTCGGCACATACATTAAGCTTTATACTGTTTTCAACGTATGTATCAATTATTGTCTCTCTCTTGTGTCTTCCTTCTTCCTTCCCAAATCCTCTCAAATCACACTGCTTGTTCAGTCTCTCTGCACTCAAGTTTCAGGCAGGCATGTTTTTCTCTCCACATCTACATGCAGGATTTGGGGGTTCTAGTCTCCCCTTATTTCATCAGATGAGGTACTCTTCTCCATCAGTTTCTGAGCTGTTGATGGTTCAGAACCTGTAGGTTTTCAGGCTATTCTGCTGCAGTGGTCACTGGTTAGGGAATTGAAGAAGAGGTGGCAATGGGAAGATGAAAAAGGAGAAGAGGATAGCACGGAGGATGTGTTTGTGCTGCTTCCTTTGCTGTATTGGCCTTGGCAGATGCTGTTGTACCATCTAGTCCCATGGCTAGGCATAAAGAAGGCACATGAACTCTGAAATGAACTATGTGTATGTATCTATATGGCATCTTTTATATGATATACCTCTGAAAGTGGTTTATAAAGGAAGTTCTCACAGAGCTGTCACTGTGTCAGAGCATACACTGCAATAATAGTGGTTAGAGTGCTCCACGTGGAGAGCCAGTTGACCTATTATAATAATGGAAGAAGAAAGCTTTTTGGACCCCGTGCTTCCTCTGTCCTTGTACTGTGTCTATAGTTCTGCTGGCAGTCACTCAACACAAGGATTTGGTGCTGTGCCAGCACTAGGGATCTCCCACATGCTGGTTTTGTACACTATGCTACTTTCTTTTTTAATTGCCTTTTTAAAAAGTTTTTCTGTTGGAAAAAAAGGTAAAATTAGCAGATTTTGTTTTGAGAGACTAACCCCAAAATACACTTCTTTTTTCCTCCTGTATCCTTATGCAGTGCCTCCCAAATATTTTGATTCGTAACTCTCACTTCAACTGTTGCAGAAGAGGAACGTCTTTCCATTACTTGGGTCTAACTCAGTGCTGTCAAATACATTAAAATTGGCGGATCTGTTTAAGGGGGGAGATGTTACTTTCTGTTTTTCTTGCCATCTTTGAAGCTTCTTTACCTATTTGTTTCTTCCTTTTCTATTTGCCAAACTTTGCTTTGTTTCTTCACACTCCCAGCCCTCGGACTACCTGAGTTTCCAGTGGAGAATAAGTTAACATGGCATTGTATCATTTACATGCTCTTCTGTGAGAATACGTTCTAATTTCTGTTGCAAAAAGAGCATTAGAGAAGAAAGTACTGTTTTTTTTTTGTAAGTGTAGCAAGGACTTACCCAGTCCGGCATTAGGTCCTAACACTGCCCCAGTTAATCAGACATTACATTGCAAGTGTGTTTGCAGTAACTTTCCTCTTTTGGGAGTCATTTAAAGTTCAAAGCAACCCATATTTCCCCCCCAGCCCTCCTAGCTAGCTCACACTCACAGGGTTCTTAGTCTGAGCCCTACTTAGACTTTCCTCCAAGTAGTTCCTGTTCCCTGCAGGTCTCTCTCTCAGATCTTTTACCTAGCAGCTCTGGAGAGTTACTCAGCCTAGCCTTCCTTACTGGCCCTTTTCTGACTGTTCTTAGTCCAGTGGTTCTTAGGCCTCATTCCTAGATCTACTTTCTCAGGTGTGTCTCCTCGGACCAAATTCTACAAGGTCCATTCTTAGTCACGTGCTCCCCATCATATGGCCTGGGTATTCATTCCTTCCATGTAGGGAGGTGGGTTAAACCTGGCATAGATGAGGTTGAGCCCCCAAACCTTTAATAGGCCAGCTCACCCCATGACGTGAAAACAATGGTTTTTGTTTTGTTTTGTTTTTAGGTAGTAGCTATTGCTTTATTTAACTTTTAAGTGGTAGAATGCAAAATAATTCCTGGATATGTTCCCTCCGTATCAGAACAATTTTAAGGTAAGTTGAGTGAGCATTAAAAACATCCAGAAACTCTGAAATCACCCCTCCCCAAGGCTGCAGCCAAACTAAGGCATCTCTATTAAAAATGACAATTTCATTAGTAAATCAAGATAAATAAGATTCTGGCTAAAATTTTGGCCTGAGGGACTGTAAAATCTGATCCATCCAGACACAGCAGGTGCTCTTCAAGAAATGGAAGGCTTGAGAACTTTATTGATGGAGTGTGGAACATCATTAATGCTGTGATAAACTCTTCTTGGATTCGGAGGCCTTTGATTATATAAGTGAAAAATACTGGAGCAGAGGGTTGAGGTATGGGGGGTGAGGGCTCTAGCTGGAGGTGAAGGCTCTGTGGTGGGGCTGGAGATGAGGGGTTTGGAGTGTGGAAGGGGGCTCAGGGCTGGGGCAGAAGGTTAGTGTGCGGGGGGGGGCGGGGAGGTGAGGGCTCCATTTGGAGGTGCGGGCTCTGAGTGGGGCCTGGAATGAGGGGTCCGGGGTGCAGGCTGCCCCGGAACCGCGGCAGGGAGAGAGGGCTCCCTTCTGTAGCAGCCCAACAGCTGGGGGAGAGGTGCTTCTCCCTGCCGCAGCAGCTCTGAGGCTGGGGGAGAGGTGTCTCCCTGCCGCAGCCCTGCATGCCCCAAGCTCCTCGCCCACCCCCTATTCCCCACCTCACCCTACATCTCTCTCCTTTCCAGGCCCCAGGGGTTGCACGCCTGCATGGCTTTCCTCATCAGGTGTGCGGCCCTTGATGGGCTCCTGTGCAGCCGCACAAGTACGCACCTTAGAGGGAACACAGGAGGAGACACACATCCACCCAACACTAATCCTGTAGAGTTCGTTCTGGAAAGATAGTATTACTGGATTACCTGTCTGTCCCTGTACCCACAGTGGCAGCTGCTCCCTGTGGGATTCTTGTCAGCATGTCCCTGGGGGTACAGGCCTCTGAGTGGATGGCCCACGTCTTCTGCTGATCATCTACCCTGTGATGATCTGGGGGATGGAGGAGGGCTGGATTGGCCAAATAGCCTATTCTGCACCACCTGCCATTGGAACCGTTATAGAGGACACTTCTTGAGGAAAGTCATGTGACTTTTCCCTTTTCCTTTTGCCTCCTGCTTGCCTGAGAAGGCCGCCTCTCAATTAGGAAGTTGGGTCCCAGATCCAGCCAAGCTTGTTTGTCACAATTACTAACTGTCATTCTGCTTCCCATCTTCCTGACCCCACTGGGTATGTCTATACTGCAATTAAACACCTGTGGCTAGCCTGTGTCAGCTGACTTGGGCTTGGGCGACAGGGCTGTTTAATTGCAGTGTAGATGTTTTGTGCTCAGGGACCCTTTCCCTCATGGGGTTCCAAAGCCTGAGCCTCTTCCTGAGCCTGAACATCCACACTGCAATTAAACTGCCCTGTAGCCTGAGCCCCATAAACCCAAGTTGGCTGACATGGGCCAGCCGCTGGTGTTTAATTGCAGGGTAGACATACCTGTTGAGGGTTTGTCTAAATGGAAACTTGGGGCATGTCTACACTACCGCCCTAAGTCAACCATTATTAGGTCCTATTTCTACACTACCTGTTTCCTGTTGGTGGTGTGCATCCTCACCAGAAGTGCTTCCATTGATTGAAGAGGGGTGGTTGAGGTGGGTGGGGGCTGACTGCCCTCCATGCAGCTCCCTACCAAGAGCCCAGCTGCCTCTCCACCCCGGCTCTTGGCTCCATGCTCCTAGTTGGGAGAAGGGGCCAGCCGACTGGGCTTCTCGCCTCCCTGCTTGGAGCAGGGGATGGCAGCTGCCTGGGCTTCTCACCTCCCTGAGTGAGGTTCGAGAAATTAACAAGCTGGCCAACAGCCAGTGTAAGTAATGCAGTATCTACGCAGACACTGCGTTGCCCTAACTACACTGACATAAGCCCTACTCTTCTCATGGTGGTGGAGTTAATATGTTGGTGTAGTAGGGCACTTACATCAGCGGGACAAGGCTGTAGGGTGCACACTGACATAATTAGGTTGATTAATGTGCCTCATATTGACCTAACTATGTAGTGTAGATCAGATCTTTGTGTGCGACAAATTGGGATGTGGATCTACAGCACTCTAGTCTGCTGCACGCTAACTGGCTGCCTGGGCCCTGCTGCTGCTGCTTGCTAAAAGATCCATAGTGGGCTTTGACATACTGCTGTTTGAAACTGCGTCCACATGGGAACTTAGTGCGTGGAAGGTTAGTGCTCTGTACTTTCACATCCTGGCTTGCCATGGACTAAGTCTCTGTGTAGACAAGCCTTAAGTATATAAAGAGGTTAATACTTGATTCCCTAAAGGACTAATAGCATTTTTTGTTTTGGATACTTTGTTTTTTATTGCTGAGGTTTCTTTTATAGTTTAGGTATAATATAATAATACTGTACATTGTCTCAGAAGAGGAAATGTTTTTGAGTCACCTTTTGTTGCTATACTGTGGAATATTAAAGTTTTATCTTTATTTTTTATTTTACATATATCTAATTTATTGTAAAACAAAGGTAATTGTGACTGTACATCCGCACAGTGGCGTTGTGAGGATAAATACATGAAACATTTTGAGGTGCTCAGATACTGTAGTAATGGGGGGGCCATATAAGCATCTAATATAGATAAAAATTTTGGGGGCCAGTTATATTCTAAAAAGTGGCAATTAAAAATATCCTAATCCCTTCCCATCTTACTGCAATCTGTATGCACTCCTAAGGAAACTTTGCCTTTGTCTGTAAGGAAAATTACTTCCTGTGAATGAAATTCAGTTCATAGCTATACAAGCCCCGCAGAAATCAGAATGTTTCTTTGAACAACTAAGTTGTTAGCTGGAGTGACAGAAGATCCCATGCGTTCTGTGTTCTGTTTGACTGACATCCTGTGGCTGTATCACTTTAAGGAAAAGGAGAATAATAAAAAATTAAATTCTTCCAGAAGCAGTCCCTTCAGAAGCCATTGCCGTGCGCTGCGTAATGCTGCGTTGACACACACATCTGTCATGGAAACAGATGTTGCCCTTTAAATCTGCTCAGATGTCTCTGGTGGTGTGATGCTATAGGTATTCTCATTTTGTTTAGGAAGGGAATCTCCTACAAGAATGAACAATCTGATGTGTGCACAGCATGTGTGTCAGTATTTAAATTACACGCACACACCTGTGTGCGTATCACCTGTTTGAGTATTATGGCATTATCTGGAAAATACTTATTATTAAAAATGTTAATTGGGAAGATTATAGCCACAGCATTCTGGAGGCAAACTAATTTCCTAGGGAAGAGAGGGAGGGAAATAAAAGATAATTTAAAAATCAGTTGTCAAGGTGAATCACCCTTCTCTCCTTTTTAAAAATAATTTTATTTGAAAGCAAAGTCACAAATTTACTTAAATAAAGCCAAAGAAACATGGTGCATTCTTAACACGGTTATGCCACTCAGTGGTTAAGGACAGTTCCCCTCAAATGGCACAGCTGACATCTGCAGCAGTGTAGACTTCTGGGTCCCAACAAATTGAACTATAATGCACTGCATTGTATTGCATATCTCTGTACTATCAGAGATAATTGACATTCTTTCTTAAGTTATATACAATAATACAGTGTATTATCCATGTCTGAGACTAGATCAAATCTAGCATATCTCAGTGAGGTCTTTTGGGTTGAACTCAACTGAAGTCCATTTATTATAGTAGCGTGTACTACTGTTCTTAACTACTGTGGTTAAGAGTAAGGTGGTGTTCCCATTATCAAGTCTATTGTTGGAGGCATCTCTCCTTATTAAAAAAATTGCCATCTGAACAGAAACATTATGCACACAGTGTCACCCTAGCAGTGAATTCTTTTACCACACTTAGGGGAAAAACTTTTTTGGGGGTGGGTCTACTGTCATTTTGAGTTTTCCCCTTCTCCTCATTCCAAATGTATTTTTTCAAAGTCATATTTGCCAACCAGGTAGGCCCAGTGCATGTCAGCAAGGCACTAAGTTAAGGGTGCTGTGACATCCTCAGGGCCCTTCGTTTTTGGTTTTTATTTTGTTTAGAATTTCCCAGGAGTTTATCAATGTTTATTTCAAAAAATTAAAAGGAAAAAAACCCGTGCTGAATATTGATACAAAACTTGTTTGGGTTTTTTTTTTTGGGGGGGTTAAATATAGGGGTTAATATTGGGGGATGAGAGAACAGATAGCAAGAAATGGAGAAAAGTAAGAGTATTGAAGAGAAAGTATTTTAATGCTTTGGTGTATTTCGTGAACTATACGTCAACAGTAGGTACATATATGCATGTGTGCATGTTCCGCTACATTGTCTTACTTTAACAGCCTCTCATTTACACTTAAATGTGTTTATCTGAATAATAAATTAGTCTATCTAGTGTATTATATTTTCTTAACATAATCAAGTATTTCCATGTACTTGAGTGGTCCAAAATTGGGGTGAAAATGTATTATTTTTTTAAAAAGCTTTTGTAAAACCAGGGAATAGTTTGGTAAAAATTGGCAAACACTGACAACAAAGGGCCTTAGACATCCTTCATTCTGAATTTCCAGTCACACAGAGGTAGAGCCATATGCATGCGTTTTATTCTTCATAGACTCCAGCTATTGTTTTCTTAGCTCTGCAGAATAATGAAATGGCTGTCAATGCAGAATTGAAATAATTTGTGCCTTGTATGGTTTGCAGCACATACATACCAAAACTTGCATCCCATTTCTCAAAATTGTGTTTTAACTGCTGGAAGTGGATGTCTTGTTTACCTTTACCTTTTCAATTCCTTGTCCCTTCAGAAATGGGTCTTCCAAACCTCAGAATCCTGGGCTTTCATCTGTTGTATTTTTTACGTTTTCATTTCCTTTCTCTCAGAGGCCTTGTGTTATCAAAATCCCCTCCCCAGCAGGGTTTTTGTTCCTTCTGGGTCAGGTGTTGCCATATCTGCTAGAGCAGGGGTTCTCAAACTTCATTGCACTGCAACTCCCTTCTGACAACAAAAATAACTACATGACCCCGGCAGGGAGTACTGAAGTCTGAGCCTGCCGAGCCCTGCTGCCCGGGGTGGCAGGGCCAAAGCCAAAACCTGACCCCCACTGCCCTAGGTGGGGGAGCCAAAGGCCGAGCCCCACCGCCATGAACAGGGGGCTCAAAGCAGAAGCCTAAGGGCTTCAGCCCCAAGCAGGAGGCCTGAAACCTGAGCCCTGCCGCTTCGGCTTCAGACCCAGGCGGTGGGGCTCTGGCTTTGGCTTTGGCTTTGGCTCCGGGCCCCAGCAAATCTCAACCATTAAAATGGGGTTGCAACCCACTTTGGAGTCCTGACCCACAGTTTGAGAACCGCTGTGCTAGAGGGATTTGCCAGAGGTAGACAAGAGGCAATGCCTTCTTATCTTCTTTATGCTGACTGCAGTTTGTTTCTGCGGTTTTTCCTTTTATGCTGCTTTGTCACTTTCCTGCTGCCCAAGCAAAGGAATGAATTAAGATGAAAATTTTCTGTGTTTTTTAGATCAAAATTAGATGTAATGTTTAGAATGGCCCAAGGGGGTAGAACTAGCAGTAATGGGATGAAATAGCAAAGGAAATCTTAGGCGGAATATCAGGAAACATTTTCCAGTAGTGAGATCTAATAGAGTATGGGATAATCTCCTGTCACTTAGGTCATTTTCAGACTGGACTGGACAAAGCATTTGAAAATACACTGTAGGAGCAATCTCCCATTGGCAGTGGGATGGATAAAATGATCTTTTTCATCTCTAATTTATCTGATTCTACAGGGCTCTAGATTTGCTAACTTCCTGTAGATTTTGTGACAAAAGAAGACTAAAAGACCAGGCAAATCATGCTTTCTAGAAGATATTTTATTCATTTTTATGGGGATTGCAAAGCACTTTAAGTTTCATTGTTCCTGGTGGAAGGTGTGTCTCTCTGCCCCACATCCCTTATTTCTTTTTCTCTACCCCTTGGCTATCCTATATTGGTGCCTAGAAGTTTAAAAGAAATGCTACCTTCGTCCTTTAACAGCCCTTCCCTCACTCTCCTCAACCCCCTTCCCCTGCCCATATCTCTTTCCTCCTTTCGTAACGGGCAGTACAAAAGCTGTACCTCTTACACTAAACTCCTACTATACCTCTTCAGAAGTGCATCACATTCTAGCTATTCTTTTACACAGGCCCTGGTACCATGGCCTCCGATCCCTCCCCCATCTTGCAGTAGATCAGACTGATCCCACTGCATACTGAGTGGAGCTCTTGCTCACTCTATTGTCTGAGGGGGCTCATTCTTTTGGACTAACAGCAGCTTGCTGATCCAGGTTGTTGAGTAGTATCTGTAGGTCAGTGGCTTTCCATTTCCAAACTTGGATCTGGTGGGAGGAGAGAGAAAAGAAAGATGTCATACAACAGAGCTATGAATCGGCAAGAGGCAGCTGCAGTGGTTTTTCCATTAATATTTGTAGAAGTAGAAATTTAGAGGAGCTGAATAAAACTCCAATAATAAACAATTTCTTCAGCTGTTATACAAGCTTCTGTCTTGCGGAATGCTGGAAGACCTTGTAGTGGTAGCTGGTACTTAAAGATTTCCAAATTGAACGGGTCTAAAATAAAAGTAACAGAACATATTAAACTGGTCTGGCATTTTCCAAGAAAAAAATCAATATACATTTGTCACAGTAGACGATTGATAGCTGAGATGAAAGTAAATTATGCTAGCTCCAAGAGCGGGAATTTTAAACAAGAGACTGAAGGAAATATGCAAAATGGAATAAACAAACACCACTGTTTTTCCAAGCTGAATGAGGATATTCGATATTAATCCCTTTGCAGTGGTGAGCTATATGGACCTCCCAGTTCCTTGCCCAAACAGTCTTTGCTTATTATTCACTACAGAATTCTAGAATCATTTAGGTTGGAAGGGACCCCTAGTGGGTCTTACTCAATATGACCATAAGCTCTAAGTGTATATGAACAATCATTTATTTTTAACATATTACGCAGTGACACTGTGTTTAGTGCTGTACAAGACAGTAAATATGAAGGTAGCACCCACTTCAGAGTTCATAGTGCAACTATAAACAAAAACAAGACACCCCAGGACAACCAGAGTTGTCCATAGCCAGGAGCTACCATAGCCGGTTCCCTCCCTCATTTAAAAAACTGTTGTAAACTGACTTAGACAGGGTGAGTGAGGTAACATCTTTTATTGGCCCAACTACTGTGGTGAGAGAGACAAGCTTTTACGCTTACCTGGAACCAAGGATCCAAGTAAATTATGCCCTGGACTTATTTTATAATCTTTTGTTTTTGTTTTTTTTAAATGGGAAAACTGTTCGAAGGCTGGGCATGCCTTGTGGCTCTCACTCTGAGACAAATGGCTGTTGTCGTTTTTGAGGCGAAATAGCAGCATAGGGGAAGGTTTAAAAGATGTGTGCAGGAACCTACCATTGGATTGTACTGTGGGTGGGGCAGGTGCTCAGCGTGCTTATCTCATTGGAATGATCATGTGACCCACCCTTTTCTGAGTATATCTTGAGCCAGGCCATGTTATTAATGACTTGCTGATTCCAGAAGAACCAAAGTGGAGCCATAGAAAAGAACTGATAAATGCATAAACCCCAGTCCTGCTCCCAGTAAAATTGTTAGTAAAAATTGATTTCAGTAAGAGGAGGATCAGCCCATATGTTGTAAGTTACTTTTCCAGCTTTTAGCCCTTTCCCTCATGATGTTGTTCTGCAGCATTGGGAGTGTACATACTGCTGCACAAAAGGTAAAATAAGTTCGAATTTTGATACAACTATACATCAAGTTTGTGATCAACTGCCTGCTTATTTGCGTGTTCTACTAGCCATGCCTCGTGTCTAACACACATGCCTTTTGGGTGGTTTTGGCACTCATTGTGTGAGTTATTAGACAGATACTAAATACAGAATAGAGAAATGAAAAACTACATATTTTGCTTGGAAATGCTGTCTGTATTTCACCAAGTTTTGACAAGATCAAACCTCTAACTAAATTATTTGGCTTGTGGACAATTCTGTTCTTAGATCTGCTGAGCTATTGTGTAACCATTAGCTCATATACTCACCAATCAGAACAACCAAATGACCAATTACTTAAGGCTACGTACATTGTATTTAAAAAACAATAATCATAGTGCGTTGTGAAGCCTGTAATGTTAATTGTCTGTTAGGACATTATAATTGCTGTAATTATGTGCAAGGAAAACGATATAAGGGATGTACATTATGTTTTTCCTACACTTTACAATTGGCGATCTGCTAAATCTTCCACTTAGAATTTTGCTACTCATTTTGAAAAAGATTAAAAGCCCTCCATAGAAGTTAATAGTATGATCTAATCTGTAAACCTGGGCTTCCGGGTGTTATTTTTAACCCCGAGTTGTGGTTGTCTAAAGCTGTTATATATAAAAATCATAGATGAAAATCTATACTGCTTGACCAGTCCGACCTACACTCAGTTTTTCTGGAATCCAGCTGCGAGAGAGCCCTCAGCACAAATTGCTAGCCTATTGCATCCCACAGTCACTGTAAGGAAGTGGGCCAAAAGCTCCTCCGTGTGGGATTAAAGGAATGTGTAATGGATTAAAGATCAGAAATGTTAATTAAGAAATGGTCTATTCTAATAAGATGCCTTCAAGGGCACAGTACCAAAAAATGAGGAATTGTCTCCTTTTGGCAACACAGCTTCTGTTGTAATGAAATTGGAGTGCATGGGTAAGGGAGGAACAAATGTAAGCCTCGTTTTAAAGACATTTGCTTCAAAAGAAACAAATTAATTAGCAACAAACATAGGAATACAAAAACCAAAATGATATTAAAGCTGAATGTTACTGCACAGCATGCAGATTTAGACATGTTCGTTGCAGATTCATGTTTTCTTAAGTACCGTTGTGACTGAGAAAGATGGACTACTTCAATTCATTGATATTTAAGCAGTACTAAAGTACTTTGGCTGCAAAATACCTCTTTTGCTGGAAGTTTTGATACGCTTGAAGTGAATGTATGCAAGTTTTTGGGTTTTTTTTGTTTTGTTTGTATTTAATTTTCTAGGCACACAAAGTCTAGTACATTCATTGCTGGTGTAAAACTTTAACACTGTATTTGTGGAGAAAGCATTTGTCTTTGTTTAGAAGAGAGAAGTAGCAAAACTCAAAACTGTGGTATTCCTATTTCCTTTAAACTGGAGAACTTTAAACTTTACATATAAAAGGAAGTTCATTGTTAGATTTTGTGCAAAATCCAGAAGGTGTTTTTGAGGGCTGTGAAACATTATTGCAATGTGAACATCGTTATAACTAAGGCAAATCTGTGTTTTCTTAAATTCTTGACAGTCACTGAAACTGCTGTTTTGTTAGCAAACAAGCTGTTACATTTTCTTCTGTTAAACTCATCAAAAGGCTGGAAGGAAAAGTCAGGTAATTTTAGCAGAGTTTTTCCTCGTGGTGGCCACTTCTCATTCCTTCCCACGCTTTTCTACCTCCTGATGTCTTAGTGCTGAAGCTACAACATTTCTTAAGCGAATTATTTGCTAGCATAAAATGGAGGGACTTGTAGGCAAATTTCTTACCTCTCAGTTGGAAGCTTTCATTTGGATAAAGAAAACCACGGCCACTGTAATGCTCTCTGTGTAGTATGTTTATATATTTTAAGCCTCTAGCTATTGATTGAACCACAGCTAAAGAGAATTTTCAATTTGAAAGAAATATTGATGCAGTGTTACATACGTGCGCACCAATGGATATGTATGACAAGGAAGGGTTTGACTAAAACATTTTGGCATAACGAACTACTTGAGGACAGTGCTTCAGAATTAGGTTTGTAGCTCTAGCTTAGGGTGACCAGATATCCCGATTTTTATAGGGACAAGTCCCAGTTTTTGGGTCTTTTTCTTATATTGGCTCCTATTACCCCCCACCCCCTGTCCCGATTTTTCACATTTGCTGTCTGGTCATCCTACCTAGCTCTATACATGTTATGTAAAGACTTAACTACAAAGAACATTCTGGTGCAGAGATGATATAATCACATGAAAGACTGTAGTTATGTAGCTGGCTTATTACCTGTTAATCTAAATTCTAAAAAAAACAAACACAAAACCAGAGAAAGAGGCAAATGATGTAAGAATACTTTCACTTGCTAAATCGTGTTTTTTTTCCCCCATTCCCCTAATTTAATTTAGGATAGGTTCAAATATGGAATCAGATTAGGTGGGCACTAGGGTTCATGGTTAGGTTTATTTAGGGGTAGGGCTCAAATCTGGATTATATGGTGCTGAAATCTCTTGGTCTGTTTTTATGAGATTTCATTTGAATTCAAATGGGAATGTAGACTCAGAGAAAATCATAGAAATTTTTCTGATCCAAAGAGTTACGGTATATTCTGACCTTTCCAAAATTTGGAGTTTGGGTTTGAGATTCCAGTTTTGCTCCATCTCTAATTTTAATTGATTCCATTTATGGTATTAGATAAAAAATAGGAAGGGAAGTACGTAGATTTGGTTTGGAGTAGACCTCTACTGGGAACAACAGAGCAAAGGTTCCCAAGTAGGAAGTTTATTCCATAATTTCCTTCTGTGCATTCACTGGCACAAACTTGGTGCATCTGGTATTGGCCAGTTATGGAGATAGGATACTGGACTATTTGGACTCTTGAGAAGTTCCAATCTGACAATTCCTATCTTCCTCCAAAAGCTTTGAACAATAACATAAACAACTAAAATATATGTTTATTTTAATTTCAACTGCAATGGCGATGTCTTAAATTCTGCATCTTTGATTTAAAATAATAGGGATTATTTGTTAGAATAATGCCAATTTTACAAAGCATTTAACTGTTTGTGTGTGTATGTGTGTGTATAGACACACGCACACATATAAAACCCCTCTGTACATAATTTATTTGATTGTAACTTTATATCAGGCTCCTCTTTGGTAGGAATTCTAAAACAGGAGACTATATATCCTGTTAAAGAAATATTTCATGTAAAATCATTTGGCTTTTAAAGCTTGATCATATTAAACAAAATAAATGAATTTGCATATTTCTCTGTCATATCCGTGAGCCATATTCAAAGTCAATAGGGTTATGTGGGTGTAAGTGAGAACATCATTTGGCCCACAGTGCCACAAAAGCACTTGATTTTACTTGGTAAAATAACTTTCTTAACTTTCCTGATAAATATGAAATTCCAGATAATTATCTTGCTTCACGGACAAGACTTTATATTGACTGAGGTTAATTTTTTTTTCCCTAATTTTTGTTGTGGAGAACTGGCATTCCTGGTAGTTTCTCCTTCAGCCTGTACCACAGTTTAGGAGCTTGTGAGACAACTATATGAAAGAGATCCCTGCAATTGTGCATTGTAACATCTGGAGTGTAGCGAGTACTGTACTGCTACATCTCTTTCCTCTCTGTCTAGTTTTTGTGGTGTTCGTCAGAGGAGCAGGTAACTCAGAGAAAGGAAAGGCAAACATCCTGATTAATAAAATGGATGCCTTTTACAAAAAAAAGCTTCTACCTCCAGAAACCTGCCTTAAAAACCTATTTTAAGATAACAAAAGAAAATGAATTTGTGGATTCCTCAGTTATGAATGGGAGGAGCATTACAGGCAGGAAGGGCACAGGTTTTGCAGGTCAAAATTGTGATGCTTGGCAGACCCACATGGGGATGCTTGTACAATGGTGTTAATCCCTTCCTGGTTAAATCCCACTGAAGTCAGCAAGTCAGTGGTGTTACACGAGATGTCATTTTGGCTCTGGCTCTTTGCTTTGTATTTGGGTTTATCCACAACTGTTAGTTCCTTACTTTCATTGGAGTAGTATTCACACATGCTATTTAGTGGGGAAATAAATGAAGACCAAATAGAAGTGCAAATTATATTTCATCATTCGTTTTTAGCTTCCCCATCCACTGGGATGTACGCATTATTGTTGAGCATTTTCTGAAACACCAGTTAGCTAATGGCCAAATTGGCAAAATTTACTCTAGATGAAAAATAGCAAAATTGCTAATTTTCGTTATGGTTTTGCTTTAAGTGTTTCATGCAGCTGTAATGTTGAAGACACCAGCAACATCACCTCTATAGATGCTATTTGCTGCATATCTGCATTTATGTTTTAACAAGTAAGCCAAAGGTACTGCCTTCATTGCAGAATCACACTGTGGTCTCTGTTTGCCATTTATGCCCACCCTTCCAAAAAAGAGATCAGAGCACATTGTGTGGGTTGTTCAGTATATATGCTGTATTCTGAAATAAGGATTTTCATTAGCAAGGATGTTCCTCCAAAACAGTTAAAAATAGAGTGTTGAATGCCTGGGCTTTTTTGTACACTGAAGTTTTAAATCTGTTTGTATTTTAAGTGCTTTTAGTTACACACCTCTAGCATTCATACTGTACGTACTACAGAACTGTTAACAACACGTTAGATGAGAAAAAATGTTCTACGAGTTAAGTGATTTTAGCTTGACACTGTAGTCATATTTTAAATCTGTACCTGGTTAATGAACTTTGTGATCAGAGTATATAATTTATTGAAGACATAGGAAGTAGAAGTGATTTTAAATATAGGCTCCTCATGTATTGTGAACAGGGTGGGAGGATGAGAAATCTCTCTCCTTTGACTTTAAACCTCTTAAGAGAAGGGAAGCAATGTGGCATAATACTGCCTCATTCCATGAATCTACATGGGCATATCCCCAGAAACCGCACATGATCCAGATCCCACAAGGTTAGTGGGGCTCGGGGAGAGTTGTTCTACACAGTATCGATCTCCATGAGGGAAGTTCATGCTTACCATTCAGATTACCTTCTCCCTAGTCCCACTCTGTACATTCTTTTGCCAAGAGATGAGATTTAGGGGTGGACAAAGTGAGAAGAGAGGTAAAGAAGCTGTGGCATCAAGAAGGAGTGGGGACCTGATAAATAGTGGGGAAGGGCTGACCCCGCCCCCAAATGTATCCCTTGAGATCTGTGCAAAAGTCCTATGGAGATCTATGTAGTTGGAGAGAGAGGCTTCTTGTGCTGTCTGCAAGCCCGCAAACCCCATCCCTTCGATGCAACGAGACACTTGAGTATTCCTTATGGAGTTTTCTGCTTAACTTTGCTCCCCTCTTGTGTTCTTTAGTGTGGGTGAATGATGTAACACAAAAGGAAACACTGGTGCCTTCCTTCAGAAAGAGACTAGGTATAGGAAAGGCCAACAACACAAAACGTGCAACACTTTACATGCAGGATGCAGGGAAGAAAAGGCCTTTTTTTTTACCATATAATCCCTTCTCTCATAGGGTTTCAGTGTAGAATGTGCTGCTTTGTAGAATTAAGTTCTTGAGTATGGGTTTCTTAATTGTCAGCATCTAAAATGCTAAAATGCAAATTTAATAATTTAAGGACTAAATCTGGGTCTGGTCCCCTGCAAAGAAACCTACTCTTTTAAAATGGCTAATTTATTATTATTATTACATTTTACCTTGTACAGAGTACACAGGGAATGGGACTGCAAAAGAGCACATCAACTAAATTAGGGTTAATTAGAAATCCTCCCAAATAGCTGGTGCTTCATCAGCAACAGAACAGCATGTAAATAAATCTAATTTCTCTTCAACTAAACTCTTCACAAGCTTAATTATAGCAGCAACAATGTTTTTTTTTTCATTAGTGAAAGAGGGTCATTATTAGCTCTGTCTGGTAACAGTTATTATGAGCAGTCTCAGGTACCACCTTTCATAGGTGTCCTTTGAGACTGCGGAAGAACTCGAGGAACTTTCAGCATATACTGTAGAGTCCAATTAAGGTAGGTGGTTTGCAAGAAACATGAGAAGCAGAAGGCACGAGTACAAATAATAATAATAGTAAGAAAAAAAATCTAATAAAAATTCTGGAGAGACTTTGGTTAATTATGTAAAGTATTTCCCCTGTTTGGATTTTTGGCCTCTCCAGTTTTTTACCCATTGTCAGTTTTGCCCTAAAACATTCACTCGTAAGTATTTTATTTATGTATTTATTTTTAAGAATAAAAAGCCCCCCTGCACAAGTTTTTAGCATTCTGCCAATTACTTCATGTTGTATACTGCCTACTGTTTTAGCTCTCAAGACCTGAAATATTAGAGGAGGAGTTGAAGGGAGACAGGACTTTAATGCCTTAGTTTTAACTCTTTTAAATACCTTTTCACACTTCCTTTACCACATACCGTTAGGAAAAAGAACCAAGGAACACGTTAAGAGGAAGTGTTATCACTGCTAAAAAGATCACCACACTCGAGGACTGTTGCAGCTAACTTATTATCCTAGAAATAAATAGCTGAAAGCCTCTTGTCAGAAATTAGTTAACACAAAGAAAGTACGAATCCTGCGCGCAGGTTTCAATTGGATACAGGAAGTGCACTGCTGAGGGCTCATTCAGAGGGATTAGTTTATTTCATTTGCAGCTTCATTCACAATCCATAGTGAAACTTTTTTATTTTTATTTTTAGTTTTATTAAAAACAATACATTCCTTATTCACTAGTGTCGCAAATCAGGTTTTGCCATATTAATACATTAACAGTACCAGAATAACATGGAGCAGAATTCTAACAGCATGAGCCATGCATAAGTATATTTCACTTAGTTCATCTTTAAATACTTGCTTTACTCAATTTAATTATCTGAAATTGCAGAATTAACGGCTTTGTCAAGTGAAACACGTTCTACTCGAGATTTTTGTTATCAAGGAAAGAAATTCGAAGAGAAAGTTGAGGAAGATTAATTTTTATTTGAAAGCCTGTTAAAAATGGAAATAAAGCTCAATCCGTAACCCAAAAATACATTGTATTTAAAACTTAGGAAAAGGCTAGAGAGGAACAATAAATGGCAGGAAACTCATTGGGGCTTGCTGCTAATTTGATTTCTGCACTGGTGTGTAACATGACTGTCATAAGAGTAGCTGCTGGATAAGGGAGAAATGGACATTACTCTTCCTTATGTAAGGAAGGTTGACCAGAATTACTGGGACTGCAATGCTTTTTGCAAAAGTGAGGCTTTCTGATAGCATGGCTTTCAGTTTTTAAATGCTTTTCTAACCTACATAAGAAGAGATGCACGATCTTTCCTTGTTCTCTTCTGGTTGAAATAAAAATCTTACTAAGCAAGTTAATGAATATGAAAAAAGAGCAAACTGAACTCTTGTACCATGCTCTAAATACCAACATCAAGAAATTGTATCTGAATCAACTCTTTTTGTACAATAATATACACGCCTCATGTGATCTAGGTAAATTTTTCAAAAGTGTCTAAGTCCCATTTTCAAAAACCATGTAGGTGTGTAAGAGTTTGAATCCGATTGACTTTCAGCTATATATTATTCTGCTACTGTTCATTGACTTTCAATGGGACTTTGGTCCTGTCTGCACTAAGGGGGCTATAGTGGCATAGCTACAACCTTGTAGCTGTGCCAGCATAACCCCGTAGCGTAGGCACAGTCTACAGCGACAGAAGGGGTTTTTCTGTCACCTTCCAGAGCAACAGCAGCTAGGTTGACGGAAGCATTCTTCCACTGGCCTACCTGCGTCTACACCAGAGGTTAGGTTGACATAGCTACAGCACTTAGAGGTATGCATTTTCATACTACTGAGTGCTGCAGCTATGTAGACCTAAATTTTAAGTGTAAACCAAGCCTTAGACTCCTAAGCAGCAAAGGAACTTTCAAAAAAGAGACTTTGGCTTCTAAATCATTTAGATACTTTGAAAATTTTAACTTTAGTCTAACTACACAGTACTGCAGTGAGAAGGCCAAGCAAGTTTTTCTCCTGATCCAACACCCTTTGTAGTGAATGGGAGTTATCCATTGACTTTGGGGGGAGTCAGATCAGGTGCACATGATGAGGCCCTATTTACGCCTCCATATTCAGGCAAGGTTCCCATTGACATCAACAGGAGTCTTACTTGAGAGTATAGGGGAAAATAGGGTGCCATGGATACATTTTGAATGTCTGTTCTCAAAGTTTGAAGAACTTCCATTCATCATAATAATAATACTAGAAGAGGCAGAGTCCATTCCATATGCATTCAATTGCACATTTGTCATTGTCAGTAGAGAATGATCTAGGCAGCATTTAGGCTTCATTTCTTCTATTGTTCCTTTTCTCTTTTTCCTTAATATTAATTGTATAACTTAGTTTTGTTCCCATTTTACTGAATATGATAGCTCTTTCATGACTGCATATCATTTTATGGTTGCATTTACTGACACTTTAAAACTCAAATATAAATTATCGATAAAAATTAACAAACAGAAGCAAAAATCATGTAGGTTTTGATTAAGAGATGCATTCCTCTTCATGATAGCTTTTAAACATATACTTAACTTAAGCATGTGCTTAAATGCCATCCTGAATAAGCACATGCTTAAGTGTGTTTCTGAATCAGGACCTTACTAAGTTTGCTGCTAAGAGATTCCTAAGGGTTAGGCTTACAATAACGGCCCTTATAAAGATCAGAAGGCAACATTCTAGCCCAAATCCAGAGACCAAAAGAGCAATTTCCCTTTTTAGACCTGACGTAGCAAAATATTTAAATACAGAACCAACATTCTGGATATGTTTAAGGGGATTTGAAAACACTTATGGACGCAGCCATGTTTTGTCTGTAATGGTAAATTACACTATAATTTTTTTTTAATCAACAGATTTATTTTAATCAGCAATTACTAACAGATGATATTCTAAGGAGAACTGGTCAATATCTTATTTTTCCATTTGATATGCAGCTGCTAAAACAAGCCACATATGAATTTTATTAAATCATTTGAATTTTCTATCTGTTCAAGGCACTATAGATTTAAGCCATATAGATATCTACCTCTACCTCAAAGTTTTTTTAAAAAATCATTAATAATGCATGTGAAACTGCAGAAGGATGGAACGCTAGCTTTATAATCTGTTGCGTAGCTATCAAATACCTTTAGAAAATGAATTGAGAGTTTCATGCATGTGATAGTTTGAGCAGTTTTTACAAATAAGTACATATTTATTATTCATTATTTTGAATACCATTGATGATCTGTGAGGTTTTGAGCAAATTGCTGTTTGGCATTAGAATTACTCCTTTGTGGTAGTGATGATATTATGAAAAAGGTCATGATGGAGTTGTCTTCATGCTAGGGCATTTCTGGAGCTGGAGTACCTTTCTTTAGGCCAAAACCAGAGGAGCAAGAACTTTACAGGGTATTTTCATTGAAATACACCTCTACCCCAGTATAACACTGTCCTTGGGAGCCAAAAAATCTTACTGCGTTATAGGTGAAACCGTGTTATGTCGAACTTGCTTTGATCCACCAGAGCGCACAGCCTTGCCCTCCTGGAGTGCTGCTTTACCACATTATATCTGAATTCGTGTTATATGGGGTCGCGTTATATCGGGGTAGTGGTGTATATTCCAAAGTCTGTGTTTTTCTTTACTGGACTGCATATAACTCACATTAATGTTAATGAGTTAGACAGATGGGGTGCTGATTTAGAGCCTATTAATGCAATGGGCTTTGGACAGGTTGATATAAAGAAGTGCCATAACATTTTAGGATTAGATTACATGGGGTGCCTTACTCTAACCCTTTACTCATGGAAGAGGGAAGTTTTGCCAATGGGATGATTCTCTTCTTTTCCCCCATGCTCAGCAGAAGCACCTTGATAGCAGTTCTAGCCCTGCGGTTACGGGAGGGCAGGAGAGCTGGCCGAGGAACACAACACTGGTTAATGCAGCCTAAGGCCTCTTTGCACTGCAGGCTGCAGAATCACACCCAGCCTTGATAGGAGGAGTGAATAGTAGCTGAATTGGAGGCATGCTTACAAGGGCAGTCAGGAGCTGGTGGAGCTGGGTGACAGAGCAGGGGCAAGCAAGGGGCTTGTGGTTAGATCTCCCTTACCTTTTCCGGATCCATGGATTAAGAGGACAGAATACTGAGCTGCTTCCATGAGGGATAGAGAAGTGGTAGAAGTGCCATGCATCAAATTTACAGAGTTTCTGCTCACTTTACACAGTTGTTTCCTGCACAAAGGCAATGAAATCCGTAATCTGAGGACAATCTAAAGCAGGATAGTGCATAGCAATTAAACATTTAGCATGACCAAGTCAGCCTTGCCCTCCTCCCACTGTTCCAGTTTTTAAACATTCTCTTCCAACAATTCCATAAACAGTATTTCTCCTGGCAGGGAAGCACTCACATCTCCGTATATATCCAACTAACCTACCAAATATTGAACAACTGATAAGATGTATGCCCTGCTTCACTTTGCAAAGTACCAGCACATTGTTAGTGCTGTACAAATAAACAATAATTCAGATGCTTTTTTTTGTTGTTGTTGTTCAGGAATGCATTGTAGCATAATATAATAAAACGTAAATAGCTCCAGAACAAGCATTAGAAAAGCTTGAGCTAATCCTATTGTTTGTTTGTTTAGTTTTAATAATCCCTGCAGGTTTGGTTAACACTAAATGAACATCTTTAGGTATATTTGTGATCATGTTGTTATCTGGGGGTTCATTTTACCCTTTCACTGAAATGTGGAGCTCTGAGTACCAGATCCTACCTTCCTTACTCATATAAAACACCCTTTAATTTCATGAGGGATTTGCCTCGCTAAGGATTGGCCTAAAGGATAACAGGTTTGCTCAATGTGTATTAACACATTTTCTCACACTTTTCTTGATAATGACTCAGGTACCTGTTTAATGTGCAGGATCAGTTGTGAGGCAGTTTTAATATTCATAAATCATGAACAGGTCTTTTTGGAGACATCAGCCGGCAGTTAAGAGAAGCCTTGAATGATTGGATATACCTGTTTTGACAAGCTACTCAGAGAACTCTTTAAAAAAGGGGATGATAATTGTACCACTGTAAATGGAAAATTGCATCCAGGCTGTACCTGTATTGAAATTGTCTTTACAATAGGCACTCAGGTAGGTGTTGGTTTGACTTCAGGATAATGATTTAAACATAAATTGACCCTTGATGAGGGAGTTGGAGTTTCTGGTTTAATGTATTGCAGTTTTCTCTTGCCTTCAGTGCCTTCAAATGCCACACAAAAATAATTCCTTCATAGCAAGTGCTTTTTCAGGAGATGTATGCAGTTGACAGTTAATATAGAATTATTGCCCCTGAATGCATTTTTGTAATTACTTTCCAGAGATCTGTCTTTGTGTTAGAAGACATTTCACACTTTAGTAACATAAGTGTTTGGGGAGAACATGAGCAATAATTACGAGCAGTCTTTCAGTGAAGATAAACCTAAAAATTATAAAAAAGCTAATGCTAAAGTTGGTTAGAGACAGTGAAGAATTTGTTTTGTATGTTATGGGTGTCTAAAATATCCAAGTTTAATAACCTATCAGTAAGTAAACTAAAAAAATGCAATAAAGATGCAAAGAAACTGGTTTCTAATTTTTAAGCAATAATGAAACAAAAAACTGATTAAATGTGACACATTACTTGAGACAGAATAAAGAAACTTATTCTGAGTGCTCCTATAGGAGATTTCTGCTATAATGGAAAATGAAATGACAGTTTGATCAATACAAAATTAGCATCAAAGGTTTATACTACATCTTGACTAAAGAATATCATGGATGGCCTGAAATCCAAGAAAGCCAAAGTTGCAGGAAGTTATTTTGTATGTGTGTTTGCCCATGGGACCTGATTGTGAACTCACTGAAGTTAGTGGAAAGAATCACATTGACTCCAGAGGGCTTTAGCTTGGACCCAGGATCTGTACATACATGTACCAAAATCAGTAAACCAAAACATGAGGCTAAGGTCCAAAGAAGTATTCACAAATGCACATTCTGGTGCTTAAGCACTGACATTGCTTGCAAATACATTGAGATGATGAGTGAAGTCAGTGGGAATTTCACCTATTGTACTTGCCCCAAGAGGTTCACTGTTGAAATATACAGACAACTCAGAACTCCCTAGGAAACAGAAAGGTCATCTAAGACTTTCAAACATTACTTTAGTGTATTTTCAGTGTTTAAGTTTTTCTGTTACTGGATATATAGAACTCTTGTCCAAAGATTCATAAACACTGTTCTACAGCTACGAGGTACCACTGCGATGATCATCTGGTGTGACTTTCTGTGTGACATGGGCCATAGAACTTACCCAAAATAATTCCTGTTTGAACTAGAGCATATCTTTTGGCAATAGCAATTAGAATTTTAGAAACATATATTCTCAAATCTAAGTGAGTTAAGACAAGAATGAAACCAAAGTTTTTCTTTATTTTGTACAACAGAAGAGAAGCGTACATAGGAAAAACAAATATTTTCTGTGGAACTAGCTGAGTACTGGTGGTGGGGAAAAAAAATCCAGCCAGACATACTTTGTGTTTTGGAGAACCTCCACTTTGCCGTTTGCCTAAAAATAGCCATTTCTCAGGCTTTTTCTTTATATTGCAAGTTACTAATTTGATAATAATTTATAAATGAGATGGTTAAGTTTAAAGTAGTGCCCTCAAAATATTGTTAAATTTAGGTTGTCACAAAGAGCAGGGAGACCTCACAACTAAGAATTTTGCAAAAAGTACAATGATAGAAATTGTTTAGTTGTCACATTGTAGAGCATGAGACATAAACAGCCACCTTCATCTTCATACTTTAATGCTTAGTTTGTAACATAGTCTTTTAAAAACGCATTCTTTTCCACTAAATGCATAAGTGGTGATTACTTTTTACCCATGAGCCCAATATGCATTTTTTCCCCTCACTATGAAGTTAAAAGGAAAAGTTTATATATTTAAAATGTTAAGTCAGAACCCATATTGTGGTGATTACTATTATGATATGAAATGCTATGGCACTGATACAATACACACCACCTGAAATTCACTGGCTTTTGAATACTATATATATTCATATTTTATACCTAACTCACTTCATATAGTAGTTTTAAGTTGGGTTAGTGTATTGCAGTCTGCATTACTAATTCAATGTATTGTTGTTTGAAAGAGTTATCTGGCACTAAGCAGGCTGTCCTCATCCTTGCCCTTCCAAAAAAACTCCCATAGCACCATTCTTGCTTGCCTGGACAGTCTGTTGTCAGAATCAAACAGATGACAGCTTGGAGAAGTTGGAATGGCCATAGCCCTAGGAGGTCACAAGGAGGTAACAATATACAATTTTCATGGTTCAAGGGTAGCCTTATCCTACTGTTCTTCATTACAGTACTGCAGTGAGTTCAATTTTATTAAGTTTTAAGTCTTAGGAGGCCAACACCATTAACTACATGCTGAATCAAATAATTTTTTTGTGTTATGATTGTTTTTTCCTCTTGTTGAGAGAGGAGAGGAACTGATGCACAGAATTCTAAGTCTGTAAGAAGTGTTTGTTTGAGCCGTGAGTGGATTGCATAGAAACCTGAATTTCAGTTGCTTCGACATCTTTAATATATAGGTCCCATACAATTTGACATAGCCTGCAATTTGCTGCAGTATTTCATGTGCTATCTTTTCTGTGGTCTTCATTTGTTTTTTCAGCCATTTTTCTGTTTCATTTTTTTTTATGGTGTATTGACACTGAGTGTGAAAGACTTAGGCTGCTGTGCACTTTAAAATCCTAAACATTCTTGCTTTTGATCCAGTTAGCATGTAGTAGAGATCAACAGAGTGCCTTTGCCTCAACCTAATGCTCAGATTGAACTTCTATTTTTCCACATAACTTGGTCTTGTGAACCAACACATTCACTTCTTTTTGTGCGTGTTTGAAATACACCTCTACCCCGATATAACGCTGTCCTTGGGAGCAAACAAATCTTACTGCATTATAGGTGAAACTGCGTTATATCGAACTTGCTTTGATCCGCCGGAGTGCGCAGTCCGTCCCCCCTGCCCAGAGCACTGCTTTACCACATTATATCTGAATACATGTTATATCGGGTTGCGTTATATCGAGGTAGAGGTGTAGTTTTATTTTGTAATATAGCAAAGTAGAACTACTAACAAGTGCATTCACTGCAGCTTGTGTGCTGTATATGTACAGTTGTAAGGTACAATACAAGCATACACATGATAAAGATTTCAGTATTTTAAAAGGATTTTTAAAAACGATCTTAAAGCTACAAAAACATGCTTCACTGGGAATATACAGCAAATGAGAAACTTCTCTGCCTACATTCTTTAACCTCAGATTTGTTTGCTCTTTCTAACTGGGGAATATTAATAACTTTTTGCCCAAATTCATTGTTCTTGGACTACAACCTGCAGATAATTTTGGGCATCTCTGTTAATATTTAAAAGCTGTCTCTGATATTATAAGATAACAAACTTATACAGTTAATTCAAACACAGACCCTGAACTGACATTTAACAATAGAAAAACACTTACTAATAAGATTTTAGATTAGGCTTTTTACCCTTAGTTTTTCTTTTGTGCCCACTTTTTAAAATTATACATGAAGTTTCTTCTGCTTTTAAGAGTTCACTGGCCAACATGAAATCACAAAATGGGAACGTTTTGCCTTGTTGGTAAAACATGGGACAGATTCGTTTCTGGTGCAATACCACTGAAGTCAGTGAAGTTACATCAGGGATTAATTTAGCTCCATCAGTTTGGCTGGTTATAACACCAAAGCTTCCATTTCTTAGGCTATAAATCTTTTCATCTGTGACTTTTTCTCCAACCACTTGGTCTGCATCTCTGGACAAACATTCAGAAAATATTTTAAATGTTGGCAAGGCCTTTTTTTTTTTTTTTTTTTTTTTTTGCGTGCTGCTACTAAGATACTGTGTTTATCAAATGGATATGGATATGTTGCTGTGAATGTGCCCTCTGGGTATTCACCTTATGGTGGGTTTTGAAGGTGTGTCCTAAAGTACTATTGCATATATTGGGTTGGTGGGGGAGTTTTGGAACTCCTTCACAAAGAAATTCTGCAGGACTGGATCTTCCTTGTCTGCCGTTGGAAGCCCCAGGATACTAAGATTCTCCTTAATAAAGGGCATGTCCTCTGTTCAGTGCATGTGACTTGGGTCCTCTCTTCTGACAAATCCAGGAGGAAGCTGTGTTCCTGTGTGTGTTGGCTTAAGAGGGTGGTGACCATCTTATCACAGTGTGACTGCTCTGCTAAGATGTTGGTGAACTAGAGGTGTCAGTATCTTGGCCTTTTTTTGTTTTTCTTCATATTTTCAAAGTGACCAATGTGACTTCTGTGGTGTGCATATGTTTACATGTATAGCTGTTATAACTTGTCAAGTGTAAGCATTTGTACCTGTGTCTGGTTAAACTACTTACAAAAGAAGTGTTGCGCAATTAGAAGGTGAATGCATTATCAACTATAATGAGACATACTTTTTATAGAAGCCCCACAACTTGAGGAATTTAAAATTAGATTGCACATAGTACTAGATAATATACTATAGGGCAGTGGTTCTCAACCAGGAGTCTGGGCCCCCTGTGGGGCCACGAGCAGGTTTCAGGGGGACCGCCAAGCAGGGCCAGAGTTAGACTTGCTGCAGCCCAGGGTAGAAAGCTGAAGCCGCACCGCATAGGGCTGAAGACCAGGGCCCTGATCCCTGCCACCTTGGGCTAAAGGCAGAGCCTGAGCAACTAAGTTTTGCGAGACCCCCTGTGGCATGTGGCACCACGCAACTGTCCTGCTTGCTAGCCCCTAAAATGCCAGCTCTGGCTTTCATATGCAGAAAACTAGTAGTTGTGGCACAGGTGGACTGTGGAGTTTCTATAGCATGTTGGGCAGGAGGGAGGGGCTCAGAAAGAAAAAGGTTGAGAACTCCTGCTATAGGGAATAATGCTGCACTTCGCCTTGCAAAATTGTACTGAAAATGTATCAGAACAAGCACAAAATGACCTTGCTTGCCTTTTACCATGATGACAGGAAAAAGAGCGATATTTTATTTGCCCCTTTCTTTTTGTAATTCTGAAATTGCCTAAAAGGTTCTTTCCATCACTAATTTCTATGGACTAAATCCTGAGAGGAAATGTGTACTTGCATCTCCCAACTGCAAATCAATGGGAATTGCATAGATTCATAGATTCACAGACTCTAGGACTGGAAGGGACCTCGAGAGGTCATCGAGTCCAGTCCCCTGTCCTCATGGCAGGACCAAATACAGTCTAGACCATCTCTGATAGACATTTATCTAACCTACTCTTAAATATCTCTAGAGATGGAGATTCCACAACCTCCCTAGGCAATTTATTCCAGTGTTTAACTACCCTGACAGTTAGGAACTTTTTCCTAATGTCCAACCTAAATCTCCCTTGCTGCAGTTTAAGCCCTTTGCTTCTTGTTCTATCATTAGAGGCTAAGGTGAACAAGTTTTCTCCTTCCTCCTGATGACACCCTTTTAGATACCTGAAAACTGCTATCATGTCCCCTCTCAGTCTTCTCTTTTCCAAACGAAATAAACCCAATTCCTTCAGCCTTCCTTCATAGGTCATGTTCTCAAGACCTTTAATCATTCTTGTTGCTCTTTTCTGGACCCTCTCCAATTTCTCCACATCTTTCTTGAAATGCGGTGCCCAGAACTGGACCCAATACTCCAGTTGAGGCCTAACCAGCGCAGAGTAGAGTGGAAGAATAACTTCTCATGTCTTGTTTACAACACACCTGTTAATGCATCCCAGAATTACGTTTGCTTTTTTTGCAACAGTATCACACTGTTGACTTATATTTAGCTTGTGGTCCACTATGACCCCTAGATCTGCCGTACTCCTTCCTAGACAGTCTCTTCCCATTCTGTATGTGTGAAACTGATTGTTCCTTCCTAAGTGGAGCACTTTGCATTTGTCTTTATTGAACTTCATCCGGTTTACCTCAGACCATTTCTCCAATTTGTCCAGATCATTTTGAATTTTGACCCTGTCCTCCAAAGCAGTTGCAATCCCTCCCAGTTTGATATCGTCTGCAAACTTAATAAGCGTACTTTCTGTGCCAACATCTAAGTCGTTGATGAAGATATTGAACAGAGCCAGTCCCAAAACAGACCCCTGCAGAACCCCACTTATTCCTTTCCAGCAGGATTGGGAGCCATTAATAACTACTCTCTGAGTACGGTTATCCAGCCAGTTATGCACCCACCTTATAATAGCCCCATCTAAATTGTATTTGCCTAGTTTATCGATAAGGATATCATGCGAGACCTTATCAAATGCCTTACTAAAATCTAGGTATACCACATCCACCGCTTCTGCCTTATCCACGAGACTCGTTATCCTATCAAAGAAAGCTATCAGATTGGTTTGACACGATTTGTGCTTTACAAATCCATGCTGGCTATTCCCTATCACCTTACCACCTTCCAAGTGTTTGCAGATGATTTCTTTAATTACTTGCTCCATTATCTTCCCTGGCACAGAAGTTAAACTAACTGGTCTGTAGTTTCCTGGGATGTTTTTATTTCCCTTTTTATAGATGGGCACTATATTTGCCCTTTTCCAGTCTTCTGGAATCTCTCCCGTCTCCCATGACTTTCCAAAGATAATAGCTAGAGGCTCCGATACCTCCTCTATTAATTCCTTGAGTATTCTAGGATGCATTTCATCAGGCCCTGGTGACTTGCAGGCATCTAACTTTTCTAAGTGATTTTTAACTTGCTCTTTTTTTTACTTTATCTTCTGAACCTACCCCCTTCCCATAAGCATTCACTATGTTAGACATTCCTTCAGACATCTCAGTGAAAACCGAAACAAAGATGTCGTTAAGCATCTCTGCCATTTCCAAGTTTCCTGTTACTGTTTCTCCCTCCTCACTGAGCAGTGGGCCTACCCTGTCCTTGGTCTTCCTCTTGCTTCTAATGTATTGATAAAAAGTCGTCTTGTTTCCCTTTATTCCCATAGCTAGTTTGAGCTCATTTTGTGCCTTTGCCTTTCTAATCTTGCCCCTGCATTCCTGTGTTATTAGCCTATATTCATCCTTTGTAATCTGACCTAGTTTCCATTTTTTATATGACTCCTTTTTATTTTGTAGGTCATGCAAGATCTCGTGGTTAAGCCAAGGTGGTCTTTTGCCACATTTTCTATCTTTCCTACCCATCGGAATAGCTTGCATTTGGGCCCTTAATAGTGTCCCTTTGAAAAACTGCCAACTCTCCTCAGTTGTTTTTCCCCTCAGTCTTGATTCCCATGGAACCTTACCTATCAGCTCTCTGAGCTTACCAAAATCCACCTTCCTGAAATCCATCGTCTCTATTTTGCTGTACTCCCTTCTACCCTTCCTTAGAATTGCAAACTGTATGATTTCATGATCACTTTCACCCAAGCTTCCTTCTACTTTCAAATTCTCAACGAGTTCCTCCCTATTTGTTAAAATCAAGTCTAGAACAGCTTCCCTCCAGTAGCTTTTTCAGCCTTCTGAAATAAAAAGTTGTCTGCAATGCAGTCCAGGAATTTATTGGATAGTCTGTGCCCCGCGATGTTATTTTCCCAATTGCAGGTGCTCATAACCTCTTGGGATTTAGACCCATCATTATGTGTCTCTAATTGTATGCTGCCAGTTAATGCCCATAGCTTTTATTTTTATTTATTATTGTTTGTATTATTATAGTGCCTAAGAACCCTAGTCAAGGATCAGGACCCTATTATGCTAGGCTTTGTACAAACACAGAAGAAAAAGGTAATCTTTTAACATACAAAATATAATGGGTGAAATCCCAGCCCCATTGAAGTCAAATGAGAGTTTGGCCATTGACTTCAATGGGGCCAAGATTTCCTCCTGTGTAATTTATTTTAAAAGTGTCAGTTCTAAAAATTGTATGGTTTCCATAACAGAAAAATTCATGAACAGTTCACATGCTACACATCACTATATTAATTATATACTAATTCTAATTTCAAATAAGCCAAATTTAATTAATTCCTCTCCTTGGTGTATTTCTTAGGTCAGCATGCCACTTGATATATTTTGGCCTTTTCTATTTTTGAAGTACTAGCCTTATTTCTAGAAAATAAACCATCTCTTATTGAAAAAAAAAATTAAGACTCACTGAAAACACTAACCATAGTGGCAAATAAAGTAACATTTTACTGACACTATTGTCCAGACTGTCATTAAGATAGTAGGGTATAATATTAGTGTGTAGATGCACAGCAAACGTTTTAAACCTGATACAATACAAACTGGCTGTTTTCTGTAACTTTAGGTATAGTAAGTTATATTTTCAAGGCTGATAATTCAAATTGAAGCCTCTACTTCAGTTATGCAGCCAAGTGATTAAATACATTGAAAGCAACCATTTCTAATGGTTGCTTTCAGTCATGTGGACATTCAGTAGTCTGTTCAGTATCTTGTTGGAGACACTGTTGAGTATGAGTGGTTACGAATTTCAACCTTGATTCTTTCATCATCAGTATGTGGATTTTTTGAGTATCCTATGTACTTGCAGCTCAGGTATGCTAACTGTACCTAGCATGCATGTCTGTGAAACACAAAGATTTTTTTATTAGAATTAATTAGCAATCATTTATTTTAACAAACCAGTGCCAGCAGTTTTCTTGTGTTGACTTTTCCACATAACCTCTGTGCTACAGACAGATTTGTCCTGGTGTTGCTTGGTAACAGTATGTCAGTGTTAATATGCTACCCTCTCAATAATATGTACCTTGTGGGAATTCCTGGATATATCAGTAAGTGTGATTTATTTTTTTATTTTTATTTATTTTTTTTACAGTATATACAATAGCATAAGTAATAGTGTCCTAATCAGATTAAGCAATTCAAGCTCTAAGGCCATCGTAAATATTTACCGCTCAGGCAAATAATGAAACTTGCACTTGATAGCATGTTTTATTCACTGATCTCAAAGCATCTTTATAAAGGTGGAGAAGTGCTTATCTTCATGTTATAGACTGACAAACAGGCATGGAGAGGTTAAATGACCGGCCCAAGACAGACAGAATTAGTGACAGGGTGGGTTTCCTGACGCCTGTTGATCAAACCACTACTTCATGCTGTCTTGTCCATATCTGCTGGGGAACTGAGCCTTCTGACAGGTAAGCAGAATGGTCTCTATGGCCATTTGTGAGACACTCTTTGGTTTCCACCCCCTCTTTATTCCTGGTATGTTCCATTCCCGAGTGCAGCTGTTACCCAGGCTCTACAAAAGTGTTGTACAAATAGCCCTTTCTACTGTATATTTCTAGCCTTGAAGGGACACTTTGGTGTTGTACAGATTTGATCCCTCTGACGACAGTGCCTCCTTAGCACTACCAGCTTGATGAGTCAGAATTAGAGCCTGCTCCCAGTTCTGGGTCACAGATGGTAACCATTAGGTTGGCATAATTTTTACTTATGGTGACTTACAATCTTTTTTGTGAGTTATTTTTTTTGTAACTTTTCTTAGTTTTAATAGTCAAAATGGAATGTTTGGTGTGTCTCTTCTGAAATTTGTTCCATTAGGATCCATGTAGCAATACTTGAGATTAGGCATATTATTCTATAAACTTGTAAGAAACTCAGCCAGTCTTTAGAAAACTCATTCTTAAAGAATGAGTTAACAGTATGGCTACATGGAGCAGGATGCAAAGCTTTTAATTACTAGCTTATGTATTTGGATCAGCCCACATTGGTTAGTGACCAAAAAATAATATTTGATGACTGCTTCCTTTTATGAAATGAGTTGATGCTCTCAGTCCATTTTCCTATGGTTATGTGGCCATATCCAAAATGCACAGCAATCTAAAGCACCACCAATGAAAGCCTTATTGACAGTTTCTGCAGAGGCACAAAGACTTAATCGGCAGGAGTAACTATCACACTCCTAATATGTATGTTCTTTAGTTCTTGGTTGTGACACATTGATAGGGCAACGTGTGCTACCGCTGAACTTGGCTTGACTTGACGCTCGCTGAAGACCTCTCTCCAAAGAAAAGCCTCCAAGTCTATCAGCCCAGCACCTTTCACAGGCACTAAATTTACTTTAAAAGAAAAAAAAAGTGAGCTGTCAGTGATAGTGAGGTCCTCCGTGCTGATATTCATATTCAATGTAAATGAAATTAACTCAAAAAATAGACACCATGCTTTTCTAGTCCATCGTGCTTGCTGTAGATCCTGCTTTCTAAAGCAAGAATCAAATATGTAGCATGGAAGAAGAGTCTAATAAAGATAACATTCAAAGGAGATTGACAATAAGATGGAGAGAATCATGCACAAGTACAATTATTTGAATACAGAATCTCAATTTTGAGCAATTTTTCGTCTGCTAAATACCTCAATTTGTACAAGATTTGTTTCTGTGCTGTTACATATACATATGTCTAGTAATGAAACTTTGGAAGTTGCTTTTGGTGGAGCAAATTTTCTGTTTTAATAGGAAATAAAAATATTTTTATACAATTTTTTATACAATTGCAGATGGAAATCTGTTGTCTTACCTCACATTGTACAAATTATTTTTCCGAAAGTAGTGTGCTAAATTATTTGTTGTTGTTGGATGGAGGGGAGCAAATTCATCCCTGGTGCAGTCATGTAGTTATTGGAGTTATATCAAGGATGAATTTGTTGCAATATGTTCACCAGATCAGCTGACTGTCAAAAGGAAACACTTCTACTCTGCTGTGTTGTATAGGTCTCTGGAACGGCCACTAATTTGCCCAAGCCCTTCTTATTTTTTGGCATTGGAAAGGCCAGTTTTAGAAAGCCTTTCTCTAAGTTTGCCATTAGCAGTCAGAACAGAATTATGTGTCAGTTCTTTAAATTGGATTTATATACTTGGACTATTTTTATAGGTTTCTGTCTTATACAACTAGGAGAGTTGACATTCTGATTTATTAACTATCTACTCTACAAGACATACAGGGTTTAAAGATATTGAATGAGCTATAATGTTTGTGATTCAAGTCTGGGATGAGAGATTGTAAAAAGATGTGTTACATAAATATGACAAAATGAAAATGATGATTTGAATATATACATTAAATTATGTGTTAGGTAAAGCAAAGCTATCATAGCCTTAAATGTAAGTTATTATTTGGGTAGGTACCAGTTCAGAGAGGACCAGAAGTAGTTTTTTTCCCCTACAATACATTGTTACTAAAGAAAGAGGTTGTAAAGTATGCGATTCAGAGAACAGTACTTTACTGAATTAACATAGTCCAAACAATGGCTTACAATGTAAAGAACTTGCTGAATAATTTTTCTTGTTACCAAACCCTTAAATTCATTACCGCTGCACTAGTGGTAGATCTGTTTTCATTAGATGAATATAATAGGTAGCTTTTAATGAATGTTTTCTATTGCAAATATCTGTGTAAACTGACAGCAAAAGATCCTGAAAATGTGTAGATCATTTAATTGTTGAGAGATGCTACATGCACCACAAGCAAAAGCATTGATTTTTAATATTTCCTGTGCAATCTGAAGGGTATGTCATGCTATGAGTGCTCCATGGAAAACTGCAGAACAGTTTACACCGGTTGATTTACACGATTGTGTTCAGTGCAGATGTTTGAAAATGTGTGTTTTCAATGGATGGCAGTAATAGAACCCTACTAACTTTATATATATATATGGATTGAAGTGCTTACAGTTCCTAGCTTTCATCTTGAATAAACTGTATTTCTCAGTTTAGTTTCATTTTTTCAATATTGGTTGGCATTAATCTCTTTGAATCCAGTCCCATATGAGAAACGATTTATCTGTGTAATCACTGGTATTTCCTTCATAATTTAAAAAAACAAACAACTCAACAACTTTATAACATCTCATTAAACAATTGGTTCAAGAAGAGATACCCTCAGTCCTGTTTAACAAACTAGCTTCTGTCATATCAGTTCAGACAATGAACAGCTTGAAACTTCTAATAGAAGATTCTGTGAATTCAGTTTTTTATGGCAGTTTGTGCTTCAGGTTCAGTTTTATAATGATTCTTTACAGTCCACACACTGTATTAAAACAGTTTCAGATGAATGCAAAGAGGAAAATAGGCAAACCAGTCTAATAGCATTATTTGAACATGCTCTTTGCATACTGCATTTTGGTATTTAAAGACACTGTATAGCTGGAGAGGCTGATTCTTAGTTCCATTAGACCAGTTTTACACTGGGTCATTTCCATTGATGGCAATGGATTTAATCCTGACTTACACTGGTATAAGTGAAAAGAGAAGCAGGCCCATAATTATATCTCTTTTTTAAACTTGCAGTTTATTCTGAAAACAAATTCTTTTCCCTTAAAATTTCCATTTTCCTAAATTTGGATCACAGTTTAAAATAAAGAATATCAATGAAATCTGAATATCAAATACTATAATGTTAACCCGACAACTAGAATTCAAAGCATGTCTGCCTAGCAAATTGACTTAGGTTAGCTCAGGTCTAGTGGAACTACTCACATACCAGAAGATAAATAGGTATGGAGGCCTTAAAACAGATATTTTTTTCTTGGTGATGCTTGAAGATTGGTTTTTTTGGGTGGTGGGGTAGGGGGAATTTTA
Source organism: Gopherus flavomarginatus (assembly GCF_025201925.1). Taxonomy (NCBI): domain Eukaryota; kingdom Metazoa; phylum Chordata; order Testudines; family Testudinidae; genus Gopherus; species Gopherus flavomarginatus. The sequence goes on along the minus strand of NC_066630.1, from coordinate 27,331,065 downwards.
AAGAATTAAAATCCAGCACTTAAGTTTTCTTAACAGTCAATAATTAATCTTGCAAGTTTGTAATGTGCTGTGAATCTGCTTCAAATGATGGTATGCTAACAGGTTGGTGTGATGGGTTGGATCACAGAAACCCCCCTGGGTGCTGCCAACTGATGTGCCAAGACTACTTCTGCTCCTATTTTCCCTTCCAGCTCAGGACTCCAGCACCCTGTCTTGCTGAGCCAGACACTCCCATCTGCTCCAACAAAATCCCAGGGTCTGAATTACTTGCCCCAAAGCTGCAGGTTTACCTGAAAACAGCTCACAGACATGTGCTTGTCTTTAGCACTCAGATGCCCAACTCCCAATGGGGTCTAAACCCAAATAAATCCGTTTTACCCTGTATAAAGCTTATGCAGGGTAAACCGATAAATTGCTTGCCCTCTATAACACTGATAGAGAGATATGCACAGTTATTTTCTCCCCCATGTATTAATGCATACTGTGGGTTAATTAATAAGTAAAAAGTGATTTTATTAAATACGGAAAGTAGGATTTAAGTGGTTCCAAGTAGTAACGGACAGAACAAAGTAAGTTACCAAGAGAAATAAAATAAAATACTCAAATCTATGTCTAATCAAACTAAATACAAATAATCTCACCCTTAGAGATGCTTCAGTAAGTTTTTTTTTTCCCTCAGACTGGACATCTTCCGGGCCTGGGCACAATTCTTTCCCCTGGTACAGCTCTTGTTCCAGCTTACTCATAGACTTTAAGGTCAGAAGGGACCATTATGATCATCTAGTCTGACCTCCTGCGCAACGCAGGCCACAGAATCTCACCCACCCACTCCTGTAGCAAACCCCTAACCTATGTCTGAGTTACTGAAGTCTTCAAATCGTGGTTTAAAGACTTCAAGGTGCAGAGAATCCTCCAGCAAGGTGGTAGCTAGAGGATTCTTCATGATTGCTCCTCTCCTCCTTTGTTCTCTTCCACCCCTTTATATATCTTTTTCATAAGGCGGGAATCCTTTTGTCCCTCTCTGAGTTCCCATTCCCTCCTTCTCAATGGAAAGGCACCAGGTTAAAGATGGATTCCAGTTCAGGTGACATGATAACATGTCACTGTAAGACTTCATTACCCACTTGCCAGCACACATGTCTACAGGAAGACTTACAGGTAAAACACAGCCATTTGCAGACAATGGGCCTAGTTAATGGGAGTCATCAAGATTCCAAACCACCATTAATGGCCCACACTTTACATAATTACAGTAGGCCCTCAGAGTTATATTTCATATTTCTAGTTTCAGATACAAGAGAGGTACATTTATACAAATAGGATGATTATACTTAGTAGATTATAAGCTTTGTAATGATACCTTACAAGAGACCTTTTGCATGAAGCATATCTCAGTTACATTATATTCACTTATTAAATTTTTATAAAACCATATAGACTGCACAACGTCACAGTTGGTATGATGGAGACCTAGAGGTTCCTACCATACACACACTAAAGAAGATTAGAAGAAAGTATCTTTGGAGGATTCACTCCAAGTATTAGAGAACACAATTGAGAGTTGTTACACTGCATGATACAAAAACCACATTAATATAATGAGAAGTGTCAGGAATAATGTGAAGTGAGAGCTTGGGTAATTAAATGTATCTAACAGATGCAAGACCATTTCTTTAAATTTTTTTCCTCAAACCACTAAAACTTACAGTGGAGTATATTCTTCTTCTTGGCAGGAGGCCTAGGAGGAGAGCTGGAGAATGAGGTGAAGGACAGCCGGGCCTTGGAAGAGAGGAACAGCGTGACGAGTCAGGAAGAGAGAAATGAGGAAGATGAAGACATGGAGGATGAGTCAATTTACACCTGCGATAACTGTCAGCAGGACTTCGATTCGCTGGCAGACCTGACTGAACATAGGGCACACCACTGTCCTGGAGGTAATGTTAAACTAGCTTTACAATTCTGACAGGTGGTTAGCTAGGTAATTGGACATAGCAACAGCTTGAGGCCTCAAGTGAGATTAAAGAATTAAGAATGTAATTTTACAGTTAATGTAATTTTATTGTGGTGCCTTGGGTAGCCTTTGTTCATTTCTTTAATAAAATTAAAATAAAAGCAACAGCTTTCCAATTGGAATCTGTCAGTAATTATGCTAGACACAAATGTTGTCATTTTTTATTAGCTCTAAAATTTGTAGACTGTTTCCCCCCCCCTTCAAATGGAGGAAGGTTGGTTAGTTCAAAGTTAAATGATTTAAGTGTGCAAAATTCTAGGGAAGAGAGGCTCTAACGTCCTCTGAACACCTTAAGTGGACATGACAATTTCTGAGATTAAGTTTTAGGATGAGATTTGTAATCCCGTGCTAAGCAAGGGTCATACTACTGCTTAATGGGTCATTATTGCATTTCCTTTTGAAGTTTAAGGAGATGGTGATGGGTGTCATCAAAAACTGATCTTGATTTTATTTTCTGAAAAGACAGAATGAGTTCAGAGCATTGATGTGAACAATTGCAACATATATTGCTCTTACATGACACTTTCTATGACAGGGAAGCCAGCAGGTATTCTACAGATCATGTTAAACTGATATTATTGCCTACAGTAAATATCTTTCGGGGTCTAACCAAAGATGTAAAAAAAAGATATTAGGACAATGAGACAGAGCATGTTCATGAGACTAGAGGTCTCCATCCTTATCTTTCCCAGAATGCAATATTCAACCATCACTTTTCCCTACAAGACACATCAAAGATCTTTTGTGCCAGTTCTTCTGTGGGGAGACTGGCTAGGTCATCAGCCACAGAGGGAAGCTTCCTCTCTCCTGCAGGTCTGTCCCCAGACCCTCAGTCATCTTCCTCCCAAGTGCATCTTCCTCCCCTGGCCTCCTTCATTTGTCTGATAAATAGTTTGTGTCGTGTCTGCTCCTCCCTCCACTGCCCCCAGCTGGGCACAGCTAAAAATAATGCTACTATAAATGTATCAGATCGGTTGAGATACCCGCAGCTTCCCAGATACGCTAGTTTAGTCTGCCCTTTGTTCCTATGATACTTCATGGGGCTAATGGTTGGGCTGTCTTGAACCCAGGCCTATAGCTCTTTTCCTTGCCCTCTTAGGCTATTTGGAAAAGTGAGTTCCTTCTTTTACCCATTTCTGCCTGCTGGGAGGGATGGTAAGTTCTCTCCTGTGCTGCAGGTGGACAGGGATTGCAATCTTAAATCTGTCTCAAGTACTGATTCCTTTGCTTCCTGCCCTGCCTCCTGAATATGCCTCCTAGAATCAGTGCGGTTCTTGTTCTGCCAGTATTGGGCAGAGGCTAGGGAGCAAACCTGAGGCCCCATCAAAACCTTCAGACAACCTCCCTCAAGGTTACTACCCACAGGCTGACAGCCATGGTAGTAGTGATGCAGGGATTCTTTAACATGCACTGAAGCATTGATAGTGTGTGGATGACATTGTTCATTCATACCTGACTCCCTGGAAGGAGTAGCTGAAAACTACATGAACATAGCTGAAGGCCACAACTTCCGAAAAGGAAGGCAGAGGCGCATAGCTGGTACAGCCATTTGTACACTCAAAATAAAGACAGGCAAATGTTTAAGGATGCTGAGCATGTGTAAAGTCCTGTTAGAGCAGTGTCTTCAGTGCAAAAGCAGCCACTTGAAGGGGAGCGTGTTCCTTTGCTCATAAAAATGGGCTTAAAAATGTGGCCCAAAATATATAAAAAGAAAATGATGTTGTTAGTGTCAATATTTTCAGGGCCCAATTTTAATTTATTAAAAAATTTACAATTTCATTAGTGAGAATAAAAATAAATTCTGTATTTTTGTGGGACCGACCATAACACTGTATATCAGGCTCCAACTCCTGACTTCTGAATTGCAGTTAATACTATTCATGACTGTATTGTCTTCGTACGTGACATTAGTACAAAAGGGAAGACATTTTGGCATCAAAAGGCACTGTATAAGGACACATGGAATTGTTCCTGATTAACTGTCCTTGATTAACTGTGTGTGTGGATGCTCTTATTCTGGAAGTTATGCTATTCTTCAGGAATAGTTATCACACTTTAAATTTGTATTCTACCTTAATCAGAAACAAGTTTCAAGTGTTAACAAGCCCTAAGTTGTTTGACAAAAGTAAAAATGTTTCATTTAAAGAACAGCGAAAACAAATCTATGCTAAGTTCAACAGAAGAAGATCAGGGTAAAAATCTTTCAGCATTAGAAAATGGGATTTGTTAAAAATATTACCCTATAAAAAAAGCTACATGATAGTGTCCTTTGATATACTCCACTTCTTTTATTTGTAGTGCCTAACATACAAGATTGTAATGTAGTTTCTGTCTCTTGGCAAGTAAGGATTTCATATCTTAATCTGAAGCAATGTTTTCAGTAGTGTATGTGGGTCCAGATCAATACAGGCAATATTTGTGCTGCTAATATTACAAGGGTGGTAATAGAACATAACTAATGACTTCCTGTGGGATACTGAAGTTAAGAAGACCTTGCAACTCAGGAGTATTGCAAGATTAGGGCCACGTCCAGACTAGGAATTAAAATCGATTTTAGATACGCAACTTCAGCTACGGGAATAACGTAGCTGAAGTCGAATTTCTAAAATCGAGATACTCACCAGTCTGGACGGGGCGCCATCGATGTCCGCGGCTCTCCGCGTCGATTCCGGAACTCCGTTCGGATTGATGGAGTTCCGGAATCGATGTAAGCGCGCTCGGGGATCGATACACCGCGTCCAGACTAGACGCGATATATCGATCCCCGAGCAATCGATTTTAACCCGCCGATGCCGCGGGTTAGTCTGGACGAGGGCTAAGTGAGGTCACTCCAAAGAATAGGAATAAACATCTATTTTATTGGAATCCCTTAGAAATTCATTACAGTACACTAAAGTTATAATACACTTTGAAAGCATCTTATTTGACATGGAAGGAAGTAGCAGACAGCCATTTTTCCTCTTTGTCTTTTCACGTACTTCAAACTTGTTTCTTTCAGGACAAAGCATCATTGAAATGTAGACATCTCTTGTAGCATAAGTGTGTAGTTTTCTTTTTGATGTCAGTGACAAGTAGATTTTCTCTTTCTGACAGAATTAGGTGCCTTTTATGCCTATTACTCTTGCCTGATGTCTGTGATGGTAGGTTATAGATTTGGAGTTTCTACAAGGATTCTGAAATGGGTTTAAGTGGGGGCAACTTCCAGAGAGGTGGCATCATGTTCCTTCTCTTCCTCCCTCCAAAAAACCAATTAAGAAGTCAGACCTTGGAAATGATCCTTAAGCCAATTAGAAGGCAGTTCTAAAAATGCCTTCCAAAATGAATGTGACTGCTGAGCATATCATTAGATGTCTTGAGTTTTTAAAATTAATTCCCCCCCCCCTTACTTAGAGAGAACTAAGTATTGGCACCCATGACAGACTTGCCAATCCTGTTTGAGAAAACAAATATTTTGACCATTGCTGTTATAGTTTGGATTGTTGACAATAATATAATTCAAACCTGGATTTACAAATCACCATGTCCCCTCTGGCCAGCAGCAAAACCCGCATGCATCAAGCAACTATTCAGCAGTGTACCTTTGTTTTTGGCTGATGCTGTTATTTCTTATCTGATGAAAAGTGGCTGAGAAGCCCCATGCTTTGCTATGCGTGTATGTGTGATTCTGTTGTTGTTTATCCACATGCATGATTTCCTTTTCAGGATTTTAGCACTTTTCTCAGATTAAAAATACAGCTCCAGCTTCTCTTTATTTTTGCCTCCTTCACCCATATTCCCCTCCCACGCCGCCCTCCCCCATGGTAAGTGTCCATTTGTAGATTACTCTCCTTTTCAGTTTCTCAACTGAATATGGAGTATTTTTTTTTAGCACATTAGCACATCAATGAACTGGACAGTAGTAGGTTACACTGGGGTCCTTGAGCATTTCATGAGGTCCTCTTCTGTTGTTGGTAACTTTACAGGTTGTCTGTTTCAAACAGCAGCAGAGCTATATATGGAAATTGCCAGCTTGGAAGCGGCTGATTTTTCTAAACTACTGTACGGTAGGAACTAGTTTATAATTAAAGTCTTGCAGTTGCTCCTTTTAATGCCCTGTAACTTGTTCACTAGGCCTACATTTTAAATGAGGTATTGTAACTGTTTCATGCTAGTGTATAATTTTTCATTTTCTTGTATTCACCTTCTGCAGCGAACAGTAATTGCCTTGCAACTGTATATACAGGAAGCTCACCCAACAGCCACTATATGGCAGCTTGCAAACCTTCTGATTGCATCTCATGAATATAATTCTTATGTAGTACTTTGTATTTCATACTTAGAAAAACACACTTCTTATATGCTTCCCTCCCCCTGGCAAAATATACAATGGTTTGCTGCACTTGATTGGCATTTCAGAGGTTATTTTTCTTTTCTTTTTTAATATTACTGATTCCCCCCCCCTTCACAGAAGAAACTGAAATGCTGTTGTGTAAAAGCAGTATAGAAAGTTAATTACGCCCCTAGTTTATACAGCTGTGGCTTTAATGACCTACTGGCCCTAATTACTATGTTGTGATTCAGTCTGAATGCTCTTTCCTTTCCCAGAACCCAGTTGCTTTCTGTTAACCTGGCTAGTGTTTTAAAGTAAAAGGTAATAGATTTCCTTTTTGTATGTGTGTGGTGTTGAAATTCATTTTTCCTGCTTTCCGCAGGAGCATATTAAAATTGGCACCAGTAAAACCCTGATAACATTGCCAAACAGTGTAGCAACAAATGTCTTCCCTTAGAGTGCTCACTTCTCAGCATAAGGATGTGAAAGTGGGCACTGGGACAGTTAAATGTGTATCATCATGTTGCTTGAAGGGCTGTTAGCACAAACTTTTTGTGTTGCAGGCAATAACACCTCCAGATAACGGGTATACAGAAGATAATAATGTGCCGGGTCAGCCTCTGCTGTCCTTGATGACTAGGGATTTTGTGTTTGGCCCTGTATTCTGTACATGCATTCACTGGAATAATAATACAAAACACAGTCTGATTAACTTTTCATACTACCACTGTAGGAATGAAAGGAGCCTCATTCTGGGAGGTTCTAAGAAGTCAGTGTTGAGGGTGCTCCACTTCTTACTTGAAGTGCCAAGATAGTCTTAGGCTGAGTTCTGGCTGGAATATCTGAGGGTCTAGCATAACTGATTCCTGTTACACAGATATTATTTAAGTGTATGGGGCTGGTTTTCATTCAGACTTTGAAGGAGTTCTTTTCAGGACTCCTATAAAAAGCACATCAGTAAGTTACTCTGCCAATGTAGCACCAGCCCCCTCCAGCTTCCTGTTTAAATCCACAGTGAAATGTAACCATCTCTTTAATATTCTTTACTACGTTACATAAAAAGTATTGCAGTGTCTGAATCTGCAGCTGGAACTGAGCAAAAACTCAGTTACAAATCTGATGATAAATAACGCATATGCTAACCTTTGAAGTATCAGCAGTTTAGTTGAGCTTACTGTGAAATATATTTCTTGAGCAGCTGCTTAAGTATATTCAAACTAAAACGTGTAGGATTTTCACTCATTCAGTGTGCCAGAGGGACATGTGGTGTGGTTCTGTTTAAGGATGCGGGGGTGGAGGGGGGGGTGTTTCAGAGTATATGTATGTGCCCATATGGGAATCTCTCAGTCCAAAGGTTGTCCTAGTGTAGTATTTAATGAATTAGGAATGTTTATAAAAGCTTTGCAAAATGTTATGATTCCTGATGGTGTTGCTTTCCAGCAGTCCCGAGAACCTTTCTGCAGTTGAAGGTAGGTGGCATTACCATACCGTCTGGCCGGGTCCAGGTCTGGGACATAGACTCAAACTGTAGGCTATTGCATAGGAAAGGGAATAGTGGAGGATGCTAAAATGATTTGGAAATTGTTTCTTCAGCATTTTCTGTAATGTTGATTTTTCTGGGTCTGTAGCAGTGCTGCCAATTGACCATTAAAGGGTGGGATGGTGATACCTTTGAACCTAAAATTAGGATTGTTCACCGTTAAGGGCTAAATTCTGGAGCAGTTTACTCAGGCATATAACGTCAAAGGCAGCAGAAATAATGCCTCCTGCTGCACAAGTGTGCGGGCAGCAAAGCAGAGGAGAGCCCATACAAGAGCGCCTCATGCCCACCACACAGTGCATCGCAGATGGGATCTCTGTGGTGGGTCCCTCAGGTGAACATGCTGGGGCAAGGGGAAGAATGGAGTATTGTTCTCACAAATAAAGAGTTTTGTGGCCTGCATGATTCCATATAGGTAGTGGGAATAATGAGCTACGTCTACTACTCCTGTCAACCCTGGTAGAGCCAGAAATAACTGGTGATGGTCTGGCTAGGGGGATGGCCTGGTTACTCAAACTCTTCTTAGGGATGATAATGTCTTCAACACTTGAATGTGCTATAGCTCATTTTTACACGAGCAAAGTCCTTTTACCTTGTTTTTTCATCATAGGGCCCAGTGAGGGCCAGTCATTTGAGCTGGAAATAATGGTAGGATGTGTTAGCTTGATTGTATGGAACTTCAGTAAGGAATTATTTATTTTTTAATACCAACTTATTTATCTGTTTTTAAAAAATTGTCTGTCCATAACTCTAGGCAGTGGTGCATACATTTAAAAGGATGTAGATAAAACAAAATATCACAACCAACCCATCCACACCAGTGAACACAATCCACAAAATACAAAGCAATCAACCAGAATGAAGATGGGTGCAGAATGCACCTATTAAACAAAGTTTCACTCGGAGAGCACATACCTCTGGTGTTCTGGGTACTGCACTGGTTGCCTGTCAGTTTGCAGGTGGGTGTTGGAATTGATCTTCAAAGCTCTTAATGGTTTGATACCAGGCTACCCAAAAGACCACCTCTGTCCTCAGGTCATGCTTCTGCCCTTGCGATCAGCAGAATCACTTGAACCAAAACTCTCTCAATATTAATGAAAGAGAACTACTGGCAGGGTGTTCTTTGTGAAGGCCCATTGACTCTGGAAATCACTTCCCCACTGAGCTTGGCTAGAGCCCTGATCTGTTTACTTTATAAACATTCTGCTGGGCCCATCTTTTCTCAGGGGCATCTTGGGAGGGGCTGGAGGGATGGTTGTGTAATGCTGTGAAAGGCCTTTTGTAAAGATCACCCATCCTTTTTTGGGAGACTTTTAAAGATTAACACTGGCTGGAGAGTTTTTATTTTTATGTAGTCTATCTGCTTTGTTGATTGTTAATTACATTATGGGAGGGGATGGTGCCCTAAGCCCATGGTGACCAGATAGTAAGTGTGAAAAATCGTGACACTTTTTTTTCCAGGGGAAGGGCCAGTAATAGTTGCATACATAAGACACAACCCCTAAGATCCGGCCAGTCCCGATAATATCGGGATGTTTGGTCACCCTACCTAAGCCTGGGAGCACATTAGAACATAACATAAGAACGGCCATACTGGGTCGGACTAAAGGTCCATCTAGCCCAATATCCTGTCTGCCGACATTTGCCAATGCCAAGTGCCCCAGAGGGAATGAACAGAACAGATACTCATCGAGTGATTAGTTTTGGTTGTTTTATACACTTAAATGAATAATAAATATTTGGGAATAAGAGAGAGGGAATATTTGGGAATAAGTGAGTTCCAGAATCACTGATTGCAGCTGTGTCAGAGTATCTCTTGCAGAGAGTAGTGGATGTCTTTCAGGTAAGCAAGGTCCAAACCGTTCACTGATGACAACTGATACTTTAAAGCTCAAGTCAAAAAATAAGTCAATTAGGACTGTGTACAGACAATCATGCTTCCAGGGGGAAGCACCCTTTGACCAACAGAAGCTACTTTCTGCGCTAAATTATGTTTTCAGGTGTTCTTAAACTCTATTCTGTTAGCTCCATGGAGAGCACATGGTAGTTGTCTCAAATTGACAAAAGCTGGATTACTATAGCAGGGTTCACATTCCAAAGTAAAGGCTGTGCCTTACTTGTCAAGTGCTGATGGGAGAAACCAGTTTTGGCCATAACTGCTCCCTGATGATCTACATTTGCTGTGGTCTTGCGCAATCTTCAAAATGCAAACTTGAGTGAAGAATGGCAGGTGTACCCTCCCAACCAAAAGAGCAAATAGAGTGTTCAGTATTTTTTTCTAATTTCTTTCTCCAGCCTCCGAACTGTCTTTCAGTCTTGTCTGGATTGAGCTTCGGGTAGATTGCCCTTATCCAACCCCCTGTCTCAACCAGAGCAGAGCAATGAAATTGAGACCCAGATCTGCTTGTCTTCAGCATTCTGAAGGCATCTTATCCCGTCTCCTAACGACTTGATATACTCTTCTGATAATGTGAATGACTAGACTGAACCATGTAATACCCCACGTGAGAGAGCTCTGAGCAGCTGCCCACTACTGCTTTTACTCTCAGAAAGAAAGAAAGAATTGGAGCCACTCAAGAGCAACTCCATCTATTCCTAGGGACTGCAGATGTGTAAACAATAGCTTGTAATGTATGGTATTGAAGGTACCTGACAGAGCTAAAGAAATCAGCATGCCACTTGATCTGCATTCATCACCAGGAAATCACCAATCAGTGCAGTTTCTGTGCTGAAACCAGATTGGCGGAGTTCAAGCATATCTGGTCTGAGGGTTTTCTTGCCACAATCCTTCTTTACAGTTCTCCTCCTGTTCCCCACAAAAAAGAGTGGGAGACTTGAGACATGTTATAAATAGAGAACTGTTATGGGTTACTGCCAAATTGACATTATTGGTAAAACAGCGAGCAGATAGAATATATCCTCTTAACACTAAACCAGCAGTAAACACTAGCATGTCTGTCCTAGCATGGGGGAAATGGTGGGACTATGGTCATCTCCCCACCAGTGGGAGATGGATTATACCTTCCTCTGTATGGGAGCACTGGGGGGGGACGGGACAGAAAGGTTCTCTCTGTCTTCACAGCAAGAGTCACAATTAAGTCTTCAATATTTACTAAGAAGAAAAGCAACTAGTGTATTTCATGCATTCATCACAGACCACAGATTTTTCATCAAAAATGCTGAGACAAAAAAAGCCTTTCTCAGGTTAGTGTCTTTGAAAGTAAAAAGTAACAAGGGTCAGAAATTTTTTCAAACTTTGAAATTTCAGCAAAAAGATGGGCGAGGAGACGTATGAACGTTTTCAAAAAATTGCCTTCTGTTTTTTGACTAGCTGTAGCAAAGGACATAGATACTCGGTAGTAGACATGTGAATGCTTTTGTTGTAGCCTCATTAAACTTGGCTTGTCTGCAGACACAGCTGGCATGTTGTGCACTGTGCTCCAGGCATGGGGAAGCCAGAATGCAGCCTCCCCCCCAATGCCGTCTGGCTTAAGGGAAACTAGCCAGCATGGCTTGGTCTTCTTCAGATGCCCAGCTTTCAGGTGGTTAGCTAGAGCATCCTCTTTAGTGACTTCTGAGTTTAAGAAACTCGGAGCTCAGCTTGCCCTTGATGCTAGCCTTTAGGGGCTGCCTGATAAGTTTTTTTTTTGCCAGCTGACAACCTGGTGTTCACTGCACCCTGCTTTGAGGAAACCTCTGCTGCCTCCTATCTTTTTGATGGGGTGTATAAGAGGCTGAAGTGTTTTGAAGTCAGTGGGAATGGAATGAAGAGGCCCAGCTGGAGGAGACTGGGCAAGACTTGGGCTCTGCAGTTTCATTTCCTGTGTGTGCCCCATAACAAATACCGCCTGAATCTTCTCTGGGCCTTTCTTTTCTTTTACTGTTCCTTAACTGTCTCTGGGCTTGTCTACATTGTTCTGCACTTTGAACTATGGAGGCATGACTAGCAGGGTGCACCAAAATGCTGCCCTGCTACTGGCCTGTGTGGTCACTGCGGGCTCAGATTAAAAGATTCCTAGTTTGAATAAATGTAATCCTCTTCAAATAGGATTACATTAATGCAAACTAGGAACCTTTTAATCTGTGCCCACAGCATCCACACGGGGGAGTTACAGTGCAGCACATCAGTGCACGCTGCTGTTCATGCCCCATTGTCTAAACTGTGGAGTAGTATCGACAAGCCCTTTTTTTATTATCTTTTTTGGTTACTTTTTTACCCCTTTCTCTTCTTTCACTTCCATTGAAACATCTTCTTTTTCAACCAGGAATTTTTTTTGCTTTTTAAAAACTCTTTTTATGTGAATCACTATTGGTGGGAGGTGCTGGACTGATATCCCCGGAGACTGGATTCGTCTCCCTACCGAGAAAGTCATTACAGCATAGGTTGCAGTAGTACAAACTCTCCCATCACTTTGCCTCAATCCCTCACCTGGAGGGACTGCCTGTAGAGGGGAGCCACATCTGGCTTCTGGCAACTAGGGTACCAGTTAGTGTAGTTGTACCTTGTTTTAAGTGTGAACTTATGTCCATTGGGGACTAGTCTGAGACCATCAAAGTCATCCATTTTATAGTAACAACATTCAGGCAATTTGGGCTGGATTTGAACTGGTAATCTGGTGGAGAAAGGCTCTAGACCTCATTTCCACTTCCTGCTTTCCCATCCAATCTTGTTATCAGAACCCATCTCAGCTGTCTTGTATAGCGTGACAATGCATTTTCAGGAGTCATTCCTTTTCCTAGCAGTGACTGTACTGAGTCTTCCTCTTGTTTTTAAAGTTTTTAAAGCTCTGTGACTGAGAACCTCTTTAGTGGAAGCAACAATATACTTATGAAATTAACACTAATAATAAAAAAGGCAATTGCAAGACAGACAAGAGATGGAGATTACCGGTTTATTACTACATACTTTCTTTTGCTAGAGTTAATGAAAAAATGCAGGTTGGAATTTTCAATCTATTCTAGATACTTATATGGCCCCCTGTAGATTTGAGCACTTCACAATCTTCAATGTATTTATCCTGACTACACCCCTGTAAGGTAGGGAAGTACTATTATACCCATTTATAGAGAGGAAACTGAGGCACACACTAAATGAGTTGTCCAGGGTCACACAGGAAGTCTTTGGTGGAGCAGGGACTTGAACCCAGGTCTTGATGTCCTAGGCTAGGAGCATGATCCTAATCACTGGACCGTCATTCCTTTTAAAAGGACCACTTTTTTAGCAGATGGATTTTCTAAAGGAGTTAGGCTCCCAAATTTCATTGACTTGAATGAACTATGAATATAGGCGATGTATCGCAATCAAAAGGAATTTATTTGGAAATTTGAATTGTACCAATCAACATTATATCTGCATGAATTAAAACAACAACAAAACCCTTTATCATGCTGCTCTGGTATGCTAACATGAGATAAAAAGTAGCTTATGAAGTGCCTTCCTTGCTTTTTTTCCTAATATTCATTTATGATGATCCTCAAACTTATCTCTTCCTCAACATCTTGTCTGACCTTGGCTTTTGTAATACTGAGTTCTCCTGGTTCTCCCAGTGCGTTCCTTGAGTGCTGTCTTTGGCTGGTCCACCTGCTTCCTCCTATTGTCTTTGTAATTCCAGCAGGGGGCTCTCTCTCTTTGATGTCCACCTCTTTGCTTTACTTTTCTCAAGGCCGTCATTATCTCAGTTCTTGCTTACTGTAGCTTCCTCTTCTCTGGCCACCCTATTATCACATGCCTCCTGTCCAATCCACATGAAACACAATTGCTTTCCCTGTCTTGTCTTCCTTGCCCATCATTCTGACTACCTAATTACATTCAAGTTTTTTGCTTTGGCTTTCAAGGATCCTCAAAGCTTTGTCCTTCCCTACCCTATACATCTGCTCTTGTTTCTTATTGTGTTGCCCCTTTTCCCTTTGCTCTGCCAGTGATGCAGGCCTTGAATACCCATTTGTCTTCTTCTCCCATGTTTGTCTCTGAGCTTTCTTCTGTGATGCTCTGTATGCCTGGAGCACCTTCTTTGAATCTTGAGATAGAGTTGTCAACTTTGGTTGGATGGATTCCTGGAGGTTTCATCACATGGCATTATCTTTAATTAAAGGTTCATCTTTAATTCCTGGAGACTTTAGGACAATCCTGGAGGGTTGGCAACCCTAATCTTGAACAGATCCACAAGTCCACCACCATCTCCTCTTTCAAATTCCTCCTCAAGACGCTTTCAAGAAATCAGCCAACAAATGATAGCTAGATTGTCAGCAGACTTGGCTGGGTTGAGAGGATTTAGAGATACTTGGTATTATTGATTAATTTGTTTGTTTTAAAAATCAAACATATTGTCAAATGATTCTGAAACATCAAGCCATGCACAGAGCTAACCCACTTGATCTTATCACAATTATCTTTACTCCACCCCTCCCTTTCTTTTTCTTGCTTTTTCTTTTTTTTTTTTTTTTTTTTTTGGTTGCACATGCTGCTTGTATCCTGATCAAGATAGATTCTGAGCTCCTCAAGGTTGGGATTGTTTCGCTTTAGGTATTTGAATGGCACTTGGCACACTAAGATTCTGATCCTGATTGGAAAAGGAAGCTAGTAGAAGTTATATCTTAACTTGTGTACTAGCTTAGGGAAAAATATTGGTTGAGTTTTCTGGCCAATAGTTTAAACTCCACAAATGCCAGCATCAGAAAAAAACAGAGATGAGAAAATGATACATTTTGTGTTGAACAGTTATTTCACAGCATTAACTGGCTAAAATTGCTTTAATTGAAAATGACATTATTACTTTGGAGGGGGAGGGTCATCAGCCAAGAAGAAAAATGAAGGCAGTCTGTCTGCACAGCAAATTGGGAGCGTGTGTTTGCAGTTCGGGTCTGAACAATGCTGACTGGTTTGACAGTGGCTGCCACAGTAAGTGGTTGTGCATATCTGGATCATAAAGTGAGAGGCAGCAGGTTCAGTTCATAGAGAACAGGGTGGGTGGGAAATGGAAGTAGATTTGTGAACTTGCCTCTTTTGAGAGAGCAAATGCTCCTCTCCCAGTGACCAGGACAGTTGATGAGCAGCTTGCCACTGTATCCAGGTGTGTTTTGCTGTCAGGGAATGTCACTGTGGACACCTCTGTAGTTTAAAGGTGCCAGTATATGTATGCAGCGAATAGTGGAAGGTCGTTGTTAAAAATTAGTGTCTGGACTTTGGATTTTACTCTGTTGAGGAAGATACCCACAAATGTTTTGAATTAGTTCGCTTTCCTGCATATTTGATGATTTTGGAGGAATGGATCCTAATCAGAATTTCAGGGAAAAAAAAGTTGCTTTGTTAAAACAGACATATAAAATTAAAAAAAAAAAAAAAAAAAAGAGGAAGGGCTTAACTTTTGTCCTGAGGGTGATAAAACTGCATCACACAGCTGAAAATCAATCTGACCTTCACCCACGTGATGCTGTTGTCTCAGTCTGTCTTTCATTTCCTTTGGTTGAGTGAAGGCGATGGCATTCAGTAGGGAGAAAAAGCAGAGGAAGGAGGAGAGAATCCTGTTTTCACTGCAGAGGCTTCAGTGCTTGCTTATGTTGACTCCAGGAAAAAGAGTTGCTGTAAAACTTTGGACGTCTATATTTTAAAAAAATCTTTTCCCCTCTTAATGGATGGGAATCATATTAAGGTAAAGATTTGCTATCAGAAGAAGGGACAAGCACTATAAAAAAGTGTGTTTGTGATTGAAAATATTTTGTTTTTATTAAACTTGGAATTAGTCAACAACAATATTTTATACTGAAAGCTTTATTTGAGAACAGGAAGCCTGCCTATTCACTCAAAAAATAAATGTGTATCCAAAGGAAAAATGTCTAAAGAGAGAAAATTTACCTAGATATGTATATATGTATGTATACACTAACATGTTAACAGAATTTAAAGTCTATGTGCATACAACATTATTGATTTGGAAAATGCAGGGACAGGCTGATGTAGGCAATTCTGTCTGAAACTTTTGAATATTTAAAGATCTCTTTTTTCCTACTGCAGCTTGAGGCTTGGAGGTACATGCAGACATATTCACACCTTATTTTTCCAAAGATGCAGTAGAACATCTAATGGCAAATTTGATGATGGCATTCTGTGCATCAACAGAGTTAAAATTAAGAGTACAAGCGCATCTTGATATTTTTTACTGCATCTAGAAAATTTAAACCACAAACCATGACCATTCACCCAAACCTCTGTTTCTTTCGCCTAGCTCTGATGGTTCAGCTTAAATGGGGCCCAGATCCAAAGGATGTCTGATTCATTCTTTTGTAAAGTGAATGCTTTTTATTTGAGGTTTTATAAAATCAAAACCATCCTAAATTCTGCCCATTCCAAATTACATTTTTTCTCATCCAGTGTGGGCCTTATCAATAAATGATTGTCTTCTGTTTTTATTTTACATATGTTACTTTCAGTAACATGGACAGTTTGAGGTTTCTGCTGTTTTCCTTGTTTTTCAAATGTTGCCTATTTTGGGAAGGTCTGTAAGAAATGCCAAGTTCTTGTTAAAAAGATAAAACTACAGATTGGGTTTAGCTGTAGAGGTAAAGGTTAAGAGTTGTAAAGGTTAAGAGTTGAACAAATTATTAATTTATCTGTTTGAGAAGACAAAGATTAATTTTTGACCAACTTTTTTTATGTAAGTATGTTTTGTCTTCAGACGTGCCAACAATCATTGGTATAGTCATATGCTATTATTTTACAGATTATTAAAATAGAGCAGCAAATTTGTAAAATACTTAGATTTTCTCTTGGCAGGTTTTGCTGTTAAAGTCTGTGTGATCTGCCAAAATGTAATTTGCATAAATGTAGACTTTAACGGGTTATCATTCTGTTTAACACTATTAACTACTCAACTACTGTACAAATTGGCTTCCAAAAGTGTTAACAGGGTAGCTATCTGTCACTTTCAACGCCATTCCATTTGCTGTCTCACTGGGCACAATGCATGAGCTAAAGGGAAAGCAAGAAGGTCAAAGATCTTTTTGTTTAGTCTTTTTGCACATTTAAAAGTACTGTTATGTATTTATATTGCCTGTGGTATCCAGTCTGTTGCCTGTGTTGCCCATTGATGACACTGGTCTACAATTTTTGAGAAGTCGTCTGCTTCAGAGATAAAATGTGATATTTATTATGTATTTTGACGTGCTGAATTCAAATATGACAATTAAAACAATTGATTGGCTACTGTTTCTAAGATATTTAAGTTTTTACATTTTATGTCTATGTATATTGTGTAGATAGTAGAGTTTTAATCATAAATTGTAAACCTAGGTCTTTTCATGTGTTTATGGTTGCTTTACATGATAATATTTCACCTGTCCTGTTTATGTAACACTTTAAAAATCAGCAAAAGGGTTATATAAATAAAATGTATTATGAAACAAAAGGCAAAAAACTATTATGTACATAGTTTAGTCCTATTCAGTGTCTACTGGGCACTTCTTGGCTTGTCTCTTGTATTCATTAAATGGAGCATCTCTTGTCACTGTCCAGCAATAGTCTGCAAGCATTGATGGGCTCCATTTGCCCTGATAGCCTGCCAGGAGATTCTGCTGCTGTAGTCTGGAGCCTAACAGCTCTGCCTTACTCTTGGGTAGTTCCAAATCCCTGACAAGGTCATTCAGTTCACCTTGTGTTATGAGGTGTGGTTCAGAGGAGGAGGATGGGAGAAAATGTGGGTCCTGTGACATTGATGGTTCAGGACCAGAAGTTTCATCCTCTTCCTCGTCTGACTCAAGTGAGAATGATTCTGGTGCATCAGGAACCGGCAGTCCTTCTCCGTGGGGTACTGGGTGTATAGCTGATGGAATGTTTGGATAATGCACAGTCCACTTTTTCTTCTTTGACACACCTTTCCCAACTGGAGGCACCATGCAGAAGTAACAATTGCTGGTATGATCTGTTGGCTCTCTCCAAATCATTGGCACTGCAAAAGGCATAGATTTCCTTTTCCTGTTCAACCACTGGCGAAGATTTGTTGCACAAGTGTTGCAGCATATGTGTGGGGCCCACCTCTTGTCCTGATCTCCAATTTTGCAGCCAAAGTAAAGGTGATAGGTTTTCTTAACCATAGTGGTTATACTGTGCTTTTGTGATGCAAAAGTCACTTCACCACAAACATAGCAGAAGTTATCTGCACTGTTCACTTTGGCTAAACAGAAATGTGTCCCTTTGCAAAATCAAACACTGACAAATAAGAGAGTACGACAGTGTATGATTTCTAGAGCTGATATAGGGCAATTTGTTCAGCAGAGTGACGTAAGCTTCGTTATGATTGCATCATCCATGACTTCTAGGAATAACAGGATGCAATTCATATCATGTATGACGCAATACCAGCTTCAGATTGCATCATTCATTGTTTTGCCTCAAAAGCAAGTACTGTCCAAACCCAGTCATAGATTTATTCATAGATCCAGTCAAAGATGTATTTTAGTCATTTCTGGTTTAAATTGAGATCCCTTCCCTTTATAACTCACTTATCCTCTGCCATTCCCAAGTCAAGGGTCGTATATACTGACCCAATAGCATATCTTGAAAGCTAGAGCCAATCAACAATTTTAAGCATCATTTTCGTTCTCAGTGACCCAGAATTAGTAAAGTTGGACTACATTTATTTCAGAAGCATTTTGGCTGTAGAGCAGTGTGATGAGTTTATGAAGCTAAGTAGATCTTTTGTGCTATAACCAAGCTATTTTTGTTTGTACTAAGTAAGCATGCTTCAGCTATAGATCTCTCCTACTCAGGAACAGGGCCAATATTTAGCAAGTGTACCTCAGAATTAGAACTTGTGAAACAAAGTCAAACCATCCTACAGGATGGTTAATAGAAATATCCAGAAGGAAGATGACAAAGAAGACACTCATATCCCTTGCCCTTTCTTTTATGATGATATGTGAAGTTAGGCTGGTATTTCTGGATGTGTTGGGTCCTACATGTTTGCATTTCTGTGAATGTCACAGCTGCTGTCCTGGGCTGCTCTGCAAAGCTGGACAAGGCTAAAACACATTTGTCCCATGCACACACACTTCTCTATATCTTAGGAATTAGGTGAAGTGTGTGTGTGGGCACATAAGCACTCACTGACAGGGTTTTCATTCACGCCTTCATTTTGATCAGTCTCTCCTACCCATTCTGTTCAATTTACCAAAGCAGCAACAGTCACAGTATTTGCCCTGAGGCTGGGAGGGCAGTCAGTCTCCTCAGAGACCTCAGTGCTGCTTCTTGACCAGCATTTATGAGATGGGAAAAAAGCAGAATATGTAATGCTCCCTCCTTCTTGTTGTTGGCACTGTGCTCTTTGGTTGTTTTCTGTTTCCAGCAGCAGGATGGGCTTTTTTCCCTTTTCGCTTGTGTGCTACAAATAGGATTTTTGAAAAATATTAGATCGAAGTAGAAGTCCTTGGCATCTAAGTTAGCAGCCCTTGAAATGAACACAGCAGTTCACACCTCAGAGCTATTGTTTCAGGCTCTCTGCAAATTCAAGCAGATGTCTCTTTCTTCTCATTTTGAAAATTTTATTTGCAACCATAAAAGCTAGAGACTTTTTTTTAAAAGAAATTGAAAGCTGAGACTAAACCAGTTCATAGGCCTGTCTGCATACCACAATCAAGCCCTATGTGCTCACTCTTCTAGGATTATCCCATACCTGGGAAACACTGCCATAACCCATACTAAAACCTTTCTCAGTGTCTTTGAGTTCTGCATACAGTCAGAGCCATGCTGTCGCACACCATCTTCTCCATTATCCTGCTCCATGGCATCCTAGCTTTCACACCTTACAGCTTGATTCTCACTCTCCTCTCAGTCTTTTTCCAAAGGAGCTTTGCAGTTATCTATAAACTGTCTTGCTTTTCAGTATGGCCCTGGTAAGCTCAAAAACATCTGCAGGCAGGGTCATTCCAGATCGTAGGTCTTTGGAGGATATTTAGATGTAGTGTCTAAAGATTTATCCCAGAGTGCCTGTTACAGCTTTGTTTGTATTATTATCTGGAATTATCCCGTAGCAAAATTCCTCAGGAGAGAGAAATGGTCAAGAGTACTTAGAAACATCTGTTACAAATTCATGAAAACACAGTAGAATCACTAAATGCTATAAGAACATGGGTGGACATAGTGTGTCTTGTGGTCCTTCAGAATCTGGGACATTATCTCTAATTCAGATCTATACAGCTTCACCAAGTTTTTCAGAGATCCTCCTTTCAGGATGGGCACTTTTTAGAAGTGAGTAGCTTTGGCAGTGAATACAGAAGAATGTTTCTGTCGAATACATTTGTAGGACACATCTGGTAGGTACCTTTCTCATGTAACTCACCTGAGATTCCAAACTTGCAATCTTACTATATTTCCAGAAGAGAGCTCTTTATTTTTATTTGTCAAATGCTTCCTAGTTGTTCATGAAAATCATATTGTAGCTTTGTAAGCAGCCTTCCTTTTTAAAGAAGCTTGTAGTTTCTCATATATGGATAACTGGCTTGTTAAGTCTAATCTGAGGAAAGAACTGTAGGAGTGACCTCAATAGGACCTCCTAAGGGATCTGGGACTGAAAGACTAAGTCTTTTTAAGGCCTGGTCTACACTACAAGTTTATGTCAAATTTAGCAGCGTTAAATCGAATTAACCCTGCACCCGTCCACATAACGAAGCCATTTACTTTGACATAAAGGGCTTTTAAAATCGATTTCTGTGTTCTTCTCTGACAAGGGGATTAGTGCTGAAATCGATATCGCCAGTTTGAATTAGGGTTAGTGTGGACACAATTTGACGGTATTGGCCTCCGGGAGCTATCCCACAGTGCACCATTGTAACTGCTCTGGACAGCACTTTCAACTCAGAAGTGCTGGCCAGGTGTACAGGAAAAGCCCTGCGAACTTTTAAATCTCATTTCCTGTTTGGCCAGTCGAGCTCATCAGCACAGGTGACCATGCAGAGCTCATCAGCACAAGTAACCATGCAGTCCGAGAATCGAAAAAGAGCTCCAGCATGGACGTACGGGAGGTACTGGATCTGATCGCTATATGGGTAGACAGTTCCATGCTATCAGAACTACTTTCCAAAAGACGAAATGCCAAAACATTTGAAAAAATCTCCAAGGGCATGATGGAGAGAGGCCACAACAGGGACTCAATATACTGTTGCGTGAAAGTTAAGGAGCTCAGACAAGCGTACCAGAAAACCAAAGAATCAAACGGACGCCCTGAGGCAGAGCCACAGACATGCCACTTCTACACTGAGCTGCATGCAGTTCGGGGGGGGGGGGGCAGAGCAGCCACCACTACCCCACCCCTGACCGTGGATTCCGAGGAGGGGGTACTCTCAGCCATGCCTGAGGATTTTGCGGACAAGGAAGATGAGGAGGAGGAGGATGAGGAGGATGATGACCTTGAGGAGAGCACACAGCACACCATTCTCCCCAACAGCCAGGATCTTTTTCTCACCCTCACTGAAATACCCTCCCAACCCTCCCAAGGCAGTATCCCGGACCATGAAGCCATAGAAGGGACCTCTGGTGAGTGTACCTTTGTATATATAATACATGGTTTAAAAGCAAGCGTTTTTTAATGATTGATTTGTCCTGAGGACTTGTGATGCATTTGCAACCAGTACTACCGGAAAAGTCTGTTAACATGTCTGGGGATGGAGCGGAAATCCTCCAGGGACATCTCCATGAAGCTCTCCAGGAGGTACTCTAAAAGCCTTTGCAGAAGGTTTCTGGGAAGAACTAGCCACACGGTGGGGGGAGAGGTAAAGTGATCATCCCAGAGAATTGGATGGGGGGGTTACTTTGGTTTCTGCTGCTGCATGTTAACATGAAAACTGCAGCACTCAATGGGCTTTGCTTGTTTGTATGGGAAAGGAGGGCGGTGCTTTTATGAAGGTTGCAGAAGCCGAAAGACTATGACTTACCATGGCTGCCTGCAAGCCGAATTCTGTTCCCTGGCCCTGCTTCTGTGATCTCTAACACCAAAGCCGCAGGCACTCTATAAAAGATGTAAAATGCGACCTTGTACTGAAATCACATGTGCTATGTAATGTAATATTGTTGTTCACCGTGAAAGAGTATACCCATTGTTCTATAAAATGTATCTTTTAAAATACTTCTCTTCCTTTTTTCCCTCCCACAGCTGCAAATTTTCCAAGCCTCCCTCCTCTGTCCCGAAGGCTATCTCAGATAAGGCAGTGAAAAGACGCACACGCGATGAAATGTTATCTGAGATCATGCAGTCGACCCGCAATGAAAGAGCTCATCTGAATGAGTGGAAGGACACAGTATCACAGTACAGGAAAGTGACCAATGACCTTGAGGACAGGAGGGATGAACGTGAGGAGAGAAGGGACGATCGAGACGAGAGGTGGCGGCAGGAAGATCAGAGGAGGCAGGATGCAATGCTGGGGCTACTGCAGGATCAAAAGGACATGCTCTGGCCTCTGGTGGAGCTGCAGGAATGGCAGCAGGATCACAGAGTGCCGCTGCAGCCCCTGTTTAACTGCCCTCCCCAAGTTCCATAGCCTCCTCACCCAGACTCCTAAGAACAGGAGGGAAGGCTCTGGGACCCCAACCACTCCACCCCAGTGGACAGCCCAAGCAACAGAAGGCTGGCATTCAACAAGTTTTGAAGTCGCCTTTCCCTTCTCTCCTCCCACACCCCACCTGGGCTATCTTGTCAGTTATCTCCCTATTTTTATAATCAGTTAATAAAGAATACATGGTTTTTAAATGATGGTGACTTTATTTCCTTTGCAAGCAAGCTGTGATCGAAGTGGGGAGGGTGGGTGGCTTACAGGGAATGAGTCAACCAAGGGGGTGGGTTTTCATCAAGGAAAAATGAACAGCACTGTCACACCGTAACCTGGACAGTCATGAAACTGGTTTTCAAAGCTTCTCTGATGCGCAGTGCTTCCTGGTGTGCTCTTCTAGTCGCCCTCCAAATTGATTCCCGACTGACCGGTAGCTGTCTGGCATTGCAAGCTTCCACAGGGCTATCGCCACTCGCTTCTCAACTGTGAGGGCTGCTCTCATCTTGGTATTCTGGTGCTTCAGGGCAGGAGAAAGCAAGTCACAAAGTTCCATGAAAGTGCCCTTATGCATGTGAAAGTTTTGCAGCCACTGGGAATCGTCCCAGACCTGCAACACTATGCAGTCCCACCAGTCTGTGCTTGTTTCCCGGGCCCAGAATCGGTGTTCCACGGCATGAACCTGCCCCACTAACACAACGTTCTTTGCCGCATCAGGTAATGGGATCTCAACTCAGAATTCCAATGGGCAGGGGTGACTGCGGGAACTATGGGATAGCTACCCATAGTGCAACACTCCAGAAGTCGACGCTAGCCTTGGCACTATGGACGCACACTGCTGAATTAATGTGCTTAATGTGGACGCATGTACTCGACTTTATACAGTCTCTTGCCAAAAATCAAATTCTGTAAAATCGGAGTAATTCCGTAGTGTAGACATACTCTAAGAGAAGGAGTCCTCAATGACTTTAATACAGTTGGATATACAACACAAGGAGAGAGAGTGAGTTTTAACAACAAGCCAGAGGATTTACAATCTATGTGAGCAAATGCTAATGTGATGTACATTTAATTTGGTCTCACTGGCAGTTTGTGTAGTACTGACACTGTGATCTTGACTGTATATTGTGAAGCAGTGTCATAGCTAGGTCATGGGTGGCCAGACCTAGTAGTCAGAGTACGTAATCATGAGACAGGAGTCAAGTGTTGGCTGGAAGGATACTGGAAAGTCAAAAAGCAGGAGACAAACTGGAGATAGTCATGGAAGACAGGAGAGATTCCAGAAGGCTGGAAAAGGGCAAATATAGTGCACATATATAAAAAGGGAAATAAGGACAACTCAGGGAATTACAGACCTGTCATCTTAACTTCAGTACCTGGAAAGATAATGGAGCAAATAATTAAGCAGTTTGCAAACACCTAGAAGATAATAAGGTGATAAGTAACAGTCAGCATGGATTTGTCAAGAACAAAGCATGTCAAACCAACCTAATAGCTTTCTTTGACGGGGTAACAAGTCTTGTGGATGTGGGGAAGTGGTAGATACGGTATATCTTGTCTTTAGTAAGGCTTTTGTTACTGTTTCAAATGACCTTCTCATAAACAAACTAGGCAAATACAACCTAGATGGAACAAGATGGGTGCAAAACTGGTTGGAAAAACATTCCCAGAGAGTAGTTATCAGTGGTTCACAGTCAAACTGGAAGGGCATACAGACACTCCCCAATTTACGCAAACATTCTGTTCCAGACCGCCTTGCATAACTCGAATTCTGCATAAGTCAGAAACGTATACCCAACAGTTACGTGTTAAAAAAAACCAAACCAAAACCTTGTATTTCTAGCTTATGGAATTTTTTCTGTAAGTGCAGTTTGCATAAGTCGTGTTGTGTAACCCTGGGGGCGTCTGTATTGAGTGGGATTCTGCAGGGATCAGTTCTGGGTTCAGTTCTGTTGTATCTTCTTCAATGATTTAGATAATGCATAGTGAGTACACTTATAAAGTTTGCAGACAATACCAAGGTAGGAGGTGTTGGAAGTGCTTTGGAGGATAGGATTAATATTCAAAATGATCTGTACAAAATGGAGAAATGGTCTGAAGTAACTAGAATGAAATTCAATAAGGACAAATGCAAACTACTCCCCCTAGGAAGGTACAATCAGTTGCACACATACAAAATGGGAAATGACTGTCTAGGCAGGAGTACTGCCAAAAGGGATCTGGGGGGTCATAATGGATCACAAGCTAAATATGAGTCAATAGTGTAACACTTGCAAAATAAAAAGCAAACATCATTCTGGGATGGATTAGCAGGAGTGCTGTAAGCAAGACATGAGAAGTAATTCTTCCAATCCATTCCGTGCTGATTAGGCCTCAACTGGAGTATTGTGTCCAGTTCTGGGTGCCACATTTCAGGCACATTCTCAGACAGTCCAGAGAGGAGCAACAGAAATGATTAACGGTCTAGAAAACATGACCTCTGAAGGAAGATTAAAAAAAATGGATTTGTTTAGTCTGGAGAAGACAAGACTGAGAGGGGATATAACAGCTTTCAAGTATATAAAAGGTTGTTACAAGGAGGAGGGAGAAAAATCTACTAGGCTTCTTTGAGGGGGTCAACAAGCATGTGGACAAGGTGGATCCAGTGGATATAGTGTACTTAGATTTTCAGAAATCTTTGACAAGGTCCCTCACCAAAGGCTCTTAAGCAAAGTAAGCTGTTATTGGATAAGAGGGAAGGTCCTTTCATAGATTTGTAACTAGCTAAAAGATAGGAAACAAAGGGTAGGAATAAATGGTCAGTTTTCAGAGTGGAGAAAGGTAAATAGCAGTGTCCCCTAAGGATCTATACTGGGACCAGTCCTATCCAGAATATTAATAAATGATCTGGAATAAGGAGTAAACAGTGAGGTGGCAAATTTTGCAGATGATACGAAACTACTCAAGATAGTTAAGTCCCAGGCAAACTTCGAATTGCTACAAAAGATCCTCTCAAAACTGGGTAACTGGGCAGCAAAATGGCAGATGAAATTCAGTGTTGATAAATGCAAAGCAATGCACATTGGAAACATAATCCCAACTATACATATTGTGACAAAGTTCCTCCTCTACCTTGGTGGGTCCTGCGCTTATTGGCAGATTTGCTCACCTCAGTGATCTTCCTCACAGTCTGGATCAACTCCTCCTGTGTCTGATCAGGAGTTGGGAGGTTTGGAGGGAACCTGGGCCCGCCTTCTACTCCGGGTTCCAGCCCAGGGCCCTGTGGATTGCAGCTGTCTATAGTGCCTCTTGTAACAGCTGCATGACAGCTACAACTCCCTGGGCTATTTCCCCATGGCTTCCTTCCAACACCTTCTTTATCCTCACCACAGGATCTTCCTCCTGGTGTCTGCTAATGCTTGTACTCCTTAGTCCTTCAGCAGCACACCGTCTTGCTCTCAGCTCCTTGTGCCTTTTGCTCCCAGCTCCTCTCACACACTGCTTCTCCTCACCTGACTGGAGTGAGCTCCTTTTTAAACCCAGGTGCCCTGATTAGTCTGCCTTGATTGGCTGGGTGATCTAATCAGCCTGTCTGCATTAATTGGTTCTAGCAGGTTCCTGATTACTCTAGTGCAGCCCCTGCTCTGGTCACTCAGGGAATAGAAAACTACTCATCCAGTGACCAGTATATTTGCCCTCTACCAGACTCCTGTACCCCACTGGTCTGGGTCTGTCACAATATAAAATGTTGGGGTCTACCATAGCTGTTACCATTCAAGAAAGAAATCTTGGAGTCCTTATGGATAGTTCTCTGAAAACATCCATTCAGTGTGCAGCAGCAGTCAAAAAAAGCAAACAGATTGTTGGGAATCATTAAGAAGGGGATGTATAATAAGAGAGAAAATATCACATTGCCTCTAAGTAAATCCATAGCATGCCCACATCTTGAATACTGCATGCAGATGTGGTCGCCCCATCTCAAAAAAGATATATTGGAATTGGAAAAGGTTCAGAAAAGGACAAGAAAAATGATGAGGGGGTGTGGGACGGCTTCCATATAAGGAGAGATTAAAAAGACTGGGACTTTTCACTTGGAAAAGAGACGACTAAGGGGGGATATGATTGAGGTCTATAAAATCATGACTGTTGTGGAGAAAGTAAATAATGAGATGTTATTTACTCCTTCTCACAACACAAGAACTAGGGACCACCAAATGAAATTCATAGGCAGCAGGTTTAAAACAAACAAAAGGAAGTATTTCTTCACACAACGCAGTCAACCTATGGAACTCTTTGCCAGAGGATGTTGTGAAGGCCAAGACTATAAGAGGCATAGGCACCAACTCCTTGGGTGCTCCAGGGCTGGAGCACACACAGGAATAAAAAACGGGTGCTGAGCACCCACCGGCAGCTCCCCTACCACAACCTCTCCCTCCCCACTGTGCCTCCTGCCTGCTGGCGGGCCCCACCAATCAGCGCCTCCCCTACTCTCCCAGCACCTGCCATCCGCTGTGAATTATGGTGTCAGGAAGCGCTGGGCGGGGGAGGAGCAAGGGCACAGCGTGCTTGGGCGAGCAGGTGGAACTGGGTGAGATGGGAAGAGGCGGGGCGGACGGGGGGCCTTGGGGCAAGGGATGGAGTATGGTCGGGGCCTGGGCCTGGGCATAGCCAGGGGGTGGAATCCTCCCCGGCAGATTAGAAACTCAGCACCTATGATAACAGGGTTCAAAAAGGAACTAGATACATTCATGGAGGATAGGTCCATCAATGGCTGTTAGCCAGGATGGGCAGGGATGGTATCCCTAGTCTCTGTTTCCCTCTGAAGCTGGGAATGGGCAATGGAATGGATCACTTGATGATTACCTGTTCTGTTCATTCCCTCTGGGGCACCTGGCATTGGCCACTGTCGGAGGACAGGATACTGGGCTACATGGACCTTTGGTCTGACCTGTGTGGCTGTTCTTATGAGTCAGGAACCAGAGTCAGGCTGAGTCAGGATACCAGAGGGTCAGAGGCAGGAGACAAACTGAAGATCAGAGCCACAAGTCAGATGCTAGGAGTCATGCTGAGTTGGGGTGGCAGGAAAGCACATGGTCCAGAGCAGAGTGGAGCCCAGTTGTTCAGATAGCTTCCTGTTCCTGCTGCTGGGTTAAGTAGGGCCAGCGGGCTGATCAGGTGCTCTGGGACTCCACCAATAGGATCTCAGAGGCAGAACCTCACTCTGGGGCTGAGCTTCTTGGGTCCTAGGTAAGCAGTTGTCAGCAGGCTGCCAGGTGGAGTGTGGCCGCTCCCATGAACTCTGTGAATCTGGACTCAAAAGGCATGGTTAGATTTTTCAGAATGGGAAACTTTAGTTGTCTTCTGTGTGGAAGGGGATCTGGAGAAACAAGACTAGATCAAAAGGCACTAAGGAACTTTTCGTGCATGTCAGCAGAGTCTACATGGACACTTAGCATGTGGCAGGCTAGTTATGGGATAGATTCACACCCCAGCTTGTCACAAACTAAATGTTTTTGTAGACATGCCCACACAAACACTTCTCTGGTCCAGCTATTGTCTTTCCATCCCACTTATTCTGGAGCTTCTAAAATTCACCATGGTAGATGGCAGGGGATTCGTGAGTCTCTTTCCACAGTGCCTCCTGGGGCATCTTTAGGTTCTGAGTGGAAGAGCAGCATTTTCTTATTTTGTTGCTACTAAATGGGTGTGTAGAATGAATGACTGCTCCTCTGCACATATCAATGGAGGGTATAGAGGGAGTGGTCCAACTTGTCTGCTCCCCAATAATACAAGTTGGGTGGGACAGGTCCACCAGCCACCTCTTCCTCTACCACACAGATGTTGCACATGTGCGCATGTATTATGCTTGAGAGGGAGTTGCAGAACTCTGGGCCTCTTCCTCTTTGGAAGAGAACTAAAAGTCGAGGATCCCCTCTGAAGAGGGTGGTGTCCCTCTGCTTCAACCACAAAATATATAAAACTCAAATTTTGTTTGGTTTTGACTAAACCCAGATAAAATTTGATGTTTGCAACTGAGTCTCACTTTCAGTTTTTCAGATTCATTAAAACCCCACATTCAAAGAAACATACAGGGTGGCATACCTGACATGAGCCAAAACTAACTTCCCTGCCTCTTCCAATGAAACTGTACTGCTGAACTTCACACAGCCCCATTCTCTAGCACCTTTTTTGAACATGAGTGTGGTTCTCAAAGCTGTTCTGAACCTCTCACTGGAAACAGCTCTCTTCGAGCTAGTTAAGCATTTTCTGACACTTAAGCTTCTGTATCTGCTGGCTGTTTGTTCTGTACAGAACAGTGAGTCATACTTGGCTAAAGCAGAAAAATATATTTCTTAGAAAACCTTTCAGAAAAGCTATGGCTGCCCTTCCTCTGGAAACGCTAGAGGTGTCTGTGGTGAAATCTATATTGCAGTCACCTCTGCAGTGGTCCTAAGAATTACCAGATAAGTGTGTAGTGGCTAATCTGTATACTACATTTTGTACAAGACTCTTGCACTTCCATTTGCTCCTAATACTTAATTGTAAAGTGTTCCTTTGATATTTCCAAATGTCTGGGGTGATAGATAAGGGAGTTTGGTTCCTACAATGTTCTGCCCATTCTAATAAAGGCCTTGCTATAGTTTTATTCTTACTAGTGTTGTATAATTCATTTGGGGCCTGATTTTTCAGAAATGCCGAGTGCCCAGAACTCCAGCAAAAGTCAACTGGAGCTATGGGTGTGCCACACTGCTGAAAATGAGCTCCAAAGTAATTTACTTGCTCAGAAAGAAATCCAGTTAGATAACTCCAAGGTCAAGATTTTCAATGGGATTTGTGAGTGTGCAGCCATTTTGAAAATCCTGTGCCTAAATATGGGTTTGAGAGACTAACTTTAGGCTCCTATTTTTGAAAATTTTGGCCCAAGTCTTCCTGTTTAGGTAGGATTCCTACTGAAGCACCTTGATTCACAGGTTACTTCTTTCTCATTTCATAACAGAACTGGTAAGAAAACGTATTAACGTTCCTGACCCTACTTGGATGAGTAGCTCTTACTGACCTTTTGTAACATTCCAGCATCTTCTTAAGTGTTTGGAAGATGCAAAGGAAAATACAGGGGAGTCGCATCTTATGTAGGGGTTAGGTTCTGAAGTCAGTGTGTAATGCGAAAATCGCTTATAGTCAAATGCTCATTGAGTGGAATGGCAGGTGGAATTGGCCACGCTACAGGTATAGTTATTTTTCTCTTATTTTTGTTTTGTTTTGTTTTGCTGAGCGCGTATAGTTAAAATTGTGTAAGTTAAATGTGCCTGTGATGCGACTCCACTGTAGGTATCAATAAACAGAAGATTTTGCACCTTTGCGGTTTGGTCAAATTATTTTTTGGGGACAGAATTAAAGGACAGTTCATGATTAGAACAATATGAATATGCCAGAGAGTAAATCTAAATTGTGAACATAATTGTTTTTTCCCCACTGCTTTTGTGCTGCTTGCTAGGTATTCTTGCTTGTCGTGAAAATAAGAGAATATACTGAGGCAATATATCCAGAATTGGTAGGCTCGATTGCACAGAACGCTCTTATAGATGACATTAGATGAAGTCGTAACAGAATTCTTATCAGCGAAGAACTGTAGTACCATTCCTGCATTGAGCTTTGTGGGAGTAGATTGCTGTTAACTCAGTTGATTGCTGCATGGGCACAGGGATCTTTCCACGTGGAACTCTTTGATATTTCGTTGTGTATAAATTGTGAAAAATGTGGCATGTTTGTACATTGTTTCGTTGGTAGAATTTGGACTCCATTTCTGTTGCAATGTTTCCAGTGGTTAGCAGAACATCTGCATTGGGTGAGCACAGTCAAGCTGCCATCTTGGATACATAATTTAAATGTGCTTTTTTATTTCCCAGGAAATTATATGAGGTGTGTAACGTGCAAGGGCCAATGTATCTGCTGGTTATTGCTTCTTAGACTACACAGTCTACTGGTTATTGCGTCATTTTTAATATTGATGCATAGGAATTATGTTAATCTAAACAACACTTCCTAATTTGTATTCACGATCAGTGTTTCACACTTTATTTTGAAAGAGCAGCCAAGAGTCCTGTGGCACCTTATAGACTAACAGACGTTTTGGAGCATGAGCTTTCGTGGGTGAATACCCACTTCGTCAGATGCATGCATTCACCCACGAAAGCTCATGCTCCAAAACGTCTGTTAGTCTATAAGGTGCTACAGGACTCTTTGCTGCTTTTACAGATCGAGACTAACACGGCTACCCCTCTGATACTTTGTTTTGAGTTTGTTTGCTTTTGTGGTTTGCCAGATCATTAATATTTCAATGTCAATTTTTGTTTGGTTGTGTCTGAAATCACAGTAGTGCCAACTGTGCTACCATAATTTCATATGCAGTTTACTTGTGATGCTAGTCCTTAGTCTGGACTCTGCCCCCACCTTCTCCACTCGGTGTACATATGACACCACCATGATAACTATATCTTTGCTTTAAAACTGAAGTGACTTGCCCTCTCCCACCAAAAGAAGTAGTTTATAAAGCTGTGAAAGTTTTTGTGTAATGAAAAGCAGAAGAAGAACCTGGATCCTTCACGTAAAAACTATCATTGTCCCAAGTGCTACTTGACTCCCAACCATGGTACCATTGACTCAGTATGCTTGTATGGAGGGGCAGATAAACTATAGATAGTGCTACTGTGGTCTCACCTGCACATTGCTGAAACAAGGGCATGACGGCCAGTCACACACTAGTGCTGATA